>NC_132916.1:22176996-22818572 GCF_047675955.1 Chlorocebus sabaeus | reverse complement strand
TCTCCACAAAGTTAAGAGTACTTCATTGGGCTGATTAGCAATTTTCTCTCTGTCAACCCTGGCCAAAATAAAATCTATCCACATCTGTGAGTGTGTAACTTGTTGGGGCTAACTTTGCTCTTGTTTTGGAGGGTCCCCATGGGTGGGGCATCTTCCCTTTCTTTATGGAGCAGACCCTTAGGTCCTGGCAACAGCCTGTAGCCCTGCATTCCTAGCAGCCTCTAATTCCTTTTCCAAGCTCTGTAGCCAGGCCTCCAGGTGCTCCGCCTGTGCCTGGAGGTTCCCATTCAAGGCAGCTTCTAACTCTTGCTCTGAGCTGTGTAGCTGGGCCTCCAGGTGCCCCACCTGTGCCTGGAGGGCCCCCACCTGCACTGCACCCCCCAGGGACTGAGTGTGCACTTCTTGCAGCACAGTCAGAAATGCCCATCTAGGCCGGGCGCAGTGGCTCAAGCCTGTAATCCCAGCACTTTGGGAGGCCGAGGTGGGTGGATCACGAGGTCAGGAGATCGAGACCATCCTGGCTAACACGGTGAAACCCCATCTCTACTAAAAATACAAAAAAATTAGCCGGGCGTGGTGGCAGGTGCCTGTAGTCCCAGCTACTCGGGAGGCTGAGGCAGGAGAATGGCGTGAACCCAGGAGGCGGAGCTTGCAGTGAGCCGAGATAGTGCCACTGCACTCCAGCCTGGGCGACAGAGCAAGACTCCGCCTCAAAAAAAAAAAAAAAAAAAAAAAAAAAAAAGAAATGCCCATCTAATCCTGCTGGCAAAAGTTCACTCCTTCTGGGTACTCTGTGCTTCCAGCTGCTTCAGCACCTTCTCCATGGTCATGGGGGATCCTGTTCATGATGCCAATTGTCAGGTTCTACCTGAGGTGCAAGGGAGTCAGTGGGTGAGTGGTGGGGAGCTGGAAGAACACTTAAGGAACCTTAGACAGTTTTGGCATGGCTTTACTCTCTCTGGGAATGAGCAATCCTGGTCACAAGCGAGCTTAGGCACAAGCCATAGGTACAGCATTAGCAAGGTAATTGTACCTTTTACAGACAATAGTGGCTCTGAGCCAAGAGCGAGCTCATGTAGGCGTGGCTACATAACAGCAGAGTTGTGCGCCTGCGCTCCAAACCCACTGAGTCATGCTGGACCAGATGTCTGCCTTGGCCTATTCTTGACTGCAGCATATCCATTTTCCTTATACTAATTTCTCCCATACCCTCACAGACACATCCAGAGATAGTGCTTTACCAGCTCTCTGGACATCCAGTCAAGTGGACACATAATATTCATCAATGTATTATGATTATGATTATTATAAGTTCAGGAGAGAGTAAGAGTGGACAACTGTCATGATAAAGATAGCATCATAGCAAAAATAGCTGTGTTTTCCTGTTAATTCATTTTTCTGACCAAGACGACTGTCATTTTAGTTTTCTTGCTTGCATTGGTTGTAACCTCCTTAATGTCATGTGATCAGTATGGTCTGTTGTCAAGGAGGGAACACATGTAACTCTAAGGTCATAAGCCTCAGGCTACTAGATCCCCATCTCTGCACTCTTTCTGTCCCTGGTCACTCATATGCCTTCTGATCATCCCCACTTTTAGGTTCTGCTCCTTAGGCCTCCCCACTTCCCTATTCTCTGACCATAAGCTGAGTTTTCTGAAATTGATCAGGCACTGGGCATGTGCCCCTGTAGTCACAGCAGTGGGTGGGCAATGAGGCAGGGAATGTGGAGAGCAAGGAGATATTATTCCTCACATGGGTTTTTACACATTAATGATCTCTCTTCCTGGGAAAGAAGTGCTAACCTGTTAAAATTTCCATTTGAAGATTCATAATGAAGAAAAATTATCTAACCCAGAAAGTGTTTAGAATAACACCATACTGAAGCTATGGTTAGAACTTAGAAGAACTCAAAAAACTTCTAAGCTGTCTAAGACTTAGTTAACCTTTTTTTTACTTTAATGGAGAAAAAACAGGGGGAAAAAAAAGTCTACCATAATAAAAAAAAAAATAGAAGACATTCAGTTTCATTTTTGTCCCTTGAGGTCACTTGCACTTTTAAGTTATGAAAAGAAGAATTTTTCTTTTGAAACTAATTCCTTCTCAGTCTGCATCTAAGAATTAGGTCATAAAATTTATCTTTCTAAAGTACCATTCCACGGAGCTGAGGGTGAAGTGTCCTCTTAGTCATTTACACACGTAACTGGGGAGTTAAATAGCCTGTCTGCAGTGATAACAGGTGACTGGCTCTATCTGCCTCCTGTCAATTCTGGGACAAACTTCAAGAGAAGGCTGAGCTGGTCATGTTTGTGCTTAGGAATAGAGGAGCTTGGTTCCCTTTAATAGAGAATTAAAGAAAGGAGTTAAAATCACCCCTTTCTCACTTGGTTTTCAAGCTTCTCTCTCTGGAAAGAGTAACTCAGACTCTGTGTCCCTCATTCAGGCCCATCAGAGGGGCATTTATGCTCACCCTCAAAGACAACTGAGATTGTGCAGACCCAGCAGTTGCCATCACATCACTGTAACCCTAAAGGGGAACTTCCATATCTTTGACTGGTGCAGAGCAGATTCCTTGAAGATTCACCTGATGGTGAGAGTCATGTTAGGATTTTTTCTCAAGGCTTTTCAGTTTTTCAAGCAGTTGTGGGAGATATAGAGTCCTAAGATGGCCTCTGAGAGTCCCTGCCCCAGGTATGTACACACCTCCTACCACTTATCCAATCAAACACTACTCCAGATACTTCTGTGAAGAGATTTTGCAGATGTAATTAAGGCCTAAAATTACTTGCCCTTAAGAAAGGGAGATTATCCTGGTTGAATCCAATCTAATCAGGTGAGTTCCTAAAAGGGACAGGGCTTTTCCTGAAGAAAGAGATTTGAAGTGTGAGAGGGATTTGATGCAAGGGAGGTTCTTTGTTGCTAGCTTTGAAGATGAAGGAGTCACATGGTAAGAAATGGGGGTAGCGTCTAGAAGATGAGTCTAGCCCTTGGAGGAAAGCCAGCAAGGGAACAGGGACCTTAGTCTTACAACCGCAAGGAATTGAGCTCTACCACCACTACATGAGGACTGTAAGCTCCAGACGAGAATGGATACCAACTGAGTATTAGCCTTGTGAGACTCTGAGCAGAAAATCTAGTCACACCATGTTCACACTTCAACAGATGGAAATCATGAATCAATGAATGGGTGTTAGAAGCTGCTAAATTTGTTGTCCTTTGTTATGCAGTAATACAAATCTAATACTGTGGTGGCAGAATAGCATGGACTGTCATAAAGTCACCTTTCAGTACAAGCTGAAAAGTATGCATGCTTGTTTGTTCTCTTAGAAAGAATGATTAAGCTCCCTCTCTCTCCTACTGAAATACCCCACTAGATAAGTGGCTAGCCCAGAACTAATAGTTAGCAAAGGAAAAATATTTATCTTCTCTTATTCTCTCCGGCCTTATATGACATGCATAGAAGAGTAGCACACACTGTAAACTCAAAAGTTCTATAAAGTGTACGTGGCAATATTTTTAGGTATTTCAGAGAACTTTCTATACATTTGTATAAGTTCTCACAGCCACATCTGAAAACTCCTCTATGTGCTCATAGTTAAGTCCCCACATGAGAAAGCTGTCTAGGAAAGAGAAGGGTTGCCCCGTGCTTGTGTTTCCCTTATTTTCTGGGGAAGCAGCTTAGTTTTTGCTTTTTTGACAAGTTCCCAGATGTTTTTCACAGTCCACTGTTTAAATCTTCCTGTTTTTCTGTAAATAATCCTTGTCAATAGAGTGTGTTTTTTATAGGTAACTGAATCACTGCTGCTAAAGTTGTGGTATTAATGAAGAAGTCAGAGCTGTCCCTGTAGGGCTGTAAGAAAGAGCTTAGAGTGTCTGGTGAGAGCCCGGCCACTTTGCTGCAGCAATCATTGAACACAGTTTATTGGATCGAGGCCCATTATCCAGGTCGAGTCCTGACACTTCTCAGGCTCCCCTGTTTACTCTATGTGAATACAGGGAAGTCTTGATGCCAGATTTGGAGTGTGGCTGTCCCTTATACTGATACCGGTAATGTATACTTGACTCTTGTTCAAGGGAGGGCAGGAGGATAGTCTCCATATTACCAAATACATATATAGTGCTTATGTAATTAACTTCTTTTGAACTGAAGACCTTAAAGATGATTAAAATCTTGTATATGATGCTAAACTACTTTGTCTGATTTTGCTACACGAATAACTATTTATTATTATGGGCAGGTACTGATCATTTAAAACCTTTAATTCTGTTTGCACTTATTGAGCAGTATGTTTATGTGACCACATAGAATATTGCATTCTGAGGAGCATTATTTTAAGAAAACAGAGTCTGGTAGGTTTATCTAAGATTACATCAAAATGGAGAAAGCCAAAGTAAGACCCCTCCTCTCGTTGCTGAGCCAAATAAGCACTGGGGCTGAGCAATTAGCGCAACACAAAGGCAACCATTACCGTATCAGAGCAAACCCCCATTGTCTTCTTGCACCCTGCAGGCTTGACAAGTTTTCTCCTGGGCTGCAGTAACTGTGATTTGGAAAGTAAACAATTTCTATGTCACATGACTGGATTCTTCCTTTAGGCATCCAGATGCCAGCCATGATCTCTGGACTCCAACCTCAGCCACCAGGCTGGTAAAACTCACTGAGACTGGTCCGTGTATTGAGGACTGAAATGAAAGGGGGTGGGAATAGGCATCTTGGTATTTTATAAAAGCATTGTGTTTCTAGGCCTGAAGGACATGAGTGGGAGAGAAGGTGATGGAGGCTGTTGGAGATGGCATTGTGAGGAAAGTGCCAGCAACGTGCTTTAGATTTGAACAAACCAGGAAAAGCTGATCTGGGAAATAGAACAAGGAGACAAAGACTGTCTCCCTGTATTCTGGAGTCCCCGTCTCCTAGATAAGATAGTACTACTTTCCATGGCAAAAACCAAAATTACTTTTGCACTACCCTGTAAGATGTGACCCTTCAACTTGGAGAAGTTCCAGAAAGCCATCCCATAGCAGTACTGGTGCCCTGTAAGTGGGCGCAGATACTTTTCTGTGCTTAGAGGCATTTCTTTCTAGGTCTACCCACTTGGGAACCAGATATTCATATTTTTTACTTTTCTTCACATATCATCTACACAAAGGCATACAGAAACAAAACCCTCAAGAACAAAACAATATAGTGAAGTAGAATTTATCTTCATGATATTATCAAGGAGAATTCCTTTAAGTAAATGAACAGTGTAGGCAGAAGGACACACCAAAATATTCAAAATAACATTCTGATTCTCCTCTCCTTTTTGGATATACTGCAACCACAAATTTACCACAATTATTTCAGGTGGAGCAAACATGTCCACTTATATTCCTCTTATGTCTCCAGTTATCCAGCTTTATATTTGGCTAATGAAGATTAGAAGTAAAAAAGCCTTCAGAGCATGCTTTCTGGAGAAATCATTTCTCTCTTGAGTGATGACCTCAGGACTATATGGGATCTATGGAGTTATCTGATTGATGGCATGCTACTCATCCATAATGATCTCTATAAAGCTGGACAATCATTCTCTAGATTGGTGCTGGTCATTGAATAGGGTGCTGGGGAGTATTTTAGGCCATTGCATGGTGCAAGAGGATATGGATCTATTTATGATATCTTATGCAAATTTGCCCATGCATAGAAGTAAGTGGCTTCAGGGTTTTTTTGTTTATATTTAGGTTGTCCCTGGGAGGAGTGTGTTGTATTATGGCAAGTGTATACTTCATTTGACATCATATTTTAAATAACCATTGGAAGAATTTAGAAACTGATTGTATTTGAAGTTACTTCCTAAAATAGCCATTTATTAATTAACTTGTATTTAATTTTTCAGCTGCTCTATGTTTCATATTTCTCCATGCCTTTTCTCTTCCCTGATAAACTTATAAAAAAACTATAATTTATTTAAAAGAAAAGATGCTTCAAAATTGCTTATTCTTATTAGTTAAATCCAAAATATGCGTTAACTTATTGCATAGAGTAAGATTTATTCTAGTTAATTCCACATCAGGAGACAGATTGAGTTATGACACAGCTTTAGCAGGTGTCTCATTTGGGCTGTATCTTAGCTGAGCCAGATGTTTAAGGTGCTGACCCAGGCTGTATGGCAGAATTGTTAATTCCATATACTTTGGAGTCAGAAAGATCTCTGTTGAATGCTGATTGCACTATTTATTGACTTGGTGACCTCTGTGATTTTCTTTAAGCCTCAACTTGCTCATCTATAACATGGGCATTCTATTTCATAAGGCCAGTGTGGTGAGGATTAACTGAGATGATGTATGTGAAGTCCTTCACAGGGTGCTGAGCATATCATAAGTCCTCAGAGATGGCCACTCTTCATAGTCATGCCATCACCATTATCTAGCTTTTGTTGGAGGTATACAGTAATTCTCTTAAAGGCTATGGCTAGAACAACCTTTTGTCCCATGCTCTTCATCTGTCCCTGCTGGAGTCTGCATGATGGTGACACCTATGGTATAATTTGTCCATTTCATTACCAGCTCTTCAAAGGTTATTTAAACCCTCTTAACCAAGGAGAGGAGAAAACTTGTGAGCTGGGTTGAGCTCCCTCACAGCAATTTCAGTGCTTCCAAGCAATACTGCAAGTGAGGGCAAAGAGGGGTGAAGATTGGAGGACAATCCAGGGACCCATTTCTAGTGCCTCACCTACTTCACAGTTTCTGGATGTTGTACTGTTGCTTTCTATTCTTGATTTCCAGAGGGCCTTGGAATAATCCTACATCAGATAGTAAGTAATGTTTGCTGTCCCACAGTCATGACCAGGCTTCACTTCAACTGCAGCCACCAAACTCCTACTGGCAATCTCCGACCAGCTTACAACCTCTCTGGGATCAGAAAACCATGCAGGCCTTGTCAAACCATGTCCTTTAGAAAAAAGCTCTGGTTGAAAAGTTGTGGCAGATGCTGTGTATACTATTACTCTCTGGAAAATTCAAAATGTGCATTAGCATACTAAAGGCTCTACACCTGAACTAAAGGAACTTGATTAAACAAGCACGTCATCAAGCATATTTAACCAAAGAATCATCAACTGCTTCCTAGACTCCTAAAAACAATATCTCACTCTTTGGGAGACTCTGGAATAGTTTGCTCTGCCATTGTGAGAAGCATAATTTTCTGTTGACCATTTTACTTCCATGCCTGCAGAAGAGGCCATGGTTAGCCAAAGAAGGGATGTTTTAAATGAAATAAACTATTTGAATTTATCTACGGAACTGTATGGTTCTATTTGTGAGAAGAGCCCAGATATATGTTACTGATATTACACCGCTTCTGAATTGGACTCATTTCATAGCTGTATCCTCTATTTTTGCCAAGATTTAGTTACTGCTGGGACCAGGAAAAGAACAGACATAGCACACGCTGTAGCCACGAGCAGTTTCCATACATGCTGATGAATGTTTACATTTGTTGCATGCAGTCATGAACACTGTAATTAAACATAAACAGAAGTAATTCTGATCACAGTTCTGAGTACAATTTGCATTCAAAAATTAGAAAGTAAAATGTAATGAAATATCCTAACCAAACCAAACCAAAACAAACAAACAAACAATCCCCCCAGCTCCCATCTTCTCAAATATATACGTCGGGCCTTCCTCTTTGAAATAAATCTGGTCAAATGAAAATCACTATCTCTCTATAGCAATGATTGGCATGTTGCACTAAGTTAGCTGACTGTCATGAGAGGATATTATGGAAGAAACACAGAAAATTAGGTTGCTTCATGGATATTTAGTTTCACACTTCTGAGGCTTTACAAAGAAGATGATTACCCATAATGTTGTAATTTTAGCTTTGTAAATGTTATAATTAAACAACCGTAATCTTTTTTCTTTTCTTATCTTTCTCTTTTTACACACAAGTTCTATGTATCATCTTTGCATTGGATCTGTCCTTTTAATTAGAAAACCTTTTGAAAATTTTCAAGAGTGTTTTTAGTTATAATTGATATTTCTGAAAATCAGAAGTAGGCCCCTCAGTAAAAGGAAATTTTTGTCTTTGTGTGTAAAAACACTATTTTTTTATGACGATGGTGTTAATCAGTTTTCAGGGTTCAGGATCAGCTTTATTAAATTATTCTTTAAAGTTCATGCAAGTGCAAAAGAAAATATGATTAATACGCTGGCATCCAGAGAGCAAGTTTGTAGCTTTCATAACTCATTTCCATGGTATTTCAAAGTTAGAAAGTTTGAATCAGTTCTGAGTTGAACTCAGGTAGAATTCTTAGATGTCATTGAATTGGTCCTCCCTAAGCCACTTTAGATCACCTCATCTCAGCTTCTCAGCCTGCAAAATAGAGGATCATGATGTCTTTCTCAGCATACTTTATGAGAATGTGTAAGCGATTAGTCAAGCAGTATTTAAGTGCAGTTTGAATTTATAGAAGAAAATAGCAGGTTATTGGATTAAGTAATAGATTTTTCTTCCTTCCTAGGATGTGAACAATAGGAAATATTAGATCAATGAGAAATATATTTGATATTAGATAGTAACAACCAGTGATTGTGATAACAACACTGGACCTGAGTTTATGGACAGCATTAGGAATGGAGCATTTTTAAAGCACTGGTTGATGTGTATCCAAAATGTTTATAGTGGCTGTCAGTTCTCTTGTGGCTTTGTCCTCAGGGAGTACTACGATCATCTCAGTCCTGACTAGTGGTCAAAGCATTGTGTCTGAGAGGCGTCCCGTCAACATTTCTGTGGTTCTTATGACATCAATGCTATGTGGACACTAATATCACCGCTATAAATTGCTTCATTCGTGAATAAAATACTTAGGTTACTTACTACCTTCCATATAATAAAAATAGTCACAACTACAATAAACGTTTAATATTTATAGTATGTATAGACGTGAATATTATAGGAAGAATGTTCTATGTAGTTAGAAAGGAATAATAACAGTAATAAAAACCCCTCAGATCTTTGGGTTGAAAGATCATTGTTATAGCAACACTACAAAAAAATAGACTTTGACAAATTGTCTTTGGAATACAAATAAAGAAGAAAATGATTCTCCGAAAAAACCCTGTTTGAAATAATATGTTCATTTCATTTCTATAGTTCTATTCGAAAAATGTGTAACTTTCTGAAGCAGAATGACAGCAAGTAATACAGTAGAATGACTTGGCTGTGTTACATATTTGGGTGTGAAAGTGAATTTCTTTGAAGTCATAAATACACTCCGGATATTTAGTTAAAGTTTAGATTTCCTAAAAGTTCTGCTACAACCAGATTTTTAAAGCCAACCAAAACAAAATCTGTAATTTATTTTCCTATTACCTTTTTATGAGGTCTTATAGCCACCGTAACTTCTTTTGTGCTTTGAGATTTACAGGTTAGGTCCTGTAAAAGGGCACTTGTGTGACCCTTTAGGCCTGCGCTGTAAATCTTGTGTTTTCATTTCCAGCCCACCAAAATTAATAAAAGCATCTTTATGTGATGGTGTTCTTATAATGTCCAAATGACCGGAGTACAAAATGTTAAATAACTTTACTGCCACTGTTCCTGAATTTCTACACTACAATCAAGTCAATTGACATAGAAGATAGAGTCGGCAAAGCTCACAGTCGCTTGTGCCAGATTTCAAATGGGAACTAAAATATTGATAGAATTCCATTTGGGATATTATCAAGAGTGTGGTATCTTTACTTTGAATTTTATTCGTGTTTGCGATATTATTCAAAAATCGAATGCACCACACTGTTGCTGCCACTCAGAGTGCCCTTGTTGTTTGACTAAGGGAGACTTCAGCTTCAGGGCACTGTGCTATTCAGCAAAACATGGTGCCAGGAAGGGCAGCTTTGCCTGCCTGGGAGAAATATCCTCTTTTATAAATAGCCCTATGTTTCCAGTGCCTTTTAGGCTACTTAAAGCACTTTTAGCTAAAAATACACAGCCATTCACAACAGAATTTTTTTTCTATCCTCATCTTTTATTTTTTACCTTCTAATTTACTACATAATAGAAAGAGCATTTTATGTCCCAGTATTCTTTTCTTTTAATATCCTATATTGTACAGCATTTTTACCCCTTAAAGATTCCTTTGAAGAACAGTAACAATATTTGGACTTCATCATAAAATATTGCCTTTTTATTCCAAGACAATAATGACTCTAAGATTAAAAATATATATATATAAAAGAGAGAAGAGAAAGAAACCCCAAACAAGTCACACCATCCAGTTTCAGCCAAGCTGCCAAATCCTATTACAGATTCAATCCTATTAAAACGTTCCCAGGTTTAAGCCTGCTTTGGAGTTTTTCATAGGAGTGCATGACCCCTACCCAAACCCCTACATGTGTGGTCAGGGACCTCAGGATAATCGTAAACTGCCTGGACTCCCATTAATCTCGCACAGTCAGATATTAGTGCTTGTAAATCAGCACCTAAACAAGAACAATAGTTAAAGCCATCAATAGTCTTTTAATGAGGCAGATCAAAAACAAATGAAAGCAGCAGGACACTCGGATTTGCCAAGGAGGGGAAGGGGAAGGCCATAAGCTTTGTCTGATTTCTTATAGAAAAAAGTAGATGGATTTAGTCCAGGTCCTGTCTTCTAAACTACTGCATTCACTGTTTAAAAAAAAAAATAAAATAAAACAAGATTATTTCCAGGAATTTTCTTTATTTTCTTTGTTTGGGGCATAGCAGCTGTCACTTTCTTTTCTTTCTCTTCCTTTCTTTTTATAGTTCCACACACACATATATCGACATATGTACATTAATGTACACATATTTAAAAGAGGGGGCCATTGTAAATAATAACTGCATGTAGACACATTAAGCAATGATCAGTTACACTTTGTCAAGAATTTTAATTACTTATCTGCATCCTTGCAGGCATTTTATGTGCTTTTGAAATTCCCACAGATGTTTTTTGTCCATTAGAAAAAGGGGGAAATATCTTGTTTTGTAATTCCTTGTTTTAAAGAAGGAGAAAAATAAAGCAAGATAGGATTTATTATCTAGCACGCATGTGCAGCAGCATTATAATGGTTGCCAAGCAACCTAAAGGAACCATATCATAGTAAAGAGAGGGGCAAATGAATGAACAGATGCATGGGATTAGATATGGGAGGGAAAGGGAAGAGGTTGCCTTGAAATGAGTTCACCTTGGCATATTAGTTTTTGATTGTGATTTGCTCTTATTCAGGTATATTTATCTTAAATAGTTCCTTTAGATTTTGCATGAGATTTTTATTTTTGCTACCGTTTTAGTTTACTATTTGACTAAAAGGCTCAAAAAGAAGAGGTGGGAAATGTTTGTAAAATTTGTGTTCTTTCATTGTTGCCAGTAGCGTTCTTTCAAGACAATATTTTAATAAGGGGCAAGGTACAGAAACAGGTGTTCTTGCACATTTGCTCCAACGTCACCCAATACAAACACACACATTCAAAAGTTGTATTTCTTTGGTAGTGTTAAAAAAAAAAAACATATATTTACTTCAATTGGCAGCTTACTAAGCCATTTCCACTGTTGTGTTAAAACCTCACTATATATGTAATTTTATGTATATGTATATATGTATAATTTATGTGCACATTCACACAGATACACATACATATTACAGAGAGCCTATGGATAAAAGTAAAACAGTCTCTCTTCTTGTTGCCAGATGACAGATGTTTAGGGTGTGCACTACACCTCTCCTCCCGGGGGTGAAGACAGAATCATAGTGTATACCCCAAACAATTTAAATGGTTGACTTAACAACACCTATTCTTAGGTAATAGCATACAACTCAGTTTGTTCATTTAAAGTATGAAAATTTGTAATTCCATGCATTTAATAGCAAACAATACTAGATAATCCAATCAAGCAGTAGAAGTAAGCTCAATGTTAAATTCTAGAAGGCAGCCTGGCCTCCGCATATCCTGAAGCCCATTTTCAGCCTCCAAATGGGAAAGAGTATAAACTATTTTCAACTCTTTTGAATTATTTAATAAACAAAACTGATCATAAATTAGTAAATGTCTCAAGTGAGACTGCTGAATAGAGAACATTCAACTGGGAAATGCCTACCATGATAGTTTCTGAAAATGCAAGGTATGAACTGCCAGTTTCTCAGAACCAGCCACCAAAAGAGGATGACAGGTTTAATCAATGCAGCAGATGTATGACGGCAGAATTCACATCACCTGAGGGCTTCTGTTACTTCCCACCTCACAGCAGCTGCATTCATGAGGAGGGCTGGTCTTGTAGCAAGATGTTGACTGGGCCAGTTCAAGCACTTGGGGACTTTTCCTTTTGGACTATGTAATAAAATTGTAGCTTTGTAGTTTTCTCAAGAAATGGCATGTGGAGTTGCATTTTAATTGTAAATTGACATTAAGCTATTGGGGAATTATACTGTGTCTACTAATATATATTCCACCTCTCTTGCCCTAATGAGATCACCTTACACTCACTGGCACTGATGCAAACATTTAGAGCTGAGTGCTCAAAAGAGGCTGGAGTACAAATGGTACATAATTCATTACCCTGTGAAACACGGATTTCAATGCAACATAATGCAAGGTGCTCTCAAGTATTCCTGAGGCAGGAAGAGTATACCACAGTCATGGTGAAGTGACTGTTTACACCAAACTGATTCCACTTGTTCTTTACTAGAGCTAACAAACCCTCTACTGTATTATTGCACCCACTTCTACTTACTGGACTCCACAGATAAGTCCTTGTAGCTAGAGGAACAAACCGTTTGTTGCACAATCTATGAAGCAGCAGAAACTTGTGTGAATAAAAAAGAAAAATTCTGGAAATTCTAAAGAACATTTCTCTGAGCTTTTTAAATAAGGTCTCAGCAACCTGGAGAATTTGCATTTAGAATAACAAACTCTATTTTTCACCCCTCACTTTTCCACCCCCATTCACTCTTGTCAATAACCAAAAGATGGCAGCATTTTACCCATCATTCAAGAGTGACACCTTTGGTGGAGCTAGGTTTGCAATTTCACGTTCATGTGCATTGTGTGCACTGTTATTTCCTCTTGGTACTAAATATGGACTGATAACACAGTGGCATTTATTAACAACAGCAACAACAACAAAAATGCAATTTTAAAAAAGCTCAGAAGATTAATTATACAAATTATGGTGTAAATCCTCAGAGTTCCTCTTTGATGAGGAAATACACACCAGTCTGACTGCAGTGACTCCACAGAGGAATCTAGCTTTGCTAGTGGTATCAGAACCCAAACACCTTGTCCCTCCAGCCATTAGGCTTTCTTCCTGGCTGTGGGCCAGGGAAAGGAGTCGGGACTATTGGGCTTGCAGGCTGAACTTAATGTGGGGGAAATGAAAAAGGGCACTAATGAACATATCTGACAGGGTTTCCACCAGGCCAGGCCTGCTCCTCATCTCTTCTCAAAGCATGCCGTAATAACAAGGGCAAGGTTGCTTAAGTATCTGAAAGGGGGCGTGCCAAGCACATTTACTCCTGGGATTTGAAAATGGAATAGATCCTTATCCATGAGGGTTTAGGGACACTTCTTCCCAAGATGCCTTTCAAAGCCCACTCTAGACATTTGTCTAAATCATTTGATTCCCACAAGACCAACAGCCTCATTTAAAAAATCTCATTGTGAGAAACAGGAGGGTACAGCTTTGCCACAGTTGTGTGCAAAGGGAATTTGGTCCTGTTTTTCTGAATGTTCATTATAAATAGGGTCGACATTTGAAAGCAATAAGCCTCATCAACTTCCCGCTTGCTCTGTGTAGTCTGCTCATCCAGGCTGTTATTTTCTTCTCTTGCATTGTTGATTAGCATTATCAAGATACAGTGATAGGCCTCATTCCCTCCTAAGTACCAAGATTCACATATTTCTTGAAACAAGGGCAAATTCCCTTTATTATAAAATAGGGGTGCATGCTCAAATTTGATTAAAATGACCAAGGAAAATGTAGGCAAAAATATTCTTTAGAAGCCTCTAGTGTTCGTTTAAAATAAATCATTTATTTGGGGGTTATTTAGAAATATTTTAAAATATAATTTCAAAATCTATTTTAGAATTCAGGGGGCATATGTGCAGGTTTGTTGTATAGATATATTGCATGATGCTGAGGCTTTGGGTATGATTGATCTTCTCATCGGGGTTACTTTTGCCTTTGGACACAATATATGTAAATCTGAGAGAAGAATTTTCTTCATCCTACTTTGGGTGCAGTAACAGAGCTTATTTCCCACTCTCATCTTTTTCTAGGACTCTAGGACAATATATTGGTGTGTGACAGCAGAAATGTGAATTCCTGTATAGTATATAATGGGCACCACTAGCCAGAATGATAAATGTTGATCTCTCATAGAATCGAAACTGTAGAGTGACTTTATAGACATAATCAACATGTGTATGCTGTTTATATAGTTAAACATGTACAATGAAACATAAGATTGAGGTGGACTTACATTTAAGAAACTCCATGAAGGGATTCAATAGGAAATTGTAATTCAGTTTCACAAGTGTCTAGCCTTTAGAAATAATGCATTTATTTATAAATAAACTTGAATTCAAAACATCTAGAATTATACAGAGAGCAAAGTGGGCTGGTAAAAGTTGGCAAATGCAAGCAACTGTCTAAATATGAGTTTGAATCCCAGTTCTTTGTCTTCAAACTGTGAGGCCCCAGGGAAGTGCTTGACATTTCTGTTGCTCAAGTCCTTCATCTGTAAAATGGTGATACAAACAGCTACCACATGGAACTGTGTTGGGATTAAATGAGATGTCCATAAAGCATCCATCCACCAGGCTTAGCATGGAGGAGGTGGTATGATTCTTCGTATTATTAAGACATGTATTAATGTTCATAATAATATCTGACTAGTCAAAGGCACAACCCTACCAAAAATAGCTAAGCTGTGGGACTAAAAAAGATAATAGTGCATTTATATTCTTTCCCACTCTCCTAAAAAGTAGGAATCATTTCTTTTTCAACATGGCACCTTTACTTCTAAATCAACATTTTTTTGTGCCTCCCTTTTCCCCGACATGCTGGCTCTCGCTTGTCTTTCATTTCTGTCAGTGATATCACCATCATGTTCTTAATGACTAAAACATACATTTGTTCTTTTATTTATTTATCCAAAAGTTATATGGCTTGCTGTTGTCACAGGGCACTAATCTGGGTGTTGTGGGGGAGGGGAAAACCAACATATGTTAGATTTTCTGCCTTTAAGACTATTTTATTTAAAAAGATGACATAAATTTAGGTAACCGTGACTCAAAGGACTCTCAGGTAGTGTTAATGTTGTTTGCAGGGGTGCTTTTTCACGACTTCCTCCCTCCCCCACACATACACTAGGATTAACGTCTCCCTACCAAGTGTTCGCATGTACCCTCAGATATGTTTCTATTGCATTACATTATCACCAACATTGATTTTATGCTCTGTCACTCCACACATCCAATTCATCAGAAAGTCTTATAGACTACCTCCAAGTTTTATATTGAATTTGCCCACTTCTCACCACTTTTCTAAGCCCCTATCAGCTATTTGCCTAGGTTATTGCAAGAACCTTGTATTTGGTATCTGTGATTCCATTCTTGCTTTCTTACAGTCCACTCTTCCCCCAGACATCCCTTACAGTTACAACTACAATGCTTTCAGTTCTTCAAATGTGCCAAGCAAGTTCTGACTTTATGGTCTTTATAACAGCACTTTCCTCGGCCTAGAATACTCTTACCCTAAGCTTTATGTGTCTGCCTTCTTGCCCTTCATGTATTAGATTGAACATCATTCCTATCCAAATCAGGATGCAGTTACTCCCTATCACATCTCCCTATTGTAGTTATTAGCACAAAACTTATCACTATCTGTTATGTTCTTGCTGATTCACTCAGAGCAGCATCCTCTACCTTTTTGGAAACAGGGCCCAGTTTTGTGGAAGACAGTTTTTCCACAGACCAGGGAGCAGGGGATGGTTTTGGGATGGTTCAAGCAGGTTATATTTGCTGTGCACTTTATTTCTATCATTATTACATTATAATACATAATAAAATAATTATACAACTCACCATAGTGTGGAATCAGTAGAAGCCCCGAGCTTGTTTTCCTGCAACTAGACAGTCCCATCTAGGGTTGATGGGAGACTGACAGATCATCAGGCTTTGGATTCTCATAAGGAATCCACAGACTAGATCCCTCACATGCATAGCTCACATTAGGGTTCGTGTCCCTATGAGAATCTAAGGCTGCCGCTGATCTGACATGAGGGGGAGCTCAGGTGGTAATGTGAGCAATGTGGAGTGGCTGTAAATATGGACGAAGCTTCACTTGCTCACGAACCACTCACCTCCTGCTGTGGGGCCTGGTTTCTAAGGGGGTTGGGGACCCCTTATTTAGAGTATTTATTGTCTCCCCAACTAGAATGTACACTACTTGAGAGTAGGTACTTTATCTATCTTGTGTATGTTATATCCTCAGAGCCTAGAGTGGTGTCTAGGATATAATTGGTGCTTGATAAATATTTGTTAAAGTAATAAATAGTTGATGATGATTATGCATTTGTTTCTACTAATAAATATTGAGACTCCTGAGTTAGGGACCATAGCTCATTCAACTTTGATTCACTGGTGCCTAGCATATAGCAGAAGTTCAAAAAAAGGCTAGCTGTTTTGAATTGAATAAATCAAGAAATGATTTCTTGCTGGAGTGATTCTGAAAAGCATCATAGAGAAGGCATTTGAGCTGAAATTTCAGTAGATGACAAAAGATGATGGTACTTCATTTCAGGCAGCAGGTACTATGTGGGATAAAGTTTGAAACTGGAAACATTTGATGATTTTTTTTAAAGGTAATGGTGAGTAGTAATTCAGATAAGTTGGAGTTTGTATAAGAGGATAACATAGGGTAAGGATGGCAGGGAGGTTGGGAACAGTTAAGACTGATCTCAGATGCTTAACCAGCAATATGAAGTACACATATTCAGTAGGCAGAGGAGAGATTCATAACTGAGATTTAAGGGGGTTAAATGGCAGCTTTGTGTAGCATAAATTGCAGGGAGGAGAAGGATAAGAGAACTCGTTAGGGGCTAGTATAATAATTTGGAATAAAGTAACCAAAATTAAAGTGGTAGTAGAATGTGAAAAAAAATACAAAGCCAATTAAAAAGCCTGATGGAACTTGATATAAAGGGTTCAGAACAGAATTCACTTTGAAGTTCCAAAAATGGATTACAGGGAGAATGCATTATATATCAAGAAAAATAGAGAGAAGTCAAAAGGAAACTCAGGTTTATTGTGAGACTGATAAGACCTGATTTTATTTTTTGCAAGTGAATTTTTAATTTACGACAAAAATTTCTACAGGTATTGTCTACCAGGCAGCCTGAAATGTGGTACTGGAGCTCAGAATTCTATAGGTAAAGGAGATTTGGAGATGATCTCTTTGGAGGTTCTAGCTGAAGGGAATCTTGGTACAAAGATAGAAAGGACCTTGTAAACTACCCATAGGTCTTGAGAATTGCCCACAGTCATTTTCTTTTAAATCATCTTTTAAAATCATGAAATCATTTTGACTTTTATCTTTATTCCCCACATCTAATCAGTACTCAGTTACCACCTTCCTTTTAAATGTAGTTCACGTCGTTTTCCTTCCCTCTACCCAGAACATTGAAATTGTTTCTTAGCTATTGCTTCCTACTCTCTGATCTAACCTCCGTTGTCAAATTAAGTTGTTAGTTTCCTCATCTTGACTCATCTCCACAAAGCCTTCTAGATGTGTGCCACTTTGTATGAAAAGAAGAATTGATAGGTACAGTGGGAAAATCCACCCTTACTCTTGGCAATATATTGTAACTAAACTCATTTTATATGGACAAAAATTGCAGCCTGAGCAAATGGGTATGAGGTTTAAGTTGCAGCTTAGAGAGGGGTCATCTGGAATAATATCTCTGGTCCTGATACACCTGTGCTGTCCAATATGGTAGTCACTACTATAAGTGGCTACAGAGTATTTGAAAAAGTGGCTAGTCTAAATTAAGATGCAGTGTAAGCATTAAATACGCACCAGATTTTAAAGATGCAGTATAAAAATAGCATGTTATACAAAAACGTAAAAGGTTATATGTTGAAATGATACTATTTTAGATATATTCAATTAAATGAAACACATTCTAAAAATTAATTTTACCAGTTATTATGGACTGAATTATGTCCCCCTCAAAAATCATATGCTGAATACCTAATTCCCAGTGTGACTGTATTTGGAGATATGGCATTTAAGGAGATAAAGTTAAATGAGGTCATTTGGGTGGGACCTAATCCAGTAGGACTGGTGTCTCTATAGGAAGAAGAAGAGATGTCAGGGTTGCATGTGCATAGAGAAAAGGCCAGTGAGAGGACACAGCAAAAAGGTGGCCATCCACAAGCCAAGGAGAAAGGGCTCAGAGGAATCTATCTGCAGCACCTTGATCTTGGAGTTGCAGGCTTTATAACTGTGAGAAAATACATTTTTGTTGCTCAAGCTACCTAGCCTGTGGTATTTTGTTGTGGCAGCCTTAGCAAGGTAATACATTTATCTTTAAATTTAAAAAAATGTGACTACTAGAGACTTTAAAATGACTTATCGGGTTTGCATTTTTGGCTTGCATAATGTTTCTGTTGGACAACATTGTTCTAAACCCATGGAGAGCAGGTGCAAGCATAGTTTCGTAGAAGCCAAGATGATTTCACAGATGACAGCTCAATACTCAAGAAACAAGAGAATCGTGCTGGGTTTTGGTGGAGGAGAGAGTAGAGTGGCAGTAGGAGCTGATATTGGTTCTCTGTAATCCAGGGGGACTCAGTGAACTTGCTTCAGCCCCTCCCCAGTAAAAGCATCGGTAATACCTTTTTAGACTGTATAAAAGTGGCTTTTTGAGGAATTAATTTGGATGAAACATATCTTTGGTTGGAGTTAGCAAGAGTTTGGAAAAAATGTGGAAGCATGAAGAGAAACAGGTGAGTATGAAACATGTTCCAGGTGAGTATGAAACATGTTCCAGTCTGTGGTGGGTAAGGTAACAAAGACATGACTGAAAAATGTGCCAGACTAGGAGCTTTTGGGTATCTAGGACACCTGAGAGATGAAAGGAGAAGGTTCTGGAAGAGCTATGAAAGAAGAATCAAGAGATGATTTGGCTTAGTCCATGTCTCATAGGGTGTAAAACGATTAAATAAGGTATGATTGATATAGAGCTTCAAACAGTCCCATGATATTGTTCTCCACTTCTTTCTCTAATCCTGGGGACCTAACAAACAGGTTCCCTTGTCCTAAGAAGGGACCTGATGGGGTGAGAAGCCTCATCATGTTCCCTGTTCTATACGAGTTGCATGAAGGATTTGGGGGCACTTACAAGTGGGGTACTGCAGTAGAACTTTAGATGACATCCCCAGTGTAGGAATCAGATAACCTATTTGAATTTTCATCTTACACTTGACTTCAAATAATACCTATTTAAATTTTTCTGTTGAGGCTCTTTTCAGAAATATTTCATTTTCCATGTCACATTTGTGATGCTGCATCCAAAGGCCTCTGTTAAGGACATGATACAGATTCTATTATCTGCCTTCATGTCCAGGTCTCTCTTCTTCCCATTCTTTTTGGTGTGAGAATGCCTAGGTAGACTTTGAGCAAAGACAGGCTTGGGGATACCCCATCTGGGTTATAGGAGCTTGGTTCTAGGCATTAAACAATTGTTGAGTACAAATTAGCAAAAGGCAAAGAAAAGATTCTGTAGCAAAATTTTCTCTAAAAAAATAAAGATCATAAAAAATATATAAATAAAGAAATCTTAAACATAAGAATAAAAGACTCGACATCATGGAACAAAGTGTTGTGTGTAGTTCAAAAGTCTAGTTGAGGAATTTAGCTATGAGCTCCAAGCTATAAATTTGCTGAAGGCCAAACTTAAGAATGGATGGAATATAAAACATCTTTTCCTTAAAAATGATAAAGTTTACTTTTTACTTAAAAATGAGCCATAGCCCAGATGCTAAAAGGAATTGATCATAGATGTTTACCCTACATGATGTCTTTCACATATAGGTACACAATATGTTTTTGCTGAATATAGAATGGAGTACCACTTGGCATTTGTACCGTCTGACTTTCCATCTCATATATTTAGCTCTACAGTTATTTTAGAAGTAGCAATATTGGCCAGGCGCGGTGGCTCATGCCTGTAATCCCAGCACTTTGGGAGGCCGAGGCGGGCAGATCACAAGGTCAGGAGGTCGAGACCATCCTGGCTAACACGGTGAAACCCTGTCTCTAGTAAAAATACCAAAAAAAAAAAGTTAACCTGGCGTGGTGGCAGGCGCCTGTAGTCCCAGCTACTGGGGAGGCTGAGGCAGGAGAATGGCGTGAACCCAGAAGGCAGAGGTGGAGCTTGCAGTGAGCCGAGATCGCACCACTGCACTCCAGCCTGGGCAACAGAGCAAAACTCTGTCTCAAAAAAAAAAAAAAAAAAAAAAAAAAAAAGAAGCAGCAATATTTGCCTATAACTTGTACTGCGTTCTCATCCTCGTTTTCCTCCTCCTTCTTTTTCTAAGAAAGCATAGTTGACTCATACTTAAATAAATGATTGTTTCCAGCTTGGCTGATGTATTTGTTGAGGAAAAAAAAGTAACAGGAACAAGATACAGATAGTTTCTTCTACCAACTTTAACATTTAGCATTATGGACTTGCACTAACAAATATTGAAAAGCAGTAAACTTTTACTTGTTTTTATGCCAAACCCTATTGATTTCCATGTGACACTCTATGTAACAATTATGTAACAGTGACAGTAATTCAACAGAGAAAAGGGGAAGGAATAGTTAAAGTATTTTCTGTTTTATCAGTATATGAAAAATAGTACTTCATTATTAAAAATAAAAACATAACAGACTGCTTCAATCCTATGTGTGTTTAAATCCAACTAAGAGTCAAGAAAACCTACCTATATATATGGTGATTCTATAAATCTTATTTTCAAAATTATTAAAGTATACACATATGAAACACATAATCATGGTTATTTTGGGTGTGTATATGTCTTCGCAATTTAGATCACATATTTTACCTGTAAAACAATCTTTGACTATTTGTTTTTCATCCTATGATGTTTTTGAACAATTTCTTATATTGAAGCAGTTTCTCAGGATTTGGCAGAACCTGGACATTATGAGTTTTATGGTTTTTCTCCTCCCATTTGCCTCTAAAATTAGATGTAACAGGTGCAAGTAGTCCCCCTCTATGTACTTCCAAAGTCATTTTCTTATATACACAGGAATGTCTTCTCAGATCGATCACACCTGGGTTTCTGTGTGCCAAGTTAAAAGGTGCTTGGTGAGCTAACAAAGTGGAATGTAAATTGGAAAAGGAAGTGAACTAGGAAACACATGGACATAGATTATATACATAAGCTTCTTTGCACTGAGATGATTTTGCAAAGTAGGCGAGCATTTTTGATAATTTGGTTTTCGATACCTGGTAGAGACATATGTGCCTGGTTCTTAAAGCACCAGAATTAATTAGAAACTTTTTAGAGCTTTTTAGGGTAGCCTGCACACAGATTTATTACTAAAACTCCGCTGTTTAGCACACCATTAGAATCTCTTGAAAACTGAAGTTAAATATGAGCCACATTTTAACTGTGTTTATAAACCAAGTTCTTTTACATTTTGTCACCAAAATGTTGTCCTTTTCTTTACTTAGAGTTAGGGCAATGACATTTACTTTTATCATAGCTGCCAAAATATTTTGCTTGCCACTTCAAGTCTCCTGGCTACTTTACTCTTTTCTAACTTGCCTCTTTTAAGTCATATTCAATCCTTGAGCTGCTTTTGAACAATTCGTTTTATTGCCTTAGAAAATGCATGCTTAGAGCACAATAAATGGGGCATAAGCTAACAATCCAAATAAATTTGGAGGGGGATTTCAGAAAAATTGGTCAATATTATACTTAATTTCTTAAGCAACGCTTTACTCACATAATTTTCCCTCTTAAAAGACCAAGGAGAGGTTCTTTTATCAACTCTTTATCCATTGGCTATCCAAAAGTGTGTAGTAAAGAGACAGGGCTGATGAAGAAATGATTTTTACCTGTTGACTTGGAGACATATTCTATGAAACAGGCAGTCAGTCCTAATAATGAGAACTATGTAGTCTTAAGAAAATCAAAGTATCATTACCCCATGGAAAGAGACTTCCAGTTGAACCTCTCAAACACTCAAGACTCATTTTCTTAAACTGATAATAGACATCTGCATAGCTTCTTCAATTTGACTGCTTTGGTTTGATGTCTTACACTGAAGCAACAAATGTTTTTAAAGTTCCTCCAAATTTTAAAAGAAATATATGGCTGAAAACCATTTACTCCTGATCTTCAGAGGACTTGTTAAGAGTAAGCTTAACAGAACACCAAATAGTATATTTACAGGAAACTGAACTGTATTTTTACTTGGAATTTGGACCAAAAGACTTTTAAAATTCCAAAATCATGTTGAAATTGATAATACTATAGGCTAGTTATAGCTTTTTCTACTTGAAGAGGATAGAGAATGAGGCTTTTATTCCCATTTGAATATTTTTGGAGGAAACATTATATTGCCATCTTCTAGGGCAGTGTGAACCTCAGTGACCTGTCTCTTCAATTGTCTTGATGACAGGAAAAGCTACCTTAAAAATATATCCTTTGAGTTTTTTTTTTTTTTAAACAAATAATTCTCTGAGTTTTCCATATGATTTAAAATTATGAGTAATTGATATATTTGTATCTTTACCGGGGAAATCAGTCTTACAGACTTTTTTTTTTTTGAATAATTTCTAATTAACCAAAGGATTAATAAAATGTGCTTACTTCACACCCTTTTCTGACAATCTACAGCAAAATTAAGGCAAATGTTATTTCGGAGAGTCCACTAACTGGTCATATAACCAACATTTTAGTTAAATTTCTGTTAGCTGAACTGTAAAAAATTAAAGATCCAAGATAAAATGTGCTCCCATGCTTCAAATCTGACCAATTCCATTACGTGCACTATTGAAGTATGAAGCCTTTCTCCTTGATCAAAATGCTGGTGAGAATCTATACCTTTTTTTTTTTTTTTTTGTCATGAGTACTCTTGCTATGAAAAAAAGAGTAGGAAGGCCAAATGCAAGACTGAAAAAAGCAGCCATAAAGTGACTTTTTACATTTTTTAAGTAGGTCACAGTAAGGTATATTATTCTTACTGCAAAAGTCAGGTTAAGCTTCTCAATTAAGAAAAGATGCATTTATAGAGCTTTTCCATTTTTATTGATTTTTGATGTCATTTTTAAAATGATGAATAACCATATTGTAGGAAACTGGACCCAAGGAGCATTTCTTTCCTATCTTTAGCTACTGCCAGAGAGCATGGTTCTGGCTTCTACAGGTCTTGGGAATATTACCTTATAGAGCAGCTGGGATGATCAGCCCATGAGGAAGGGTCATTGTCTTTGACATTTATGAATATATGAGTGTCCTTGTCCTGGTGCTCTGCTATACACCTGAACATAGCCTATGCTTCAGACAAAAGCAAGGTCTCTCATTTGGAACAAGGATAATCTGCTTAAAAATCTAAATCTCTAATAAATGGCTGACGTGTGCAAGAATATCATAGTACATAGCTCTTTGTAAGGTAATTTTAAAAGAAAATGATACGCATTTTGCTCAGCCAAGCAATCTGAAAGTTCAAAAGGTAAGAAGCACTTCTCAGCATGAAACTGTCAAACATATTTGAAAAGAAAGTTAATTACAATTGGCATTTCCAGGCCTTCTGCTGGCCATGGCTATCTTACTGAAAGGTGACATTAGTGACATCCATTGTATAGGGGCTGAGAAATGAAGAATATCAAAAAAACTGAAGCTCTGCATTTCTGTAACATAGGATGAACAACCCCAGGGCACTGGTTATTTATTTATTTATTTATTTATTTATTTATTTATAGACACTTTGTACCTTTGTGCATGTAAAGTGATTGAGACTAGGTACAAACTTTGATAGAGAGAAAATAGTGGTATTCCAAAGAGGTCATCTTAATTCATCCTTTCCATGGGAAAGAGATTGGAGAGGATTGATGGTCACACAAAGAACACCTTCCAGTTTTGCTCATCTCTGAGTTTTCCTGGGCGGACTTAGATTTCCCTTTGATGACTTCTTGGTTACTTTTTAGCTATGTTTTTTTCTCAGAGAGAGAGAGAGAAAGAGAGAAGAAGGGAGGGAGGAAGAAAGGAAGAAGGGAGGAAGGGAAAAAAGGAAGAAAGGGAAGGAAGGAAGGAGGAGAAGAGGGAAGGAAGGAAGGAGACATCTAATCATTCAGATGAGTTGAACTTTGGCTAGCTCCCAAAGAAATCTGATAATAAAATATGACTAATCTTTTATGTATTTCTAAGCTGACAGGGGAATGAAATACCAGTTGGGTTCTGAATGACTCTCAGCAAAACCAATAAACTTTAGTTGTTATTTATCATTATGTTAACCTCTAAATATTCACCTAAAACTGGATTATGTCTATGCCATTGAGTGGATAGGGTGTTGGAAATGTGAAAAGCTAACAGAAGAAAATGGACAAATGGACCTTCTCCCGGAGTTTTTAGTTTTATGTTATTTATTGGGAGTTTTTAGTTATATGTTATAGGAGTAGCATGCAAACTTTCACATCTCTGTTTCAGATAAATTGAGGCATGTCAAATAATTGTTTTGATTGTGTGTGCTGCTTCAACTGTTCGACTGTTCCCAGGAATACACATTTCATTTCCTCATTCACTAGGAAAGTTTTGTGGAAATTTTGAGTGTCACTGAATTTTAAGGCTGCAGTTATTAGTTAGTAGCATTGATTAAAATTGCTGCAATGTGAAATTTAGCCCACTGGTTTAAATATTCCCTTAACAAAATCCACATTATTGTTTTATGCACACCTTTAGCCCTTGGTAACTATGAGAGGCATTGGGATACACACTGGGAGCCTTCCATAAGTCAGAAAGTTTTAAGTATATAAATATGGAAGACAGAAGAGGTCACTCTGAGCCAGCTCGTTGGCCAAAAGCAGTATAGCAAGTATAGAGCTCTAGATAGGTATGAGTAAGACACACAACTTTTAGTATATTTAGGGTAAGAAACATTTTTAGCAAAAAGTTGTTCAAAGCACCAACTCACACAAAACAGCATTTTCACAGGGTTCTCTTAGGACCTAAATTAATACGATTATTTTTATTTGGGTAAGAAATTAATGATATGGTGATACTATTATCAACATATGTGAAACATTTGTTTGATGTATAGCATCATATTATTTTTCTTGTTAGCAAACCCAAGACAAATAAAAGTGAGTATTGAATTACCACAGTGTTCTAACCATGCAGATGTCTTAAGCTACCAATGCCTTTTAATGAAATTACCAGTATGAGGTAGGTACTCCAAAGTGACAAATGAAATACGCCCTAATTTTCAATTGTACTTTGTAGTTTGTTTAGTGTTAAATATTAGGCACTCATCTGAATTACCATAATCAACTAGAAAAAAAATCGCTTGAATTATGTCTTCAAAAATGCCATGTTCACATGTTTTCATACAGCTTTTATTGGTTTGCCTTGTCTGCACACCCAATTTTAATGCATGATCCTAAACTTTCTGCTCTGAATAGTGATATAAATATGGAGTCTTCCAATGGTATACCATTTTGCTCAAATATAAATATCCCAGAAAAATACAACAAAATCTGTAAGCCAAGTGGTTTTTGAAACTACTTTCAAGGGGTAAATAGTAATATAAATAAATTCTGGGAGATGACAAAGTCATACACATTTTACAAATACCACATGCAGGCAATATTATAAAATCCAACCTCAAAGGGAATACATTTATTCAATTTAATGAGGAATTTATAATTTTGGATCCTGCACATTCCTTGATAGAATGAGTAAAAAAACAACCACTGGGCTGAAGCAAAGGTATTGATGGTATTAGGAATTAAAAAATCAAACTTGAACTACATTTATTGCCATGCCAAACTAGATACTAAACAAATACTCTGAGACAGAAATCAACAAAGCTAATTTTTGTTTTTTTTCCCCTGGCTTTGTAGGGATATGACAGTCAAAGAAGGAACTAGCAAGTGACATCTTAAGAAAGTTAGGATTAGAATGTATTGGATCTGGGCACTAATTTACAGAAGTTTAGTTTTCTTGTTTATGCCTCAGGAAATAACAATATTAATTCATTTAATAAATGTTTATTGAACACCTACTGTGCACTAGTCACTGCTCCAGGCCCTGGAGATACAGCAGTGGGAATGAAGAAGTGGACAAAATCCCTTGCTCTCAAGGAGTATGCATTATAGTGAGGAGATAATCAATAATGATTTTTTAAAAAAGAAAAAGTCACTTATAAGATAGTGATGTGTGCTCATTCTATCTTGATTTCATCATTCATTTGAAAATGTAGGTATGCTGCTGTGTGATTCTAATTCTTACGGCCTTTGGAAAAGTTACAAACTAGAAAAACCTATTATACCTATTAGAAACTTCCCAACTAGGAATTGTTTTGTTCAGATAAGAGAAAATGTTATATATTCCAGTAAAAATTAGAAAGATATTTTAATCTTAATTTAAATATTATCTTGAGTCATTTTTTTGAGACTGAAATGCCATATAAAATATGCTCTTTAATTAATGTCTAATACTTTGAAATGTTTACATACAAATTATAATTTCCATTAAATGCATGATGTATTAGGCAAACTTTGATACACCTTTAATTTTTATATCTAATATTTAACACTTCAATGTGATTTTTTTTCAGATTGGAGGATTTATGAAATGTTTTAAAAATAAAACTTTCTTCTCTCTTATGGCTAGGAATCATTATCATTTTCGGTAGCATGTAGTGGTTCTTATTACAGTCAAGTAGCAGTTACTGGTGAGGGCACAGATGATCAGTTTTAGACTCATGTGCTGCTGAATTCAGCCAACAACGTGCTCATCATGAGTCTAACAGATTTTTCTGCTATTCGGACCACTGGGAACCTTATGAACCAGTTAGCTCTGCCCTCCTTCTTGTGACAAATTGCCAACATTGTCAACATCCAGGAAACCAAGTACCAGAATCATTTGCTATCGCAATTAGCTTACTTTCAGGGTAAGCTGAAAGTAAACAAAGAAAAATAATATTGTTTTTCTGTCTCTAGGCTTTAAAAGCTCTGAAGTTTTCTGGCAAAAATTTCCAGCCAAAAGCTAGGAATATACTTAATTTGAAAATATGAGATAATTGTATGTCTCTGTCTCTCTCTCTGTGTCTCGCATTGAGGGGTGAGGGATGATTTCTCCTTTATATAGACAACCCCACAATTTTCCATAATTTTAGAATTGGAATAGGCCCCAAACTCCTTCATTTTACAAATAAGGAATATGGGGTCCAAAGGTTCGGTTAACATCCCAAAGCTAGGGAATAGCAGAACAGGTCTCTAGTTCTAAGTTCCTGATTTGTAATCTAGCTATTTTATTATCCCATTCCTGTTGTCCCTGCTTGCATTATATTATACTTTTGCTTATATGTTTAGACATCATGATTTAACTGAACTTGTCAAATTAATAGAATATCATCTCTCTTAAGGACAGACTTTTTTTCTTTTTTGTTCATGATTCTACTCTCAGTACCTAAACAGTACTTGAGACATAAGAACTGTCCCAGAAAGATACATAGGAGGAGATTAATGTGATCAAATTGGTGCATTAGTGAGTGGTCTATAGTTAACCTATTTTCTATTTTGCCAAAGCTACCCCAGAGAGAAGTATACATTCTATTGGGAGAATAGTTAACTAACTGAAAAGACTCAGTTAGTAATGAATGGGGAAGTTAATGCTGGGAATACCATTTAGTTATTCAGAATTTGACCAAGTTTGACAAAATGCTCAAAAGGTAGTGTGAAACATGATAAAACAAGCAAAGAGTGATTAAGACGAGAATGAGAAACATTGCAATGGCGAAAATGTATTTTACATGTTTATTTTGATGAAGAAAGTTGTAACAGATATATAATTTTCCCTTGCCTATATTTTTGTAAAGTAAATACTGAAAGTATGTTTTCATTTTGAAAACAGAAGTCTGTAATCCGTGGAATTCAAACCATTTGTCTGAAATGAAAGAAAATCAGAAGAATGGCTGGAAAAAAGGAAAGGCGTGGTCACACTATAAGTTCAATTCTGCTTCCATTTAAACCATGCTGCTTCTGGTTTGGTTTAATCAAAACAATAAAATCAGTCAATAGGCCACTGGCTGAGCTTTAAACACTATTTTAGGCAGAATAAAGAAAGTGCATAATCATCTCTGTTTTTGACAGTCTTCACAAATGAGAAAAGAAATTCAAAGCTTTAGCTCCATTGATATTTGAAACATGATTGTTTAAGGTCATACCTTAGTTGCTGAGCAATAGAGGAAGTATAATTGAAAACAATGACTGACTCTGCAAAACCCACAGAAGAGATCCACAGTGCACTGGAATCAGATGTGTGCTGGAGAAGTCGCCATGAGCTGCTGTCTGGGTGATGACAGAGTGGCACAAAGCTGAAGGCTAACTTCTGCCGTTAGATTCACATTCACTGTCTCTTTTCAAAACAACCTGGGCTTAGATGCTACTTCTGAAACCAGACTTCTTTTTCACAGAATTAATTTATCCTCTACATCATGAATCACAAAAACACATTTTTGCTTGAGCACAGACATAAAATATAATTCACTTCCTTTGTTGCTGTCCAGAAATGCCCTTCAAAGCACTTTGGACACAATTGTCAAACAAGCATGATTTACTCTATGTGTGATGTTTTCGCTCAAAAGTAGGAATTTTCTTTGTGTTTTCCTTAGAAAGGACTACTACATTTCTTTACCCCTCTTCTGCAACCCTAGTGCCCTCCTCACTCCCACACCCCCACACAAAGACACTCCTTAATTGTATTACTGTTAGGCTGACCTCCAACCTCAACTAAAATGAGGACAAGGCTAGTTTTGTGTTTCGTGGGATAACAATTTATGAGCAATTAAAAATGAAGGGACACAAAGCATTCATCACAGTCTCAGCTAGACAGGCAGCTGAGGTCAAAGGCTCTAGCAGTGAAGTGTGCACAATATATTTTTATTTCTGTTTTCACTAAGAAGGAAACGGGTTAGCTAAAAATTATGGCGTGCAGCCTCCAGTTCAAAATAGGTGCACTTAATCTTTGGAGACAGTTCACGCTTGGCCAGATAGGTTATGACAGTGCATGCAAAGACACACACACAAACGCACACACACGCAACCCGACTACCATGCAATATGATGTGGGAAAATGAAACATTTTACTAGTTTAATTCGCATACAATTTCTAAAAGAAAAATGTGCTGAATAAATATTCATTATGATTTTATAGCCAAATATACAATATTTCTCTCCTCTTGCCCCTATTACGGAAAACAAAATAGAAGATTTTAAGGTATAATTCCTCTTGGCACATTTCTCAATCTGTTTGGAATAACATGAAAGTCTTATAATTTTATTTTCCTGGAGCATCAGTGGTATATTACATGAAGGTTGAGATTAATGTCTTGCATGCTGAGCTTCAGTCAGTTACGTATCAAAGTACTACAGAAAATGCCTTTCAATGGAATGCTGTTGGTTTTTAGAATTTTTTTTCTTTTCTGAAACATTACAGTATTCAAATATTACACTGATATTCTGATTTGAGGTCTTGGCCAGGCATGGGTAAAAATATCAGTGAATTGACTGTTAGATTATGCTATTAATTGACCTTGCTGTTGTTTTATAATGTATCCAATTGTCAGAAAGAAAAAGGTCTATAGCAAGCAAATAATCGGTTTTTATTCTACATGTAGGGTTGCCCACTTAACCAAAGTACTGCCATGTCAGAATAAACAAGAACTAAATGGTAATGATTGTTAGGATTAGATGCTACTAAAGGATGGCAAAGTTCACATGTAAAATTTTCAGATGACAGGAATAGATAACTCACTATCACAAATTGAGAGTCTTTTACTTTCTTCAGTAATTTTCTATCAGAAAGCAAAGTACATTTTAAAAAAGAATTCAATTTGTACCTAAACAATATCACTTTGCTAGAAGATAAAGATTAAAAGCTACCAATAGGCAGGCATGATGGCTCACGTCTGTAATTTCAGCACTTTGGAAGGCCGAGGTGGGCAGATCACCTGGGGTCAGGAGTTCAAGACCAGCCTGGCCAACGTGGTGAAACCCCATCTCTACTGAAAATACAAAAACTGGCCAGGCATGGTGGGCGGCGCGTTTAATCCCAGATACTTGAGAGGCTGAGGCAGGAGAATTGCTTGAACCCCAGAAGCAGAGATTGCAGCAAGCCGAGATCATGCCACCGCACTCCAGTCTGTGTGACAGAGTAAGATTCTCTCTCAAAAAACAAAAATTAAAAATAAAAATAAGTAAAAGCAACCAACAATTAACTCAGATTAACAGACCTTTTTCTCATACTCAGGGTTTTTCCCCCAGTGACATTCTGAAATAAGTTGAGTGTTTAAAACAATATCACTTTTTCTTATAAATTTAACTAACGAAATTATCATTAAAATGTCACTTAAAACTAAATTAGCCTAATTATTCACAATTTAGGTTGTTAGTGACTGTGGAAGCTATTGTGTTCATTTATTTATTTGTGTTTTTGCCAAAATTGTTATAAGCTTCTAGAATAAACTGTACTGTTAAAGGAATAAAAGATAGGGAGAAAAAAAGAAAGGAATGAAAGAAAATTTTAAAAATCAGAATTCTGTTAGTTGGAAGATTTTCTCTTCAAGAGTGATGAGAAGTCAGAATTTGGCAGTGGAAGGATCCGATTTGTGCACTCTGCTACACATCCCATGGGATAAAGAAAGCCTTTGAGGAAAGACAAATAGGAGACTGATTTATATTAAGTAAACTTAAAATCTTTGTCTTCTTTTAGTTTAATAAACCTGAACCTAAACAACCCAAAAGGAAAAAAAATCTGTTTCTCATGTATATCAAACTACAGAAATTATACAGTTTCACCATTGACAATGGACTTACCTTCTCTCTACCAACCAGCCCACTATTAAGCTATTTCCCTGACTCCATCCCAAGTTTGTTTGTGTCCCTCCTCTGAGTTGACATGGATATACAGTCATCTCCAAAATCCTTCATTTATTATTCTAAACTATAAGTCTCTGTGCCTGTCCTTCTTAGCTTTAGCCTCTTTGAAGCATATTCAAATGGTTTATCACTATACCTACCCCCTGACACACAGTCCTATATAATTATAAAATATCATAATACTCCTTGCAGTAAGCTTGGAAAATACAGGAAAACACAGACAAAATACATTTCTGACAATCATAACATCCAATGAAATTACTTATAACATTTTAATGTAAGTGCTTCTAATGTTTTCTTCTATTTATACAATATTTTTAAGTAACAGCATACACTACTTTTTTCTCTTTTGCTCTCTGAATATTGTTAATTACTTTGATTTCCTAATGCTTAACCAACCTTGAATTCCTGAGATAAACTAAACTTTGTCATGAGGTACTATCCTTTACATAAATTGCTGAATGTTATTTATTAGTATTTTGTTACTGGTTTTTGTTTCTTCATTCATTACAAATACTCGTCTGTCATTTAATTTTTTTGTAATGTCTGTCAGATTTTGGAATCAGAGTTTTGCTGGCCACATAAATTGAGTGCAGAAGTGTTTTCTCCTGTATTTTCTAAGAATGATATATTTTTTTACTTGAATGTACTATAAAAATGACCATTGAAACCGTTTGGGCTAGTATTTTTCTCAGTGGAAAGATTTTGATTATAAATTCAATTTCTTTAATTGATGCAGAACCATACAGGCTTTTTACTTCTTGTACTAGCTTTAGTAAGTTATGTTTCTTAGGAATGCGTCAATTTCACCTATGTTGTGGAATTTATTGCATAAAGTTGTATATAATATTTCCTTTTTATCATTATCATGTTTGTGGGACTTGTTATGATGTTCCCTCTTTCATTTCTCATATTTTGTTTTCTTAATGAGTCTGGTTAGGGGTTTATACATTTTACCAATCATCTGAAAAAAGTCAACTTTTGACTTTATTGATTTTATCTATTATTTGTCCATTTTTAATTTTAATTTCGTCTTTTATTTTTATTACTTATATTGTGTAATTTACTTTGTAATAAGTTAACAACTTAATTTGTACTTCTTTTCCTAGCACCTTAAAAGGGAAGCTTAGATAATAGATTTTGTACTTTTCTTCTTTTTTAATATGGTAGCCTCCCCTTATCCGTGGGAGATATGTTCCAAGACCCTCAGTGGATGCTGGAAACCTCAGATAGTACAGAACCCAATATACTATGTTTTTCAATCTGATAATCAAGATGGTTGCTAGGTCACTAACTGATGGGTAGGTTCTATATGTGGATACACTGGATAAAGGGATGATTCACATTCCAGGCCGCACAGAGCTGGACAGCATGAGATTTCATAATGCTACTCAGATTGGTATGCAATTTAAATCTTATGAATCATTTATTTCTAGCATTTTCAATGTAATATTTTCAGATTTTTTTAAATTTTTCAAGTTTTAATTTTTATGGGTACATGGTAGGTAGATATATTTATTGGGTACATGAGATATTTTGATACAGACATACAATGCATAATCAATGCACTTCTGTGACTTTTTTTTTTTCCTGTTTTCCAATGAGGCAACTGTGGCTTGAGAGGCAATGATTTGCCCAAGATCTCATGGCCTGTAGGGCGCAGGGCTTATAACCTACTCACATCCACCCATATAGTTTAAGTCATTTCTAGATTATTTGTAATACCTAATAAAATGTAAATGTTATGTTAATAGTTTTTACACTGTATTTCTTTTATTTGTTTGCATTATTGTATTGAGTTTTTTCTGAATATTTTCAACCTGTATTTGGTTGAACCTGCAGATGTGTTGTGGAATCTGCAAATATTGAGGTTTCACTTTATACACATCAACATCTTTCTTTTGAAAACTATGTAATACTGCAATTGACAGAACATTCCACCTACTGACTCATATATGAGCTGTTTTAATATGATGATTTGATTGACTGTTTTCTTATAGCAAGCATTGCTCTACTCAACACACATTTGACACTACATACACAGAATATATTCCTACAGATAGCTGGATTTACTGTTGGTACCTTTTGATTTTATGAGATGTGACCTTAATTATACCCCATATAATATTTTACCAGTAGACATCTTCCAATAGTACACAAGAAGATGTTTTAACCCAGACACTGGCCAACTGTAGTATATATTGACATTTTAAACTTTTACCAGATTAATGGGTAAAATAAGGTATGCCATTTACTGCCTATTTTGAACTTCTTTAACAATAAGTAAAAACCTGACAAAGGGTTTTCCAAAGAGGTTGTGCCATTTTGATTTCAGTTCCTATTAGCTAGGTATGAGAGTTCTGGGTGCTCCAAATATTTGCCAATTTTTAGCATTTTAAAATATTTTTAATTTTACCCACTCTAGTGGAAGCAAAATATTATTTGCACATTGTGGTTTTAACTTATTTCTCTGATGACTGATAATATTGAGCTTACTTTCTTGTGCTTATTTACCAGGCACGTATCTTTCTTAGTGAAATGTCTATTCAAATCTTTTGATTATGTTCTTATTAGGTGGATTATTGAGTGGAAGAGCTCTTTCTATATTCTAGATACAAGTCTTTTAACAGATACATGTTTTGCAAAAGGTATCTCCCAGTTTGTAGAACATATTTTCATTTTCATAACTGTATTCTTTCAAATATAAGAGTTTTAAATTTTGAGAAATTGTAATTATCAATTATGTTTTTTCTGTTAATGTTTCTGATCTTTGTGTCCTTTTTTAAAAAAATGTCTGATTAACTAAAAGTCACAAATATTTTCTCTTATAAAGTTTCTAGCTCTAGAGTTTTCCAGCTTTAGCTTTTATGTTAATATCTATGATCATTTCAAGTTAATTTTTGTATATGGTGTTAAGTAAATACCAAAGTTTCTTTTTTGTTTCTTTTTTTCCCAGTTTTTTTTTCTGCAAATGTATACCTAACATTGCAGCACCATTTACTGAAAACATGTCTTTGTCCTACCTACATTTGTTGTAAAGGAAATGACCAACATCTGACTGTTTCTATACTGTATTGATCTGTATGTTCATCCTCATACCAACTTAACACCATTCTGATTACTATAATCCAATAAAGTCCATACTATTTGCATGTTGCTGCAAAACTAATTATTCCAAAATTTAGCAACTTAAAACAAGAATAACCATGTATTACCATGTATTTCCTCAGTGTTTCTGTGGATCAGAAATTGTGACAGAACATACAGGGATGCTTTACCTCATCTGGTGTTTCAGTTGAAAGACTCAAAGGGTAGAAGCCTAGAATCATCTGAAGACTTAACTGAGGTTTCAGGGTTCACTTCCAAGATTGCTCACTCACTTTGCTGGCTAGTCAGTCCTGGCAAGATGGTTTCTTTTGCTGCACAGGACTCTCCACAGGGCTCCTGGAGTTTTGTCGTGACGTGTATGCTGGCTCTGTTTCCCCCACTCACTCTGTTCCCCAAGAGTGAGTGATCAAAGAAACAGCAAGGAAAAAGCATCAATGCCTTTTATAATTTGGCTTCAGAAGTCACTCCACTACTTCCAACAGATTCTAATTATAGAAGTTAGCAACTTCGTATGACCCACAACCAATTGAACAGGAATTAGCCTCCACCTTTGGAAGGGAGAAGTGTCAAATAATTTGCAGGCATATTTTTAAACCATTACAAGTAGATTTTGAAATCAGGTTGTATAAGAAGAACTTTGTTCTTTTTTTTTTTTCCTCCAAAATTCTTTTAGCTATTCCAAGGCCTTGTATTTTCATACATATTTGGAACTCATTTGTGAATTTCTACCAAAAATGCTGGGATTTTGATTTGGATTGCATTTAATTTATGAATAAATTTGAGGATAAATGCTGTCTTAGCAATATTATATCTTCCTATCCATGAGCACAGTCTATCCCTCTTCTTATTTAGGTCTTCTACAATTTCTTTTTTTTTCTTTTTTTTCTTTTTTATATTTTTTATTATTATACTTTGAGTTCTAGGGTACATGTGTATAACGTGCAGGTTTGTTACATATGTATACTTGTGCCATGTTGGTGTGCTGCAGCCATCAACTCGTCAGCACCCATCAACTCGTCATTTACATCAGGTGTAACTCCCAGTGCAATCCCTCCCCCCTCCCCCTCCCCATGATAGGCCCCGGTGTGTGATGTTCCCCTTCCCAAGTCCAGGTGATCTCATTGTTCAGTTCGCACCTATGAGTGAGAACATGCGGTGTTTGGTTTTCTGTTCTTGTGATAGTTTGCTAAGAATGATGGTTTCCAGCTGCATCCATGTCCCTACAAAGGACACAAACTCATCCTTTTTTATGGCTGCATAGTATTCCATGGTGTATATGTGCCACATTTTCTTAATCCAGTCTGTCACTGATGGACATTTGGGTTGATTCCAAGTCTTTGCTATTGTGAATAGTGCCGCAATAAACATACGTGTGCATGTGTCTTTATAGCAGCATGATTTATAATCCTTTGGGTATATACCCAGTAATGGGATGGCTGGGTCATATGGTACATCTAGTTCTAGATCCTTGAGGAATCGCCATACTGTTTTCCATAATGGTTGAACTAGTTTACAATCCCACCAACAGTGTAAAAGTGTTCCTATTTCTCCACATCCTCTCCAGCACCTGTTGTTTCCTGACTTTTGAATGATCGCCATTCTAACTGGTGTGAGATGGTATCTCATTGTGGTTTTGATTTGCATTTCTCTGATGACCAGTGATGATGAGCATTTTTTCATGTGTCTGTTGGCTGTATGAATGTCTTCTTTTGAGAAATGTCTGTTCATATCCTTTGCCCACTTTTTGATGGGGTTGTTTGTTTTTTTCTTGTAAATTTGTTTGAGTTCTTTGTAGGTTCTGGATATTAGCCCTTTGTCAGATGAGTAGATTGCAACAGTTTTCTCCCATTCTGTAGGTTGCCTGTTCACTCTGATGGTAGTTTCTTTTGCTGTGCAGAAGCTCCTTAGTTTAATGAAATCCCATTTGTCAATTTTGGCTTTTGCTGCCATTGCTTTTGGTGTTTTAGACATGAAGTCTTTGCCCATGCCTATGTCCTGAATGGTACTACCTAGGTTTTCCTCTAGGATTTTTATGGTATTAGGTCTAACATTTAAGTCTCTAATCCATCTTGAATTAATTAATTTTCATATAAGGAGTAAGGAAAGGATCCAGTTTCAGCTTTCTACTTATGGCTAGCCAATTTTCCCAGCACCATTTATTAAATAGGGAATCCTTTCCCCATTTCTTGTTTCTCTCAGGTTTGTCAAAGATCAGATGACTGTAGATGTGTGGTATTATTTCTGAGGACTCTGTTCTGTTCCATTGGTCTATATCTCTGTTTTGGTACCAGTACCATGCTGTTTTGGTTACTGTAGCCTTGTAGTATAGTTTGAAGTCAGGTAGCGTGATGCCTCCAGCTTTGTTCTTTTGACTTAGGATTGTCTTGGAGATGCGGGCTCTTTTTTGGTTCCATATGAACTTTAAAGCAGTTTTTTCCAATTCTGTGAAGAAACTCATTGGTAGCTTGATGGGGATGGCATTGAATCTATAAATTACCTTGGGCAGTATGGCCATTTTCACGATATTGATTCTTCCTATCCATGAGCATGGTATGTTCTTCCATTTGTTTGTGTCCTCTTTTATTTCACTGAGCAGTGTTTTGTAGTTCTCCTTGAAGAGGTCCTTTACATCCCTTGTAAGTTGGATTCCTAGGTATTTTATTCTCTTTGAAGCAATTGTGAATGGAAGTTCATTCCTGATTTGGCTCTCTGTTTGTCTGTTACTGGTGTATAAGAATGCTTGTGATTTTTGCACATTGATTTTGTATCCTGAGACTTTGCTGAAGTTGCTGATCAGCTTAAGGAGATTTTGGGCTGAGACAATGGGGTTTTCTAAATATACAATCATGTCATCTGCAAACAGGGACAATTTGACTTCTTCTTTTCCTAACTGAATACCCTTGATTTCTTTCTCTTGCCTGATTGCCCTAGCCAGAACTTCCAACACTATGTTGAATAGGAGTGGTGAGAGAGGGCATCCCTGTCTTGTGCCAGTTTTCAAAGGGAATTTTTCCAGTTTTTGCCCATTCAGTATGATATTGGCTGTGGGTTTGTCATAAATAGCTCTTATGATTTTGAGGTACGTTCCATCAATACCGAATTTATTGAGCGTTTTTAGCATGAAGGGCTGTTGAATTTTGTCAAAAGCCTTTTCTGCATCTATTGAGATAATCATGTGGTTCTTGTCTTTGGTTCTGTTTATATGCTGGATTATGTTTATTGATTTGCGAATGTTGAACCAGCCTTGCATCCCAGGGATGAAGCCCACTTGAACATGGTGGATAAGCTTTTTGATGTGTTGCTGAATCCGGTTTGCCAGTATTTTATTGAGGATTTTTGCATCGATGTTCATCAGGGATATTGGTCTAAAATTCTCTTTTTTTGTTGTGTCTCTGCCAGGCTTTGGTATCAGGATGATGTTGGCCTCATAAAATGAGTTAGGGAGGATTCCCTCTTTTTCTATTGATTGGAATAGTTTCAGAAGGAATGGTACCAGCTCCTCCTTGTACCTCTGGTAGAATTCAGCTGTGAATCCATCTGTTCCTGGACTTTTTTTGGTTGGTAGGCTATTAATTATTGCCTCAATTTCAGAGCCTGCTATTGGTCTATTCAGGGATTCAACTTCTTCCTGGTTTAGTCTTGGAAGAGTGTAAGTGTCCAGGAAATTATTCATCTCTTCTAGATTTTCCAGTTTATTTGCATAGAGGTGTTTATAGTATTCTCTGATGGTAGTTTGTATTTCTGTGGGGTCGGTGGTGATATCCCCTTTATCATTTTTTATTGCATCAATTTGATTCTTCTCTCTTTTCTTCTTTATTAGTCTTGCTAGCGGCCTGTCAATTTTGTTGATCTTTTCTAAAAACCAACTCCTGGATTCATTGATTTTTTGGAGGGTTTTTTGTGTCTCTATCTCCTCCAGTTCTGCTCTGATCTTAGTTATTTCTTGCCTTCTGCTAGCTTTCGAATGTGTTTGCTCTTGCTTCTCTAGTTCTTTTAACTGCGATGTTAGAGTGTCAATTTTAGATCTTTCCTGCTTTCTCTTGTGGGCATTTAGTGCTATAAATTTCCCTCTACACACTGCTTTAAATGTGTCCCAGAGATTCTGGTATGTTGTATCTTTGTTCTCATTGGTTTCAAAGAACATCTTTATTTCTGCCTTCATTTCGTTATGTACCCAGTAGTCATTCAGGAGCAGGTTGTTCAGTTTCCATGTAGTTGAGTGGTTTTGATTGAGTTTCTTAGTCCTGAGTTCTAGTTTGATTGCACTGTGGTCTGAGAGACAGTTTGTTATAATTTCTGTTCTTGTACATTTGCTGAGGAGTGCTTTACTTCCAATTAGGTGGTCAATTTTGGAGTAAGTGTGATGTGGTGCTGAGAAGAATGTATATTCTGTTGATTTAGGGTGGAGAGTTCTATAGATGTCTATTAGGTCTGCTTGCTGCAGAGACGAGTTCAATTCCTGGATATCCTTGTTAACTTTCTGTCTCGTTGATCTGTCTAATGTTGACAGTGGAGTGTTGAAGTCTCCCATTATTATTGTATGGGAGTCTAAGTCTCTTTGTAAGTCTCTAAGGACTTGCTTTATGAATCTGGGTGCTCCTGTATTGGGTGCATATATATTTAGGATAGTTAGCTCTTCCTGTTGAATTGATCCCTTTTCCATTATGTAATGGCCTTCTTTGTCTCTTTTGATCTTTGATGGTTTAAAGTCTGTTTTATCAGAGACTAGTATTGCTACCCCTACTTTTTTTTGTTCTCCATTTGCTTGGTAAATCTTCCTCCATCCCTTTATTTTGAGCCTATGTATGTCTCTGCATGTGAGATGGGTCTCCTGAATACAGCAGACTGATGGGTCTTGACTCTTTATCCAGTTTGCCAGTCTGTGTCTTTTAATTGGAGCATTTAGTCCATTTACATTTAAGGTTAAGATTGTTATGTGTGAACTTGATCCTGCCATTATGATATTAACTGGTTATTTTGCTCATTAGTTGATGCAGTTTCTTCCTAGCCTTGATGGTCTTTACATTTTGGCATGTTTTTGCCATGGCTGGTACCAGTTGTTCCTTTCCATGTTTAGTGCATCCTTCAGGATCTCTTGTAAGGCAGGCCTAGTGGTGACAAAATCTCTAAGCATTTGCTTATCTGTAAAGGATTTTATTTCTCCTTCACTTATGAAACTTAGTTTGACTGGATATGAAATTCTGGGTTTAAAATTCTTTTCTTTAAGAAGGTTGAATATCGGCCCCCACTCTCTTCTGGCTTGTAGAGTTTCTGCCAAGAGATCTGCTGTTAGTCTGATGGGCTTCCCTTTGTGGGTAACCCCACCTTTCTCTCTGGCTGCCCTTAAGATTTTTTCCTTCATTTCAACTTTGGTGAATCTGGCAATTATGTGTCTTGGAGTTGCTCTTCTCGAGGAGTATCTTTGTGGTGTTCTCTGTATTTCCTGGATTTGAATGTTGGCCTGCCCTACTAGGTTGGGGAAGTTCTCCTGGATGATATCCTGAAGAGTGTTTTCCAGCTTGGTTCCATTTTCCCCCTCACTTTCAGGCACCCCAATCAGACGTAGATTTGGTCTTTTTACATAATCCCATACTTCTTGCAGGCTTTGTTCATTTCTTTTTCTTCTTTTTTCTTTTGGTTTCTCTTCTCGCTTCATTTCATTTATTTGATCCTCAATCGCTGATACTCTTTCTTCCAGTTGATCGAGTCGGTTACTGAAGCTTGTGCATTTGTCACGTATTTCTCGTGTCATGGTTTTCATCTCTTTCATTTCGTTTATGACCTTCTCTCCATTAATTACTCTAGCCATCAATTCTTCCACTTTTTTTTCAAGATTTTTAGTTTCTTTGTGCTGGGTACGTAATTCCTCCTTTAGCTCTGAGAAGTTTGATGGACTGAAGCCTTCTTCTCTCATCTCGTCAAAGTCATTCTCCGTCCAGCTTTGATCCGTTGCTGGCGATGAGCTGCACTCCTTTGCCGGGGGAGATGTGCTCTTATTTTTTGAATTTCCAGCTTTTCTGCCCTGCTTTTTCCCCATCTTTGTGGTTTTATCTGCCTCTGGTCTTTGATGATGGTGACGTACTGATGGGGTTTTGGTGTAGGTGTCCTTCCTGTTTGATAGTTTTCCTTCTAACAGTCAGGACCCTCAGCTGTAGGTCTGTTGGAGATTGCCTGAGGTCCACTCCAGACCCTGTTTGCCTGGGTATCAGCAGCAGAGGCTGCAGAAGATAGAATATTGCTGAACAGCGAGTGTACCTGTCTGATTCTTGCTTTGGAACTCAGGGGTGTACTCACCCTGTGAGGTGTGGGGTGTCAGACTGCCCCTAGTGGGAGATGTCTCCCAGTTAGGCTACTCAGGGGTCAGGGACCCACTTGAGCAGGCAGTCTGTCCCTTCTCAGATCTCAACCTCCGTGTTGGGAGATCCACTGCTCTCTTCAAAGCTGTCAGACAGAGTCATTTGCATCTGCAGAGGTTTCTGCTGCGTTTGTTATTGTTTACTGTGCCCTGTCCCCAGAGGTGGAATCTACAGAGACAGGCAGGTTTCCTTGAGCTGCTGTGAGCTCCACCCAGTTAGAGCTTCCCAGCAGCTTTGTTTACCTACTTAAGCCTCAGCAATGGCGGGCGCCCCTCCCCCAGCCTCACTGCTGCCTTGCCGGTAGATCACAGACTGCTGTGCTAGCAATGAGGGACGCTCCGTGGGTGTGGGACCCTCCTGGCCAGGTGTGGGATATAATCTCCTGGTGTGTCCGACTCCTTAAAGCGCACTATTGGGGTGGGAGTTACCCGATTTTCCAGGTGTTGTGTGTCTCAGTTCCCCTGGCTAGGAAAAGGGATTCCCTTCCCCCTTGCGCTTCCCAGGTGAGGCGATGCCTCGCCCTGCTTCAGCTCTCGCTGGTCAGGCTGCAGCAGCTGACCAGCACCAATTGTCCGGCACTCCCTAGTGAGATGAACCCAGTACCTCAGTTGAAAATGCAGAAATCAGGCCGGGCGCGGTGGCTCAAGCCTGTAATCCCAGCACTTTGGGAGGCCGAGACGGGCGGATCACGAGGTCAGGAGATCGAGACCATCCTGGTTCACACGGTGAAACCCCGTCTCTACTAAAAAATACAAAAAACCAGCCGGGCGAGGTGGCGGGCGCCTGTAGTCCCAGCTACTCGGGAGGCTGAGGCCGGAGAATGGCGTGAACCCGGGAGGCGGAGCTTGCAGTGAGCTGAGATCCGGCCACTGCACTCCAGCCTGGGCGACAGAGCTACACTCCGCCTCAAAAAAAAAAAAAAAAAAAAAAAAAAAAAAATGCAGAAATCACCGGTCTTCTGTGTCGCTCGCGCTGGGAGTTGGAGACTGGAGCTGTTCCTATTCAGCCATCTTGCTCCGCCCCCCCGGTCTTCTACAATTTCTTCTGGCAAACTTTTGTAGTTTTCAGTGGACAGGTTTTTAAAATATTTTGTTAAACTTTTGCCCATGTATTTTATGTCTTATGCTATGCTATTTTAATGGTATATTTAATTTTAATTTCTAGTTGTTTTTTGTTAGTGTATGGAATTACAATTGATTTTTTAATATTAACCTTGAATCTTGTGGCCTTACTAAAATTGCTTATTAGTTGTAGTAGCTTCTTTGTAGATTCATTGAGATTTTTTATGTACACAATAATAAATCTGCTAACTAAATTTAGAGGGCACAGGTTATTCTCAAATTTGTTAAGCAATGTATGCATGTTTCATTTGCATGAAATAGTCACTGACGTATACAAAAAAACTTAAGCAAAAATATTTCTAAGCTGAAAAACCATTAGAGCTGAAAGGAAATTTTGAACTCATCTTTTCTCCTCACACTATCACTAATTTTATGGATGAGCAAACTAAAAGCTGGAAGCTTAAAGGCCTTCCTCAACATCATACAGCAAATTCATTTTATAAAGATTATGAGTTTATATGGTATATAACATACCAAAAGGCAATATGGGTTTCTTTATCTGTCTGTTTATACATACTTCTAGAAAATATGAATTGATTACCAATTTCATGCTAGACATTATGCTCAGTTCTGTACTGTGTTCTGTAACATTTCTGAGACTGAGTGCATTCTTGCATCCTCATTAGTATCCACTTGCCCTATTGCTCCTCCAGGGACAGAAATGAGAAAAGCCAGACTTCGAAGCCTAATTTTCAGGGGCTTACATCACTTCTGTTCCTGTGTCGTGGCACCATCCAGCAGGTATGTTATCACAGTGAGTACAACATGGGTGTCTAATGGTGCTCTGGATGGAAGCCCAATTGTGAATAACATCCAGGGTGGAAAGACATATTGAAAATATTTAGAAGTACCTATGCTTTTTAGTGAGGAGAAAGCTACTCTTTAATGTTCTTAGCTTTTAAAATTAAGAATAAAATTTATTAGAATCAAATTAATATTTAGAGAGGAGATTTCTTTTAAGTACAACTGGCCTCCATCCAATCGCATGCCAAGAGGAGTGAGTGAGAATATTAAAATTAAGAATGGTGCATATCGGGTATGGAAAAGGGCAACGGTGAGTTGCCCAGTGTAAATCTCACATCAGACTCACGTTTGGTAATTCTCAACACTGGTTGCATGTTAGAACCACGTGGAAGCTTCCTTTTTGGATTTAATTGCTTTAGAGTAAGGTCTGGAGATCAGACATTTTTTTATGTGCCCCTCTCCCAGGTAAGTCTAATGTGCAGCCAAATTAGGAAGCACTAATTAAAAACTCCATCAGAATCAAGTTTGGAAAGAAAGGGGAAAAATCATGTCCTTTTCGCCATGGTAGAAAGACTTGATTTTGTAGTCAAGGGGAAACACAGTATAAAGCTAGAGTTTATTAAGATTAAGCCTACGACTATTGGTGCAGAACGGAAGGTATGTATACGTGTGCAGGTTAGACTAAAGGCAGAAAGTCAGTTACAAGATTGTTACAATAGGGCTGTTGCGAGGTGGTAAAGGTGTAAAACAGGGTTAAAATGGGGAAAAAATAAAGAAAACAATTCCTTTCAGATATGAAAAAGAAGCAAACAGAGAGGAGTACACTCCTTCTACCTCCTCCAAACTATCGGTCCCATTCTAAAGTCAATTACATGTTGTCTTTCAAATTGCTTAGTGTATCACACGCACACACTCATATGTATATACAGATATATATAAATGCAAAAAGGATACTTTAATTGCCCATGTAAAATGACCATTTCTTCCCCCTAAAATAATCTCTGAGGGAATAAATTTTGTACATGTTCTAATAAATAATTTAAAAATTTTTAAAATATATTAACTTACACAAATCTAAGTGAAACCAACACATATAATTACATGTAATCACATATCAAAACTCTTTCTGGAATAGAATGCAGAACCTATAATGCACAATTAAAGATTCCTGTAGGGACTTCATATCAAGGATGAGATCCTGGAACAAGAAGTAAGTGGAAACAAGTATTTTTGATAGGTGGCTTGTCTACATCAGGCTGAGAAAGTCCAGAGACAAAAGATGATCTCACTAAATTGAAAAGTTTCATAGCTTGGACTTATGAAGCCCAAGTCAATATTCCTTTGTAATAAAATAGATGAAAGGAAATCAAACTATTTTCTGGCTATTTCAGCTCCTTCAGTGTGCATTGGTTCTTCTCTTCTTTCCTCCACAGTGTTGACATAACGGGTTCCTGTGGGAGGTCTCTTCTGAGGTGTCACCTCTTCTTAAAAGCCCTCCCTGACCACACAGCCCATGCTCTGAGCATTCACTACCAGATGCCTCTTTCCTCAATATCACTGTCACTGTCTGCAATTACAGTCCCATTTTATAATCAACTGACTAGTGTCTATCTCCTGGACTAGACTATGAGTTCTGTGATGATAGAAACTGGATCTGCTCTTGCTTACTTCTGTATTTTTAGTTTCCAGGGAAGTGCTGGACACAGAGCAGAAATTCTGGGGTCTGATGGTGAAGAAAATAGAAAACATGTCACTTTTCATTTTATAACATATGTAATTTAACATGAAAATATATTGTGCCATACAACAGAGTGCGGAAGGGTCAATCTGGAGCTAGGAATTAATAGGTTAATAAGTAGCACACCTAGGTAAGTGCCTAGATGCACCTAGATAAGTGTATTTTATAACTCCTAGATAAGTGTATTTTATACTCCTAGATAAGTGTATATATACTAGTATTTTATAACTCCTGGATAAATACACCTCTATAAGTATATTTGGTAACTCCTATGTATTAGGAGTTATAAAATACATATTTGTAGAATAAATGAATGAGTCAGATAAGCCAAATTAAAACAAAAATAACCAAGTGGGACTACATCAAACTAAAAAGCTTCTGCACAGGAAGGAAACAACCGACAGAATGAAAAGACAACCTATAGAATGGAAGAAATATTTGCAAGCCATACACCTTGTAAGGATTAATCCATAGGATACCCAGGGAATTTATACAACTCAATAGAAAACAAACAAACTAACAAAGAAACTAATAGCCCAGTTGAAAAATGGGCTAAGGACTTTTTCCGAAGAAGACATACAAATTACCAACAAATATATGAAAAAATGTTCCATGTCGCTAATAATTAGGGATATGCAAACTAAACCACAATGAGATTTCACTTCACACCTGTCAGCATGGCTTTTATGTCAAAAAAAAAGAAAAGACAATAAGTGATGGTGAGGATGTGGAGAAATTTAAACCTTTGCACAATCTTGGTGGAAAGGCAAAATGATGTGACAACTGAGGAAAACATTATAGAGGTTCCTCAAAAAAATAAATAAATAAAACTACCATATAATTCAAGAATCCTGTTTCTGGGTATTTATTCAAAACAATTGAAACCAGGATCTCGAAGATATAGTAGCACTCCTATGTTCATTAAACCACTATTCATAATAGTCAAAATACATAAATAACCAAAATGTTCATTGACAGATGAATGGATAAAAAAAAATAGTATTTATGTAAAATAGAATATTATTCAGCCTTAAAAAAGGAAGGAAATTCTGCAATATGTGACAACATGGATAAACCTTGAGGATATTATGCTAAGTGAAATAAGTCAGCCAGAGAAGAACAAATGCTACACATGATTTTGCTTATATGAGATGTCTATAATAGTCAAATTCACAGAATCAAAGTATAGAATAGTGGTTGCCATAGACTGGAATAAGGCAGAAATGGGCAGTAACTAATTAATTGGCATAAAGTTTAAGTTAAGTTCTAGAGATCTGCTGTATGACATTGTACAGCAATGTCAGTGATAATGTACTGCATACTTAAAAATGTGTTAGAAGGGTAGAGTTCAGGTTAAGTGTTTTTATCACAAAAAATAAAATAAATTCAAAGGAAGTAGATAATAACGAAAAATGAAATGTACTTGACTTATGAGACAATGTAAGAGTTCTAGGCTAGGATCCTGAAATATGGCGTCTAACTCCAAGGCCTTATTCATTTAACTGTGGGTCCCTGAGGAAGTCACTTAACTTTTCTGTTTCATAGATGCCATATATATATACAACGTGGTGTTGGACAAGATATTCTCCAGTGTCTTCTTTAGCCTTGAAGTTGCAGTCTCTTTTAGTTGATCCCCATGATCAAGATAAATGTGAGTGGCAATCCTGCTTTACCACTTTCTAGATGTGTGAGTAGCTATTCAATATCTCTGAGCCTCAGTTTATTTTTCTATGTAATGGTAATAATGATGCCTTTTCTTGGGTTGTTCTGTGTCTTAAATGATATGTGACTATTAAAATGTTCTAACTCAGCATTTGCCATAGTAGGTGCACAGCAATTATTAGCTCTTTTCACTTTTGTTAGATTGGTGAAAAAACAGGGGGTAAGTGTAGGAGCTCAATACAGCCTCACTAAGTAGCTATGATCAGAAAGAGGGCCGGGCCTGATCGAGGTGGGCCGGATAAGAATGAGTTAAAGGAGTTAACAGGCTGCCCAGCTGGACTGGTTCTCAATCAAGGGCCTGCACAAAAAGCCAGCAGGAACAGAAGTGGGGGCTGGCCATGCTGAGAGTGCCTTGGGAGGAGGCCAGCAGCTGAGAAGTTGCTCATCTCTTGGTTCAGTCTGTTGTTAAACCATGGAGTAGGGGGTTGTGGGGTAGTAAACTGGATGGCCTGTTAAAACCCTGAGAGAAAGAGAGTGCAAGAGAGAGCAGTGTTTTATATTGAGCCTGACAAATAAAAGACCAACCTGAACCATCTGGTTCTGTAACATATGGGAAACACAGATTTCTATTGTAGATGACCAAAATATTAGTCTATTGAATCTTAAGGCATTTGACTATCGGGGGAATTTGAATAATGGGATAAATAGCTCTTAGAATGGTGAGCCTTATGAGGGACCAGATAGAAGAAAAGGTTTAGATATTGTGGAATGGTTGCGGATTTTGGCACAGTGCACCTCATTGCAGGCTTCCCAGTTGTTTAGAAATATTAACTCACGGATACTTAGAGTGTTGCTGGTTTTGAGGGAGCATTGCTCCAATGGAGGGGAGAAGAAATGTAAGCTAGCTGAAAAGTTAGGAGACTGCTATTCCTGAGCAGAATGGGTCAGAAAAAGCAGTAGGACTGCATCCTATTCCTATGTTATAATCTCTTTGATTCATAGTGAAACAGAGATTAAACATAAGAACCAGAGCCTGTTTATAATTGCCCCCAAGTAAGGGCCCCAGAAAGGTCTGCTAGTATGTAAGCAATTAGTTTTAAAAATGTATGAAATCATTTGATAATCAATTAAGGATTATATTTTAAAAAGCTATTTTTCCTGTTGCTTTTAAGGTCATGTTCTCCAAGTCTTAGTAAAAGAATGGGACCAAATTAATGCAAAATTCCATTATAACAGTAGTCTGAAAGAAACATGGCATAGGTTGCTAACTTCCAATCTAAGCATAAAGCATTATACAAAGTTTGTAGTTGAAGAGAATGGAAGAATAAAGTATGACAAGCCCAGTGGATATACTACAGCTAGATTTTAGCAAAACATTCTGTAAACTCTTACAATTTATCCTTCAATCTAACCCAAATTAATTTGGGCAGGCTTAAGAGTAACATAATGCTTTATTAAGTGGATATTTAAATGGTGGGGTGCATTCTAATGTATCCAAAGTTGAGATAGTACACAGAAGGTCAAAAATGGGTATTCAGTGTTGCTTAATTGTGTTGCTAATTTGTAAAGAATGCTAAGTGACATCTGCAAAGACAGAAGGGTGACAAGTGCCAATATTAACCAAGGGTTTAAATACAGAGGCCCAGAATAACCAGAAATATTAGCAAGAAGTTAATGGGTAACAGCTTGAAAAAGTAAAAATACATTTGTGAGGGACAGACTTTGGGCAGACTTTGCCATGACAGGGAGCAGTAGAGTAGATAATAATAGTGTCTGGTATTCATAAAGCATCTGTCTTTGGGGATTTCAAAGCACTTTGGATGTGTATTATTGAATTCAGCACTGCCCTCTTTTGTCTGGAGTGGCCCTAGTAGTGTCAATGGGGGATGTGGCCAGCCTGCAGGCTAGAGGCATTATCATGCGTTTAATGATATAGAGGCAAAGTGTCTGGGGCAAAGGGCATTTCAGGGAGCTAAGAGGCTCCTTGATTTTGTATTCTGAAATTTCAGCTGGCAACTGGGTTGTGACTATGCTTAGCCTGGTTTTTAGCACATGATTGTGATGGGGGATGAGGAGGTAAGGTGAGTTAAAAAGGCTGGAAAGAGGTATTATCTTGATGAAACTGAGGCACACAGAAATGAAGGGGAAAAGGGAAGCTAGTCTCTCTAATAAGTCAATTCTGGGCTTTCTGACTGTGTGGCTGCATGGTGATGTCCTTTAACATTGAGGTGGCAATAAAAGGGGTCATAGAATGTAGGCAATGGAATAGAAGAGGCAGTATATCTACTCAACTCTGGCAGATAATCCTAGACAGTGAAAATATTATCTGAGTACCTCCTTACTAGGAAGATGGAGACAAGTTGAAGGCAGATCAGAGCAGGAGGGACTGACTCATGGTTAAGTGAGCTGGAAGTGGTGGGGACATGCTAAGTTTACAGCTAGAGGAGAAATTACTGAGAATGGTATATGAGTCAATCTGGGAGTAATAGGATGAAATTAAGAATGCTTTTCATCAAAAGAAATGTTTTAGATGGTGGGATAAGTCTCACTAAGTCTATTTTTTGGTTGAAATCATATTTTGGTTGGAAATAACATCTCGTGTAATAAGGTCTGTCTGCTTGTTAGCTACTGAAACACAGCTTGCAAGTGATGATTATGAAGCAATCAACAAACACTTTGCAAAGGTGTGTGTGTGTGTGTGTGTGTGTGTGTGTGTGTTGGTCCTTACCTTACAGCAAGCCACAATAACTAGGAAAGGTTAAACTTTACATAATCCTTGTAAGGAAATATAGTTTCTAAATTTATACTCAATACTTTTCATTAAAAGGATGAGAAGAACTTGACAAAAGCACATAATCCTTCTCTGTCCAGCATAGAATCATTTGGAACCTACTTTTGTATCTTCCCAAAAGCACCCATGTGAAGGATAGCCGCTACAGGGAAAAGTAGAAATTGTGATGATGCTATAAAATGTTGAGCACTTTGCTGTAAAATCATATAAAGTCTCTAAATATATGCATTCAGGTGGAGCTGGTGAAAAAACTTTTAGAAATAAACACCATCATGATTCCTTCAGGAAGTAGTAGCTGTAGCCAATATAAGCCATTTCCTATATGATTCTTCAGTGATCTTGAATACATCCTCCCTCTTTGTACTCATAGTAAAAACAACTGATTAGAGTAGGGGAAACAACAGTCAAACAGCCACATTATACAGAGAATGCACAGAGACAATTAATGAAACGTGATCAGTCCCGACATTTTTCATATTGCAAGTGGAAACGTGCGTAGGATCTTATTACCTAATAAACTCTTGAGCACACTGACAAATTCTGAACACAGTGCTAACCGTTCTGGTGCACACATACGTCTTACTTTCCCAGATTTCTGTTAAACACATACAAAAATGCTCCCAAACTACAAGTAGAGCTGCTCACATGCCAGATCCCATTAATAACATATAATGGCTTTCTTATGATGCATTTTAGAAATCATGGACCTTACAGATTTTATCCAAAGTATGTTGACGTCCCTGCATCATGCCAGGGAGTCTCTGCTCAATTTCTAAACATCAACAGGATCGCTCAGACATGAAATCGCTGTGTCCAAAGAAGTAAAGCCAGCTCCTAGCTGTTTTAAAAGAAGCCCCTTTTGTGCTGTGAATGTTTTTGGGGGTATTAGAGTTATATGATTTGATCAAAAGACAAAATTAAATAAATGAGCAAGTAATAATATGTAGCCATTTCTTCAACTTTTTGCTCAATCCTGCTCAAATGAGTTGGCAGACATTAGAGGCTGGCTTAAACTTAAACAATTACAAGCTTCCAAACTAATTAGGGAGGAGAACATTATAGGGCTTGCAGAATTTGGCAGCTATTGCTAAAAATAAGAGTTCAAAACTATCTTTTATGAAAACGATTTAAAGGATCCAAGGAACAGCAATAGTAAACTATCAGCATGGCCCTGAGCAACGCGACTTCCTTTTTTATACCTTTTCTTCATTTTTCACGCTAGCTGATAAAGGAAGCCACACAGCTCTCTGTGCCAACACAGTGCCACATGTGCTTGGTCTAACTTACAGAATCAATGCATCAACGCCTTTATTACTTCTACTATAAAATATCTATAAAATTTGTTGAAAGTTCTGAGGTTAAAACATTATTACAGTTGTCTCCAAATATTCCATTGTGATACTAGATTATTTTTCCTGCTAAAGTACTGCTGCTGCTTTAATATAATTTATGAAAGAAAAGATTTTCTTTGAATAAAAGCTTCCTAGGAACAGTTCATAGACCAAAGAAAGGGCATACCTACTAATTTATAATTTTGAAGTAAACTATAATCAGGAATGGATAAATACAGCCAAATAGAAGTAAAACACTAAATAAAGTGTTGTGAAGAAAACAAAGTCTCAAAAAGTGAGGCAACTTCCTCCAAGTTTCCATAACATGCTTGCATGTGATAAAACCTGATAAGAAGAGAACTCTTTGTTTCTGCCTTGTTATCCACACACAAATTAGTATGCCAAAGTCTTTTACAGCACAGGACAGAAACCCTAGACCTGGCTATGAGTGTGGGAATGATCATGAATAGATCCATTTTGATTATTGTAGCAGAAGGCTTAATTACTGATCAACCAGAAACACCATAGCCTTATTTGTAATACAGTCTTAACACATGTCCCCAGGACAGAGCCGTGTTGAGGCCACAGTGCATATACATTCATGCAGATACATAGGACTCTATTTTCTCTAGCACATCTTTTCTTGCTCCTAACTACTTACCAAAACAATAAAAGAGAACAGAACAATAGATGTAGAAACAGAATTGCAATCATGATACATTTGAGACTCAGTACTTCAGCAAAAACATCCTGTTGCTAACTCAAAAAATAGTGCTTAGCACAGAACGTAGCTCACAGAGATGCTTGATAAAAATTTGCTGATGGGTAGAGTTTTGGGCAAGTTGAAGGGTGTTCTTGTATATATTTGGAAAATATTTCTATATATTTCTCTTTTCTTTTTTCTCCCATAATTGTAGCAGCACATAATTGAAAGTCATCTGACTCACAGGATTGGGAGTGAACCTGGCAGGCCCTGGAACAGATCTTCACTGACTGGCATATGTGTGAGTTAAGCCCTCTCTTAATATAAATAGCGTATCTTTATTCAGACAGAGGTGATGTATAAATGCAGCAGAGGAGTGGACACTCTTTCTTCTCTTTTGATCCCCTCACTTCACCTTAGCTTCCCTTTCTCATTTTAAAGTCTCAAAATATTCGTGTACACTTTATACCCACACTTTCTTTGGTATCTACATATTTTTTAAAACCTTGCAACTTTTCTATCGCTCCCACCACCCCACTGATATAGCTAAGACTTCTTAAAGGCCAAATTGAACCGACATTATGTGGGCCGCAGCCTCCTGGTCTTTATGAAGCACTTAATATTGTGGATCATCCTTTTTTTCTGGAAATTCTGTGCTTTCCAAAATCTCATTGTAACAAATCCCATCTGAACCCCCTTCACATCCCCTTTCTGCCTTCCCATAGATACCTCTAGATGCTGGTGTTTCCTGGTTTTTCACTTTAGTGCGCTTCCTTTTTCATTTCAATCTGTTTGCTGATGACCAACTTTATCTTTAGCGAAGATTTTTGTTTAGAATTCCGGATCCATATGCTTAGCAGGCTAATGGCATCATTACTGAGATCCATCACAGGCATTTCCAACTCAACCTGTTCAGACTATCTCTCCCCTTTGGTCCCATAGCCCCTGTCTCCAACTCTGTGTTTTATTCTCATTTTAGTTAATGATTCTGTTCTCCGACTGGTTATCCAAGAAATAAATATGTGAATTATCTTATTTCCCCTCTTTCTCTCACTCTTCCTAATGGTTCCACTCAATCAAATGGTTGTTAAGCTCTGCCAGTGCACTTTGTAAACTTTGCTCAATTTTGTTTATCCCCTTTGCTGGTGATGTACTCCACATCCTTGTTATCTCTTTTGTGGACTTTTCCATAGCTTTCCTCTGCACTCCTTTCTGTCAGGGCTGCCCTCTTCTGCATCAGTCTCTACACTGTTGCCAATTTCTTTCTTTCTTTCTTTCTTTCTTTTTTTTTTTTGAGACAGAGTCTCACTCTGTCCCCCAGGCTGGAGTGCAGTGGCCAGATCTCAGCTCACTGCAAGCTCCGCCTCCCGGGTTTATGCCACTCTCCTGCCTCAGCCTCCCGTGTAACTGGGACTACAGGTGCCTGCCACCACGCCCGGCTAGTTTTTTGTATTTTTTAGTAGAGACGGGGTTTCACCGTGTTAGCCAGGATGGTCTCGATCTCCTGACCTCGTGATCCGCCCGTCTCGGCCTGCCAAAGTGCTGGGATTACAGTCTTGAGCCACTCCGCCCGGCCTCTGTTGCCAATTTCTAAAATTCATACCGGGTCATGTTACTTTCCCCTTTAGAATTCTACAGCAGCTTCCCAGGGTTACTGTTCATACAGCATTTGAGGTCCTTTGTGATCTAACCTCTACTTAGCTCTGTAGTGTCACCTTCTAATGCGCTGTGTACACATTTCAGCTTCCGATCATACTAAAATATTTGTAGCTGATTCACTTTCCTTCCCTTCCTTCCTTTTCTCTTTTTTCCCCAGGTGATTTTTACCTAGGCTTTTGTCCTTTTAAATACTATCTCTAAACTGACCATTCTCAAAATTACACCTCTTGTCTCAGACTTCTAGTCATATATTCATCTACTAGATGTCTAATACACATCTCATACTTAACATGTTCTAAAACACACTCCTAATCGTCTCCAAAAAGTTCGTTCTTGCAGTCTTCCCCTTATCAAGATAGAGCAATTCCTTGTTTCTGGTTGGACAAGGCAAAACCTTGGAATCATTTTTGATGTCTCTCTCATATCCCATGTCAAAGTTAACAAGTAAATTTTGCAGACGCTCTCTTCAAAATGTGACTACAGTTGAATTTACCAATGTGATGAAAGCCACCATTATCTTTTGCTGGTTTGTTATGGCCCCCTAGCTGGTCTTCCTGCACATGTTCTTGTCCTTTTTCAGCCTATTTTTATCAAAGCAATCACTGTGATCGTATTAGAATGTATGTTAAATCATTTCACTCTTCTGCTCAGAACCCTCCAATGACTTCCCATTTCACTCTGTAAAAGGCAGAACCATTTTCAGTTGCTCTTCTTTTTCCAAGAAATGTTCACTTTTTTAGTCCCCGCATTAATTAGAATCCTCTGCTTCTTTCTGGCTTCTAAATTTTTCAGAATCCAACTCATTTATCAATTAATGATACAATATTTTTGTTGCACATTGTTGTATAAAACAGTTATTGTTATTTAACCTTCAATGTGCTTGTCTGTAGCCCAAGTGTACAACATGAACAGTAAAGTAGTACACCTTACATTTCTTTTTATCACTTACATCTTGGCCCATTGTATAAAATCCAGCAGTGTTTATTCAAATTATTACTTATATTAACATTACAAAATAAGTGGTGCTAAGCCAGAGAATTTTAAATGTATGTATTTTTTGGCAGAAACATTAATTTTGGTGGCTCAGTAGTCCTAGACCTTGTTCATCTATGAAGAAGAAATAGCTTCATGTGTATATTATTAACAATAGCCACAAAGCCGAACTCGAGGAACCAAGTATCAAATCCATCTCTTTTGTCAATATTGGTATCAGAACCCCTGAAAATATTTCTATTTGTGGCCATATAAATTACCTATCTTCTTGAGATTAGATGAATACCCTATTCCAATAGACCAGCCCTTCGAGAGTTTACTTTTGGCTCTTAACCTTTTAAATATCATAGACTGCTGAAAGATTTGGTAAGAGTTGTGGCCCTTCTCCTCCCCATATGCCTATACACATAACCACTTAATATTTCTAAACTCGAGTTACCAAAATACTATCCATGAATTTTCCAGGATACCATAGATGGACCAAAATATATTTTCCCCTTACTACCATAAATGATTACATTATTTTAGTTAAAGCGTATGCTGTGTTTGTTTGTGTCTCAATTTTCATTATTTATAAAAAGAGGAAAAGCTCCTAGTGCCAGTTTAGCACACAGAGGGTGGACTGAGTCCCTTGGGCACTATGCAAAGTGAAAAGTATAATTTCATCCAAGAGGAGAGTTGAGTTAACAGCAAAGAAGTGTGGGGCTTTTAAACAGTAGTAACTTACCTTATTCAATGGTTATGGTAAATTGAACCAGTTCATCTAGATGCAATGGAATATCACTGAAAGAGATAATTAGTTTATGTGGATAAATGCTTCATTTGAAAGTAAATAACTTTAGATTTTGGAGCCAGCAGGTCCCTGTTCTACTTTTCTTAATCTGTAAAACAGCTCTTAGCATCAATCTTTCTTTATCCTATGATTAATTAAGCAATCATCTCTTTTAAAGATTTATTTTTTTTTTGTAAAAATGGATGGCATGTTTTTAATGAAATTGTAAAATTTAATCAATGTCCTCCAATTCCAACCCCACACAAAAGAATACAACACTGTGTGCAGAGCAAAGATTTTTTGAATCAATCCAAGTTTTATTTTTTATACATCGTTTCTACCCAACAGCAAAAACAAATAAATAAAATAAAGTAAGTTAAAAAAGATTTTCAGGCAGCAAGAAGGAGCAATGTTTTAAAAACAGTTCTCCTAGATACTCTGGCATTCTAGAAGTCTCAGGGAATGACATGGCCCTAGGCAGGGCTGCCAGATGAGCTTTATAGCTCCCTCCCTAAAGAATGGCTTCTCTTCCTCTTGTATAGCTTTGCCAAAAGCTAACCAACATGTCACATGCTCATTACACCAAGTACATACCCAGGCTGGCTCCAAAGTGTCTAGATTGTTATGTTGCCTGTGTCACTTATGAATCTTGTGAATGCAAATTCATTACATCATATTCATATCTCACCTTCTTCAGTTTCTTCCTCTTCCTCCATTACTGAAACACCAGCGTTTTAGTCTAGGCCCTGCTGCTCACTGCACAGAAAGCCAATCACTGAGACAATGAGTATTGCCAAGGAAGAAGGCTTTAATTTGGTGCTGCAGCTGAGAAGATGACAGGTCAGTCTCCAATCCATCTCCCTGACCAACTAAAAGTAGTGGTTTATATAGCAGGGAAGAAATGTAACCACGTGTAGGAAAACAGGAATTAGGGAGGAGTAAGGAAGAGGAGTTGGTCAACAGGGGGCAAGTGGTTAGTTAGGCAATCATGATGGGTGAAGAGGTCTGATGTCTCACTGGTCAAACGCAGTGATCTGGTGAGTTTCAGATCCTTGATACTATCTGGGAGGCTTGATTGTTGGTTTCCTGACAAGGAAACTCAGATAAGAAAAATGTAACTTTCTCAAGTTTTAAGATTGGGTGGATCAATTTCTGTGTTTATTCAAATAAACCATAAACATCAGCTCTATGGGACAGAGGGGTCAGTTTCACCTCCTCCTCATTATCTCCAACTGCCATTTACAGAGCACCTAAGAGGAACCAGGCACTATACTATTTTTCTTCTCTTTTTTTTCCTCCAGATTTATTGAAAGTATAATTAAAAATAAAAATTGCATCTATTCAAGGTATAGAACATGATATGATAGATATAATAAGCCGTCAAACTATTATCACAACCAAGCTAATTAACACATCCACCACCTTATATAGTTACCATCTTTTGTGTGTATGGTGAGAACTCTTAACATTTACTCTCTTAGCAAATTTCAAGTCTTCAATACAGTATTGTTAAATATAGTCACTATGCAGTATGTTAGGTCCCCAGAACTTAATCATTTTATAAATGAAAATTTGTACCCTTTGACAAAATCTCTCCATCTCCCCCAAGCAACAATCATTCTACTCTCTTCTTCTATGAGTCTGACTCTTTCAGATTCCACATGTAAGTGAAATGACGCAATATTTGTCTTCCAGTATCTGGCCCATTTTATATACCAAAACACCTTCCAGGTTCATTTCATCAGTATTGTTGCAAAAGACAGAATTTCCTTGTTATTTACATTAGAACTGTATTCTACTGTGTATGTACACATATATATATATAAAATATATATTTCATATATAACTTTATACATACTTCATGTAAAATTCATGATTTATGTAAATATATATTTATTTTATATTTCTTTATCCATTTATCCATTGATGGACACTTAAGTTATTGTGAGTAATGCTGCAATAAGCATGGGAGTGCATATGGCTCTTAGATATACTGACTTCATTTCCTTTGGATATTATATACCCAGAAGTGGGATTGCTTTGTATGGTGGTTCTATTTTTAATGATTTCAGGAACCTCCATAATGTTTTCCATAATGGCTGTATCAATTTACATTGCCACCAGCAGTGTACAAAGTTCACTTTCCTACACACCCTCATCAAGACTTAGCTCCTGTCTTTTTCTTTTTTTTTTTTTTTTTTTTTGAGACGGAGTCTTGCTCTGTCGCCCAGGCTGGAGTGCAGTGGCCGGATCTCAGCTCACTGCAAGCTCCGCCTCCCGGGTTTACGCCATTCTCCTGCCTCAGCCTCCCGAGTAGCGGGGACTACAGGCGCCCGCCACCTCGCCCGGCTAGTTTTTTGTGTTTTTAGTAGAGACGGGGTTTCACTGTGTTAGCCAGGATGGTCTCGATCTCCTGACCTCGTGATCCGCCCGTCTCGGCCTCCCAAAGTGCTGGGATTACAGGCTTGAGCCACTGCGCCCGGCCGCTCCTGTCTTTTTAATAATAGCAGTCATAACAGGTATGAGATGATGCATCTCATTGTGGTTTTGATTTGCGTTTCCCTGAGGATTAGTAATGTTGAGCACCTTTTCGTATACCTGTGTGTCATTTTTATGTCTTAACTGGGAAAGGGTCTATTCAAGTCCTTTGCTCTTTTTTACTTAGGCTATTTTTAATTTTTTTGTTATTGAATTGTATGAGTTCCTTATATATTTTGAATATTAACTGTTTGTCAGATGTATGGTTTACAAATATTTTCTCCCATTCTGTAGATTGCTTTTTCATTTTGTTGATTGCTTCCTTTGCTGTGCAGAGCTTTTTAGTTTGATGTAGTCCCAATTATGTATTTTTGTTTTTACTTGTCTGTGCCTTTGGTGTCATATCCAAAACTTCATTGTGAAGACAAACATCAAGGAGTTTTTTCCCTGTTGTTTCTAGGAGTTTTGCAGTTTCAGGTCTTACATTTAACTCTTGAATATATTTCTTGGGTATGGTGTAAAATAAGGATCCAATTTCATTTCTTTGCATGTGGATATACAGTTATCCTACATAATTTATTGAAGAGACTATCTTTTCTTCTATGTGTATTATTGGTACCTTTGGTAATGATTAGTCAACAGGATATGCGTGGCTTTTTTCTGGCCTTTCTATTCTATTCCACTGGTCTATGTGTCTGTTTTTATGTCAACACCATACTGTTTTGATTACTATAGCTATGTAATACAGTTGGAAATCAGTAAGTGTAATACCTCTAGATTTGTTCTTCTTGCTCAAGATTGCTTTGCTATTCAGGGTCTTTTGTTGTTCCACATGAATTTCAAGATTATTTTTTCTTTATCTGTGAGAATTGTCATTGGAATTTTGATAGGAATTTATGTAAATCTATAGATCTCTTTGGTTAGTATAGACATTTTAGCAATAATCAAATAGCTCCAACATTTTAACAATATTTTAAATGGTTAGTATAGACATTTTAACACTATTAATTCTTCCAATCAATGAAAAAGGGACATCCTTTCATTGATTTGTGTCTTCTTCAATTTTTTCATCAATATCTTAGAGTTTTCAGTGTACAGATTTTTCACCTCAGTTTATTTCTACATATTTTATTCTTTTTGATGCTACTGTAGTGAAATTGTTATACTTTTTTGGCAACAGTTTGTTTCTAGTGTATAGAAATAACAAATAATTTTTCTATGTTGTTTTTGTATTCTGCATTTTTACTGAATTTGTTTATTAGTTCTAATCAGCTTTTCGGTGGTAATTTAGGATTTTCTATATATAAGAAAATGTAATTTGCAAGCAGAGACTATTTAACTTTTTCCTTTCCTATGTGGATGCTTTTTATTTTTTATTTTTTAGCTTAATTACTCTGGCTAGCACTTCCAGTACTATATTGAATGGAAGTCATGAGAGGAAACACCTTTGTCTTTTCAGACTATGATGTTAATTATGGGTTTGTCATATATGGCCTTTATTATGTTGAGGGATATTTTTTCTGTAGTCTTGTTAAGAGTTTTTATCATTAAGAAGTGTTAAACTTTGTCAAATGCTTTTTCTGTATGTATTGTGATGATCATATGATTTTTATCCTTCATTCTGTTAACACGATATATTACGTTTATTGATTTTTATATATAAAATCATCCTTAATCTCAGGGATAAATCCCACTTGATCATGGTATGATCCTTTACATGTGTCATTGAATTTGGTTTGCTATTATTTTGTTGAGAATTTTCACATGTATGTTCATAACAATATTAATCTATGGTTTTCTTTTCTTGTAATGTCCTTATTTGGCTTTGGTTTGAGGTAATATTGGCCTTAAAATGAGTTTAGAAGTATATTCTACTCTTCAAGTTTTTGAAAGAGTCTGAGAAGGATTGGAATTAATTCATCTTTAAATGTTTGCTAAAATTCACTGGTGAAGCCATCTGGTTGTGTTTTTTGCTGTTATTGTTGGAGCTCTTTGATTATTGCTTCAATTATATTACTCATTATTGATCTAGATTTTTGATATCTTCATTCAGTATTGGCAAGTTATATGATTCCAGCAGTTTTTCTATTTCTTCTAAGTTATTCAATGTGTTGGCATATGTGTGTTTCATGCTAGTTTCTTATGATCTTTTGTATTTCTGTGATATCATATTTAATATTTACTCTTTCATTTATAACTTTATGTATTTTAACCTTATCTCTTGGCTTGAAGATTTGTCAATTTTGTTTATATTTTTAAAAAGGCAACTCTTGGCCAGGTGCGGTGGCTTACGCCTGTAATCCCAGCACTTTGGGAGGCCGAGGCGGGCAGATCACGAGGTCAGGAGATCGAGACCATCCTGGCAAACATGGTGAAACCCCATCTCTACTGAAAATACAAAAAAAAAAAAAAAAAGGCAACTCTTAGTTTCAATGATCTTTTCAATTGTCACTCCAGTCTCTATTTCATTTATTTCCATTCCATTGTTTATTATTTTCTTTCTTTTGCTAATTTTGGGCTTAATTTGTTCTACATATTTTAGTTTCTTGGGCTATAAAACTAGATTTTTTTATTTGAGTTTTTTAAGGTAAGCATTTATTTTTATAAACTTTCCTTTTAGAGCTGCATTTGCTGCATCCCATGAATTTGCGTATGTTGTGTTTCTATTTTTGTTTATCTCAAGATCTTTTTAGATTGTTTCCTAATTTCTTATTTCACTCATTGATTGTTCAGGAGTTCAATTTCCACATATTTGTAAATTTTCCAATTTTTCTCCTGTTATTGATTTCTAGTTTTATACCATTGAGGTAGGAAATGATACTTAATATTATTTCAATGTTTTTAATTTGGTAAGACTTATTTTGTGGACTATCATGAGATCTATCCTGAAGAATGTTCTTTGTACACTTGACAAGAATGTGCATTTTTCTGCTGTCTGATAGCACATTCTGTATTTATCTGTTAAGTCTATTTGGTCTACCAGTGTTATTTATGTCAACTTTATCTTTATTGACTTTCTATTTGGATAATCTATCCAATGTTTAAAGGGAATTATTGAAGTCCCTTACTGTTGTTGTTTTGCATTCTATTTCTCCCTTCAGTTTTATTAGTATTTGTTTTATTATATTTATATTCTGCAATGTTGGGTACCTATATGTTTGCCATTTTTATACCTTTTGATGAATTGATCCCTTTACCTTTATAGAGTGACCTCATTTGTTTTTTGCAATAGGTTTTTACTGGAATTCTTTTTTTTTTTTTTTTTTTGAGACAAAGTTTTGCTCTTGTTTCCCAGGCTGGAATGCAATGGCATGATCTCGGCTCGCTGCAACCTCCACCTGGGGGGTTCAAGTGATTCTCCTGCCCCTGCCATCCAAGTAACTGGGATTACAGGCATGTGCCACCATGCCCAGCTTATTTTATATTTTTAGTAGAGATGGGGTTTCAGCATGTTGGTCAGGGTAGTCTCAAACTCCTGACCTCGGGTGACTCACTTGCCTCAGCCTCCCAAAGTGCTGGGATTACAGGCATGAGCCACCATGCCTGGCCTTGAAATTCTATTTTGTATTATATACATATAGTCACCCCTGCTCCCTCTTCATTGCTAATTGCTTGGAATATCTTTTTTACATCCTTTTGCTTTCAACCTATATGTGTTCTTAAAGTAAGTTTCTTGTGGGCAGCAATTGTTGGACTTCGTTTTCATTTTTAATCCATTCAACCTCTCTGCCTTTTGATTGGAGAAAATAATTCATTTATGTTAAAGCAATTATTGGTATATAAGAACTTACTATTGCCACTTTGTTTTTTCCTATTGTTTTGTAGTTCTTTTGCTTCTTTTATCCTCTCTCATGTCTTCCTTTCTTTTTCTTATTTTTCTTTTTTTTATTATACTTTAAGTTCTAGGGTACATGTGCACAACATGCAGGTTTGTTACATATGTATACTTGTGCCATGTTGGCGTGCTGCACCCATTAACTTGTCATTTAGGTATAACTACTAATGCTATCCCTTCCCCTCCTCTCACCCCACGACAGGCCCCAGTGTGTGGTATTCCCCTTCCTGTGTCCAAGTGTTCTCACTGTTCAATTCCTGCCTATGAGTGAGAACATGCAGTGTTTGGGTTTTTTGTCCTTGCGATAGTTTGCTGAGAATGATGGTTTCCAGCTGCATCCATGTCCCTACAAAGGACACAAACTCATCCTTTTTTATGGCTGCATAGTATTCCATGATGTATATGTGCCACGTTTTCTTAATCCAGTCTGTCACTGATGGACATTTGGGTTGATTCCAAGTCTTTGCTATTGTGAACAGTGCCACAATAAATATACATGTGCATGTGTCTTTATAGCAGCATGATTTATATAATCCTTTGGGTATATACCCAGTAATGGGATGGCTGGGTCAAATGGTATTTCTAGTTCTAGATCCTTGAGGAATCACCACACTCTCTTTCACAATGGTTGAACTAGTTTACAGTCCCACCAACAGTGTAAAAGTGTTCCTATTTCTCCACATCCTCTCCAGCACCTGTTTTTTCCTGACTTTTTAGTGATTGCCATTCTAACTGGTGTGAGATGGTATCTCATTGTGGTTTTGATTTGCATTTCTCTAATGACCAGTGATGATGAACTTTTTAAATATGTTTATTGTCTGCATAAATGCCCTCTTTTGAGAAGTGTCTGTTCATATCCTTTGCTCACTTTTTGATGGGGTTATTTTTTTCTTGTAAATTTGTTTGAGTTCTTTGTAGATTCTGAATATTAGCCCTTTGTCAGATGAGTAGATTGCAAAAATTTTCTCCCATTCTGTAGGTTGCCTGTTCACTCTGATGGTAGTTTCTTTTGCTGTGCAGAAGCTCTTTAGTTTAATTAGATCCTATTTGTCAATTTTAGCTTTTGTTGCCATTGCTTTTGGTGTTTTAGACATGAAGCCCTTGCCCATGCCTATGTCCTGAATGGTATTGCCTAGGTTTTCTTCTAGGGTTTTTATGGTTTTAGGTCTAATATTTAAGTCTTTAATCCATCTTGAATTAATTTTTGTATAAAGTGTAAGGAATGGATCCAGTTTCAGCTTTCTACATGTGGCCAGCCAGTTTTCCCAGTACCATTTATTAAATAGGGAATCCTCTCCCCATCTCTTGTTTTTGCCAGGTTTGTCAAAGATCAGATTGTTGTAGATGTGTGGTATTATTTCTGAGGGCTCTGTTCTGTTCCATTGGTCTACATCTCTGTTTTGGTACCAGTACCATGCTGTTTTGGTTACTGTAGCCTTGCAGTATAGTTTGAAGTCAGATAGCGTGATGCCTCCAGCTTTGTTCTTTTGGCTTAGGACTGTCATGGCCATGTGGGCTCTTTTTTGGTTCCATATGAACTTTAAAGTAGTTTTTTCCAGTTCTGTGAAGAAAGTCATTGGTAGCTTGATGGGGATGGCATTGAATCTATAAATTACCTTGGGCAGTATGGCCATTTTCATGATATTGATTCTTCCTATCCATGAGCATGGAATGTTCTTCCATTTGTGTCCTCTTTTATTTCATCGAGCAGTGGTTTGTAGTTCTCCTTGAAGAGGTCTTTTACATCTTTTGTAAATTGGATTCCTAGGTATTTTATTCTCTTTGAAGCAATTGTGAATGGGAGTTCACTCATGATTTGGCTCTCTGTTTGTCTGTTATTGCTGTATAAGAATGCTTATGGGCCGGGCGCGGTGGCTCAAGCCTGTAATCCCAGCACTTTGGGAGGCCGAGACGGGCAGATCACGAGGTCAGGAGATCGAGACCATCCTGGCTAACACGGTGAAACCCCATCTCTACTAAAAAATACAAAAAACTAGCCGGGCGAGGTGGCAGGCGCCTGTAGTCCCAGCTACTCCGGAGGCTGAGGCAGGAGAATGGCATGAACCCGGGAGGCAGAGCTTGCAGTGAGCTGAGATCCGGCCACTGCACTCCAGCCTGGGTGACAGAGCGAGACTCCGTCTCAAAAAAAAAAAAAAAAAAAAAAAAGAATGCTTATGATTTTCGCACATTGATTTTGTATCCTGAGACTTTGCTGAAGTTGCTTATCAGCTTAAGGAGGTTTTGGGCTGAGACGATGGGGTTTTCTAAATATACAATCATGTCATCTTCAAACAGGGACAATTTGACTTCCTCATTTCCTAATTGAATAACCTTTATTTCTTTCTCCTGCCTGATTGCCCTGGCCAGAACTTCCAACACTATGTTGAATAGGAGTGGTGAGAGAGGACATCCCTGTCTTGTGACAGTTTTCAAAGGGAATGCTTCCATTTTCTGCCCATGAATTTGAATATACATTTACCTTTACTGGTGAGCTTTCTAGTTTTATGCTGTTACTTAGCATCCTTTTATTTCAGCTTAAAGAGCTCCATTTAACTTTTCTGGTAAAATAGATTGGTGGTGATAATCTCTCCCAATACAAAATAATACTATAGCCAGCTTATTTGGCAGTTCCTTTTTTCCCCAGTACTTTTAGTATATCATTATATTCCCTCCCGGCCTACAAGGTTTCTGCTGTGAAATCAGATGGTACTCTTACAAAGGCTTATTTGTAGGTGATGAGTCTCTTTTCTTTTGCTGCTTCCAAAATTTGCCCTGTCTTTGAATATTGACAATTTCATTATAATATGCCTTAGGATTATCTTCTCTGAGTGGCTCTTACTTGAGGACTTTTGTGGTTCATAAATACCTCCCTAAATTTGGAACATTTTCAGCCATTATTACTGGAAATAAGCTTTCTGCCCTCCTTTTTTTCTTATCCTTCTGGGACCCCTGTAACATATATATTTGTTCATTTGATGGTATCCCATAGGTCTCATACACTTTCTTCACATTTTTTCATTCTTTCTGTTCCTTTAGTCTACTAATTTCAAATGACCTGTGTTCTCATTGATACTTTGCTCTGCATGATCAAATATGCTGTTGAAGCTTTCTATTGAATATTCTGTTTCTGTTATTGTATTCTTCAGCTCTAGGATTTCTGCTTGATTTTTAAAAGTTTTCTATTTTTTTCCTATTAACCTTCTCATTTCATTCATCTATTATTTACCTGGTCTTGTTTAGTTCTTGATCCATATTCTCTTGTGTCTCACTGAGCTTCTTTGAGTTGACTGTTTTGAACTATTCATTAGGTAATTCTTAGATTTTTATTTTCGGGGAGTTGGTTATTGGAGCTTTATAAGTTTCCTTTGGGGATGACATATTTGCTTGATTCTTCATAACCTGTGTAGTCTTGTATTAGTTCATGTGCATTTGAAGAGGTAAACATCCCTTGAAGTCTTCATAGATTGGTTTTGGATGGCAAATAACTTCCCCTGTTGGACCCGTGGGCTAATGAGATTGACCTCTATGATGGCAGTAGAGTGCACATATAGCTGGATCACATGGTTGCTGCTGGGTCTGCAGTAGAGTCTACAATTGGCAGGCCTATTATCAGAAGTTTGGAAAGTTGTGGATCCTACCTGGTCTCTCAATAGATAGCATTGCTTTCAGGACCTTGGTCAGTATAGCTGATGCTGGAGCAGGGTCTGCAGTTGGGTCTGCAGATGCCAGGCCTGTTACCAGATGCATACATTGGTGTGTCTCCTATTAAGTCCTGAGAAGGACTCCCATTTGTTCACTTGGTGGGTCCCTAGGTAGGCATGACTGACCCCACACTGTTGTTGAGAGATGATGAATCTGAATCACAGGGGTGTGTTAAGATCTCCAGCCAAACTAATTTCAATGGGCCTGTCTCAGGGTGCATACAAGAGGCGCTCCTACCAGTGCACTTTTGTTTGTGGATAGCTGCAAAATTATTGCTGCCTAGGATATTTAAAGGGGGCAACTTCTTATTTCACCACATTTTGTTAATATCTTACCTAAGATTTCAAAAAATATTATTATATTATCAGCTCAACCTTGCAAATGGGCTATTATTAATCTAATGTTACAGTTGAGGAAACTGAGGCTAAATAAAAAGGTTAAGTAATTTTTCTTAGGTCTTTAGTAAATTGTGGCTAGTGGACTGAAGAAAAGTTAAGAAATAGTTATGTGAAGATGAACACAGATCAGGAGGTGGCAAGTGGGAGGAAGACTATGAGAGAATTAAACGTGTTCTATGAAGCTGGGGACAAATATGATTCCACTAAAAGGAAATCTTGTAAGTGGAAAGGAAAATGTAAGTGTGTATTAACCTTGTTTGAAAAATAGAACTATTAGGGCAGAATGCAATCCTATATACAAAGAAATGAGAGCTGACAGTTTCTCCTCTTTATCACTGTAAGCATGAAAAGGCTATTTCTTACCTCTCCACATGAGCTCCTCTTCTTGCATGCTTACTCAGAGAGTTAGTTCTGCACAGAGAGGGTGATGAAGTAGGACAGCTGGAGGAAGGATCCAACTACTCCACCATTGTCCGGAGTAATTCTTCTCTTGTCCCATGTTTCATATTCCATGCCAGAATGTTTTCCTGCAAGTATCCCTGTCCACGTCCTTGATGGCGTTTTGCTGTGCTTTGAGCTTGTCTTTTTAGAAGGGGGCATCCTACCTTTCACCACATTGACTACATTTATTCCTGCACCTGAGAAGACTTCTGATCATTAAATTTGATTCATATCATCTCAGTAATGTGTTAGTGCCCACATAGGTTGGCAACCTGAGCAACTGTCCAAAGGCCTAAACCTTAAATCTATTTCTCTTTCTAGACAGTCACTAACACAAACATTCATTCCACAATCATTATCATTTATTCTCTGCTCTAATCTTTATGAACACAATAGTGAACAAAATAGGCATCACCCCTTTACATGTGAACTTTACACACTTCCTCTATTTCTCTCATTCTGAGGAATAATGGGGAAAAGGAAATTAAGTATTCATTCTATGTCAATCAAGGACATCTTTTCTACATATAAAGAAAGAAACAAAATCACATCAAACGACATTGTTTCCCTTAATCACTTTTATCACTTAAATTTTAATTGTAGCCTTTTGTACTATATCAACAGGCAGAAAGAAGTGGATGTGACAATTTTTGACTCAAATCAGCCTTTCTAGATTAAAATGTGTATACCCTACCTTCCCAATAGAGACAATGAGTCTCTCCTCACCAAGTTGCTTGGCTCAAACCCACTCTTGAGTCTCTAGGGCTCAGGGGAGTTCAGTGGGCTAATAGGCAATCCCAGTTGAACCTTGGCAGACCTTCCCATCAAACCTCAGGGGTTGCTGGATTTGTAATACAACTCCAAAGGCATTTATGAATCAGCTGCAGTGGAAGTGTTTGCCTGTGGCATTTTGCCAAGACCCTATTAGAAGTCTCTCAGAAGAGCCTGACAACACATATTATAAAGGCTGAAAAAGGATGATTATGGTCTGCCATTTGAAGAATATAGACATGGACTACACATCCAGTTTTCTACATTATAGATGAAAATGCAAATGCCCTTAAATATAAGCTGTCCATCCAGTACCATCTGCTGTATATTGGCTGCAAATACAGCGAAGATGTTTGTAATCATCTCAACTCTTCCATGGGATATTGGTAAACTTAAATGATGGAAAGCTCATATTCTGGTACAATTTTGGTATCCTAACCATATCAATTCCTGACTTAATGCATCATCTTTCATTAAACAGTATGACTAGCCACTGAGAAAGACTTATCTTCTGATGTTGATATGTGCTTTTAGAATAGACATACCCTAGCTGTGTTAAGCAGCCTGAATCTGAGAACTTTAATACATTGACAGAATGCTGCCAAGAAAGAAAGAAAGAGAAAGAGAGAGAAGAAAGAAAGAAGGAAAGAAAAAGAAAGAAAGAGAAAGAGAGAAAGAAAGATAAAGAAAGAAAGAAGGCCGGGCGCGGTGGCTCAAGCCTGTAATCCCAGCACTTTGGGAGGCCGAGATGGGTGGATCACGAGGTCAGGAGATCGAGACCATCCTGGCTAACACGGTGAAACCCCGTCTCTAGTGAAAAATACAAAAAATTAGCCGGGCGAAGTGGCGGGTGCCTGTAGTCCCAGCTACTCGGGAGGCTGAGGCAGGAGAATGGCGTGAACCCGGGAGGCGGAGCTTGCAGTGAGCTGAGATCCGGCCACTGCACTCCAGCCTGGGCGACAGAGCCAGACTCCGTCTCAAAAAAAAAAAAAAAAAAAAAAAAGAAAGAAAGAAAGAAAAAGAAAGAAAACATAAAGAAAGAAGAAAGAGAAAGAAAGAAAAAACTGTTTCTTATGAAGACTGATGGAGAGTTTTAACACTTGCATAGGAGAACAAGGCAATGAGAAAAGACAAATTATGGTTGAGTGGTGCTCAAGTTAAGCAGAAAAACTTTGGGAAATACATTCTTTTCAACCCTCAATCCTGCTTTATTACACTATAACTAATTATAAATAAATGAATAGATTTTTAATCTCAAAGTTGTGTAAATATAATTTTTCCCCTCGCTGTAAAGAAAATAAGCCCCTTTCTGAAACAGCATACCTTCTACAAAGATGTTATGAGATGAAATAGACACAGTCTTTTGGGGAGATCCCAAAAGATGATTAATCTCACATATATTGTGAGGCTGATTTTAGGCACAAAATAGTTCATGCTTTCTATAGTCAATTTCAGATTTGCTTAAGCAGAGTTACTAAAGAGGGGTAAGGAAATTATATTTGATACATGAGTAGGGAGAAAGGTAAAGAAATTGCCCAGAACTATTATATGTTGAAAAAACATAGTTTTGAGAGTAGCTGGAGGGAAAACCGCTGCCATGCGGATTACTGACATTATAATTTCCTGGTTTTCAGTTTCAAGTTCGCACTGTGTTCAAGCTGACAATGTGTTTACTTCTTGATAGTCAAGATACTTAGTTAAATACTGGTGGTTTCATTCTTAGCCATTTAAAACGTGTACAAATTTCACTCAGCCCCTGACTCCCTTTCACAAATATATCTGAATTGGTGTATTTCTTATTTCCTTCTTCCTTCTATGTTCCTAATCAATTTTCTTTCATCACCTGTAGGACATCAATCCAGTGGTTTATCTCTTTTACTTGTCCCTTCAATGATTCCTCACTGGAGGATTTTTTCCTATGAAGCTAAAAAAATACACTAAATTCTTGCATTCCAAAACAGGCATTGATAGATGTACAAAATAGAGACAAGTGGAAAGGAATACAGAGCTGTGAACGAACTCAACGTCAAAAAAAAATTGCATAGAACAGTCTTGAAGCAAATAGAACAAAACTTTAGTATTCTCTGAGTCATGGGATTTTAGATGAATTTCATTCTTCACACTTTCTCATAGCCTCTAAACTTTGTACAAATTAACGTACATTATTATTTACAGAAAGAAAATTTAAAAAAATACATTTGTGAAGACTTATAGTATTATGTAATATTTATCCAGCCAAGCAAATATCTGTATTTATACCATTTCTTCAGTTTCTGTTAATTCCTCAACTCACCACTATCTGAATTCCATCTTCCCTTCTTCACAGAGAAGCTCTGGTTGATTCAGGCTAACCTTCATTCTTGCCAAATTAAAGGACTATCAATCCTTGTTATGAGGAATTCCACTGCTGCATTTGCCTTTGTTGACATCTTTCTTCACTTAAAACATTCTCCTCCCTTAATTTCCATTCATACCTTTGGGTCTGTCTCCATCATGATACCCTCTTTCTCCTCTAATTCCTTAAATGCTGAGACATTTTAAAAGGCTTAGTCATAAATCGGCTGCTTTTCTCTCTCTTTTCACCCTCCCAGGGCAACACCATTCACACAAATACTGTAGATTATCCAATGCACATATGCTGGCCAATCTGAAATCCCTAGTTCTTATTCTGATCTAAACTGTTTTAAAGTTTAGGGGACATAAATGTACTTCATGTACATAATAAGAGATATAGTAGCCATTTTAAAGAACACATTTAATAGATTTTATAATATAATATATTTTATGCTTCAGACAGAAGTTTGAACTTGTACATATAGGATAGTTCTTATCATAGCTAACTGGGAAAAATATACTCAGATACAATCACATAACAAAAACTCAAAGAAGATGTGTATTTTCACATTTGGTGTTATTGGTGCTTACGTGGTAGATTTTACATTTCAATAAAACTGTAAATAAAACTGAAAGAATGCAAATGCAATACATCAAAAGTACTCCAAAATAAAAGCAAAAATTTGTACTATCACTTGAAGAGAAAATTATTATGACAAGTGCTGTAGGTAACTGATTATTTTATTGGTCGCATATAATCTTACATTGAATGATAATCAGACATTCTAAAATATCTAGTGAAATTTTATAAATGGTAATGACACATTAGCTTGAATTTTTTCTTTTTTCTGTTTCTTTATCTCTCAAGGATGTCCAAAGCATTAGAAAATCAAATAATAATGTACAGTTATCAGACACTCACTTGGCAAATGGTTAAAGAATGATAAAAAGTGCTAATATATCCATTGGATTGTTGAAAAATTAACTAAGAAATTAAATTCCTACTTGGTGTAATTAGTCTTTGTACTGCTAGTTCTTTAAAATGGAGATGTCATTTCTTTTCAGGAGCCTTGTGCCATTCACAGTGCCCTAGATTGTGAGTTAACAAACCTGGTTCAAAATTGGGCTCTGCCTTAGACTTTATGTGAATTCTGGGAAGTCATTTTTACTCTCTGAGCCTCACGTTCTCCAACTGTAAAGGAAGGAAGAATATAGCAGTATTGTTGTGGAACAGTGCATGTAGAAGCAAAATCACTCTGTCAAACACTGTGTGGAATGGAAAGTCCATTGAATTTCTTGAAACAATCATTAAATTCTTAATTTAAAAGGAATAGAGAGTATAACTTTCACCCCGGGATAGGATTAATGGATGTTTAAAAAGTACAAAAAAAGTACTTTCTGAGGTTTTTACAAAGAGCAGTATTTTTGCTCTTAACTTTTCACAGGTCTTGTACAAGCAGCTCTGATTAAGCATGTACTGGCATGTTCACCCAGAGAGGGTAGATCTGGGATCACTCTCAGCTTCTAAGGTCTGGGGACCTTGGTGTGCATTTATTTCTTCATTCAACGGTTATTTAGTGAGACTTATTGTATGCCAGCAACTAGTAGATACTGAGCATAGTTTTGGACAAAAAACCTTATGTTATTATTTACTCTTCTATTTGCTAACTGGAAAATCTTGCGTCAGTCACTTAAACTACCTGGCTCTCAGTTTCCTCAGGCTTAAAATGAAATGAGATAAATTATTTTTCTACTCTGTTTCTATAATCCTAGAACTGATTAGGAGGTGAGATACTTTCTAAAATATTAATATGTTCCTTTAATTATTCTCCTTCTACATATATAATTTATTTTTAAAATGTTTTAGAAAACATTTGGAAAATCAATGTTTAACTTAGGCTCTTTGGAAATCTTAAACACTAATATGCTTTTTCTTTTGCTCTTCATAAGTTTCTTTTGGAAGTAAGTGTGTAAGTAATGAATAAAACATCTAACTGCATATGTGTGCAGATGCAAATAGAATTAGGCATTTCATAGCTGGTTGGAGCAAGAATTCCTATTCTGTCTCTCTCTTCACTTACACTGCTGCTTGGAAAAGGCAGGCAGAGAGAGACATTTCATATCCATGGCTAGTCAAAAAGTGACTGTTTTCTGGGGATGGGAAGACAGTAATGACATCCTCTAACTCTGGAAAACTTTACTACCAGAAGTTTAAGATCTGAGACAATCTGGGAGAATCACTGGAGATTTACCATAAACCCCGAGGACCATCCTTGAGGCAGCAGGAATTATCTGGAGTCTGAAGAGCACTTCTACCTGCAAAGGACATTCTTCCTATGGAGAAGATTGTATCTTTACCCACTGTTACTGTATGATAGGGTCCCAAATAATCAGTACAAGTGGGGAAGTTTCTCAGGTTTCACAACTCAGCATGAGATAAGATGGCAGAATTAATCAAAGTGAAAACATTGTATATGTCACTGAAATTAATAAGTTTTTAAAGTTATTTGAATAGTCTGTGGAAATCTGGATTTGTGTCACTGACATGTACTCCTTTCTGGTGATCTGAATACTACTGGAGGGTTAAATTCAAATTTTGAGCTCATATTTAAAAGCAAGCTGAAAACACATAGAAGTCCCAACATTTCTGTTTTTATAAATTTTTATATCTGGGACCATATAATGTTGAAAACAGAAGGGAAAGATAAAACATACATCTTTGCATGTTTTAACAATTCTAAATGAGAAATTAATGTTCACTAAAACCTTTTCTATAAAGAGACAGACCTAAAAGTGATAAAAAGAAATAGCATTGGAAGGCGGCGGGAGCAATGTCATGTATCTAGTGTTGTATTTTACGCGTTATCTGCTAGTATGGTTGCACCGCAAATTTATTGAAGCTGGTGCCCATCGTACCCTGTGCGTCTCATTTTTAGAACAATCATTTATGGGTGTGAGAGGATGCCTAGGAGAGCATAAGGGTTCTGTGTCAATCAAAGCTAATCACTGGTACAGGCAGAGGGTTTTGTTGGCCTCCATGCTCTAAGCCGTGCTTCCACATCTGTGTTTGAAGAGATTAGAGAGGTGCTTCATACAAGAACTGTATTAGTTAAAGCTGATCGACAGTATTTGGAATAAATCATGAAAAAGTTGAGTGCCAGAAGGGAAGGCATGGCAAGTGGGAGATTGAAACTGACGAAGACTAAATCCCTCCTCCCTTTCCCCCGATTTGTATTTGGGGTTTGCTCACTGGAGGGCATACCAGGTGCCATGCTGTTGCCACTTCCTAGCAAACACGCAGCAGCTCAGCCAACAAGCCTGGCGCCAATGCTCTCAGCGACATGCTCACCACACTTTGGCAGAGGGTTCCAGTTTCATTTGAGGTGCTTCATGGAAAACAGATTAGCCCAAGCCAGTAAGTGTGATTTTAGGACCAAGGATGGGAAAGAATGAAAAGTGAAAAGGATCCCAGCAACAATGAACACCAAAGCCCCTCTCTGTTTGCAGCACTCTTCTCCCTGCATGAAGGCCATACACGGGCAAATAAATTATGAGTGACAAGTATTTGAACCAATAAAGAGGGCACTATATTTTATATGCAGTAAATTTAATTCCAGATTGTGTTTCACCTCAGCAGGGTGACATGTTTATTGCCAGTGAAAGATGAAAGCCGAGGGAGTTAGAGACAAGCGTCAGCAGTTCTAGTGGGCACCCGCAAAATGAAGATTTGACAGACCAGTGGCTGAGCCCTTGAAATGAAATGCCAGATCAAATTTTACCCCAAAGGGGTCAGATGTACTGTCGTGCCCCCAAACTCGCAATACCAGCTGAATAAATGAGCCAGGTTCAGCTGAGAGCAGGAGGCCAAGAGCATGCTCTGCGAATTTCTGCTCACAGGATCATCAGCTTTTCCAAGTGCAGCAAGCCTGGGAGTGCCGGATGAGGTGTATCTGAGGGAGGATGTGAAGTGCTGCTGCCTCCATGGGGCTCTAAGTGTCATTTTAAAAATCTATTAAACAGATCGAAAAGTAGAAGTGAGTCTAAATTGATCTGCCCGTCTCTCAATTTCATCCTACAAGCGCTCAGCTCAGGTGTTCAATTTATTGAACCATAACCTCTTTTTAAACAATCAGCATCAACACGCAATAAATATGCTCTGCAAGGGCAATATTTACATGCATGACTCATTGTTTTGGAAGATTTATTTATGGGGGAACTGACCGGCAATTATATTGGAGTTCCTTTGGCAGACTGTGGCACAGTGGCATGCGGGCATGGTTCTGGTTACTGCAAAAAGTAAGCACATTGAAAGAGACTAATTCTTTTTTTTTTTTTTTATCCCTACAAAACAGACCCTATGTCCTCATTGCAAATGTGGGGAAGATTTTACGTTGTAATCTATACCTGACTTCACTCTTCATCTAGAAAAAAAAAGGAAAGAAAAATAAAAGTAAAAGAATGAAAATAAAGAGAAATGAAAAGGGTCTGGTCTAAGGAAAGTATGTCCATGAAGAGTTTACCAGATAATTCCTATAGTGATGTTGATTTATGTAAAATAACCAATCTTTCTTTTCGTCACTTACAAAACAAGTTCTATTATCCAATATATGGATTGGGCTAGTCAAGTGCTTTCCAACTCATTTGGGTAGACATAGTGTCACCAACTCTTGAATCAATCAGAAGGGTTAACATTTTAATCAGTTCCTTTCACTGACTCTGCCCTGTAGGGAAGACAGTAGAATCTACCATGTATTTAACTTCGCTTAAATGTATTTTAAGCATGCTTCTCATAGTTCAGTGTCATAAAGATGAAAATGTAAAATTTCTGGACCTTGTAATTTCAGAGTTACTTTCTCTCTGTCGTGACTTACTTTGTACATCTTCTCTTAACTTTGTACATCTTTTACATATTATTACTGAAGCTGTGGATAACATGTGTTCTCATGCCTGGATGGAGGTCTGGGAATTCGAATGATGTTATAAGCACCACCTCATTGATCTTTGGAGCTTTAGATGACGGACTTGCTTCCTGTTAGAGTGACCTCATATTTGGCGAATGGAGCTCTGGAGCAGGAGCAAGGGAACCTGGACTCCTGGTGGTACCCTAAGATACAAGAACACTTGTGATATAAGTAAGAACAGCTACAATGAATAGTAATTGCCTCTCTAGTACTCACTCCTTCAGTATATTTTGAGAGTGAATGATGGTCTGAATGTGTTCAAATTTTGTAAGATTTTAAAATGAGAGTTGTTGTACGAAGGACACTTTCACACACAGATGAAAGGCACTTAATTGTGGAGCTTATAGCCATTCGATCACCATTGCTAATACCGTACTCCAGCATTGTTTTCTGACCACCAATTTATTCTAGTTATTCCATCCCTTTTCTATGTTCTCCCATGTAGCCTAGTAGTGGAGCATTCTTAAGCTCATTTTCTCTGTGCTGCTCAAGTATTCCAGAAGTCTGTCTTTTATCACATTGATTGCATCTCTCCTTCCCCTAGGTTCTATGTGCTCTGACCTTCTGTATCTCTATGTTCCCCACTGTTTTCTCCGTTTTCCTTTCCAGGCTTCTTTGTCTGTTCTTTTAAGCCCTCCCGTGTGAGTTGTGCTTAGAATAGAGTCCCATTTGTCTGACATATGCCCTTCCTTTTGGCCCAAGAGCCCTCAAAGACTCCACAGGCTTTCAAAGCCATACAGCATGTGTTCCTGCCAAATTAATCTATTGAGTTTGTTTACCTTTTAGCAGCTCATAATTATTGATCCTACTTATAATTCATTATACGTTCTTGGGATAAAAGAAAGGTAGGAGGATTGGTAGGTTCCACACAACTGAAAATATTAATAATGTGAGAAGAGAAATGTTGTTTGACTCAAGAACGGTCGAATTTGTTATAATCATTAATGTACAAGACTTCCAATACATTTTACAGTTAGAATGAACGAATTTCACATCATGGACACATGATCTATGCTTATCCTCTTTTATTCTGTTCATCCTGCAACCCTGTTGTCAAGTACTTTTAACACCTTCTCTCACATTCCTCTTAGATTTGTTTTCGCTTTTCAAATCCACAGCCAGCTTCAACATTCAGGTATTTTTCACTCTAACCCAGGCTACCTCAGGGACCTCCTAACCAGGGCATGAAACCTTTCTCTCTGTACCATGGTTTCCTGGAATCTGTTTCCTTTGTGTCTCCCCTGTAAAATTAAATTCAAACTACTTGTCATTCTGTTTAAAATCCTCCATTCTCTCACCATCCCAAACCCACTAACCTGACATTAGGTGTATGGTATAATTATTGGAGGCTCAATTTCCTCTTAAATGTTTGCACTGCCACAGGTTTTTTTTTTTTTTTAAGATAGTGATAAGGCATGTATAATATTTACCATCATGCCTAGCACAAAATAGGTGCTCAATAAATGACACTTTATTATTTATTATGACAGATGGTCCTTCCGTTTCTACCTAGCTAATCTTTACCTTCTTCATAGAAGACGACTTCACATTCCTGTCCATCAGACTTTGTTCATGCTTTTTTTTTTTTTTTTTTTTTTTTTTGAGATGGAGCTTTGCTTTTGTTGCCTAGGTTGGAGTACAATGGCACAATCTCGGCTCACTGCAACCTCCACCTCCTGGGTTCAAGCAATTCTCCTGCTTCAACCTCCCTAGTAACTGGGATTACAGGTGCCCACCACACCCAGCTGACTTTTGTATTTTTAGTAGAGATGGGGTTTCACCGTGTTGGCCAAGCTGGTCTCAAACTCCTGATCTTAAGTGATCCACCTGCCTCAGCCTCCCAAAGTTCTGGAATTACAAGCGTGAGCCATTGTGCCCAGCTTGTTCATGCTTTTATAGGTATTTTCTTCTCTTCTTCTCCATCCATAAGACCTGACTTCAATGTCCCCTCCTGCTAGAAACCTCTCTCATCAAGTACTTTCAGTGTCTGCATGCCAGGAAGAGAATTAATAGACATTAGGGCAACTTTGTAGGTTATGTTTAGAGTAATCCTATGTAGCTCCTAAAATTTAGGATTATAGTTTGGAAGAATACCCAAATCTGTTTAATAACAACTTCTGCTGAATTATGCTAAATGTCCTATGCATATTTTCTTACTTAAGTTCTAGCATTTCTAGCATCCTTTAAGGTCCAATTAAATGTCTACCTCCACTTTTTCCTGACCTTGTCCACTAGGTGATCTTTGATGATCTTTGGTCCCAGGGGAAGTGATTGTTTATTAATCCTTAATTTGTTGAATCACATAGTATTAAATGTTGTGGTTGAACATGCTCATTTCATATATGTCTTAATGAAAGTGGAAAGGGGAGGGTACAGTTCAATCTGATAAATGTTTGCTGAAGTTCTAGAAGGCCCCAAGTCTGGTGGTGGAAGTGGTAAAACACAGTGGCCTCTAGCTGACAAATACTTACATTTCAGAAGGGCTGGGGACAGCTGTGAAAGGAGAATGACACGGTAAAATGATCACATATAAGATAATTCATAAATGCGAGTTGGCTGTCCAGGTTTATTGGACTACCAATGAAAAGATATGGAAGAATTTCAATTTCACTCTACTTGTATTATAATCTATTTAAGTTTTCAAATAGACAACATTATTTCAAAAATATTTAGTTACGTATCATAGTGTCCCTAAATTGTATATGGTTAGTGAATATTTGTTGAATGAATAGAAAAGTAAATGACATGTGGTTACATTTTTTCCATATAATTGATTTTTTTTTCATTTTTATTGATCTTAGAAAAGTCTACAGCATCTGAATTCTATAGTATGTATTTCTCTCCTATAGTGTGAGTCACTGGTATGGTAATCTATAGAACCTGAAATTGATTATAAATGAGTCAAAGTTGAACTGAATTTGAATGGACAGTAGTTGAGTTGAGACCAAGGAAATAAACAAGAGAAAGAGTTGCAATTACAGTGTAAAAATGAGCATTTTAGAGCAATGTTGAATAAAAATATTGCCTGGGATAGCAAAGTTCAATTGTGCTTACACTGCTAAGATTTTTTTAGCTCTTCATCTGTATACTCTTCCTCCAGAAGGTGTTAATTGATGTTGGCATTGAATCTTTTGAAGCAGTGGGAATTCATACTTTAAAATGTCCAATTAGCTGCAAAAATGAGTGATGGAATGGGTAGCTGAATATTTTTAAAGGCTGAGAAACACCTTCATTTGAGGGCATCTAAAACACTGCCCCAAATCAGCCTCCAAGGATCTTTCCTTCAACTTTTGCTTTATCTCTTTGTACGGAGGCTAGGATAGCAACATACAGCCCCCAAAAGGAGAATTCTTACAATTTTCTTCAGAATGCCAAGTGGTATAGTGAATGATAAATAACCTTTCTGTAACAAGCAGCCCTTTTTTCCCCCACTGGAACAAACTGTTCAACTCTATTTGAATAAAAAGCCCACACATATATCAAATTAAACAAAATAGCATTGTTCCAAATACAGATCAGGCAGTCTTCCCAGACTTGTGTCAGTAAAATTTCATAGCACTCCACACCATTGTATAGAAGCTCTCTTTCTCTTCTTCTTTATGTGTGAATGCAGAATCACTATTCCTAGACAAAGAAATGCAGACAGAGGCTATGTTCCCCATGCAGTTGAATAAAATAAAGGTCCAACAAGGGACTTCAATGGCAAGAAAAAAGAGTGCACCACTGAAAATACAGGTGGAGACAGTACTGCACAACCATATTAAGAGCAATTGATTAGCAAGAAGTTATTTTGCTTATTGCCAGGACAAATATTTCCACATTTGATGAGGCATAACTCTGGGCAGATCCGAATGAACCAGGAAGCTAATTGTGTGCTGTGTATGTGAGACTGGATGGAGGCAGTTGTGTATTGGGGCTGTCTTCACCAACTCATAAGGCTGACTATCACATTTTTAGGATTTTTTAAGCCGTTTTTATATAAAGCCAGTATTAACAATTAATTTTTAAAAAGTATTTAATCTTAAAATTCAATAAATTATATTAAAAATAACAGTAGCACTCGAAATTTATTACTTCTTATCTTACTACATTTTGCTATAATCTGTGCTTTTGAAGTTATTTGCATCTATTGTGTCTGCATGAATGGTTATTCTATGGAATGATGATACTTCGTGCTTGTTCACCACTCTGCATTCAGTGGTATCACATTGACAGCTTGGAATTAGCCCACATTACAAATCAGGGTTATTGCTTTTATATTTTTTCCCCAAGAGAGCTGATTTTTAAACATTTATCAGCACATTGCTTTGGCTGGAAGCTCTCTGAGAGCAAATATAACTTCCCATGCAAACTTAGACTGCTTAGTGAACAAGAATTTGGGCAGGGACTGCCTTCAGTACTTCAGGGTTAAGAAGAAACGTCTGTGCAGGACTTACCAGTGCCCTGGGGTAGAGTGTGCATGTTGTGCTGCCTTCTGGAAAAGCACACTAGGAAATTAAATTCCTCGATTCTGACATCTCCAATTGTTTTTTGAATATTAGAGCTTAATCTAGGAAGATGTTATTACTGGGATGAGTTGGTTTATTAGGAAACATTTATATTCACTCTCACCGATGTGATACTTTGTCAATCTTACCAAATGTGGTATAGATTCATCCTGAATTGGCAGTAATTAAACAACAGTGTAGCACAGCAGGAGGACTTTAGCCATCACTTTTTCCACTCTTCTCATCCTCCCAAGCTCCCTGTTCTCATCATACTGAGGAGGTAGACCAGGATAAGGTACACAGGTTGGGAAATAGAGGATATCATCCTGTACTGTTTGTTTTTTTTTTTTTTTCAACCACATATACCTTTCTAGGCTTACAGCTCAAAGTGGTATGATTTCTTATGGTGTTTGTTGCAGGTTTGAACTCACTAGGGGTTCATATAATTATATTCTCTCTAATTTAGCCCCTATGGCTGATTAGGCCAATTACATTATAATAATTTATAATTTATTTAGGTAATTTAAACAAAAACATCCATAAAGTATCAAGGATTATATAGACACAGAGTACACTATGCATGTAGATATCTATGTATAAGTATGTGCATATATATACACACACACTAGGCATATATCTCCTATTTATGTGCATATACTATACATACATGTGTAAATATATATATACACACATACACACACACATATACAATTGATCCTTGAGCAACACAGAGGTTAGGGATATTGATCTCCTGCACAGTTAAAATTCCATGTAAAATTTTGGATCCTCCCAAAATTGACTAGTAAAGGCCTAATATTTATTGGAAGCCTTACTAATAACACAAAGAACATATTAACACCTATGTTGTATGTGTATGTATTATATACTATATTCTTAAAATACAGTAAGCTAGAGAAAAGAAAATGTTATTAAAAACTTAAGAAAGAGAAAATATTTTTGCTATTTATTAAATGGAAGTGGATTGTTATAAAGGTCTTCATCTTTGTTGTTGTCTTCACTCTAAGTAGTCTAAAGAGGTGGAAGAAGAGGAGGGGTTGTTTTTGCTGACTCAAGAGTGGCAGAGGCAAAAGGAATCCACATACAAGTAGACCTGTGCAGTTCAAACCTATGTTACTCAAGGGTCAACACACACACAAGTGCATGCTCACATGAGCGCGTGCGTGCACACACACACACCCATTAAAAAATGTGCTTTGACCTGGAGTACCTCTAGTCACAACTCACTGGAGAATGTTTATGTCAAGACTAAGGCAATGTTTTTATTGTTTTAAAGTAAATATGTTTTGTGAACTAAGGAAGTACGTATATAAATAAATCAATATTTCTGATGGTGATCATACTATTTCATGATATTGTGCTACAAGAGGCCAGCAACAGTTATAGCATCCCTCAATCAACTTCCCTCTTTTGTTAGGGAAGAAATTCTTCTAAGAATATCATGTGATCTTGCTATTTGGTTCTGTGCACAGAGTAATCTCTCTATATGTTTAGATTGCACAACTGTCTGATGCAGTCTACCTTGAGGACCAAATCCCTTATTTCATAATATTAAACAATTATTTTTGGCTACACCATTGAATTTCAAATGCCTGGGGTTGTTCCAAATCAAGTCAAATTAAGAATGTATACGCTAGTAAATTGAAGAAACAGATAAGCAGAAGCAGAAAAAAACCAATAGGAAGATTATCCTTGTAATGTTTCATTAAGCAACTTCCATTAGGAAAGAAAAAAATCATTAATGCTAACCCATGTTTGAACTTAAAACAAAAAATTCAAACTGATTCACACAGTGTTTTTTTTTTTTTTTTTTTTTTTAACAAGTAACCTGTGCTTTTAATAGTCACTCTTTGATACATGACAAGTATCATCTTGAATTTTATGTGAACTGATTCACAAAAGTCATTCAGCAAATTAATGTAGTTTTGGAAAATTAACAGCAAAATAGGCATGCCGCCAAATGTCTAATGACAAATTGAAGGGTTTGGAGATGTGTCTGTCTATTTGCAGTATTGGAACTGTTTTCAAAACAAAAACATACTGAAAACAGTGCTGGCATGACAGGAGATGCAGTCATTATGCAATTTTAATTGACAAATAATTCCATTTTTATGTGAATAAATCCACCTAGCCAATAACTGCATTATCATCTATCATGTGCTGGTTTCCCTTCCTATCTCATGCACCCTCTAATTTTGATGAATTTGATCAAATGTATCTGGCAGCATAGCTGTATCTGGCAAGTCAAGGAAAGACCACAGCGAGTTGGGGGGAGGGGGCAGGTAGGAGGATGGTAATTTGTCACAGGAATGGAGACCATCTTCAGCATTACCTGTTGTGCAGATATTATTATCCTCCATTTATCTTCTAGCCTGGATGTTCAGATTTGTGATGTGTCTTGTTCTTTCAACAAGGTGCTAAGCATCTCTCCAATTTAACTAGGGTATACAAAGAGTATATGTGTAGGGGCGGAGACTGAAAAAAATTGGAAATCTTCATCAACCTACGTGTAATTAATCTTCAGATGTAGGCTTTAGGGTCCAGCATAATAGCCCCAGTATATAGCCCACTTTCACATAAGAAGCAGCTGAAATTCAAAATGATTACAAATATGAACATACTCTAGCTAAGGACAGGTATTCCAATGGCGGCATTAAATATAAATACAATAGAGTATTGACATAATGTAGTAAGGTTCCCTCGCTATTAAAAGGCTTTGTTCTAAAGCGTATCTGTGTACACAATGAGATGATGAACACAGTGCATCACATAGCTAAATTTAATATATGCAGGGATATGATGTTTGCAATGCATGCATTTCAGCAGGTCCCATTAGTGCGCCTTTCCCCTCCAGTGAAAACAGAATGAACCACAGCCCCTTCTGGTTTGCATAAAGCAAACAAAATTAGATTTGCTTTGCTGAATTGAAACCCGCTTGGGATTGTGAGCCTCTCTCGGGGACAAATTACTTCAAACAATCCCTTTGTACCATAACAAAATCAAAAAATTCAGGCCAATCAACATGGCTCAAAACCCTTAACACAAGAATTAATAATACAACCTAGTCTATTTTTATTGCTTCTGCGCTACAGCTCCTTGTTTTAATGTAATTACACTTATTTGCCATCCACATGTTAAGTAAGCTTGCATATGTTAACTAATGCGACATAAAACAACTTTCCTAATTTTAGCATTGCTACAAGCATTGTTCCCCCTGGAATAAGATCCGAACATTGGACAAGTTGAACATTAATGTTATTAAATTAAATCTATTTTTAGACCCTTGATAAATGAATATAGACAAAATGTCAAACGTTTCTTCAGACAGGTATAGAAGCTGATTGACAATCAGATTAGTCTATTAAGAATATTGGTTTATGGAGCATTATGCACTTGATATATCTTGGCTTTTAAAGCTCATTCCTCTGCAGAAGAGAAGAGCATGTATGTCTGTAAATATGGAATCTCTTAAATCCGGTATCTGGTCAATGATCTCTTAAATTCAGCAGCTGGAGTAAGTATCAAGATGATATATATTCCTACTGCTTTTAACACCTGAAAATCAACAGAGGTTGTACACCACTAAAACTTTCACCTGAACCACAAGTTTACTGACTTTTCTGATTTGAAATTTAGAATTTGGAATAACTCTTTTCCTACTGCTCTTAAAAATGTACAGTTTAGATAGAATATTTGAGTTCACAAAATCTTGGTCTTCTGTGATCAAAAACTGATATCGTGTCTATCACAAACACGATATCATCCTTGGGAAAACAGAGTATGTCAAATATTTATACATCAAGGAAGGTTTTACCTAACTTTTAAGATGCCGTTAATTCTGAATATCTTGAATGAGCTTCACCTGGCACCAAAAAAATACCCAGTGGAAAACTGGAAAAGGCCAATCTTTAAGCATAGATGTTTAAGCATTTAGACATAAGTAACCTAACAATTTGATTGAACCACTTGCCAATTCTATGCAAAAGATCGTAAACAATTAGAATCACATTGTTTGTTGTTGAATAGATAAATATGATTGATATATTTCTCTTCCTTCCTATCAGCTATGCTGATTCAATATGAGTTTCTAATATACACATACACACAATTCTGTAATCAAATTATTTGTTGAAGGTCTTATATTAAATATTTCCAATTAGATTTCTGTTAAATATGGCAGACAATTGATCAAAACAGTTAATCTTATGCAAAGGTCTCAAATTGGGCCTATAAATAGGTGCATTTTCTTTATGAAAGACAGCCTTTATAACAGGTACAATTAGAATGCTTTTATATAAGGCACAACTGTTCCAGTTCCCTGCCAGTCTTCTTATAATTAGGTGAGACCTGACCCCTGAAAGCATGTATACTTGAGATGCCCTGATCAGTCACTTACATTAAAAGAACTTATATAGTAAACAAAGTACTTACAAGAAGGGTATAAAAGTGGAATTGACATTGGGTTTTCTCCACATAAACAAAATCTACCTCTGAGAGCTACAGGACAGTGTGTGTGTGTGTGTGTGTGTGTTCATGCGTGTGTGTGTGTGTGTTGTGTTTAATTCCACTGAATTCTCCCCCGTTTAGAATCTGTGTTGTAGTACAGGAGGAGGAGGGGGAAATGAGTGCCATTCAAAGAGAAGACCAAAGGTCAGTGGATGCTGTGTTTAATTCCACTGAATTCTTCCCCCTTTACAATCTGTGCTGTAGAATAGGTGGAGGAGGGAAAATGAGTGTCATTCGAAGAGAAGACCAAAGGTCAGTGGATCACCTTGGCATCTTATTTTGAATGACCACTTCTTATGTCAAAATGTTAACAGCACAAATCTTTTAAAGAACAAGGGATGATATGATTATTTTAGTTTTATTCATAAGACATAGGAATGCAAACTACCTTAGTTTTCTGCTATTTTTGCTTTCTATTATTTAGGTCTTATATTAAGTTCTTGGATCAGTTCCCAACCTATTGTGATTCTAATTTGATTTGTATACCCCTGTCTTTCTCAGAGGTACTTTAAAAGTCTTAGATAAAAGAAAATGAATTAGTTGTCTGTACATGCTAGAGTAGAAAGAGCAGGGATACAAGATCAGGGAGCTGCTCAGCTTCAGCAAGAACAATTAAGTGATCTTACACCTGCCCTTGCTCCCCCTTGCACCCTCATCTCACGAATCACTCTTTTGTTCTCCAACTTTACCTCGGTGCCCCATTTCTTTCTAGTGCTGGTGCAAAGTGTCCAGTTTAGCCTCCCTTTCTTACAAGCTGTAATACTTCGGTGAAATACATTAGCTCTTCAGATGCTTGCTTTCTCTAAAGTCATGATACCTGCCCTCAGTGGATTTTCTTAATTGATAAGATTATCCCCTTTGAGAACTGTAATGCATACCACATACGTCACTATTATTTCCTTGCTCATTCTCTCTCATCTTAGACTATCTCTTATGTGTGTCTCACTGTTACTGAGTTAGATGAAGATTGTTAGCCCAACAAAGTTAAAGGAGTACTCTCTCAGATTATATTTCATTAGCCCTCAGTTCATTATTTTTTTCTGATTCAGAGAAAATAAAACTGATGTTGATCTAATGTAGCTGATGGGAAGCTAATGGACCTGTTTGAAATGCTCAAACTGCCACTTGAATTTTAGATTTTGCCCTGACATTCATGTAATGTATAGATTATCATCATGGGTCTCCTTAATGTGATATATGATAAGCGGGGACATTCTGGGATTAAAGGTCAAATCAGGTGAGATTTTAAGGCATTTCCACTGCTTGCTAGTAGGTCAAATACTTAACTTTAGTGGACACATATGTATGATGGGAATAGTAACACCCATCTTGCAGGATTGTTGCAAGAATTAAGTGGGAAAATAGCAGAAACATAATAGGTAGTTAACAAACTGTAGCAATTATATATTTGACTGTTATATAAAATACAAAGCATAACATGCAGCAAATAGTACCTGATCAATAAATGTTGGTTCCAGTTTTTCATATCTTCCTCAGTTTAACTGAGACATTTTTTATAAAACATCTCAATGGTCTCTTTACATTTATAACTAGACCAGACATAGTGACTTATGCCTATAATCCCAGTACTTTGGGAGGCTGAGATGGAAGGATCCTCTAAGCCAAGGAGTTTGAAACCAGCCTGGGAAACAGAGAGATAACCTGTCTCTACATAAATAAATAAATAAATAAATAAATAAATAAATAAATAAATAAATAAGCAAGCTGGGCATGGTGGTGTGCACCTGTAGTTCCAGCTACTTAAGAGGCTGGTGTGGGAGGATCACTTGAGCTCAGGGAGTGGAGGCTGCAGTGAGCCATGATTGCACCACTGCACTTCAGCCTGGTCAACAGACAGAGTCCCTGTCTCCAAAAAAACCAAAAAGCCAAAAAATGAACAAACAAAAAACCCTTATAATTAGCAAATTACTTTATCAAAGAACTTCTTGTGTTCTAAATAGACTCTCAAACTGGAAAAAAAAATTGATTAATTCTAAAATTTATCAATATAAGACCACAAACGAAGTGAGCAACAAGATAATAGTCACTAGTTGTGACAATGGAAGTAACCACCTATATTTCTACTGTGCCCATTATATATGCCACACACGTAGACTACAGAAATGCTTAGCAAATATTAAATGATTACTTAAAAAAATTGGGATGAACTTTATTGTTCCGAAATGGGGCTCATGTTTTCACTTTTCCCATTTGAAAACCAGCATCATTTCCTGCCAGAAAAGTATTTTCCTCTTTCTTTCCTTTGCAACCTCTCTGCTTCCTCCACATTGTCCTATAAAAATACAGTAAGCAAGACAGTGTGATTATCATAAAGATATATATACAAAACAATGAAATAGATAGAGGCCAGAAATAGAACCACAGCTATGTGACAATTGATTTTCCACAAAGATGCTAAGACAGTTGAATGGGGGAGAGAACAGCCTTCTCCATGTATGGTGCTTTAATAGCTGAATATCCTTATGGGGGTAAAATGAATTATGACTCTACACTATACACAAATTTAACTAAAAACTGACCATATACATAAATGTAAGAGTTTAAACAGTAAAGTTCCTAGAAAAAAACATAAGGGGCCAGGCACAGTGGTGCATACCTGTGATCCCAAGCTACTTGGGAGGCTGAGGCAGGAAAATAGTTTGAACCCAGGAGGCGGAGGTTGCAGTGAGCTGAGATCACGCCATTGCACTCCAGCCTGGGTGACAGAGCAAGACTCTGTCTCAAAAAGAAAAAAAGAAAACATAAGGGGAAATCTTTGTGTCCTTAAGATAAATATTTCATAGATATGACACAAAAGGCACAAATCATGAACAAAAGAAATGGATATATTATTGATATTGATAAAACATAAAATATTAAAAAGTTCTACTTTTCAAACATAATTTAGAAAATAAAAAGGCAAGGTATGAACTAAGTTTTGTGATACATGTATTTGGAATACATATATCTGATAAAGAGTTTTCTCAAGATTTATAAAGAATTTTTACAATTCAATAAGACAATCTTAATAGATAATGGGCAAAAAAAAAAAAAAAAAAAAAAAAACCCACAGATTCTTTGCAAAGGAAGACATACAAATGACCAGTAAACACATAAAAAGACTCTCAGTATCAACAGTTATCAAGAAAATGTAGATTAAAACTACAATATGATATGACTGCACACCTACTAGAATGGTTAAATTTTTAAGAAACTGAAATACTATACATTGGGAAGGTTATAGAGCAACTAGAACTCTCACGCATTGCTGGTGGAAATATGAAATTGCATTGTCACTCTGGAAAACTATTTGGCAATTTCTTTAAAATTTAACATATGCTTAACATGTAACCCTGCAATTATACTATTAGTAATTTACCAAGAAGAATGAAAACAATTTTCATACACAAGTGTTGATAATAACATTATCCATTATAGCCCAATTCTGGAAATAATCTTAACTGCTCATTGACATGTGAATAGATAATTAAATCTGGTATATCCATATAATGGAATACTACTCAGTAAGAACAAAGAACACACATGGATGAGCTCAAAAACATCGTACTTAGCAAAAGATGACAGACAAAAGAGTGTAGATACTGTATGATTCCATTTATGTAAAATTCTGGAACAAGCAGCTCTAATCTGTAATGATGGAAAACACATCAGTGGATGCTTGAGGCTGGGGTTGAGGAGAAGAAATTGCAAAGGGTTAGGAGGGAACTTTTAGGGGTGGCAGAAATGTTTAAATATTGATGTGGTGGTGATTACAAGTGTATATGCCTTTGTCAAAACTCATTAAACTTCACACTTGAAATAGATGCATTTTATTACATGTAAATTATTACTTTAATAATGCTGTTTTTAAAAAACTAGCTAATATATTAGTGTACGCAACATTTGATTGTCTACTACTATAATAACTGTTATGAAGGCAACTGAATGTGTAATCACAAATGGCAGAATGCCTTTCTCTTGGGAAAAATAATGAGTTGAAGTTTTCACTGCTAAAATCATGATTTGGGGTTTTTAAGTTTGCTTTATAAGTTTGCTTCTATATGTCGGCTCTCATCCTGGCTCTACAATTTATTTCCACTTGACAAGGCAGTTAATTCACCAAGACTTGGCTTCCTACTCTGTGGAATGAAAGGCCTGGTCAACATTTAGATGTGATAAAAAATTATTTATCACCTACTCTGACCCAGGCACCATGCCAGATGGCCTCACCACATACTTCACTGTTTTCAACTACTGCTCTTATGTATTCCTCCACATTAAAATAACAAGGTTTTAGGGTTTTTGACTTTTTCATTTTCAAAGAAAATTGCCTCTACTGAAAAATGTTAGTTTGTATGATATTCCCTACTAATCCTGCTAGCCAGCAGAGAACTTCAAAACTTTATTATGAAGTACGAATATGATCCAATGTGCCTAGGTGAACTTTTACTTTACTTCCTTTCGAATTCACTTCCCATAGTTCAAGAGGATAAACTTTTAAATGTCAAACGAGATAAGGATAAGCTTCAATTGCCTGAGCCATAGAATTCTGCCACTGACAACATTCAGCTCCTGATAAATCCAACTCCAGTGTCTATGGCTGGAGGGAAAGCCCACTTAGCAAGCCCCTGGCATGGGATTTCTTCCAGAAGTGCTTGTATGCTGTTGTAGAGAAGGGTGGTAAACACGTGACTGAAATAATACAAATTTAACCCTGTTGGCTTCCCTAGGGTTTTCTCCAGGGAGATAGAATTCCAGCTCAGCCTCTGGAAAGCAAACTATTTAAAAGAAAAGAAATTGTTCTTCTGGAGATAGTACATGAAATACAGTGACTGGAATAAACAGTGAAGACTTTGAGAGAATAAAAGGATACAGTGATTAGGAATGTGAGCTTTGTTACTTCTGGACAGTAGAACCACTCACTAGTTTTCTCTTTTTAGATTTATTTCTAATGTTCTTGTCTCCTTCAGTTTGGCTTTTTCTTCCCAGAGGCCTCAGTCTATGTATTACTTATCCTTGTTTTTCTCTTGCACTAATGTTCCCTCTTCATTTTTTATTTAAATTTGTAATACTTCTCTATTAGAATAGTAGTATGTGCTCATTGAGAAAATAAGAAAACATAGAGAAGCAAAAGAAAAACCGTACACTCACACTTATAATCAACTCTTCTATAATCTACCCCCCAGCTATCATTACCAACACAGTTAACATTTTATTGTGGACTTTTCTAGGCTTTGTTTTCAATGAAAATTTATACACAAGCAGAAAAACATAACAAGAGAGTTAACAGATAATTTAGGGGATAAAAGATAACCTAAAACATAGGGAAAATATCCAAAGAGTATCCTTAGAGATATTTGAAAAGATATTAGATCCATAAGATAATAACAATTTTGTAAATGAGCTATAATCAGAGCGCAAGAACTTTGGAAAATTCAATTTATAGTTGAATAAAACAGCACTTTAACGCAAGGTTAGGAAGATAGAGTTGAAAAATTATTTCAGAAAATTGAACCAAAAGACAAAGAGATAAAAATATGAAAAGAAACATGAGTCATCCAGAATGTCTAATGTTCTATGAATAGGACTTTTAGAAAAATATAACAGAGAAAAGTCGTGGGTAGAAAATTATAAGAATCATTCATTCAGGCATTCCTACTATGTACTTAGCCATGTTCTAGAAATAAAGCAGTGCTGGAAATAAAGCAGTGTATTAAATAGTCAAAATTCCTGACCTCATAGGGCCTGTATTAGTGGTGGTGGTGGGGGGGGGGAATAGCAAGAGTGGGGATAAAAAACTAACAAATCATTAAAATTTATTATATTCAGACAGTGATGAGTGGTATTGAAAAATAAAGCAAGTGAGGAGAATAAGAGTGCTGGGGTGAGGAGGAGGTGGAAGGATTACAAAATTTTGAAAAACCATCATAGAATTCCTCATTGAGAAGATGGCCTTTGAAGTGAAAGAGATGTGAGAATGAAACCTGCAGATACCTGAGGAAGGGAGCCTTAGGTACAGGAGTAAGCAAGTACAGAAGCTCTGGAGTGGGAGAGAGCCTGGCATATGAGAGGGTAGCCGTGTATGATGGAAGGATTAAGGTGGAAGACATTGTAAGACATAAAGGTAATGAAGATGGAGATCTTACAAGGCTTTACAGTCAGCGTATGGATTTATTTTAACTTTTAATCTAAGAGAGATGAGGAATTTGAGTGCAATGACATTTTATGTGATATTTTTAACAGGATCATTACAGAATAGACTTTAAGGAGATAAAAAGTGAAATCAATTAGAAGACCATGATAATAATACTGGTAAGATATGGTGGTGGCCAGATCATGGTGTAATAGTGGAGGAGGTTGGATTCTGGGTATATTTTGAAAGTAGATGCATTAGAATTTGCTGATAGACGATTTTTGCAGACTGTGAAAGAATGCCAAGCATCAAGAGAACTCCAGAATGTTGATCTGAGCAACTGAACGACGGAGTTGATATTAACTGAGATGTGGAAGACCATAGAAGAAGTGGGTTTGTTTGTGGGTGATTAGGACTTCTTGAGCTTAAGATTCCTGCAAAAGGCTTAAAATAGGCCTTCATTTTGCTTGCTTTGACTTTTGCCTCTTTTCCTTTGTAGTTTCTCTTACCTCTTTCTCTGCTCTTTTTCTATCTCCTCCTCTGAACCTTAACTGGTATTAGACAGTTAACAAATGACTCATAAGATTCACAAAGATAGCTCTCAAAAGAGCTGTACAAACAGCTTCCCCAAAGAGACTGTGTCAATGATTCTGAGCGAGAGGGATAAAAACTGAATATCTCCCAACTATTGTAATTGCAAATGGTAGAGCAGTTATAGATAAAAAAGTTGCAATGTAGTCATATATTCTCCTCCACCTATGAACATTCTAACTCTGCTCTGGCTCAGAGTCACGTGGTCTTAAGATGCTCCTGAAAAAGCACCAGCCTTTAGCCTCTATTTGAGTCCCTGTATTAGTCAGGGTTCCCTATAGGGACAGAACTAATGGAATGAATATGTGTGTATATATATATGTGTGTGTGTATATTCCAATATATAAGTGTGTGTGTGTATATATATACATATATATGAGTTTATTAAGTACTAACTCACATGATTACAAGGTCCCACAATAGGCCATCTCCAGGCTGAGGAGAGCAAGGAGAGCCAGTCCAAGTTCCAAAACTGAAGAAATTGGAGTTCGATGTTTGAGGGCAGGAAGCATCCAGCACAGGAGAAAGATGTAGGTTGGGAGGCTAGGCCAGTCTCTTTTTCCACATTTTTTTCTGATTGCTTTATGTTCTAACCATTCTGGTAGCTGATTAGATGGTACCCATCCAGATTAAGGGTGGGTCTGCCTTTCCCAGCCCACTGACTCAAATGTTAATCTCTTTTGGCAACACCCTCACAGACACACCCAGGATCAATACTTCATATCCTTCAATTCAATCAAGTTGACACTCAGTATTAACCATCACACTCCCTTTATACTCTTTCCTTGGCATGCCTTTTAGACATCCAAGTGGATATGTGGAAGGGAGTGGGGAGGCTTTAAGATATATGGATTTGGTGTTTAGAGGAGAAATCTGAATGGGAAATAAAAATCTAGAAGTTGTCAGCAGATAGAAGACCTTTAAAGCCATGATACTGAACGAGATCATTAAGAGAGTAGGCCTATAAAGAGAAGAGGCCCAAGGACTGAAATTTGAGGCATTCAGCATTAAGAGGGTAAGGAGATGAGGTAAGACTGGCAAATGATATTGAGAAGGATCAAGCAGTGGGTTTGGAGAAAAACATAGAGGATGTGGTGTCCTGGAAACCAAGAAAAGAAAGCATTTCAAGTAGGGAGTGAACAACTGCTAAATATGGCTTATAGGTTATGTGAGAGTATATGGAATAACTGGCTAATGGATTTAACAATGTCAAGGACATCCATGCCACTGAGAAAAGCAATTTTCGAGGAGTGATGGTTCAAAGCACAATTGGCTGTGTTCAAAAGATATTAGAAGGAGAGAAAATGAAGACAGTGATTTTGGATAACTCTTTTGAGAAACATAGTTATACAGAGAGGCAGAGAAATGGCATTATAGATGAAGACATGGGATCAAGAGAGGCTTCTCTTTTTCTTTTTTTCAAATGGGAGACAAATAACAATATAGAGAATAAAACATGGTAATGTACAACAATGTAGAAGAGAGAGGTGAAAATTGTAGGAGATTGAATTCATACAAGTATAGAGTAGAATAGCGATTACCAGGGGTTTTGGGGGAAAGAAGGAAGGATGATTGGGGAGATGTTGGTTAAAGGATAAACTTCAATTAGGAGAAATGAGTTCAAAAGATCTATGGTGACTATAGTTAATAACAATGAATTGTATTGCTGAAAATTGCTAAGAGAATAGATTTTAAGTGTTCTCACCACAAAAAATAGTTTGTGAGGTAATGTATATGCTAATTAGCTTGATTAAGCCATTTCACAATGTTTACATATTTTAAAACAAGATGTTCACAAGATATATATATATATATATAATTTTGTCAATTAAAAAAGTAAGAAATTTAAATTTAAAGAAAAGAAATGTCCTTGAGGAAGGAGATAAAATGAAATCTTCTGAACAATGAGAGGGTGACCTTAGCTGGGAGCTCAAACATTCTATTCATTGTAACAGAAGGGGAGGTAGTTTACAGGTACAGATGTTAGTAGGTTGGCAACTGTGGAGGAGGGAGCTTAAAGATGTTCCTTTTTGCTTCTTTCAATTTTCTCAGGGAACTGGCAAGCAAGACTATAAACTGACAGTAAAGGTGATTGTACAGAACTTGGTATATGATCCACGTTTTTTTCTGACTCTCTGGCCTAAGCAGCCCTAGCAAGGAGGTTCATTGTTTCCAAGGTCATTGCGATTGCTGCAAATGCTGCAGCTCACAGTTTGACATGATGTCCCAATATGATAAGTCCTTACCTCACGCCTACCCCGAAAGCCTCTCATTACTGATCCTGTGCTTTCCCCTTGGCATGGAGGCCGAAGACACCGTGGGATCAGCTTGATGTCCTCACATGTGCACTAGCTCATCCTGCTGTGACACACACTCTGGATGTGCTAATGCAGTATTGTATTCCTTTCCCCATGGGCTGCTGGAGGAACTAAGGGTGCAACCTGGAAGTACAGGGGAGTTGATGCCCTGTAAGGAATATCCCGTGGGAGAAGGGAGCCAGTCAATAAATTCTCCTCCCTTTCTCCTTTGGCAATTCAGTATAATCAACCCACTATGCTTGTCACAAAGCTGTAGTCATGCCCGGTACATTTGCTTCCCTTGCCTTTCCTCTTATTTTTGCTTCGCAAGATTTTAATACTCAATAAAATGTTAGCACTGTAATGTAAGCTGTTCCCTCCAGATCAGTTTTCTGTAGACTCTAGGTTAAGATAGTGGCGAAAATATTGAGTATTTGAAGAGGAAGTTAAAGTTTGAAAAGTGTTGTCTTTAGAGAGCAGCAGGTACATGGCCCAGGGAAATGTTGTGTGATGGCCTAGCAGCACTGTGGGTCCATCTGAGGGAAATGGTAATGAATTGAGTGAGACCCGTGGATAGGGTTGTCTGTTTTCTACAACTGCACCTAGTTGTGGAGTTGCAGTAGGTGGACAGTTGATTCTAATCAGGACTTTAGGCTGGAGAAGACAGGGTAGTTGAGAGTATATGTAAAGGAAGGAGTATAATGATCCATGATTAAATTTGAGCTAGGTAAGTGGCAGATTGATGAGACAAAATCTGGATAACCCCGAGTGCTCATCTCCTGCCTCCTTTTGGGGGTCCTACAGAGAGCTGGCTCTGTAAGACTGAACTAGAGGGTGGGGATAAACAGTGAGGCTTTGGCGGACTTTCCCTGGACTATCTGTGTGCAGGCCCCGGCCTTCAGAATGCACACTCTAGTGCTATGCCTTGGCCTAGAGATCCCTTGAAAAATTTGTTTCTGCGATAAAATGCATATTCCCTATCACGATAACTAAAAAGAAAAACACATATAAGAATTAGACATGGTTCCTACTGGAAAGTAGAACTGGAATAAGGTATGACAATGAAATGATAGCTTTCAATTATAAGGTCTTCTTTAAGTTGTTATATATTTTTTCCCAGTGGAATTTCTTTGCTAAGATTTTAATTATTAAAAATATATGTCTGGGTGCAGGAGCTCATGCCTGTAATCCCAATGCTTTGGGAGTGGGCTGAGGTGGGTGGATCGCTTGAGTCCAGGAGTTTGAAACGAGCATGGGCAATGTGGTAAAACCTGTCTCTACAAAAAAAAAAAAAAAAGAAGGAAAGAAGAAGAAGAAAGAGAGGAAAGAGAAAGAAAAAGAAAGAAAGAAAGAAAGAAAGAAAGAAAGAAAGAAAGAAAGAAAGAAAGAAAGAAAGAAAGAAAGAAAAGAAAAGAAAGAAAGAAAGAAAGAAAAAAAGAAAGAAAGAAAGAAAGAAAGAAAGAAAGAAAGAAAGAAAGAAAGAAAGAAAGAAAGAAAGAAAGAAAGAAAGAAAGAAAGAAGAAAAGAAACAAAGAAAAAGAAAAATTAGCTGAGTATGATGGTGCATGCCTGCAATCTCAGCTACTAGGGATGCTGTGATGGCAGGATGGCTTGAGCCTTGGAGGTTGAGGGTGCAGTGAACTGTGATGATGCCTCTGCACCCCAGCCTGAGCACAGAACGAGACCCTGTCACAAAATAAAATAAAATGTAAAATAAATAAATAAAAATATAATAAAGTAAAAATGACTGTTTCTAATTTCTTATTCCTATTCATTCAAAGAATATTGTATTAATTAACTAAGTTATTCTCCATGAAGTGTCCAGTGTAGGTGGTGGTCATTTGTTCAGAGATCAAAGGTCAGGTGTGATGCCTGAAAGCAGAAACAGGAATTGATCTGAAGGATCCAGGGAGCACAGGCTGATGGTAAGGCTAGGTCCAGGGAGCCCACATTTGTCCAGAAAGCCATCGCTGTGTTCTTCTTTCCTGCAAGCATGAGGCATGGCTGTATCTGTCAGAGTGAAACTCACTTTTTTACAACTCACCCTTCACAAATGTCAACATAATGAAGTAGATACTGTTAGTAGAAAACCCTTATATTTCATAAGTTACATAAATATTATAGCAAGAGTCTAAAAAATAGCTATTATTTTGCATTCTAACTGCCTCTAATGGTTTCTAACCCAAGGCTAAATATTGACTTTTAGCTTTCTATATATTTTTTGGTGAAGATATCACCAATTAAGCTCATTTTATTTTTTTAAATAAGCTTTTTGTTTTAGAATAGTCTTCGATTTACAGAAAATTTGTGGAAATAGTATAGAGAACTCTGATCTATCTTTATATCCAGTTGTTAACACCTCATTGTTAACACCTCATATTAGTAGAGTGCATTTGTCATCTTTAATGAACCAAAATTGATGTATTATTAACCCAAATTCATACTTTGTCCAGCTTTCTTACTTTTTGTCTAATATTCATCTCCTGTCCCAGGATCCCACCCAGGGTACCAAATTACATTTAGTCCTCATGTCTCCTTAGACTCCACTGGACTGTGGCAGTTTCTTAGACTTTCGTTGCTTTTGAAGATCTTGATAGTTTTGAGGATTGCTACTCAAGAATTTTGTAACGTGTTCCTCAGTTGAGATTTGTCTTATGTCTTTCTCATAACTAGTGTGTGGGGTTATGGGTTTTTGGGAGGAAGGCCAAAGATGTCTTCGCATTACCTTGTATCAAGTCATGCTGTCAACATGACTTATCACTGTTGATGCTAATCACAGTCCTATGGCCAAGATAGAGTTTGTGTTCACACTTCAGGAGTAGAAAGTTGTATTTCACCTTCTTGGTGAAATATCTACAAAAATGATTTAGAATTTTTCTTCACAGGAAACTTGTCTATTCTCATCCACTTATTTATTCAATATTTTATTTCTACCAGTATTGACTTACAGAGTTTACAACTTAGGTTATATATCTAATACTATTTAATTTTGTTATCTCAATTGTTCCAACTTTGGCCATTGGGAGCTCTTTCACTTGACTCTTCTGTTCTTGTCCTCTGATTCCGACTCCTATCTCCTTGTTTTTGGAATACTTCTTACTTTCTGGGATATTACAAGATGTATGAAGTTAACTGCAGGTTTTCCATATACACCTATTATGAAGTTAGGGAAGTTCTTTCTATTCATAGTGTGTGTGTGTGTGTGTGTTTAAATTAGAATTTATTTTTAGGGCAGTTTTAGGTTTACAGAAAATGGATCAGAAATTAAACAGAATTCCTGTATTCTCCTTCCCCTCATACACATTTTCTCCTAACATTTTACATAAATGTGATACATTTTTTACAGCTAAGGAAACAATATAGATATGTTGTCATTAACTGTAGTCCACATGTACAACCCAAAGAGTGAGACTTATTGGGTCTCACTCTTGGGGTTGTATAGTTCTATAGCTTTTTACAAATGCATAATGACATGTGTCCACCATTAAAATTTCATATAGAATAGTTTCACCTCCCTTAAAATTCTCTGCTCTTCCTTTATCTAAGTTTACCTTTATATAACATTATACTGTTTTATGCATAGTACAGGCACCTTAATACGGAATATTTCCAATTCTTTCTCATCTCTTGTGGCGTGGATGCTACAGTGTTGAATAAATATATTGTTACTATTTTTGCTTTAAACAAATAGTTATATTTTAGACAGATTAAACTTACAAAAAGAAAAGATTTTATTTTAACTTTTGTAATTCCCTCTGTAATGCTCCTACTTTATTTTTATTTTTTTGAAGGTCTGTGTTTTATAACCAGTGATTTTTTTCTAACTGCAGAATTTCTGTTAATATTTTTTTCAAAGTAAGCCTTCTGGCAATGAATTCCCTCAGTCTTTATTTTTTGTTTTCCATTAAAGGATAATTTTGATGGATATAGAATTCTAGGTTGGTTCCTTCCTCTTAATACATTAAATATTTATTTCCATTTTTTTCTTGTTTATATGGTTACTGGTGAGAAGTCTATTTTAATTCTTATCTTTGTTCCTCTATAGGTAAGAGCTATTTTTTCATCTCGCTATCCTCTTTTTTTTCTTTAATTTTTGATTCTCTGTGTTTGTGGGGGGGATATTTTATTTATTTACTTTTGGTAGACATCCTGGTTTGTGTCTTGGAGCTTCTTGAATCTGTGGTTTTGTGTCCATCATTAGTTTTTAAAACTTCTCAGATACTTCATTCTTTCCTGTTGAATGGTATTTCAAAGACGCATGTATTATACCTTTTAATACTGTCCTGCATTTGTTGAATGGATGTTGTATTGTTGTTTATTGATTTATTGTTTCTCTCTGCATTTCAGTTTAGGAAGTTTTTATTGACCTATTTTCAAGTTCATTAATTCTTTCCTCAGCTGTGTTAAATCTCCTTATGAGTCTGTCAAAGGTACATTTCATTTCTGCTATTGAGTTTTAAATTTCTAGTACAGGCATACTTTATCTTATTGTGCTTCAATTTATTGCACTTAGCAGTTATTGCATTTCTTACAGATTGAAGGATTTTTAGTAACTCTGTGTTGAGCAAGTTTATTGGTGTCAGTTTTCCAACAGCATGTGCTTACTTCATCTGTGTCACATTTTGGTAATTCTCTCAATATTTCAACATTTTTCATTATTATTATATGTGTTATGATAATCTGTGATCAAATATCTTAGATGCTGCTATTGTAAAATGTTCTGGGACACCCAAAACCACATCTATGTGAGACAGTGAACTTGACCAATAATGTATGTTTTCTAACTGTCCCACCAAAAAGATTCCCCATCTTTTTCCCTCTGCTTGGCCTCACTGTTTCTTGAGACACAATGATATGGAAATTAGGCTGACTAATAACTGTATAGTGGCCTCTAAGTGTTCAAGTGAAAGGAAGAGTCACCTCTTGGAGCGAGAGGTCTACCTTAAGACGAGTTTGGAAAAAGTTGATTCTAATCTTCATGGATGACTTTGAGAGATTCAATACTTCAGTGGAGAAAGTCATTACAGATGTGAAATTAGCAAGACAGCTAGAAGTAGAGGTGGAGCCTGAAGTTAAGAGTCAGTTATTAATCTTATGCTAAAACTTGAAAGGAGGAGGAATTGCTTCTTATAGATGAGCAAAGAAAGTGTTTTCTTGAGATAGAATCTACTCAAGATGCTAGGTATCTTGACATAGGACATAGACATTGGAATGACATAGACATTGACATTGGAATGACAAAGGTATTGGAATGACATTGGAATGACAAAGGTATTGGAATGACATTGGAATGACAAAGGTATTGGAATGACATCAAAGAATTTAGAATATTACATAAACTTAGTTGATAAAGCAGTGGAAGGATTTGAGAGAATTGACTCCAATTTTGAAGGAAGTTCTACTATGAGTAAAATGATATTAAACGACATCACAAGCTACAGAGAAATCTTTCTTTAGAGGAAGAGTCAATCAATATGTCAAACATACCTGTTGTCTTATTTTAAGACATTGCCACAGCCACCCCAACTTTTAGCAACTACCACCTTGATCAGTCAGCAGCCATCAGTATGGAGGCAAGACCTCAACCAGCAAAAAGATTATGACTTGCCGAAGGCTCAGATGATCATTAGCATTTTTAGCAATAGAGTGGTTTTTTTTTTGTGTGTGTGTATGTGTGTGTGTGTGTTTTTACCATAAAGTCTTTTTAAATTAAGGATTTATTTTAACTTTTGTGGACATAATTCTTATCGCACACTGAATAGAGTACAGTATAATGTAAATGTAACTTTTATATGTACTGAGAAACCAAAATATTCATGTGACTCACTTTATTGTGATATTTACCTTATTATGGTGGTCTAGAGCTGAACCCACAGTATCTCCAAGATATGCCTGTATTTCTTTTTGATTATTCTTTAGATTTTTTATGTCTCTGCTTATGTTTCCCATTTATTCCTGAATCTTGTCTACTTCTTCCATTAGAGCCCTTGACATATTAAATATAGCTATTTAAAATTCCCTCTCTGATAATTCCAATATTTATCTTTTATTTGCATTTATTTATTTATTTTTAAGTTGTTTATTTTTAAATGTTGTGAGTACATAGTAAATGTATATATTTATGGGGTACATGGGATATCGATGCAGGCATGCAATACATAATCACATAATGAAAACTGGGATATCCTTCCTCTCAAACATTTATTCTTTGTGTTACAAAGAATCCAATTATACTCTTTTAGTTATTTTAAAATGTATAATTAAATTATTATTGATTATAGTCACTCTGTTGTGCTATCAAATACTAGTTCTCCTTCTTTCTAATTTTTTTTTGTACCCATTAACCATCCCCATCTCCCCTCCACTTTTCCTACCTGCCACCCCCGGCCTGTGATAACCATCCTTCTATTGTCTATCTCTATGAGTTCAATTGGTTAGATTTTTAGACCCACAATAAATGAGAACATTAAATGTTTGTCTTTTTGTGTCTAGCTTATTTCACTTAACGTAACAACCTCCAACTCCATCTATGTTGTGGCAAAAGATAGGATCTCATTCTTTGGTATGGCTGAATAGTACTTCATTGTGTATATGTACCACATTTTCTTTATCCATTCATCTGTTGATGTACATTTAGGTTGCTCCCAAATTTTGGCTACTGTGAACAGTGCTGCAACAAACATAGGAATGCAGATGTCTCTTTGATATATTGATTTCCTTTCTTTTGAGTATGTATCTAGCAGTGGGTTTGGTGGATCATATTCATATGGTAGCTAAATTTTTAGTTTTTCGAAGAATCTCCAAACTGTTCTCCATTGTGTCTTACTAATTTACATTCCCTCCAACAGTGTACAAGGGTTCCCTTTTCTCCATATCCTTGTCAGTATTTGTTATTGTCTGTTGTTATGGTTTGGTTGTGTCTCCACCCAAATCTCAACTTAAATTGTAGCTCCCAGAATTCCCATGAGTTGTGGGAGGAACCCAGGGGAGGTAATTAAATCATAGGGGCTGGTCTTTCCTGTGCTATTCTTATGATAGTGAATAAGGCTCACAAGATCTGATGGGTTTATCAGGGGTTTCCACTTTCGCTTCTTTCTCATTCTTTCTTGCTGTTGCCATGTAAGAAGTGCCTTTTGCCTCCCACCATGATTCTGAGGCCTCCCCAGCCATATGGAACTGTAAATCCAATTAAACCTCTTTTTCTTCCCAGTCTTGGGTATGTCTTTATCAGCAGTGTAAAATCGGAATAATACACCTGTCTTTTGGATAAAAGCCATTTTAACTTGGATGAGATGATATCTCATAGCAGTTTTGATTTGCATTTCCTTGAAGATCAGTGATGTTAAGCACCTTTCCATATGCCAGTTTGCTATCTGTATGTCTTCTTTTGAGAAATGTCTGTTCAAATCATCTCCCATTTTTAAGCGGATTATTAGATGTTTTTTTCCTATAGAGTTGTTTGAACTCCTCATATATTCTGGTCATTAATCCCTAGTCACATGGGTAATTTGCAAATATTTTCTTTGTGGGTTATCTCTTCACTTTGTTGATTGTTTCTTTTTCTCTGCATAAGCTTTTCAACTAGATGTGATCCCATTTGTCCATCTTTGCTTTGGTTGCCTGTTCTTATATGGATTGCTCAAATTTTTGCCCAGACTAATATCCTGGAGAGTTTCCCCAATGTTTTCTTGTAGTGGTTTCAGAGTTTGAGGTCTTAGGTTTAAGTCTTTAATAAATTCTGATTTGATTTTTGTATATGGTGACAGATAGGTGTCTAGTTTCATTCTACTGCATTTGCATCTCCAGTTTTCCCAGCACTCTTTATTGAAGAGATTGTCTTTTTCCAAAATGTGTTCTTGGCACCTTTGTTGAAAATGAGTTCACTGTAAGTGTGTGGATCTGTTTCCGGGTTCTCTTTTCTGCTCCATTGGTCTATGTGTCTGTTTTTGTGCCAGTACCGTGCTGTTTTGATTACTATAGTTCTGTAGTATAATTTGAAGACAAGCAATGTTATTCCTCCAGTTTTGTTCTTTTTCTCAGAATAGCTTTGGTTATTCTGGGCCTATTGTGGTTCCATATAGATTTCAGAACCATTTTTTTTTTTCTATTTCTGTGAAGAATGTCATTGGCATTATGATAGCCATTGTGTTGAATCTGTGTGGACATTTTTAAAAGACTGGGTAGTATAGACGTTTTAATAAAATTGATTCGTCCAGTCAATTGAACATGAAATATCTTTCCAATTTTTGAGTTCTCTTCAACTTGGTTCATCAGTATTTACAGTTTTCATTATAGAGATCTTTCATTTCTTTGGTTAAGTTTATTCCTAGGTATTTTATTTTATTTGCAGCTATTGTAAATGGTATTACTGTTTTGATTTCTTTTTCAGACTGCCCACTGTTGGCATATAGAAATGCTACTGATTTTTGTGTGTTGATTGTTCAACCTAATTTTTGGTTCTTGTGACAGTGCTTTTCTGTGTGCAATAGTTGTTAACATTTGGTGTTCCTACAGCAGGGATGAACTGTGTCAGTTTCTATTTGACCATCTCGCTCTGCCTTCCTTATTTGAATTTAGTTCTAGTGCTTGCTTTGTCTTTTCAGGTTGTTTTTTCTTGCCTTTTGACCTAACTTTTAATTTTTTGTTGAATTTGGATATGCTGTATTGGGTAATAGGAACTAAGGTAAATAGGCATTTAGTGTGACAGTTTATGTTAATTTGGTTAGGATTTAAGCTGTGTATAATGTTTATTGTAGCTGTAGATACTAGAGGCTTAAAACTCCTTTAGTGTCTTCGTTTGTGTCTTCCCTTTTAGCTTTGGAGTTTTCCTATGCATTGCTCTAGGAGAGAGTCTGTGCTTTGCAGACCATAGACCAATGTTATTAAACTGGAGCATCGCTGGTATGACCATAGTGTGGTGGGAGGGGCATTCTATGTTCTTATTAAGACTCAGCATTTTAGTGGACCTGTGTCTCAGAGCTGTAGCCTACATAGCAATTTGTATCCCTCTTCCAGTGGTGTAGTGTTTTTCTCTTTTTTCCTACTGCACTCTTCCTAATAAATATATTCCCCTGAAGCCCTATCTCCCGTTTACTATTTTTAAGTCTTACCCCTCAAATGAGACAGAATCATCTGGAATGGGGTGAAGTGGGGACTTATTTTCTTCTTCCATCTAGGATAAAGTTTCAGAATTGTGCTATGGCCGTGTCCTTTTCCTTGGAGAGTAGGCCTTCGTTATGGAGAAGGCTCCTCGTATAGATCACAATCTTTTTCAGATTCTCCCCGTCAGAAGCTTAGAAGTTTCCCTTAGGAGGGAAAACCTAGGAAAATGTGAGACCCCCTTAAGACTGGACCCCCAGGAGTTTCTCATTTTCACCTTAGTACACATTCAGTAATTTGTCAAATTTACCATTGAAATGTTATGACTAGTTTATGGCTATAGTAGCTCCTGTTCTAGAGAAGTGTATTTCAGTCTTGTATTTCTCTTGGATGCACGTTCCTCTTCAGATTTTGAGGCAGCAATTTGTCTTGGAACCTTAGATCTCTGATGGGTTAAATTAAAGTTATTGATTTTTAGATTTTCTATTATTATTTTTTTGTTGTTGTTGTAAGGATGAGTGAGAGTGACAGCTTTCAAGATCTTTAAATATTAGAGCTAAAACCAGAAATTTCTCTCAACTCTATATCTATATCTAATTATAAAAGTATAGTTGACTTAAGAAAGGAAACATCTGGACAATAAAACAATTATCTAGAATTTATTCCAAAATTATGTAGGTGAACAGTTCCTTAGCCCTTTATGCAAACTGTTTGGGAATTGTTTACCAAGCTCTGTATTTGAGGTGCTCCCAAGTTATACAGTATGGCCAATTTCTAGGTAGACTTCAGCTCACTGAGAAGTTATGGATATGGTTGTGGTTATGGTTATGGTTAGAAAAGAAGTGGCATCTGAACATGCAAGCCTCTTTACTTTTGTTGACATATTGGCAAATATAGATATTTGACCTTGGCCTTTTTCTTAGGTCTCCTCACAGTTTTTTTCTATCTAATATTAAGTATAGATCCTAATATATATTTCTATAAAGAGCAAATAAGCATTCATGTATGAATGAGTAAAGATGTTATAGCTACTATTACACCAGTAGCTTCACTTTGCTATTTTTACATAAAACTTGAATGCTGATATTGCTATAAATAGCAGCTACAAATGAATTTTGGGTGCATTGCTGGCAGGTTTCTGGTACACAAATGAACATGACTTGCAAATAACAATTTTGCAGTTTCCACATACGGAAATTCAGTTCTGTGTATAATATTCTGCTTCAAGGTTTAGAACAAGTATGCAGAGCAATGTTCATTCACACAACTTTGAAAAATGTGTTTGTGTAGTTATTTTGATTTCTTTCATGGAAGAGTCCCAATTGCATCAAGAGTTACTGTGCTCTGAGTTCAAGGTTGTTGTGCTCAAAGGGTTCGGGACAAACTTGAATCCAAGTCAAATGGATTTTCTGGCTCATCTTTGAGATTTTCTGGTAGTCCTTCATCACAGCATTCAAAGTAGAAGTTTCTTTTACATATGAGTTTCAAGGCTTGGCATCCCATATCTCTGAATCATTTCTGGAGAGAACTGCTCAGCCTCAGACTACATTTCTCAGATCCTATTGTTACTATGTGGTGCCATGTAACAGGTACTTGGTAATAAATGTGAACAAAAATGGTGTGGGTCATTTCTGAACCACATGAACGTTCTCACTACATACTTTCTTTCGTTTTCCACTTCTTGAGTGCAGAGTATTCAGAGCACTGTAAGATAGTTGTGCCAAAAGATGGTAGGAGTATCATTCTCTGAAACCAACAAATGGAGGAAAGCTGCCCACCAACTAGAAGCACTATATTGCTTCTTTATATAAGTGCCAATCAACTTCATTGTGTTATGCCACTGATATAGTTTATATATATGCTAGCAGTTAGCATTAACCTATAGAAATTATTAGTGAAAATGATAAGCTGCTGCAGCAGTTAGTGGCAATATTCCACTTGTAGTCCACTGAAATAAACCATTTAAAGCATATTGTCCTTGATTTATAGCTACCAGCATCTATATTTCTTTGCATGAAGATAAAGACATTTGTGCCCACACCTATGGCAGGCTCGACATCAGACAAAATTAGTTGAAGCCCCAGCAGACTTCAATCAACGGATGGTGAGAATTGGTCTATAAATGCATACATATTTTTTTCTGGTGGAGTCTGTACAAAATTCATTTGACTGTGTCAGAAATTCCATGTTCTTCCTTGCTTGGTGTAGAGTTATTACTCCCTTTCCCTCTTTGTAGTGGGTGGTAGCCATCTCTGTGTCCCTAGAGGATAACAGAGCAACACAGTAGAAAGAACCTGAGTCTGTGTGTCACCATGCTGAAGTAAGCCACCTGACTGAGTGAGAGACAAACTTATTTGAGGTTAAGCCTCTAAAATTTCAGGAGTTTATTTCTTATAATAGTTTGTCTTGCATTAACTAATAATAGAGGTAAACTAAAGAGATCTTGTTCAAGAAAGATAATAATATCAAACATGAGTCAGGAAAGCATGTCTTTTAATCACCAACCAATGGCAGAAAATATTAGGATCCAAATTACTGAAGAAAACAGAGGGTTGGAGAATTAGGGAAGATGAGAGTAATATGCAGTAGGTTAGAACAAGCAAGTAGAAATAGGTTTGGACTAATACCACACAAACAATTTTTTTCTGTGAAAGTTTTTTATGTTCACCTGCCTGTAGGTTGTATGAAAACACTGGGTTCATGGAACAGGGCTAACTTGAGATGAACCATTTACTTGAGATCTGACCTTTGTGATCTTTTTAAGAGAGATGATTGGAAAGGCTACAACAGGGATCTACCATTCCCATAAACTCTACATTGTGATTTAGTATTATAGAGTTTCAGCAAAAGCCATAAAAAGACAAAAAAATCCCATTGAGGACATTAAGCCTAAACTATTATTCAGTATAAAAATCTTTTTTGTGATATTACAGAAGATTAAGTATAGAGTTTCACTCGAAGCTTTCCAACGATTAGAGAACTAATGACCTCATGATACATCCGGTTCCATAGTTGGCTAGGACTCATTGCTAAAGATTACCAAAGTGTTAATTTATTTTGATTATGTAACCTCCTGGTTTATTCTTTTGGCTTCCATTCGTTTTAGGTAAGTTCTTTTCTTTGTCTAGGCCCCCAAAAGTTGCTCTTCTTCCGTAACCTACTGAGGCTCTACTCTTATCTCTTTACTGTCTCCCTGTGTGAGCTCAGGTTCCCACTACAACCTACATGCTCATAATCTCAAATAAATGCAACCAGTTAAGTGGCCTGTCCTGAATTTACATTTGTCTTTCCATTTGTCCATTGCCCATCTCCATGAGCATGTGCTATGGGCACCTCAATCTCAGTGTACTAAGCTTAATTCCTCAGCTGCTCCTGAAAAGCCTCTCCTCCTTCTGAGTCTCCTATCTCAGTGAATGGCTTATAGTTCTATCTCCTAAATAGTTCATAAATTAAAGCAACTTCCTCTCGCACTACTGGTGATACTTTAATGCAGGTCAGAACTGTCTCTTGCCTAGATCATTACAAATTCTTCAAAAATGTTCTCCATTTTTCCAATCTTGCTTTTCCAGTCTATTGTCTAGGTAGCAGGCACGACAATATTTCTGACTTGTGTTTGATTATGTCACTTCCCTGCTTAAAAAATCCCTTCAGAGGCTCTGAGAATAAGAGCCTAAATCTTTAACAAGATTTATACTCCGCAATCTTCCTCATGTTTACATTCAGGCTCAACTTTTAAACTGCTTGCTTACATTCTGTAGTCTGTCTTCAGACTTCTTTTGATTTCTCAAATATTCAAATATATTCTGCTTTTGTATTCCTAGAATACTTTCCCTACCTTGTCTTAACTTCATCAGTTTACCTCCTATCCATTTTTTACATCTTGGCTTAGATACGTTCTGGAAAGACTGAACTGACTACCAAAAACAAAACAAAACAAAACAAAACAAAACCCTGAATTATTAGTGTCCTCATATGCCCTTGTAGTTTCCATATTATAACAATTGTATAAGTGTTTTTTTTTAATAAAATGGGATCATATATGTCATAAAACAATTAAATTTCTTTCATTTGACAATATATCACAGACATATTTACATGTCAGTGTAAATACAATAACCTCATTTTGCTAAGTCTCTGTAACTTTCCATTTTAGTGTTATAACAAGATTTATTTAACCTTTACCCTATTGGTTCATGTTCAGTAATCAATACTTCTAGATTATAGGTTTCAATCAGTGGAAAAATAAGTATACAACAATTTTCTTACCATGAGATATATGTAGGTATGTCTTTACTAACATTTTGAATTCCCAAAATGATATATAAATCTTGAATTCAACATATCTTCTCATTTCTGGATTTTAGCCATCTGTAGTTTCCTAAACTTTTTCATGAATCTGTAATTAACATCACTTAATCCAAACCTAGTGATTTGCCACTGCCTTACCCTGAGTCTCTGAGAAAAAGTTAAACAAACAACAGGTATGGGGTTGATTTGTGTGATGTAGAGTGATGATAGTGTACCCAGAAAGTTATCTTTGGAAGGCAAATAGAATGTAAGAATGCAAAGGCTTAATGAAAGAAAGACTATATTTTAAGTCAAAATATTTAGGAAAGTTCCCATAGTATAACAGTTTAAAGAAAGATTGTATCATTTTAAAGAAAGATTGTATCTAGCACAAAAAGGAAAGCCTTATTTGGGCTTCAGTAACTGTCTTCAAACACAGGAAATGTTCTCAGAATTTGTTAGCTTCAAGCAATAAGTTTTTCTTTGCTGTTATCTGTTTGTTTAATCTCAGTGAAACCTCTAAGAAATATGTCACCAAATGATAATGTCTTAGTCTGTTTGAGCTGCTATAACAAAATAGACCGGGAAGCATATAAAAATAGGGAGTTCTCTCCTACAGTTCTGTAAGCTGGGAAGTCTAAGATCAAATCAAGGCACTGGCAGATTTGGTGTCTGGTGAGCACCCATTTCCCAGTTCATAAATGGTGCCTTCTTGCCATATCCTTCTGCAGTGGAAGGGGGAAAAAAAAGAGCTATCTTTGGCCTCTTTTACAAGGGCACTAATCCCATCCATGAGGACTCCACCCACATGATCTAATCATCTCCCAAAGGTCCTACCTCCTAATACCATTGCTTCGGGGATTAGGATTTTAACATGTGAACTGGGTTGGCAAGAAGGGTTGTGGGGTGGCAAACATTCTGACCATGGATGATTTGTGTGTTTGCCAAATGGTGATTACAGATCATTATAATGCGTTAGGTTTTGGTATACTTGATTTATATATTTTCTTTGCAAAGGTGCTACATTAATGTGTACTAGAAATGTGTGTAAAGTAACATCTAATGAAATTGTTCCATTGCATTCTATTTGAATACCTACATATATATGTTTATATATCTATACATATCTATCTATATCTATATCTATATACATATATAGATATATATAGAGAGAGACAGAGAGACAAGGTCTCGCTCTGTCACCCAGGCTGGAGTGCAATGACGCGATCTCACTGCCACCTCTGCCTCCCAGACTCAAGCAATTCTCCTGCCTCAGTCTCCCGAGTAGCTAGGACAACAGGTTCCTGCTACCATGCCAGGTTAATTTTTGTATTTTTGGTACAGATGGGGTTTCACCATACTGCCCAGGGTCTCAAACCTCTGGCCTCACATGATCCGCCTGCTCAAGCCTCCCAGAGTGCTGGGCTTATAGGCGTGAGTCATTGTGCCTGGCCTGGATATTTTCATTGTTAAATTCTTAGGCCGAAAGGACTCTTTTCATTCTTTCCTGCTCAGTCTGATCAATGATGAAGGCAATTTCTGGACATATGTTTTATGGTTAGTTGAAACTGTACCAAATTAGACAAGTTTCCTAAATTAAGATTAGTAATATAAAAATAATTATTCTGGTCAAGTAGAATTTGGTGGGAAAATTCTCCAACCTGAAAAGTACCTAAAAACCAAACCATAAGAACATCATATCTGACCAAATCCCACAGGGAGTTGGTTTTATGTGACTTTTATAAACATTTTGCTTTGAGTTCTATGACTTGCTCAGATATATACATACAACCACAGCAATCTAAATGTTTCAGTTAAATCATCCAGTTTAACCATTTCCATCATGTAAATTTTCAGATAATTAATTGACAGTCCCAGAAGACTTCATTTTGCACTACATCTTCAGAATTGCAGCTAGTTCTTTCGTAGTTTTTAAAGCAGTCTCACCTAACTTGCACATAGGAATTTACAAGCTAAAAAAAATATATATATATATATATTCTAGATTAACCATCTTTTTATGATCTAATCATGCAACACTTTAAACAGGTAGCTGATTAAATGCCCTACATGTACATACACTGAGAAAGCACACTCGTTTAGCCCTAGGACAGACACTGAATATCTTACTACCTCTGCCAAATAAGGAAAATAATGAACCTGCTCTGAAAGCCATACCCATGGGTAAGCTGCAAGGCATGCTTCATAAGGGTTAACTCTCCAGTGAATGCCAGGATGTATTCAGCCTTCAACAAGATGTCTGTGCATTTAGCTCTTATGTAGGCACACTCCAGTCTTCAGAAAGGTGAAACTGGGCTGAGAGGATGTCATGCACCACTGTTTGAGCAGGATGGAAGGCAAGATGGGTCTTTTCAAGTGTGTGCTGTAAGCCCGAAGGAAGAATAGTAACGTCCTTGGAGCCTTCCAAGGAGAGGCGAGCCTGGCTGAATAATCAGTGTGCAGAAACCAAAACCCTGCAACTTATCAGGCAAAGGGACATGAAGGCTAGAGTTGCTGTGATGATGCAAATGAAGGGCAAAATGGTACAAATTCCTGTCTCCCAGAAGGTGTAATTAGGGAGCTACAGTAGAAAAACAGCTATCTCTAGAAATGCAGAGCAGATGCATATGCAGACTACCTCAGGCCTGGGTTAACAGTTAAAAGATATTGACGATTTTCATTTCTTGCCTTCATTTTATGTAAAAGTTTGCCTGAGTTCCAATTGATAATACTAATAACAGATCACAAAATAGACACAGCACAATGTTAAAGCAGAAGCCATGCACACAAAGCACTTAAAACATCTGAGCCAAAGGAAACCTGGGCCAAATATGAAAAACATATCTATGATAATCAATCTAAAATTATGCACATAAAGTCTCAGTTTAAATCATGTGAACTATTTGACATTCTAGCCATAAGAAACGCCAAGTTACTTCTAAATGCTTTGCTTTGATAACACAATAATAAATTCTACTTCTATTCTACTCCCATTTAAATGGTATTTATGCTCTATGGCATTTATAAATGGGCATATACAGTGCACACATGTTGGGCAGTTGCCATGGTGTTTTCTCTTACCATTGGAAGTATTCCAGTAGCTTCAGCGTGGGGTCAATGAGATAGTTTGCTTTGCAGGGACATCAGTATCGGAGACCTGCAAAGTATTTTCTCATGTACAAACACAGAGAACATTTCAGTTGTTTTATGAGTCTGCATTAGCCAATAAAACTCTTAATTTAGCCTAGTGTTGTTGGTGAGATGGTCTTATCTCTTCTTGATACTGTTTAAGTTGCCTTCAGTTTTCTTCATGTTAGATGATGGTTTTCCTCTTTATACACTTGGCTAATTAAAATAACAAATCTTCACAGCCGTCTTTTTGGAATTCCTTCTTATCACTCTAAACTAATTAAACTGGAGGGGAGAAAAAGAACCTGCTGCAACCTAGTAGCAAATCTTCAAGTATCAACTATATTTAGTATCCTCTATGAAATAAAAATATTTTATCTTGGACAACTCTCTTCTTCATGGCTAATACATTGTCCCTTGTAATACTCAATCCTTTTCTATTCTATTTCCAAGTGGAGAAACTTCTGGGTCTGTGTTTCCAAGTGGGCATCAGGAAGAACAGAATACATTTTGCAGACCTCTCATTGAATGGAATCAATCTTAAATCCAATGTCTACACTCTGAAAGGTAATCGGTATGAAAACAATGAAATATTGAATGGCCAATAGGAAAAAAAATCTGAAATGGTAAACTTTAGTATGTGAATGCCATGGGCAGTCAGGAAATTTTATACAAAGTGAAGTTCTCTTGCCTGATGGAGCTATCATTCTCTTATTCTAACTGTGGAGATACGGAGCTTCTTTAATGGTTAAGATTCATGTACATTTATATTTGCTTGGGACATTTTAGATGTGGCCTGAAATAACTTCTCAAGTTTCCTTCCAACCATTTGATACTGAAATATTTAGCAACTTTGAATACCACATTTTTTCACTCTCTGGAACCTCAAATTATAACTCCATGTCAAAAAATTTGAATAGGGAGATGAGGTTAATCTTGGCATCCGATATATTATTAGTCTTTCTATTTATTTGAACTATATACAATAATTGTGCTATATCTTAATTTACATAATACATTGTATTTTCTTATAGAATCTTCCCTTATGGATATTCTAAGTTAACCAGACTGATCTGCAGTCTCTTTCAGTTTTATTTCTGAAGAGTTTAAGATCAAGCACATCGAATGTGAACAATAAAGCCTAACTAAATAGTTAGAGATTAAGTAAATTAATTGCTGGATTTAAAATTCAGTGAACAACTAATTTATTTACTGTATAATTTGTTCCATGAAGCACTCAGAGAGGAATCCATAAAGGAGTTAATTTTCAAGGATTCCAGTGCCCAGAGCATCTTGGAATTAAGTGATTACTATGAGGCACATTTGGTAGAAGAATGGGCAGAATGATGGATTACCATCTGAGGACATTTTAAATTGAGGAAAGTAGCAAACTGAAAGAGAGAACTAAAGCAAAAGTGGCCTGGCAGATTTCAAATGGGGGTACTCTTATGATCTCTAACCTAGGTCAGTCCGAGGCTGCTCAGCAGAGTTCTGCTGAGCACCACTCAATTGGTTCTGACCTTAAAATCTACCTTTCTTCCATTCAGTTACACATTTGGGAAGGTGGGGTTGAAAAGACTAAAAACTCACATTTATTGGGTATTGTATGTACCATCCATTATTCTAAATGCTTTATGTGTCTTAACTCACTACCATCAAAACAACTCAATGAGGCAGGCACTGTTATTAGCCTCATTTTATAGACAAGGAAGCTGAACAGAGAGAGGTAAATAACTTGCCCAGAGTCACACAGCTTACCAGGGGTAGAGCCAGAATTTGACCTCAGGAAGACTGGCTCCAGAACTCACTCTTAAATACATTCTACAGTGGCTCTGCAGGAAGGTAGTACCATCATTTTATTTAGTACTTTTAGGATAATTCCTAAGTTGTCTATAATTCCTATAAGGTATCAAGAAACTATCAAGTCCATGAATCCTCAAGTCATTTAGGACTATTACAATTAGCATGAATCCTTTAATATAGAGTTAAAATTAATTTTTGAAGATTTTATCCAAAAAGTCTAGCTTACCATAAATGTTGACTTGAAATAAACAGAAAAAATTACTCCAATTACTAATCCATTTCGAAATATATAACAATGCTTACCAACGAACAGTTCAAAACAAAAATATTAAACTTTTCTTCATTGTATACGAAGATGGAGTTTCAAAACTGTTATTGAAGATAGGGGAAAGTAGAAGGTATACTTAAGCTAGGGCTGTTTGAAGTTTCTTCATATATAGGATGGTTACCCAGTAAAGGATTGTTGCAAGAATGAATCTAAAATGAACTAATGTATTCCTGATGTCTTTGTCTGTTTGTGCTGTTATAACAGAACACCATAGACTGGGTGTCTTATAAACAACAGAAACTTACTTCTCATGGTTATGGAGGCTGGGAAGTCCTGGATCAAGGTGCCAGCAGACTCACTGTAGGGTGAGGGCGAGTTTCGGTTTCAAAGATGGTGTTTTTCTTGTTCTGACGTCAAATGGTAGAAAGAACTCTTTGAGGTCCCATTTATAAGGGCATTAATCCCATTAACCAGGGCTCTGTCCTCAGGACTTAATCACCACCTAAATTTCCCTACCTCCAAATCACACTGGGGATTACATTTTCAACATACAAATTCTGGGAAGACATAAAGATTCAGTCTATAACACCTGCCTTTTGGAAAGATGTTCTCTAGGGGCCCATTCTTTTAATGAAACCTGGTATTTATAATCAATCCTTGTGATGTCTTCTGAATCACAGACAATATAATACCTTCAGACCCTAGACTTTCAAATAAGTCTTTTTTTCTTTATTTTTATTTGATTTTCATCTGTTATAAGCAACAAACTGTCCCAGGACACACTATTACTTCATAATTACAAGTATAATACTAGCCCTATGTTACTGATTTAATACTATGTTTCTCAAGAAAAGCTGCAGCTTTAAAAATTTGGATTTCTCCTGACAAAAGCAATAAGGGGGAAAGGATTCCCTACTTAACAAATGGTGTTGGGAAAACTGGCTAGCCATATGCAGAAAACTGAAACTGGACCCCCTCTCCTTACACCTTATACAAGAATTAACTCAAGATGGATAAAAGACTTAAACCTAAGACCTAAAACCATTAAAACCCTAGAAGAAAACCTAGGCAATGCCATTCATGACACAGGCATGGGCAAGGACTTCATGACTAAAACATCAAAAGCAAAGAAAACAAAAACCAAAATTGACAAATGGGATCTAATTAAACTAAAGAGCTTCTGCAGAGCAAAAGAAACTATCATCAGAGTGAACAGGCGACCCACACAATAGGATAAAAGTTTTGCAATCTATCCGTCTGACAAAGGGTTAACATCCAGAATCTACAAGGAACTTAAACAAATTTACAAGAAAAAAACAAGCCCATCAAAAAGTGGGCAAAGGATATGAACAGACACTTCTCAAAAGAAAACATTTATGGGGCCAACAAACATGAAAAAAAGCTCTCCATCACTGGTCATTAGAGAAATGCAAATCAAAACCACAATGAGATACCATCTCATGGCAGTTAGAATGGTAATCATTAAAATTCGGGAAACAACAAATGCTGGCGAGGATGTGGAGAAATAGGAACGCTGTTACACTGGTGGTGGGAGTGTAAATTAGTTCAACCATTGCGGAAGACAGTGTGGCGATTCCTCAAGGATCTAGAACCAGAAGTACCATTTGACCCAGCAATCCCATTACTGGGTATATACCCAAAGGATTATAAATCATGTGACTCTAAAGACACATGCACACGTATGTTTACTGCAGCACTGTTCACAAGAGCAAAGATTTGGAACTAACACAAATGCCCATCAATGATAGACTGGATAAAGAAAATGTGGCACATATACTCCATGGAATACTATGCAGCCATAAAAAAGAATGAGTTCATGTCCTTTGCAGGGACATGGAGGAAGCTGGAAACCATCATCCTAAGCAAACTAACACAGGAACAGAAAACCAAACACCGCATGTTCTCACTCATATATGGGCGTTGAACAATGAGAGCACATGGACACAGGGAGGGGAACATCACAACCCAGGGCCTGTCAGGGGTTGGGGGACTAGGGGAGGGATAGCATTAGGAGAAATACCTAATGTAGATGACAGGCTGATGGTTGCAGCAAACCACCATGGCACGTGTGTACCTACGTAACAAACCTGCACATTCTGCACATGTATCCCAGAAGTTAAAGTGTAATAAAAAAAAGATGAGGATTTCTACTTTAGCAAAATCACTGGGCCCATTTCTTATGCTATTCTGAGTTTGGAAGAGCTCAGCTGAGCCAAGATGAGTGTGGAGGGAGGTGAGATGCAGTCCGACTGAGATTTGCTTCATTATATAAAGGGGTTTTCTATTCTGCATCCAGTAGCCTCAAACTGTAAGTGCTTTAGGACCAACCAAGTGTGAGATATTGCTCGAACAACAGTCATTGCATTCATTTAAAAAATGTGTGTAGGTAGAGTTACTTATTTAAAGAAATGAAAGTAATACTTTCCTGTCTTCAGCTATAAAGTTGAGCTTGCAGTGACTCATTTAAAATGTTTAGTTGATAATTGTTAGGTCAGTGGTTGGGAGGGCAATCCAAATTCTATACAGATAATAGAGTTCTCTAGTCCAGTGAATACTTGATTTTTTTTTTTTTAAGTAAGCTTATGTTTGGTTAGTATTTACTATGCGGATACACCGATCTGCAGTTCTCAAGTGCCAAATTCAGGAGTAAGTGAATTTAGATTTTATCAGTATTCCTTTTTGATGCAGCACATATAAAAAATGTTAAGGGAAATGTGCCTGATGCTAGCTCAACTTGGAAATGCAGATATTATAAGTCAATCACCTACAAGAACATAGTTTCCATTCTGCAGTATGTATGTGTACAATGTATACTTCCTGACTAAGGGTTTATTATCAAGAAAACTAGCTACCAAACAGTGCATCAGCACATCAGCTAGCCTCAGACCCTTAACAAATTTGCAGTCATTTTTAAGTCCAGTATAACTGAGATAGATGTACCACTGATATTATATACATGCTTTTTAAAACTGTCTTCATAGTTTATATGAACCTAAGCAACAAAAATTAAAATGAATGTCATGAAAAATGAGATGATAGAGCCATCTATGTTAGATTAATACCGTTGTTCAGAAAGATGAGTCCTGTATACCAGATGTTAGAAGAGGAAAGAAGGTGGAGCATATTGTCAAGGATTCTAGTGCAAACATATATTCCTGGAGTTGGTGAACTGCTGGTTCTAACTGGCACAACTAGGGGGGTTGGAAATGAACTGGCTGTATGACACAGTGGCATTGTTCAACTTGAAGGCAAAGGGATAAAGCCAGAAACAGAGCTAATGACTGCAGTCATAATACCATTTTTAAAAATGACTTCAGATCAAGGTGTGCATGGAGTAAATACGCAAGTTAACACTCTGATCTCTTTCATCTATTTTTATAAAGGATCATTCTATAGAGTTCAAGATATTTCTAAAATGTAGATATTATTTGTGAAAGGTGGAGAGCCTATTAGTGGGTCTCAATTCAGTGGGATGATTCCATCAAAAATGTGAGTGGACATTCTTAACAGTCCTCACCTGACTGAATGTACTTTTGAATGAATTAATAAATTAAAACTTGCAAGGTATTTTAGGAAGTTTTGAGATAAAATAGGATATGAAAATGAAGTAAAATTATCATTAGACACTCCTACATAAAGTAGGTTACATGTTGTTTTATATTTAGTAGTAAAGGAATTGCTATTGAATTACAAAGTTTATTTACTTCCTCGAAGGTAGCTATTTTTGATTTCTCAATTTCAGTGCCTGTAGTTCCCCATCTTCAAATTAAATCATGACCAATTTCCCTCTGGCTTTAGGTGTTTCCATGGCTCAAATGTCATATGAAATTTTGTTTGATATTCTTTTTCTTTAATTTGTTAGGTCACCTTTTTGTGGGGTGACCTAACCAAGGTAAGAGATAAGACTACATTTTAACATCTGTAGCTCAAAACTTTAACTGACACTTGACTTTTATTTATATATATATTTTAAAAATTAATAGCGTGCTCATTTAATTTTGATTTGTTTACATATCCTGCGCCTTCCTGGCTTTGCCACTATCTATTCCTATGACTTCTGGGAGTCATTTAACATCAACAAGTCTAAATTTCCCTATCTATATAATAGGATTAATGAGATTACAGTGTGATGTTTCTTCAGTGGTATATTTTACTAAGAAACTTTTTAGAATATTTTGATGCCACATCATTAACTTATAAATTTTTAATATGGAGAGTTTACATTTAGATAAGGGGAGTTTTTCCTAGTTACTACTTTCTTTCTAAATCATGAAAGAATTGTATGAGAGGTTTGTATGTCAGCAGCTATGTAGGTTGGGTACTGTGTTAGATTTTTCACATTAAAACTGAATGGGCCCAAGTATGAGAAAGCAATACAGTTCCCATGAATTTTTTTTTATTATTATACTTTAAGTTCTGGGATACATATGCAGAACATGTAGGTTTGTTACATAGGTATACACATGCCCTGCAGCGACTATCAACCCTTCATGTGGTTTGCTGCAACTATCAACCCTTCATGTATAATAGGTATTTCTCCTAATGCTATCCCACCTCCAAGCCTCCTACCCCGACAGGCCCTAGTGTATGATGTTCCCCTCCCTGTGTCCATGTGTTCATATTGTTCAACTCCCACTTATGAGTGGGAACATGCAGTGTTTGGTTTTCTGTTCCTGTGTTAGTTTGCTTAGGATGATGGTTTCCAGCTTCCTCCATGTCCCTGCAAAGGACACGAACTCATCCATTTTTATGGCTGCATAGTATTCCATGGTGTATATGTGCCACATTTTCTTTATGCAATCTATCATTGATGAGCATTTGGGTTCGTTCCAAGTCTTTGCTATTGCGAATATTACCACAAGAAACATATGTGCACATGTGTCTTTAGAGTCACATGATTTATAATCCTTTGGGTATATACCCAGTAATGGGATTGCTGGGTCAAATGGTATTTCTGGTTCTAGATCCTTGAAGAATTGCCACACTGTCTTCCACAATGGTTGAACTAATTTACACTCCCATCAACAGTGTAACAGCATTCCTATTTCTCCACATCCTCTCCAGCATTTGTTTTTTTCCTGACCTTTTGATGATCGCCTTTCTAACTGGTGTGAGATGGTATCTCATTGTGGGTTTGATTTGCATTTCTCTAATGACCAGTGATGATGAAATTTTTAAATATGTTTATTGTCTGCATAAATGCCCTCTTTTGAGAAGTGTCTGTTCATATCCTTTGCCCACTTTTTGATGAAGTTGTTAGTTTTTTTCTAGTAAATTTGTTTAAGTTCCTTGTAGATTATGGCTATTAGCCCTTTGTCAGATGGATAGATTGCAAAACTTTCCTCCCATTCTGTGGGTTGCCTGTTCACTCTGATGATAGTTTCTTTTGCTCTGCAGAAGCTCTTTAGTTTAATTAGATCCCATTTGCCAATTTTGGCTTTTGTTTTCATTGCTTTTGGTGTTTTAGTCATGAAGTCCTTGCCCATGCCTATGTCCTGAATGGCATTGCCTAGGTTTTCTTCTAGGGTTTTTATGGTTTTAGATCTTAGGTTTAAGTCTTTAATTCATCTTGAGTTAATTTTTGTTTAAAGTGTAAGGAGAGGGGGTCCAGTTTCAGTTTTCTTGTATGGCTAGCCAGTTTTCCCAACACCATTTATTAAATAGGGAATCCTTTCCCCATTGCTTGTTTTTGTCCAGTTGTCAAAGATCAGATGGTTGTAGGTGTGTGGCATGGTTTCTGAGCCTTCTGTTTTGTTTCGTTGGTCTGTGTATCTGTTTTGGTACCAGTACCATGCTGTTTTGGTTACTGAAGCCTTGAAGTATAGTTTAAAGTCAGGTAGCGTGATGTTTCCAGCTTTGTTCTTTTTGCTTAGGATTGTCTTGGCCATGGGCTGTTTTTTGGTTCCACATGAAATTTAAAGTAGTTTTTTCTAATTCTGTGAAGAAAGTCAATGGGGATAGCATTGTATCTATAAATTACTGTGGGCAGTATGGCCATTTTAATGACATTGATTCTTTCTATCCATGAGCATGGAATATTTTTCCATTTGTTTGTGTCCTCTCTTATTTTCCTGAGCAGTGGTTTGTATTTCTTTTTGAAGTGTTTCTTCACATCCTTTGTAAGTTGTATTTCTAGGTATTTTATCCTCTTTGTAGCAATTGTGAATGGGAGTTCTCTCATGATTTGGCTCTTTGTTTGTCTATTATTGGTGTATAGGAATGCTTGTGATTTTTCCACATTGATTTTGTATCCTGAGACTGCTGAAGTTGCTTATCAGCTTAAGGAGATTTTGGGCTGAGACAATGAGGTTTTCTAAATATGCAATCATGTCATCTGCAAACAGAGACAATTTGACTTTCTCTTCTTGAATACCCTTTCTATCTTTCTCTTGCCTGATTGCCCTAGTGAGAGCTTCCAATACTACATTGAATAGGAGGGGTGAGAGAGGGCATCCTTGTCTTGTACCAGTTTTCAAAGGGAATGCTTCCATTCAGTATGATACTGGCTGTGGGTTTGTCATAAATAGCCCTTAATATTTTCAGATATGTTCCATCTATACCTAGTTTATTGAGAGTTTTTGCAGGAAGGGGCGTTTAATTTTATCAAAAGCCTTTTCTTCATCTATTGAGATAATCGTGGTTTTTGCCATTGGCTCTGTTTATGTGATGGATTACATTTATTGATTTGCATATGTTGAAGCAGTCTTGCACCTCAGGGATGAAGCCAACTTTATCGTGGTGGATAAGCTTTTTGTTGTGCTGCTGGATTTGGTTTGCAGTATTTTATTCAGGATTTTTGCATTGATGTTCATTAGGGATATTGGCCTAAAATTTTCTTTTTTTGTTGTGTCTCTGCCAGGTTTTGGTATCAGGATGATGCTGGCCTCATAAAATGAGTTAGGAAGGAGTCCCTCTTCTTCTATTGTTTAGAATGGTTTCAGAAAGAGTGGTACCATCTCCTCCCTGTACCTCTGGTAGAATTTGGCTGTGAATCTGTCTGGTCCTGGGTTTTTTTGGTTGGTAGGCTATTAATTACTGCCTCAATTTCAGAACTTGTTATTGGTCTATTCAGTGATTTGACTTCTTCCTAGTTTAGCCTTGGAAGGGTGTACATGCCCACAAATTTATCCATTTGTTCTAGATTTTCTAGTTTATTTGCGCAGAGGTGTTTATAGTATTCTCTGACGGTAGTTTGTATTTCTGTGGGATCAGTGGTGATATCCCCTTCATCATTTTTTATTGTTTCTCTTTGATTCTTATCTCTTTTCTTATTAGTCTGCCTAGCTGTCTACCTATTTTGTTAATCTTTTCAAAAAACCACCTCCTGCATTCATTGATTTTTTTGAAAGACTATTCGTATCTCTATCTCCTTCAGTCCTCCTCTGATCTTAGTTATTTCGTGTCTTCTTCTAGCTTTTGAATTTGTTTACAAAAAAAAAAAAAAAAAAAAAGCAGGGATTGCAATCCTAGTCTCTTGTAAAACAGACTTTAAACCAATAAAGTTCAAAAAAGACAAAGAAAGGCATTATGTAATTTTAAAGGGATCAATGCAACAAGAAGAGCTAACTATCCTAAATATATATGCACCCAATACAGGAGCACCCAGATTCATAAAGCAAGTATTTGGAGACCTACACAGAGACTTAGACTCCCACACAATAATAATGGGAGGCTTTAACATCCCACTGTCAATATTAGAGAGCTCAATGAGACAGAAAATTAACAAGGAATTCAGGACTTGAATTCAGCTCTGGACTAAGAAGACCTAATAGATATCCACAGAATTCTCCACCCCAAATCAACAGAATATACATTCTTCTCAACATCTCATCACACTTATTTTAAAATTGACCAGATAATCGGAAGTAAAACACTCCTCAGCAAATGCAAAAGAATGAGAATCATAACAAACAATCTCTCAGACCACAGTGCAATCAAATTAGAACTCAGGATTAAGAAATTCACTCAAAACCGCACAACTACATGGAAACTGAACAACCTGCTTCTGAGTGACTACTGGGTAAATAACAAAATTAAGGTAGAAATAAATAAGGTCTTTGAAACCAATGAGAACAAAGACACATCATACCAGAATCTCTGGGACACAACTAAAGCAGTGTTTAGAGGGGAATTTATAGTACTAAATGCCCTCAGGAGAAAGTAGGAAAGGTCTAAAATTGACACCCTAACATCACAATTGAAAGAACTAGAGAGAAGCAAGAGTTCCCATGAATTTTTAAAGCAATTGGCTTACAGAAAAGAGAAAGTTACAACAGATATAAACCTTGAAAGGAACCGAATTACATTTCACTCTGTTTACTTTATAGCAAGTCAGTGGCATTCTGTTAAAAGATCAATGGCATTAGAAGGTATAGGAGCAAATTATTTTTAAATTTGTCAGGTGACTTTTAGTATATTTTCTTCAGTTATTTTGCTAATCTAAGAAACAGTGCTGTAAAAGAGTGTTGTGCTGGTTACTTTTACATATCAATTTGAATGGGCCATGGGTTGCCCAGAGATTTGGTTAAACATTGTTCTGGGTGTGTCTGTGAGGATGTTTCTGGATGAGATTAGCATTCAAATCAGTAGGTTGAGTAAAAACAGATGAATCTTCCTAATGTGGGGCAGCCTCATCCAACCTATTGAAGGTCTGAATGGAATAAAAAGATGAGTAAGAAAGAATTATTTTTCTCTGCCTGCCCATTTTCCAGCTAAACGTCAGTCTTCTGTCTTTAAACTTTGACCATGGCTTGTATCAATGGGTCTTCTGGTTCTCAGGGTCTCAGAGGACTCAGACCGGAGCTTACTCTGTTTGCTCTCCCGGTTCACAGTTCTTCTGACTCAAACTGAACTCTACTATTGGCTCTCCTGGATTTCCACCTTGCCAGATATAGACCTTAGACTTCTTGGCATTCATAATCACGTGAGCCAGTGACATAGATAAATATTTTAATATGTATTTATATATTAACATAATATATAATTAATTGCATATTAATTTTACATTTATAATTAATATATTATATAATTATATATAATTAATTTAAAAATATATTTATATATTAATATACTATATAATTAATTATATATTTATTATATTATATTATATATAATTAATATATTATATAATATATAATTAATTAAAATATATTGATATATTAATATACTATACAATTAATATATAATATATGTATTATATATACATATATAATTCTTCAATTAATATAATATATCATATATATGTAATATTATATATTACATATATATATTTAAATCCTATTGGTTTTGATTCTCCAGGAAACCCAGATTAATGTAGAATTTTGTATTGAAAGTGGTTCCAGAAGAACAGAACTTTAAGGATGTGTTTTCTGAATTGATTCTGGGATTTTTGGAATTCTGTGCCTAATCTGATTAGATTTAACAACACTAATGACTCTTTCCAGTAGTAAAGAGAACACTGATAGTCTATTCCATGGTCTGGCAATAAAGATATGCATATACAAAATATCTGCTTCATATATTTCTAATCAACAACTTATAAACAGCAAGGGGTTGGGTGACTGTGCATATGATATTTTTGAACATCTTTGAATATTTAACTTCTATTGAGGGAATGTGTACATCCCCCCGCACATCCTCCAACTCATGTGTTGAAACCTAATCCCCACTCTAATGGTCTTTAAATGTGGGGCCTTAGATAAGTGATAAGGTCATGAGGGTATAACTGTTACGAATGAAACAAATGCCCCTTAAAAGGGACCCCAGAGAGCACCCTTGCTGCTTCCACCATATGAAGACACAATGGGAAGATGGCCATCTGTGAACAAGGAGGCAGGCGCTCACCATACACCTAATCTGCCAGCACTTTTGTCTTGGACTTCCCATCCTCTAGAACTATGAAGAATAAATTTCTGTTTTTTATAAGCCAGCCAGTTTAGTACTTTGTTATAGTTACATGGATGAACTAGGACACTCATGATATAGTGAGGTTGGCTAGTTACTCCTAATGTCACTGAACAGAGGGGTGAAATGAAGGCATGAGATAAGAAATTCAAAGTCTCAGCTCAAGCACTGCTTAAATGACCTGGATGCTTTATGTGTGTCTTTTCTTTTATAGCCACAGAACTGGGATTCCTGAAAATCAAATACAAAACTCATCGTACCATTGATAGAATTACAATGTAAGTTCAACTCCTAGACCTTCAATGTATCTACTGTTAAAGTGAAGACTTTGATTGTGAGAAAACTGGGATCCTGTAAGTTGTAATGTGGATGAGTGGGAAGACCCTAATGAAGCTGAGGACATTGAACTCCTGAATTCTGATAAGCCTTCTTTGCCAGTGGAAGAGGCCTGCTCCCCTCCAGCAGAAGTGACCTCTCCAATCACAGCTACTTTCCTGCCTTGGTGATCTCAGTCTCTCCACCCTTGTCTGAGGGGATTAATCCTGCATTGCCTAAGGAAACTGTAATGACCTTCTCTGAGGCAGTTTCCATGCAAGACAATGTTCATTCTTCTCAGGACCTGTCTCTTCCACCCCGCTTTGCTTCTAGACCTAGTAGTAGACTAAAGTTCCAGCCAGCCCCTAAAGGGTGGTGCTCATTGTGACCCATGGTGCACTACTTTCCAAAAGAATAGCTTAAGTTTTCTAATATAGGTAAGCAGAAATCCAGGAAACACTTATGGGAATAGATATTAAGGGTGTGTGATAATGGGTGTTAAGAACATTAAGTTGAATCAGTCTGAATTCATTGATATGGACTCACATAGCAGAGATTCTCTAATATCATAGCTCAGAAGTTAGATTCTAATCTAAGGTATGCAGACCTTTCAGAATGGGCAAAAAGTGTGAAGATATTTGTGTTCCATGTGAATGCCCATCAGATGGTGAACTCAGCAGAGGAGGATTTTACTAATCAGGTGGACAGAATGATTTGTCCTGTGGATATTCAGGAGTTAGAAAGCGTTCCAACAGTTTGTTTGCTTAGTTGGTTGAAACATGGACTGAATGGTGGCCCACAGTGAGCAAATGAGAAATACAGGATCTGCCTTGGTTTAACATAGAGGAAGGGAGTCACCACACGATTGGAAAGTATTAGAGTGGATTTGTCATTTAATGCTTATTCAGCCACACTAGAAGGGTACAGAAAACATACTGATTTATTACTCTTACCATGAGAAATAAATTTGTGAAGGGAGTCATGGCATCTTTAAAGAGCTCTGTGGTTGCTGTTCTCTGTAGGACAGACCTTACCATAGTGCCTGCAGACCACTGGGAAAACTAAAGGCAATGGGGACGATTGGATCCCAGGTGGCTGCAGTCATATGGCGGCACTCAACCACCAAATGCAAAGTGAGTGTGTGGTTACTGTAATGGACAGCAGGGTCAAAGAGGCAATCAGAATAGCCTGATTCATACAAACTTATGGTGCTGGCTAGTTAACCATGGTGTTCCCAAAGTGAAATAGATAGGAAGCCTACCACATTCCTTCTCGATTTATATAAGCAGAAAAGTTTTACGTCACATGAGCAAAAGTCTAACCTGAATTGTAATAATAGAGTCACAGCCTCTCAAGCGATTATCAGGATTGAGCCAGTTTTCAAACCCAGAACTGCTAGAATGAAGGGAAAGGTCAAGACCCCTAGAGAAAGGATCTTGGTAAAGTACTGAAAATTTGTACTGTTAATTTTTCTCCCAGCCTTCCCCAAAGGGACTTATGGCCTTTTACCAGGGTAACTGTGTACTGGGGAAAAGGAAATAATCAGACCTTTCAGGTACTACTGGACACCAACTATGAAATCACATTGATTCCAGGAGACCCAAAATGTCACTGTGGTTCACTACTTAGGATAGAGGGTTATGGTAGGCAGTGAATCAAGGAAGTTTTATCTCAAGTTTGTCTCTTAATGGGCCCAGTGTGTCCTTGACCCCATCCTATGGTTATTTCCCCTGTTTGGGGATGTAAAATTGGAATAGATACATTAAGCATCTGGCAAAATACTCACACTGATTCTCTAACCCGTGATGTGAGGGCCATGGTAGTGATAAAAACCAAGTGAGAGCCACTAGAATGATGACTTCCTAGCAAAATAGTAAACTGCAAGTAATACCGCATTCCTGGAGGGATTGCAGAGAATAATGCCACCATCAAGGACTTGAATGATGCAGGGGTAGTGATTCCTACCACATCGCTGTTCAATTCACCTACTTGGCTTGTGCAAAAGACAGAGGAACCTGTCTTTTCCAGACAGGGGAATGACAGCAGATTATCATAAGCTTAATCGTGTGGTGACTCCAGTTGTAGTTGCTGTGCCAGATGTGATTTCATTGCTAAAGAAAATTAATATTAATACGTCCCCTGATACCTAGTGTGCAGCTATTGATCTGGCAAATGCTTTTTTATTGATATCTGTCAGTAAAGGTCACTAGAAGCAGTTTGCTTTCAGCTGCCAAGGCCAGCAATACACCTTCACTGTCTTACCTCAGGGGGATATCACTTTTCCAACCCTGTGTCATCATTTAGTTTACAGGGATCTTTGCCTTACTACAAGACATCACACTGGTCCACTGCATTGATGACATTATGCTAATTGGACTTAATGAGCAAGCAACAGCAACTAATTTAGGCTTAATGGTAAGACATTTGTGTAGCAGAGGATGTGAAATAAATTTCAAAATTCAGAGGCCTTGTACTCTGGGAAATTTCTTAGGGTCCTGTGATGTGGGGCATGTTGAGATATACCTTCCAAGGTAAAGAATACGTTGTTGCAGCTGGACTCTCCTTAAAACCAAGAAAAGGGGGCACAACATTTCGTGGGCTCATTTATCAAATGACCCCCAAAGTTGCTAGTTTTGAATGGAGACAAGAGATGGCTGTGCAACAATCATCTCAACAACAGGTCCAAGCTGCCGTGCAAGCTGCTCTGACACTTGGGCCATATGATCCATTGTATCCATTGGTGCTTGAAGTTTCAGTGGCAGATAAAGATGCTTTTTGAAACGCTTGGCAGGCCCCCACTGATGAATTATGAATAAGGCCCTTAGGATTTTGGAGCAAAGCTCTGCCATCTTCTGCAAGTAAATACTCTATTTGAGAAACAGCTCTTGGACCTTAGTAGAGACTGAACACGGAAGCATGGACCACCATGTTACCATGCAACCTGAGCTGTCCATTAAGAATTGGGTGTTATCTGACCCACCAAGGCCTAAAGTTGGGCATGCCAATCAGCACTCCTTAATAAAGTGGAAATGATATATATGTGAGGGGACCCAAATAGACCTTAAGGAAACAGGTAAGTCACATGAAGAAGTGGCCCCAAAGCCTAAGGTCTTCACTTCTGCTACTCGGCCTTCTCTTTCTCAGCCCATACCCGTCACCACATGGGAAGATCCTGATGATAAGCTGGCAAAAGAAGACATCTAGGGACTGGGATGTGAAATTATATGCAGACACAACCTGAATGTAGGCAGCTGTAGCACTGTAGCCTTGTTCTTTGGTATCCTAAATGAGAATGGTAAAGGGAAATCCTTCTGTCAAACAGAATATGGTTGTTCACTTAGCTCAGAAGGAAAACTGGCCAGATGTATATACTGATTAATGGGCAGTGATCAATGGTTTAACAGTATGGTCAGGGTCATGGAAGGAATATCACTGAAAAATTGGTCACAAGAAAAATTTTAGATTAGAGGTGTGCAGACCTTTCAGAATTGGCAAAATATGTGATGATATTTGTGTCCCATGTGAATGCTCACCAAATGGTGAACTCAGTAGAGGAGGATTTTACTAATCAAGTGGGCAGAATGACTTCTCCTGTGTATATTCAGTCAGACTCTTTCTCCAGCCAACCCGTCATCACATAATGAACTTATGAATAAAGTGGCCATGTTGGCAGAGATGGAGGTTATTCATGAGCTTAGCAACATGGAATTCCACTCACCAAGGCAGACCTGGCTATGGCCACTGCTGAGTGCCCAATCTGCCAGCAGCAGAGACTAACACTGAATCCCTAATACAGCACCATTCCTTGGGGTGATCAGTCGGCTACCTAGTAAGAGATTGATTACATTATACTGCTTTCATCATGGAAGGGACTGTGTTCTGTTCTTTCTGGAAAAAACATTTACTGTTTTTTATTTTTGTTTTCCAATCTTAAAGCTTTTTATCCCTAATAGACATTACTTTGAATATGGATTTTCCTCCCCTGCATGCAATGTTTTTGCCATCTATGGACTTACAGAATACCTTATCCATCGTCATGATATTCCACACAGCATCGCTTGTGACTAAGATACTCACTTCACAGCCAAGGAAATGTGGTGATGGACCCACATTTATGAGATTTACTGCTTTTACCATGTTCTCCACCATCTTGAAAAAGCTGGCTTGATAGAAAGGTAGAATGGCCTTTTGAAGACTCTTTTATACTTCCAAATATATGGCAATAACTTACAGGGTTAGGGCAGGTTCTATGAAAGGCTATATATTCTCTGACTTCAATATATTGTGCTATTTCTCTAATAGCTAGGATGCATAGGTTCAAGAATCATGAAGCGGAAATGGGAGTGGCATCACTCACTATTAACCATAGTGATGCATTAACAAAATTTTTCTTCCCGTTCCTGTCAACTTATGTTCTGCTGGCCTAGAATTCTTAGTTCAGAAGGGAGTAATGCTTCTACCAAAAAACATAAGAATGTTTTCCACTGAATTGGAAGTTAAAATTGCAGCCTGACCACTTTGAACTCCTCATGCCTCTGAATCAATAGGCAAAGAAAGAAGTTACCATGCTTGGTGACCACCTGACTACCAAGTGGAAATTGGACTGCTACTTCACAATGAAGGTAAGGAAGAGTATGTCTGGTATACCGAAAGTCATCCCTAAAGTCATCTCTTACTATTACCGCACCATATGATTAAGGTCAGTGGAAAACTGCAACAATCAAATCCTGGCAGCAAAACTAATGACTCACATCCTTTAGCAATGAAAGCTTGTGTCTTTCCACCAGGTAAAGAACTATGAGCAACTGAGGTACTTGCTGAAGGCAATGGGAATGCAGAATGAGTAGTGAAAGAAGGAAGTTATATGTACTAGCTATGGCTACGTGTCCAGTTACAGAAATGAAGACTGTAATTGTCATGAGTATTTATTCATTATTTTGTTATAAACATGTTTTTGTATATGTATGTGTGTATATCTTTGTTTTATTTGTCCTTTATTTTATTATTATATAATGTAAAATATTTCGATTTGTATCGTATTTAAGTGTGGTTAATTTTATATCATAGTATTTAAGTTATGAAATATTGAGAAGACTAAATATCACTTAAGGACTTTGACTCCTCTGTGGAAAGGGTTAATGTGTTTCTGATTATATGCAGTATAATTATATCATGTTAGACATAATTATGACCTTATTATCATCTTCATTTGGAGATTAGGTATAGTTTAAAGAAATGCATATGGGTGCCAAGTTAATAAGGAGTGGACTTGCGATGGTTAATTTCATGCCTCAGTTTAAGTGGACAATGGGATGCCCAGATATTTGGTTAAGCATCATTCTGGGAGTGTTTATGGGGGTGTTTCTGGATGATATTAACATTCAAATAAGTAGAGTGAGTGAAACAGATTTCTCTCCACAATATGAGTGGACCTCATCCAAAGTGTTGAAGGCCTGAATAGAATAAAATGATTCTTTCTGCTTGACTGCCTTCTAGCTGGGACATTAGTCCTCTACTCCCTTTAGACTTGGACTGAAACTTATACTATCAGCTCTTTCTGACTGCAGATCTTGGACTTTCCAGGCTTTTTAATTATGTGCACCAATTTCTTATTGGTGTGTGTGAGTTTATCTCCTATTGAGTCTGCTTCTCTGGAGAACCTAGATTAATACAAGTGTCTAGGGGAAGACTGAAAATTAACAAAATCCTTTTGAGGATGATTTCAAAAACGATCAGACACATTGTTGATATGTCAATATGTTTTTAAGCATTTTGTTATTCTTTATAAAAATTGTTCTATACCTAAATGGTAATAATTTTGAAAAGTAGTCACTGGTATATTATATTTTTCTCATTGTCTTAATTTCTTTGAGAATATATATGGTCTTTTTTTTTTTATTTTTATTTTTTAATTTATTTATTATTATTAAACTTCAAGTTGTAGGGTACATGTGCACAACGTGCAGGTTTGCTACATATGTATACTTGTGCCATGTTGGTGTGCTGCACCCATCAACTCGTCATTTACATCAGGTATAACTCCCAATGCAATCCCTCCCCCCTCCCCCCTCCCCATGATAGGCCCCGGTGTGTGATGTTCCCCTTCCCGAGTCCAAGTGATCTCATTGTTCAGTTCCCACCTACGAGTGAGAACATGCGGTGTTTGGTTTTCTGTTCTTGTGATAGTTTGCTAAGAATGATGGTTTCCAGCTGCATCCATGTCCCTACAAAGGACTCAAACTCATCCTTTTTTATGGCTGCATAGTATTCCATGGTGTATATGTGCCACATTTTCTTAATCCAATCTGTCACTGATGGACATTTGGGTTGATTCCAAGTCTTTGCTATTGTGAATAGTGCTGCAATAAACATACATGTGCATGTGTCCTTATAGCAGCATAATTTATAATCCTTTGGGTATATACCCAGTAATGGGATGGCTGGGTCATATGGTACATCTAGTTCTAGATCCTTGAGGAATCGCCATACTGTTTTCCATAATGGTTGAACTAGTTTACAATCCCACCAACAGTGTAAAAGTGTTCCTATTTCTCCACATCCTCTCCAGCACCTGTTGTTTCCTGACTTTTGAATGATCGCCATTCTAACTGGTGTGAGATGGTATCTCATTGTGGTTTTGATTTGCATTTCTCTGATGGCCAGTGATGATGAGCATTTTTTCATGTGTCTGTTGGCTGTATGAATGTCTTCTTTTGAGAAATGTCTGTTCATATCCTTTGCCCACTTTTGGATGGGGTTGTTTGTTTTTTTCTTGTAAATTTGTTTGAGTTCTTTGTAGGTTCTGGATATTAGCCCTTTGTCAGATGAGTAGATTGCAAAAATTTTCTCCCATTCTGTAGGTTGCCTGCTCACTCTGATGGTAGTTTCTTTTGCTGTGCAGAAGCTCTTTAGTTTGATGAGATCCCATTTGTCAATTTTGGCTTTTGCTGCCATTGCTTTTGGTGTTTTAGACATGAAGTCTTTGCCCATGCCTATGTCCTGAATGGTACTACCTAGGTTTTCCTCTAGGATTTTTATGGTATTAGGTCTAACATTTAAGTCTCTAATCCATCTTGAATTAATTTTCGTATAAGGAGTAAGGAAAGGATCCAGTTTCAGCTTTCTACTTATGGCTAGCCAGTTTTCCCAGCACCATTTATTAAATAGGGAATCCTTTCCCCATTTCTTGTTTCTCTCAGGTTTGTCAAAGATCAGATGGCTGTAGATGTGTGGTATTGCTTCATAGTGTTTTTATATGAAGTAGTTTTATCATGTGATCACTACATAAAGTAAGTTTAAAGTTTCTAAGTTTTTGACCAAAGGTTTTTTATTTAACTTTAATGTCTTCTTTGATAAAACAGCCTTGAAATGTTCTAGAACAGAATGGAGTAAACTTCTTCCAATTTGTTTCTGTGAATTTTATCCTTATTTGAAAACCCTGAATTTCTTCACCCAGGTTCTACTTTAATTGGGCACTTACAAAGCAATTCTTCAGTCAGTGTCTCTAATGTCTCCCCGCTTCCCAACAAATCTATGAAGACAGAACAAAAGATGCAACTCACAGAAACACAGAAAATTAAGACTGTCAGAGGACATAGTGCTTGATTCAGAGGTGGTTGGGAGAAAGATTTTCACTGAATAGCAGAGTAATGGAAGATTATGATAAAAATAATTAATGGTCTTCTCCAATCTCTTTCCCTACAACAGAGGAGTCATGTTTCCTTAAAAACAACAGGCAGACGTCTCATTGAAACCTCACTGAATGCCCACAATCTAGAGACACCAGGTCACAACCTAACAGGACACTAGGCCGTCATCCTTACGTAAAAGTGTTGTTTCTTAAGGTACCAAGGCTTACTTATCCTCCACCTTCCCCTAACACCTCTTCCAACCTCATCACATACAAGTATGTACATCTGAATTAAAAACACAAGCAGGTGGTACAGGGTTGAACAGGGGGAGTTAACATCTTAGAAAACATCATCCTCCAGGTGTGGAACCATAAATGGACTAGGGAGAAGCTCCTAAAGTAGTACAGTATAGTATTCCCCTTGTATTTCATCTGCAAAGTGTCAATGGTACAGATAATGGAGTTGGAAAATGGTTCTATTTCAGTCTAGAGACATGAAACTGATAAACTTTTGTTAGACACTGATGTATGGCTAAGACTCATAGACATTAGGTACCCTTTCATCTATACTGATATAAAAAGGTGATTTGGTTAGTACCTGGTAGAGAGTGAGCAGCATCAAATGAAATTGATACATTTTCTGATGGTAAACACTGAATCTGGATGACTTTGACTTAAGAATAGCAAAGAGGAAAAAACAAAAACAACAACACAAGGTCTCGCAGGAAAGATAAAGAGAACATTATACTGAGGCCCAAGAAGAATCTGAAAATGATTTATTACAGAAATCTGAGCTCACATAAGAAAACGATATGAGAGTATTAAGCACTAAGACATGGCCTCTAGAAACCTTTTGAACCTCAACCAGAGAATTTAGCGAAGGAAAGTCAGGTGTTTTAGTAATAGACATAGAAATGTGTATGTGGGTGTTGTAGTATATGCTATGCATGGAACTGCATATATACACATCTTAATGTATAGAGTGATATTTATATATGTGAATAGACAGGGAGATAAATAGATAAGTAGGTAGGTAGGTAGATATAAATAGGTAATACAAGAGGAAATCCCATAAGATTTATTTTGATCTCATTTGTTGGTAAAAATGCCTTCAATAGCACTCACCACTCATTCCTAATTTTTAAAAATTAATTCCTACCAAATTATGAATTGATAACATACCTTAAAAATTACTTTTAAAACTATTGAATATTATATTTACAAAAAAAGAGTATTTGCTAATACCCTTACTAATTAACACAGACTTTGACTTTCTTGCCAAGGCAATAAAATATAATACTGAAATGAGTGAAGGCAAATTTTTGTTATTATTTGCAGACAATATGACTATTTAAATAGAGAACTCAAGAGAATAATCTGCAAAAGTCTGAGAATTAATATTAAAGTTCATTACAGTGATTGGATACAAATTAAATGGCAAAAGTTGATAGTTTTTCTGTACAGCAGCAATAACCAATTAGTGTACCTAATATGAAAAGGTACTATTCACAAAATAGTAATATATTATTAAGAAATGTACACAACCTATATCAGGAGTCTTAAAATACTTTATTAAACAATATAAATAAAAACTTCAATATAATGAAAATAGAAACTGTATTTCCATAACGGAGCACTGGATTTTTTAAAATATGCAGATAACTTTCAAATTAATGATAGGGTTAATAAATGTTATTTGAGATCATGATAAAATAATTCAAAGTTCATTTGTGAGAACAAACAGGTAAATGTATCTATGAACATTATGGAGAAAGAAAAATAATTCACATCTTTTAATACATTAAGACAGTTGTTTAAATATGTTATGATGTTAAAACACTGTGGTTCTGGTTCATGAACTACAGTCAGATTAATAGAATAGGATAGATAGTATTTGGACACACTATAGTATATATCATAATTTAGGTTATGGCAAAAACAGAGGGCATCATAAACCAAAGGATTAAAAGATGTAAGTTTCTAAACAAATGGTATTGGGAGAACTAATTATTGAGTTTAAAAAGAGCCCTAATTCATAATATTTACTAAACAAATAACTTGCAGAAAGTTATTAAATAAATAAAGCAAACAAATAAATGAATATACAATGAGGCTTTAAAAATTTTTTAAAGTATACTTTAAGTTTTCCTTCCTTCCTTCCCTCCTTCCTTCCTCCCTCCCTCCCTCCCTCCCTCCCTCCCTCCCTCCGTCCCTCCCTCCCTCCCTCTCTCCCTCTTTTTCTTTCTCTCTCCCTTTCTCTCTCTCTCTCTCTCTCTCTCTCTCTCTCCCCCCCCCCTTTCTTTCTTTTGTTTTGGAAGTCTCGCTGTGTTGCCCAGGCTGGAGTTCAGTGGCACAATGTTGGCTCACAGCAAGCTATGCTTATCAGGTTCAAGTGATTCTCTTGTCTCAGGCTCCCGAGTAGCTGAGACTACAGGGGTGCACTGCCACGCCCAGCTAATTTTTTTTATTTTTAGTAGAGATGGGGTTTTGCCATGTTGGCCAGTCTGGTCTCAAACTTCTGACCTTGGGTTATCCAACCACCTCGGCCTCCCAAAAATTTGGGATTAGAGGCATGAGCCACCACATCTGGCCTGTTTGACGTTTTTTATATGGTCTTGGAACAGATAAATAGCTTCTATATAGGTCAACTAAAATGTGTTCAGAGACACACCAACTACACGAAATGCTTTATGAATGAAGGGTGCCATAGTCAAATATGTTTTGTCAATGCCCTTTGGCACTACAGTGCGTATTAGCTTCCTACAAACATAAAAAATATGAAAGAAAACCACTTAAATTTATATATCTTCATTTTCATCAAACTTATTACACCATATAATTTTATTTATTTAACAAAACTTTTTAGAAGCCTAGTGTTTCATAGATTAAACTTTGGGAAAAACTATTCTAAGTATAAAAATAATAGCATATATAATAATGTTTAAAGTATCAATGTATTTTATTAATGATTATAGACTTTTTATATAAAATAATTCATAAGAAATTAAAAGGTAATTGATAAAGAAAATATTCAAAATAAAAATAATAAAGGGATAATATTGCTACTACATAATATAGTATTTTTTAACACCAAATCTAGAGGAAAAAGAAATATACTGATAAACAATAAATAAAAGACAAGAAAATTCACAGAAGAAATATGAATGGTCAATAAATATAAGACATAACTCAACCCACTGATAATAAAAGAAAGTTTAAGCATTCATTTTCCTAGTAATTGAGCAAGTATATGTACATCATTATTAGCAACAAAATTTATAATAATACCATTATGTATGATACCTCATTATATGAGACACTATGAAAGGTACTTTAAATGAGTTCTTTAATTTATTCAAAATAAAATACAGTGCAAAATGCTAAAAATTAAGGAAGAGAAAAACTTTTACATATTTGGGCATTGTACCGTTATTCACTAAACTTACTGAGGGCTTTGGGCATCCAGTGGAAAGAGCATTAAAATAATGTATACACCTTATGTAGTAAAATCCTAACATTGTAACATTATATTATGTAAGATTGTATTAACATTATATTAAATAGAAAAAAATAAAAACATTAAAACAAAACTTATAAAAGAGGTTATTTAAGAAGATACTGTGTGGCAGTGATAAATTGGAATCAGAAATGTATGTTAATAGGGAAATGACTGGATGAATCACTGTATATTCACTTTCCAGAATACTCTGTAATAATTACAATTATGTTTTCATAGACTATTGGTGAGACAAAATGCTCATGATATGGTATCTTGTACTTAGCAGGATATTAACTTTATATGCTAATTGAAAATTACTGTGTGTTTAAGTGTGTGCACTCATCTGTGTTTTGTTGCAGGGTGATGAGTTCATGTGATTTTTAAAAGATGTTTAATTCTTAAATATTTTATGTATTTTCTAAAATAAGCATGGATATTTTATGGCAGAAAGTATTTAAAAATAAATTTCTTATTAACTTGTCATTCCCCTCTTCCCCACCTCCATTACAGGCATTAATTGCCTTCCATTTTGTCATCTTTATTTTTACATGTCTGGCTTGTTAACTTTGCAACCCTTGTTCCTTGCAGGGTGGCTTCCAGATTTAGGTGGTTTCAAAAACACTCGTATTACTTGAAATCTATTTCAGTATTTAGCAGTTAGGGCCAATAGAAATTTATTTTGCAAATTGTTGTCCTCTTGTATTATGTAAGGGGTGAGGCTTGGAGAAATAAAACTTGGAAGGTATCATTAAAACAAGAAGTAAGGGAGGAGAGAGAAAATAGAAATGTTGTGTTAATCCATGTAATCATTAACCAATCAATCTAATCATTCACAGATTTGGTTAGAAAACACAATATATTTATTATCTTGTTTCTTGCTAGATTTACAGATCATTGAAGACATGGCCTCTGCTCATTCTAGTCTTCCACAGGTGGAGAGGCAAGCTTAGGCATTAAACAAAAAGAATGAAGGTGGGACTCTGAGCTCCTGGGGAAAATAAAATTGTAACAATGGCAGCATCCAAAGTTTTGTGTAATATTGGGGGCAGAGAAATTAATTTGTCTTTCTCATCAGCCATAATTTCATTTAAATAGGGGGATGGTTTCACTCTTATTGGGTCTGGGACCCATGTTGGTTTATCACGCATTGCAATGATGTTTTTCTCAACAGCGTTCCATCAGGTGGGATAAGTGTGGAGAATGGACGGCAGCTGGGCACCCGAGTGGTTCCTGCAGAGTCAAGAGAAACAAAGTGAGAAGAGAAAAAAATAATTCCTTCCAAATCCTCTGAAGAATATATACCAAACAGATAGAGCATAGGTCCTGGGAGATAAAGCAGACTAGCACTGAAGTTGGGATGGGGTGGGGTGGGGGAGTGGCATGTCATTTTCTGAACCTTGAAATATATATATATCTTTATTGAGTTATAACTCATATAACATGAAATTTACATCATAAAGCATATAATTAAAAGGTTGTGGTGTATTCACAGAGTTGTGCAACCATCACCAAATTCTAAGTTTATAACATTTTCTTTGTTGAGAACTTTTTAAAAACAAGTTTATGGGAATAATTTTTAGAATCAAATTCTTTAAATATTTGCCACATGTACAAATCAAAATCAGTTTGGTAAACAGTGTTTTCAGTACATTAGCAAAAAAAAAAAAAAAAAAAAGCAATCTCTTTTCCTTTTCATGTTTCCTCAACATTTACGAGAGTATGACTTAATTATATATTTTCATACGATACTGTTAAGTGAACTTCTCACTATTTTTTCAAATCTTGCCCCCTCAGTTGGTGAGTAAGATCCTAGGGGCTGGGAATTTACAAATATGTATACATGAAAACAAGGTCATCGATCTTCCAAAAAGGGGGGGGGAGATTTTCCTAAAATTTCTGCTATTTTCCACATTGTGCTTCTAACTCTACAAAACATTGGTTAAAAACTGCATGCCGAGGTGGGTAGATCACTTGAAGCCAAGAGTTTGAGACCAGACTGGCCAACACAGTAAGCCCTGTTTCTACTACAAATACAAAAAATTAGCCAGGCGTGGTGGTGCGCACCTGTAGTTCCAGCTACTTGGAAGGCTGAGTCACCAGAATTGCTTGAACCCAGGAGGCTGAGGTTAAAGTGAGCCAAGATTGTGCCACTGCACTACAGCCTGGGTCACAGAGCGAGACCCTACCTCAAACAAACAAACAAAACTAAAACAAAAACTGCATGCCTTTTAAAGGTAGGCAGCAAAGCCTCCAAAAATACAGTCTCCCAGGTCATTGCTTTCAGGCTGAGAATCATTTCTTTGGAACGTTCTGTATCTTGAGCAATAATTTTGGGATTCAGGAAAATTATGGAGAGAGTTAACTAGCAGAAAGATATACAATCTACCTTTTTCTCACATAATATAGGATTTTGAAATTGCTAATAATTATTACTCATCAGAAATGAGAAGCCTGTCATAATATGAAATGAAGCCTATTGATATGATTTGCAACTTTAATATAAAGCAAACTCGAGTCTCAATGCTTTGAGGTGACACTGACTGTAAAGCCCCTCATCATCTCGTCATTCAGTAAAGACATTCTATGGGGATAACTGTGGAGACTGAGAATGAATGAGGGAAATAAACTCAGAACAGGTTATTGTTGTTTTCTGAAGGCAGGTATAATTTCAACTTATAAGAAAATCCATGTTAACTGAATGATGAGTTTATCTTCTTTTCAAAAGGGATAATATTTAGTATTAAACCTTCATTGTTTTAATTCAAATAATGCTGGTCCCCTGATCTTTTATCCAGAAAGGACTGAATCCCTAAACCTTAATTCAAATGTTCCTATTTATTCCCAGTAGCCTTAGGCAAAGATATTCAACCTCCATGCCTCATTTTCTCCATCTGTAGAATGGCAGTAATGATGCTTACCTGTCTTTCAGGAGTGTTACAAGGCTTCATTAGTTGTTTGTAAAGTACTTTGTAGATGAAGAACTCAGCATAAATGCTAAGTACCATTGTTATTATGGCAGTTTTATGTTCTGTGCACCATTGCATTTTTTTCTTTTAAAAATATTTCAATTTTCCATCTGTCATTTGTAATACATCAAACAAAAGCTAAATTCTAAAATTCTCTCACATTACCCTGCTGAGAAATGTACATAACTAAAAGTCTCCAGACAGTATGCACAGTCCCCAAGTGCTTCAGGGCAGTCTCACAAAACTCACTGTCACCAAGCAACAATATTACACAGCCCATGTATAACTATTTTCAGAAATGCTCATCGTCCTGCAAATATTAAGATACTGAAAATAAATGAAAATCAGTGATGGTTTTGTCTTTGAATATTATCAGGACTGCGTTTTGATTTCACAATAGTGAAAAGCCATTTGAGGTGTTGGTGGGTTTTGCCTCCTTTTCCTCCTTACTTCCTCTCTCCCATGCCTTCTACTTTCCTTGTCCTGCCTTCATTCTTTAAAAGATATTGTCAAACAAAGCAATTTAACATGGACTGAATCAGAATTCATAAATACTTTAAAAAAAATCTTACATGTAGGTGATGGCTCACTGTGGCTACTTGTTTTGTGGTTTTTTTTTTTGCAAAAACAAGTTTTTCCAATACCATTTCCCTTCTGTTTGGGCCTACTTCAATACAGCCAACATTAAACGGTGAGCAACAAATAAAGACACATTACAGCAGGTCTAAGCACAATTGTCTCCCCAATCCATGTACTTGATAAATGCCCTGTTTCAGCTAAAAAAGATGTATAACGTTTCCCTTATACTAAATTTAGTGGTGAAAATCTTTAATAACTAAAACTGACTATAATTTCCTTCTTTCGACTGTTCTATTTCAAGGTCTCATAAATCCTTTTTATTGATTAGTTTTACACAGAACGCTGTAGAGCTCTAAACACAAGAAATTAAACTGAATGGCAGGTGGATTTTTTTCATGGTCTTTTCAGCTAACCCAGCAAAAATGAATTTTAATGTAATGGTTGACTTTGTGAATATTTCTTCCTTTTTATTATTTTTAAAGTTTCTGCTAATGTGTGTAATTTTATGTCACATACTTTTATTCTGACTTAATTATAGAAAAGGATAACAACAACTTAAAATACTGCCCCAATTTTATTTTTGCTTCTTTGAAGTGTATCATCTGAATTCACATGTTGATATACATTATCTCTTAAGAAGAAATAATGAAATCTCTCATCAAAATGATTGGCATATAATTATGAAACTGGCTTCTGAATCGAATGTCAAGAAAATCTCCTGCATGGAAGCTAGGAAATAGATTTTTCACCTCTCTTGTATATGGAAAAAACACACTAGCCTTAGATTTAGGTAATTAATACAGTCTTCCAATAACATATTTGAATGGGAAAAACAGTTTCTACTAAAAAAATGCACAATATAGCACAAATAGTTAAAAGATTTTAATGCATTAAAAGGGAGTATAGATGTTTGGAGGCAATTTGCAGCTTCTGCATATTGTGCTTACAAATTCTGTTTTCTCTGAAGAGGAGATAGGTTTTCATAAGAGGAAAAAGAATAGAAGTAGCATCCCTGAGGTCTTTCCTTGAGTTTTTGGGTATTTGCTTTTCTTAAGTCACTCTATTAGGAAGCTTCTAGCTCCAAAACACAACTGTGGTACACAGAGTATGAAAATAAGAGGTGTTAGAGATCTCATATCTCATAGTTAAGGTGACACCTCTTGGGGAAGACCTGTGTGGAACCAATGATAACTCTGGGTACAGAATGGACAATAGCTGCCTTCTTTGGTTAAGAAGATCAGAGTAAATAATGACTGTGAGATGCCTGGAGTTCACTTATTTTGAGATCATGTGATTCAAACTAGTAAATGACAAGGAGCTTATATTTAGGGAGAGAATAAAAGGGAATTCAAATCCTGAGAAGCAGATAGAGAAGTGGAATGAGAAGTGGGTACTGCTTATCCTAATTCAACCATTATAAAATATGGAAGACTCAGTCTAGGACAGAAACATGAAACATATTAAAAGCAAAAGAATTTTTAAAATACTCAGCTAGAAGAAAGAAAAATCCTAACAGCAGCCACAAAGAAGTTAAAGAAAATGTGCTACCTTTTAAAACAGATTAAGAAAATTAAGAGATTTTAAGGAGACACATTTTCTTTCAGAGTTATTGGTTCTGCAGAGAATACGTATGGGTACATAAAGATGACATCACGGAAGCCAGCACTGTATGCCTTTGGATCTCTCCCTTAATGGAAAGATTTGATCCAACATTGGTAAAGTAGAAATCATTTCTGTGCTGTGTTCCCTGTAATTAGTGATATACATGTGTATACTAATTGCAAAATCGCAATACAGGGACATCTTATTTTTTCTTTAATAATGTCTTTGCAATTAGAAAAAAAGATTCTAAAATTATATGGAGTCGACAAAGAGCCCAAATAACCAAAGCAAGTCTAAGCAAAAGGAATGGATATGGAGGCATCATATTACCTGACTTCAAATTATACTACAAGGTTATAGTAACCAAAACAGTATGGTACTGGTATAAAAGTAGACATATATTGGATAGTCACATGTAAAATTGTGACTCCTATAGCCACAATGAAATTGGATCCCTATCTCTTATCACATACAAAGATTAGCTTAAGATGAATTAAAGACTTAAATTAAGAGTTGAAACCATACAGATTCTAGAAGAAAACCTAGGAAAAACTCTTCTGGTCATTGGCCTAGGCAAAAAATTTTTGACTAAGACCTCAAAGGCAAAGACAACAAAAAGGAAAATAAATAAATGGGACATAATTAAGCTAAAATACTTCTGCACATCAAAAGGAATAATTCATAGAGTAAACAGACAACCTACAGAATGGAAGAAAACATTTGCAAACTATACATCTGATGAAGGAGTAATGTCCAGAATCTACAAGGAACTCTAACAAATCATCAAGAAAAAAACAAAAAACAAAACAATTCCACTAAAAAGTGGGCAAATGACGTGAGCAGACATTTATCCAAAGAAGATATACAAACATCCAACAAACATATGAAAAAAATGTTCCACATCAATAATCATCAAGGAAATGCAAATTAAAACCACAATGAGATACCATCTTACCCCAACCAGAATGGCCATTATTAAAAAGTCAAAAAACAATAGATGTGAATGAATGTGAAAGGGAACTCTTACACACTGCTAGTGGGAATGTAAATTCGTATAGTATGGAGATTTCTTGAAGAACTAAAATTAGATCTACCATTCAATCCAGCATTCTCACTACTGGATATCTATCCAAAGGAAGGGAAGTCATTACATCAAAAAAACACTTGCATGCATATGTTTATTGCAGCATAATTCACAATTTCAAAGACATAGAATCAACCTAAGTGTCCATCAACTGATGAGTGAATAGGGAAAATGTGATTGAGATATATATATATCATAAAATACTACTCAGCCATAAAAAGGAATGAAATGTCTTTTGCAGCAAGTTGGCTGGAACTGAAGGCCATTATCTTAAGCAAAATCACTCAGGAATAGAAAACCAAATACCACGTGTTCTCACATAAGTGGGAGCTAAGCTACGTGTATACAAAGCCATATAGAGTGGTATAATGGACATTGAATACTCAAGGAGGGAGGATGGAAGGGGGATGAGGGATGAAAAAAATCAAGCATTGGGAACAACGTACACTATTTGGCTGATAGGAACACTAAAAGCCCAGACTTCACCAATATACAATTAATCCATGTAACTAAAAACTACATGTACCCCTAAAGCTACTCAAATAAAAAGTTAAAAAGAAAATGATGTCTTTGCTTCCTGAATCTCCAGGTAAATAGCTTCATCTTTACACCTTTAAAATGGAAACACTTAAGTCATTGTACCCAACAAAACATCCAATGTTGATCCAAGAACCCAGATACACTTGACCTTGAAAGATGGTGCCAACCCATCTGTTACATGGCTGCTACTGATCAAACCAGCAAAAGAGCAGGGAACAAGCTTTAATCAAGGTAACTTAGGCTTGTTACCCCCAAAAACTGTTCACAGTAAAATAACCTCAATAAGTAGATGAATGAAAGTCTGCTTAGCACTGTGCTTGATACTGATATTAACATTGCTGTTACTATCATTACTATTATATTCTAAATAATAGTATACAAAATAATATGTATACTATTATTATACTATATATTATATTATGCTTATATACATTAAATATTATATAATATAAAAACATGCATTAAAATATATCATACATAGTATATATTCTGTAATAGTACTCTGATATATTACATATTTTATAGTATATAGATTCTAATATATACTACATATTCTATATATGTATTACAAATATTGATATTCTATAAATTAACATATTATACATATAAATGCATTATAAATATTATATAAATATTTTAAAATTTAGAATAAACAATATAAATATTATAATATATAATATGATATAATATATTTTATATGTTATGAGTATAGAAGATATGGAATATTAATTTACATATTATATATAAATTATATATTTATAATATATTAAATATATAATTAGGATATTAATTGTTTTTCTTAATATATAATAAATATTAATATAATTAATATATTTTAAATATATATTAATTTTTATATCTTCCATACATAGAAGATATGATAAATTTACCTTCTATATACAGAATCATATTATATATATTCTATATGTAGAATATTTATATGAGATTTTTGTGAACACAAGTGGCATATGTGAGTATTTGATTTAGTTTTTAAAACTTTCAAATAAGTCAGTAGTGAGAATTGTATTTAGGTTTTATTTAGGTCCATAGTTTTGCTCCTGATTGTGTTGAGATTAAGTGGTAAATAAAAGGTATGGACTCTGTTTTGCCACACTGACAGAAAAATGCATATTTTCTAATCAAGCCGCCTCTTAGGGAAAAAAATATATATATATATATAATATATATATTTATTTTTCCTCTTAGGAAAAAATATATATAATATAATATTATAATATATTATTATAATACATATTATTAACACATAACAATATATTAGTATGGATATGCTAATAGTATTCCAATTTTCTTGTGTTAAACATCAAAACTTCTTATAACATTTCTTCTTCATCCCTATAAAATCTTTTAAAATGTTATGGATGATGATATTTGGTTAATACCAAAAATCTAAGCTGAAAATCATGCAAAACTTTCCAGTTTTCAAATTAGAATGTTTGTGATCAATAGCTTGCTTTTATAATTGTCCATTACTGTATTACTGTGGGCTATCTTTGTTTTAAGAATGTTTTACTTGCTGTAGGCTAAGGCTTTAAGACAATGGTTGTCAACCAGGAGTGATTTTGACTCCAGGGACATTTGGCAATATCGTTGCCATTTTTTTGTTGTCCCAACTCAGGGCTGGAGCCACTGGTATCTAGAGGGTAGGTCCAGAGATGCTAAACACCTTACAATGTGAGCAAACAGCCCCTTATAACAAAGATTTATTTGGCTGTAAAGGTCAATAATACTGAAGTTGAGAATTCGTGCCTTAAAATATGAGCACTTGCCTAAGTGCTATTCAGAAAGCAAGTCAGAAAACACACACTTTGATCTAAAATTAAATCATAATAATATTAAAATATTTTAAAATATTCCTTTAAAAATATGATCTTGAAATTGTATTGGTCAGTAAAGAGTTCTGTCCAAGTTTTCAGTGATTTTCATTGCTGCATTTAGAGAAATGACAAGGCCAGCTAGGGATCTCAGAATCTCATAGACTGTGTGTGTCTGCAAGCACACTAGCTTTCCACTTTCAGTTAATTAATTAATTCATTATTTATTTTGTTTTTGATTAATTCAATATTCTTCTAAGAGGAGGATTGACTAGAAAATATGCAATTATCTGGCAATGCATCAAAATAGAGTCCATCTATATTTACCTCTTAACCTCAACATAATCAGCAGCAAAACTATAGACTTAAATAAAATCTAAATACAATTCTCACCACTGACTTACTTCAAAGACTTGAAAAATAAATTAAATACTCGCATATGCTACTTGGGTTCACAAAAATCCCATGCATAAGAACTAAACGGCTAACCCCTTTGCTTCTCAAAGGCTCATTTAAAGCTCTTTACATATAAGGCAGCTGTACTATTGCCTACTCATTCTGACTGCACCTTTTGGCTGATTTTGAGTGTGTAAGCAATCAGCCATGTGTGCACCTTTTACAGGGAGAAGTGATTGACAAAAACTTGGAAATAATCTTTGGCTGAACTGCCCTGTTCTATGAACAAAGAGTGGCTTATCCGATCGCCTGGAAGTTACAAGCATAGGAGCTCTGTTTTGCTCTCCATTTTACCCTGAGATAAAGAGCTTGAATTATGAGTTAGATGTTACTCTTTGCACAAAGCATGTTTTTCCTAAGAAAGGATAAATGTGCATTATAAATTGTCATTTTAGAAACACTTATCATACCCCAAAACGAGGTCCCTTGATCTCCTTCAGAGCGAAAAACAGTTTCCTGTTAGATGATTCTTACCAACAGAGCTGTTCACGTTGAGAGAGAGAGAGAGAGAGAGAGAAGAAAAAGAACGGAAAAAATAACTCTCACAATTGCACAAAGGACGACTTTATAGGAGACCTTCAAACACTGAAAATCAGCCCAACGTCCTGCCGATCATTATTGAGACATCTGTATTCACTTCACACGGACCCAGGCACTAATCAGCCAGGAAGTGCAACAAGCACTGGCAGAAAGTATACAAAGATAAAGTACCAAATGGTATGAATATTAAAATCATAAATACAATAAAACAAGATAATGAGTGTCCTCAATTATAATAAAGCTAAAGCCCAATTAAAACATAATCACTGACTTATTATTCACAATTTTTTTTAGAGATCATATTTAGCTGATTTGTTACACTCATTTCCCTTTAAAAGATTTCATCATCACTTTTTTTGCATATCCACTTTTAAGAAGATTCATTTATCCATCTAATTGAATAATTAGGCTTTTTTGATTAATTGTTTTAAACAGTTTCATGTCATGGGTATCTTCCCACTGAAATGCTTTTATATTATCTTCTGTGCCTTGATGTTCCTGCTATAAATTACAAGTAATCACATCTTTTCACCTCTCCTTCTGGCACATCCAAAGAAGACTGGGTTTAGTTGGAGAGCTTCCTACTGGTTCTCTTCTCTATCCCTCACTTTCTTTTCTGGTTCTCACAGCTGCAAGTAGTTCTGAGCTTCACCATACGTGATCATTTTAAACAACTAAGCTATGAAGCAATGGTGACTCCCTACCTTCTTATGTTCATCCCTGCCATTGCATACAAGATTCACAGCTTCAAAGGTTTCCCCAGGGGTCCTAGCCCAGCAGAAAATCCTGATTATAAGTGACATTTGAGTGGATTTTTAGAATTAGTTTATTAACAATTATATCCAACCCAAGGCTTTTTATTAACAGTATCAAGACAGTTATCCAGGACAGAACTCAATACTGCTGTGTTATCTTGGCATGAAAGCAATTTTTCACATGGGAAATTATCTCAAAGATTATCTGAAGGTCAGCATTATGGGGATGATACCTCTTTCTAAGATTGGAGAGTCTAAAATCATGGAAGCTGGTCTGGGGGGCTGGCAGTGGGACTTGACTTTGTGATGGCCACCTTGCTTCTCCCTCAGGATCAGGCATTTCCATTTGATAAATTAGACAGGCAAGTCTGTCTGCCAGGGCTTGACTGCAGCATATCTTCAACACACCTCACCCACTAATCCCACTTCTACAAAAGAAGCTGAAGTGAAGCCTTTCTGTTGCCTTGAATACAAACTAGGTCTTCACTTGTCCCCAAAAGTGATTTAATTGACTCATAATCATTTCAAATATTCATTGAATATTACTCTTTTACCAGCAGACTGGTGTGTTTGTGATAGCTTCTTTAATATCAACAGTTCATATGTGACAATTTTATAAACAGGGCAGTAGTAGAGTCATTTCAGCTTCTCTTATGGGACAGTGACTGAGAAGTCTCAAATAGTGTTGTACTGATGCGAGAGCATGGTACAATGTCTGCTTTATTTTCAGGAGTATATTCTGTCTGCCCAGAAATGAAATGCAACCAGGTGAGGCCTTTCATGAATCTGGATTAGAATATCTAGTTTTGGATTAAATATAAATGAAATTGAGCTATTAACACTCCAGGAGAAGAAGAAAAAAAAAAAACAGCTCTCTTTCTCAATGTTTTATCAGTAATCATGTCATCGGGGAACAAATGGGGGAGTAGCATGATTATTAAAAAAAAGCATTTGTGATTACAGAGTACAATTATGGCTACTTTATATATTGATTAATCTTTTTTTTTAAGGTAATAACTATGTTACCATTTGATTTCTAAGAAAGGAGCACATTTTCTTTTAAGGACTTGTAATACTGAAGATTATGGATAAGTCAAGTATCAGGACAAGGTGATTACTTAACATCTGTGACCAAGTAAAAGGCTAAAGGAGAAAATCAACCAACATCTGCACTGTCAGTAAAATACTTGGGGGAAAAAAACACAAGTGAAGTGTGATTAATCACCATGGATATATGATTGAGTCAATTGACTGTTACTTTTTCATGATGATTAATCAGCTACAAAAATTATAATTGTCCCACTTCTAGTGGCTGCATGCTGTGCCCGATGACATCAGCTGGGGCTATAGATACTCAATGTGTGGTTTTCAAAAGGATATGCAAATATGACTGGGTAAAGAGGGGTGGGGCTTCAACTCCATTGTAAGAAACACCACGAGTCCTTGCCCTTCTATTATGGTTGGAGTTTTCTTAGCAGCTTCCAGAGAGGGCAGTTCTTGTGCTATTATGACTATTTCATAACCTCATCACCACCACAAGGGAAAATTAGAGAAACCCATTTCTGCAAATTGGCCATTGTGATCTTGTTCAGGAGATGATCAGATACTCAGTAATTCATTTTCTTCCTTTCCACTGATTTCTTTTGTGATTAGTACAAAATGGTGACATAAATATATGTGCAAGGAATGATACTAGCAGGGAGTGGCTGGGGACCTGGGCTTTCAGCTTGTTTGTACATTTGACTCCTTCAGCATATTTGTGGAGCGAGCCAAAGAAACTGGGATTACAAATGTCCATCAGAACTTATAAAAGAACATCTGTTCCTTAGCTGTGACTCTCTATAGAGAAGTGCTATCATCAGAATAGGATTGCTTGTAGGTGTGAATTTTTTTTTTTAAAGAATACTTTCCCTAACATTCCTAAAACCCCAAGGCAGTAATAAATCTTTGCAGCTGGCTCTGCTTACCTATTCCTCAAGGGACTACTGAGACTCACCTAGTAGAGAATGAAGCACAGTGCCCATGTTTCTCTATAGGTTGGAATTTACTAGTAACACTGAGAATGTCATCATGGGGTTGAATATAGCTTTTTATCATTCTGCTTGATCCACTCATCTTTAAATGATTATTTTAAATTTATCGTTAATCAGAAAATCTTAAAGTACTAAAGTCTGACAAAATAACCTAACTGATTAATTATCCCAAAGCAACTGGGTCTTACCGGAGTAGAACTAAACATACTGATATACTCTGCAGAAGAGCAGCACAGGGCAAAACCCTGGTCGCTGCATGCACTCACTATTTACGTCTCGCTATCTTTCACCCTGAGATGCCAAACTACTTTTAGAAAATGTAGCCCACTTAAGACTTGAAATTCAGACTCTTACTTAGCCTTTCAAAACGGGATGATTTCTTTTTAAAAAACCTTAGAGATAACATCTTTAAAGAAAAGAATCATCCTTTACATTCATTAAATTAAAAAGAAAGGATTTCAAATATCTTCCCAGCTAGTTCTAAGCAGGCAATACCTTTTTGAGCCTTCAGCTGTGCATAAAGTTCCCATTAATGATCTGTAATGAAGTACTTCTTTTTGCACATCCAGCATTTTCCCTTTAAAGTTCAAGAAATAGCACAAATTTGCCAACACTGTTCCCCTTTTAGCACATTGACTGTACTTTTGAACCAAACCACTAACATGACTGGAAAAAATAGTAATTTTTCTACTGTGGATCTTGGAGTATCTACCCACTCCAGTGCAATAAAACATAACCTATGAACATTTATCACCTCTAATTTATTATATTTTAAATATACATTATTAACAGCTCTTATATACACATGTTCTCTAAACCCATAGAGGCCTTCAATTTTATTAATATGAATCACGGAAGTCTCTCTCACTTCTTGTATTTAGATAAGAAAGAGAAACGTGGGAGCTCCAGTCTCTTGAGCTTTCTCTAGGTACCTACTAATTGTTAATTATTAGAGACTAACTAAGTCACTGAAGTGAGTCATTTGGCTGGTGTCTCAAATGCTGTCATTTACTACTACACAAATCAGCCTGGTGATAGAGTGTCTTTAAATTAGGTTACAACCATGCAGTTATTGGACAGGGAGTAATTGATAAAACCATTAGTAACACTTGTAGAGATAACAGCTAGCAAAATCATGCAACCATAATTATTCCTAATGGATACGTGCTATAAATTGTGGTAAGAAAAAAATCTTACATTATCTTTCAATCAAATCTGACAGTCCTGGAAGATTACCTTAGACTAAATGCTTGTGTATAAGAAAGTGACCTATCAGAATCTCTCTGCTTTTTCTTATCCTTTTTTTCCTATCAAATTATGGGTTTTCTTTTGTAATTTCCCTCTCTGATAGCTTTTGGTGTAAAATGCAGGTCTTTTATTAGTTGTCTTTTCTCTTAGTTTTAAAAAGTATATATCCTATATATTTTTTAATCATATGCCAGATACTGTAAGACATTTCATAATGAAACGCAGAGACAGTTATAGTTTGAGGCAAAGAATTCCAAGTAATAGGCTATTTTTTAATAGCAAAACTTATTATTTGGTAATATGTAACTTTTCTCTGAATTTTGATATCAATATTCATTTTAGAAAAGAAGATTAGTGTTGTAATAAAAATACACAAAGGTTGATTTACTTTGATTCTCCTCCATAAAGGATAAATCTCTATGGAGAAAATATAAGAGACTTTAACAAAGCTTTCTCACTCTAATGATACCCTCTGTGGTGGGGCATTCCCAAGACATATAGACAGCAATAAGTGAGGAAAACATACCTACATCTTTTCTGAGCACAACATTTTTTAAACATGTAAATAAAATTTTCTTTGTTTTCATTCATTTTGTTGAAATTATAAATTGGACAAAAATCTTTCCAATGACTTTAGTCGCTTTCTGTGTCGTTACTCTTTTCTAGTATGAAGAGATTTCCATTTGTAAAGAATTAGTGATTGCCTTAATTGAATTTATTAGGAATCTGAGATATAAAGTATTTAAATAATTTTATAAATCTAAAAAATATTTTAGGCAAAGCTGTATCTAGAACCCAGGTCTAATGGGACCTGGTCAGTATTGTTTTCCATTAAGTGACAAAATTATGGAAACATAAAATAGAAATGGAAATTGGAAATAGAGCATAGATGAGCTTATAGATAAGTGTCCAAAATGTGTTTACTTGACTCAAATAGTATTAACACATTAACAAAAAATATAGGTGTAAAATTTTGTAAAGATGAGTGATGAATATTTTCTCTTAAAATTGGATTTTGAGAAAGGGCTTAGAGGGAAAGCAGTTAAAGACACCATAATTTACTAATACACACACATATTCCCACATACAGCTGCTTCTCAACTCATCCCAATTTTCCCATTTCTCCCACATTATTCTTGAGATAATAGTAAGTAGGCTTGGATAGAGCTGCCCCTTTCAAAAGGCCTAACACTCAAGAACTGCACAGGTGACACTGTAAACATACCATCAAAAAGAAGGGAGAGAATAAAACAAATAATACAGTTCAGACAAATATTCCTCTTTGTTCTAACAAATTTAAAGAAACACATTAGTGCTGAAAAAAGCCTAAGAAACAAGAGCAGAAATAATCAATGAAAATACACTAGAAGAATGTAACACATAAGCTGATAGGGCTCCAAGGAGAAACTAAGTCAATAAAACACCCATTTTATAAATTAAGACTGCATAAATGTGATTTATCCCATAAACAGAATTACAGATAAAAAACCACATGATTATCACAATAGATGCAGAAAAGGCTTTTGATACAATTTCACATCCCTTCACGTCATAACCCTTAATAAACTAGGCATTAAAGGAGCATACTTCAAAATAATAAGAGTCATCTATGATAAACACACAGCCAACATTATACTGAATGGGCAAAAGCTGAAAGTTTTCCCCTTAAAAACTGGCACAAGACAAGGATGCCCTCTCTCACCATCACTCCTATTCAACATAGTATTGAAAGTCCTGGCCAGAGCAATAAGGTAAGAGAAAGAAATAAAGGGCATCCAGATAGGAAGAGAGGAGGTCAAACTATCCTGGTTTGCAGATGACATGATTCTATATGTAGAAAATCTCATAATCTTGGCCCAAAATATCCTTAAGCTGATAAACAAACAACTTCAGCAAAGTCTCAGGATACAAAATCAATGTACAAAAATTACTAGCACTCCTATACACTGACAAAAACCAAGCCGAGAGTCAAACGAGGAACACAATCTTATTCACCACAGCCACAAAAAGAATAAAATAGCTAGGTATACAAGAATAAAATACCTAGGAATACAGCTAAGCAGGGAGGTGAAAGACTTCTATAATAAGAATTACAAAACACTGCTCAGAGAAATCAGGGTGACACAAACAAATAAAAGAACATTCCATGCTCATGGAACGAAAGAATTAATACCATTAAAATGACCATATTACTCCAAGTAATTTATGGATTCAATGCTATCAAACTACCAATGACATTCTTCACAGAACTAGAAAAAAGTATTCTAAAGTTCATATGGAACCAAAAGAGAGCCCAAATAGCCAATGCAATCCTAGGCAAAAAGAACAAAACTGGAGGAATCACATTGCCGAACTTCAAAGTGTACTTACAAGGACACAGTAACCAAAAGAGCATGGTACTGGTGCAAAAACAGAGACCTAGACCAATGGAACAGAATAGAGAGCTCAGAAATAAAGCCACACACGTACAACCATCTGACCTTTGGCAAAACTGAAAAAAAAAAAAACCAAAAAACAAAAACAAACAAAAAAAAACAAGCAGAGGGAAAAGGGCTCCCTATTAATAAATGTTGCTGGGATAACTGACTAGTTATATGCAGAAGATTGAAACTGGACCCCTTCCTTACACCATATAAAAATCAACTCTAGATAGATTAAAGACCTAAATGTAAAACCTAAAACTATAAAAACCCTGGAACGTAACTTAGGAAATACCATTTTGGACATAAGAATTGGCAAAGATTTCATGATGAAAACATCAAAAGCAATTGCAACAAAACAAAAAATTGACAAATGAGACCTAATTAAACTAAAGAGCTTCTTCTGCACAGCAAAAGAATGGGGGTAAACAGGCAGCCTACAGAATGGGAGAAAATATTTGCAAACTATATACCTAACAAAGGTCTAAAATTCAGAATCTACATAGAACTTAAATATACAAGTGTAAAACAATGCCATTAAAAAGTGGATAAAAGACGTGAACAGACACTTTTCAAAAGAAGACATGTATGTTGCCAACAATCATATGAAAAGAACCTCAACATCACGGATCATTAGCAAAAGGCAAATCAAACCCACAATGAGGTACCATCTCACACCAGGCAGAATGGCCATTATTAAAAAGTCAACGCAAACAAACAAACAAAATAAAACCAGGATGTTGGTGAGGTTGTAGAGAAAAGGGAATGCTTATCTACTACTACTGGGAGTGTAAATTAGTTCAACTATTCTGGATAGCAGTGTGGTGATTCTTCAGAGAACTAAAAACAGAACTACTATTTGATCCAGCAATCCTACTACTGGATATATATCCAAAGAAATATAAATAATTCTACCATAAAGACACTTGCAGGCATATGTTCATTGCAGCACTATTCACAATAGCAAAGACATGGAATCAACCTAACTGCCCATCAATGGTAGACTGGATTAAAAATGTAGTACATATACACCATGGAATACTATGCAGCCATAAAAAATGAGATCATGTCCTTTGCAGTAACATGGAGGGACTGGAGGCCATTATCCTTAGCAAACTAATGGAGGAACAGAAAACCAAATATTGTATGTTTCACTTTTAAGTGGGAGCTACATAATGAGAACAAATGGACACAGAAAGGGGAACAACAGACACTGGGGCCTACTTGAGTGAGGAGGTTGGGAGGAGGCAGAGGTTCAGAGAGGAAAAAAGAGTCAGGTACTATGCTTAGTACCCAGGTGATGAAATAATCTGTACATCAAACCCCTGAGTGGTGAGTTTACCTATATGACAAACCTGCACATGTACCCCTGAACCTAAAATAAAAGTTAAAATATTAAAAATAAATAAATACATTAAGACTGCAAAATGAAGTATAAAGAAGCAGAATAGATACTGCTGCAAACAGAGTCATTAGCTCATGCCTGAAAAAATTATGTAAGACAGAATGTAAAAGAATAAGGAAGAAAAAAGAGGCTTAAAGAGGAACATAATGGATATTGAAGAAAGTTAATATCTTATGTATACATATTTGCGTTTCTAAAAAACAGATAAAAACAAGTAGGAGAAAAAAATAAGTAATAATCAAAGTAATAACCAAAGAAAACTTCTCCAAAAGTTGGATAGAAAATAGAAACTGATATTTCAGGGGAAATAGCATGTATTTAGACCAACCAACACATATATATTTTAATAAATGTATTTAGCTGCAATGGTAGTAAAAAAATCATCCTATGGGAAAATGACCAGAAATATTAAATAACTCATAATAAAGGTAACGAAAAGTGACTACAAGCACATTATATTTCCAAAAACAATGAATAAACGTTCACAGCACACTAAAAGAAAAAAAATAAAAATTGACCAAAGAGTTTTATGGCCTATCAAATTGTGGTATAAGTATAAAAGCAACAGAAAGATGTTCCATAACCTGCAAGAATCCAAGAGATAAGGAATCCAGAGGTCTTTGGAAAAGAACTAATTAGTGATCATATGCATCCATGAATCAAAAAAAATTTGACAAGTAAGATGTGCTATGAAATACCTATTATAAATTATGGGTAAATAGCTAAATAGACATCTTGACATTAAAAAAGTAATAATAATACACCTAACCAAAAATGGAACACTGTCAGGGAGGGAAGATGGAAGAAAATGTAAGGTTACTCATCTCCTTTTCTTTTCTTTTCCTTTTTATTTATTTATTTTTTGAGACAGAGTCTCACTCTGTTGCGCAACCTAGAGTGCAGTGGCATAATCTCAGCTCACTGCAACCTCCACCTCCTGGGTTCAAGCAATTCTCCTGCCTCAGCCTCCTGAGTAGCAAGGATTACAGGTGCATGCCACCACGTCTGGCTAATTTTTGTATTTTCAGTAGAGGCAGGGTCTCATCATGTTGGTCAGGCTGGTCTCGAACTCCTGACCTCAGGATTCGCCCACCTCAGCCTCCCAAAGTGCTGGGATTACAGGCGTGAGCCACTGCGCCCACCCCTGGCTACTCATTTTCTTTATATAAGGCTATTGGAAGAGATGTAAGTTTAATCAAAGTGAGGATCTATAATGGAAAAGAGTTACATCACTAAATAGTGTTCTATTAATTTTTCTTATTCAAGAAAAAGATATTAAGCAAGTTTATTTTATTTATGCTCTTCCAAGTGTTAAAATATAATCAGTCAAAGAATAATAATCCTTGTAGATACTTAAAAAGCTAAGGGATGTAAGGGAGGCTGAAAAAGAACAACAAAAAGTTATTTCATAAAATAATAAACTAAGACAGTAAAATATAAATGAGATGCATTTACCTACAAAAAGGGTCTTGCTGGATAGCATAATATAATTCAACTTTATGCAGTGTATAAGACACATAACTAACAGACACAATTAGATGTGTGGAAAGTAAAAGAACGGGACTGGGGGGAGAAGACAAAGCAAAAGAGGAAGAAAGGAAGAGGGAGAAAAAAAACTAGGATCTCAACATCTAAAATGGCTTAAATAAATGCAAAATGCATTATAAAAGACCAATTGTGTAATGATAGAAAGTATAAGTCACAATAAAAACACAACTGTAACAAAGATGTGACAAATAACATAGCATCACAATGTATAGAGCAAAAATCATCAGGATTATAAGAACACACGTCAGCCTTTAACAAACTAAGTAGAATACAAATAAGTACAATGATTGAGATCTAAATAAAATTAATGTGATAGAGGAAGATGTACACTTGAAATTATGCATATTACTTAATATTAGGTCATATAGTAAACCACAATAAAAATATGTTTAGTTAATTTTGACTACATTCTATGATTACACATTGTAAAATGAGACATTATTACTGAAATTGTAAGAAAAACTTCCAATAATTTGCAAAATTTAAATATCAAATCTCAAGAAACACATAAAAATTTTTATAGAAAGGAGAAATTACAAACTAAATTAGAAATTATAGATAAAATAAAATTATATGAATATACTGTGTGGCAGAACCTGTAGGACACATCCGCAGCTGTTCTCAGAAAAATCTGGAGTGTTAATATATAGGAATTAGAGAAAGACAAGCAAAAGACAGGGAAGGAATTAATTGAGATAAAATAAAAATATAAATTGACAGAAATTAGAAAAAACTGGAATTTTCAAACAGGTCAAAAAGCAAGTTTGCCCGCTGGATAAAAAGTAATAAATTTGGTTAATCAATGTTTCTTTGAAACACAGAGAAAACATCCATTAGAATGAAGAATGCAATTATAAACATCTATACAAATGAAAGTTAAGAGGATGCTTTTCTGATTCTACACAAAAATGTTTTAAAAGTTTATGAAGTGAACGCATTTCAGAAAATATGTTAACAAAAGTTGACGAAAGACTAATGTTTCTTATTTTCTCCATTTTATTTCATTTCTTTTCCTTTTTTTTTTTTTTTTTTTGAGACATCATCTCTCTCTGTCACCCAGGCTGGAAGAGGGGCTTATCAGAGTTCACTGCAGCCTCAAATTCCTGGGCTCAAGCAATCCTCCTGCCTCAGCCTTCCACATAGCTGGGATGACAGGTATGCACCACTAGACCTGGTTAAATAAATTCTTTTTTTCTTTTTTTTTTTGTAGAGACGGAGTATGTTGCCCAGGCTCATTCTCATGTTTCTTATTTTGCAATACCTAGATTATTATTATTCTGTATTATTATTATTCTATAGATACCTATCATCATCATCTTATCACTACTAGAACTCATAATGATCATGGCAGTCAAATGCATTTGAAACTTTGTCCTGCAGGCTCAGTCATAGATTTGGAGACTATTTCTCCATTTTAAGAGAAGATAGACTGGCAATGCCAGTTGGATAGAGAAAGGTGGAAGTAATACTTCTGTCTGAAAGCTGCTTTCATGTTGTTTTATTAAATAACTAATTCTTGGAGAATTCCTCAAGGTTTATAGTGGCAAAATAAATTATATGAGATATTTCTTTGATTATTTAGACACAAAATAGTTTTCTGTTCTATAAAGATATTAATAATAAAACATATTTACATTAAAAAAGACAAAATCCCCCAAAATCTCATATTAGGTGTTGTAAGATTTCCCTTTCATTCACACTTGAGCATTAATTAGAACTTGTTTTCTTCTTTTCCTTCCTTTTGAAAAGAATGCTTGAGAGCTTGTTTCATAGACACTTTTTAAAATACTAATCATTTATTTCATAAATGAAAATGTGATGCCAAATTCATACTTTGAGGATTAAAGTAGTATTGTGTTTCTGTCACTCTCTTCCTTATGCCCAACTTCCCTTCTCTTGTAAACTTGTTTTTTTTTTCTGATATCTCTGTATTTTATTGTTTTTAAGACAGCAAAATTTACATTGGAAAATATTACTATAATTTTAGCTGTTACTGTAATTATCTTTTTTTATATTTTATATTTTTGTGTTTCATTGACAATGTAACTACTAACGTGATTGCATCAAAATGTACTTTGTCTAATTTAAATGTAACAAAACTTGTAAACACTTAAGTGTCCATGCGACTAGTGGCCATTTGGTTTCTATCATGGTGCAATCTACAGTTTTTTATAAAGATAAATAAAAAATAACATGAGACATGAGCCACTGATGAAATTCAATTTCCATCCCTATTTGCATATAATTAGCAAATATCATTTCTCAAGTGTTTCTGTGGCCCAGTCATAGATGCATGGAAGAAGATAAAGTAAGCCAGTACACACACAGTATCTGACAATAGAAGGCATATAAGCTGATAGGAAAACAGAATAATCACAGAAAATGACTTTAAAAGTCTTACAAAGCACATGCAGAATAAAATTAATGTAAATATTGAATTGTGATGGACAACATATAAGAGAGATTGGGTGGAGTAGGGTTAAACAAGAGAAGTTTCTGGCAATAGCTACATTTTGAAAAGGTAAAGGGTATTTAGGAAGAAATATTGTGAATGTCATGCTCAAATGTAATTATTTTGTCTTGTTAACTCAGTTTCCACAAACCCAGAAACACTGAGATTAATCACAAAATAAGCCAATTTATCCCTGTATTTACTCATTTGATAAATCTTAGAGCAGTGATCTTCTCTGGTTAAAAAAAAAAAAAAAAAAAAATTTAAATATGTTTCCATAACATAAAAGTCCTAACATATTGCCTTTAAACTGATCATTTTGATGTACTTTATAACCATTAACTTATTAATTCTCAGTATAACCCTTTGAGAAAGATAGAAGAGAGAATTATTATAACACCTGATTATTAGTCAGAGAGTGAATCAGAGAAAGGTGAAACACCTCATATCAGGTCACACAATTGGTTAGTAGCAGAGGCAAAAATGAACCATGTCAGAAGTCCCCAGCCATAGGCAACCGAGGCTGCCTTCAAAACATCAATCAGTGAACATATTATGTTTTTTTAATGACATGTTAATGGTTTTAAAAAACCTCTCCTGGTTTAGAATATAAACTGGTATGTGAATATCACAAATTAAGTCAGTTAAATTAGTTCCAGTGAAACCCTTTGTCCTTTAAATGAAAAATTAACCAACTTGGTACATAGATCAGAGCCAGACTAGCTTTAATGCACTCAAATTCATATAAACCTCGTACTTCCCTGGAGAAAGTTGAGTGTCTAAAGATTTAATTCAAGTTCCAAGGTCAAGCTAAATAGATCTGAATTTCTTCTTAAAATGAGAGTTTCATTCCAATAAGTATCTGACTTCAATTTATTGCTTCTCATATTGGGATGGCATGGCCCAGGTCACCAAAGAGATCAAATCATATGTTGCTACAAAGGAATGTCCTAGAAAGGTTATTTTTCCACTGGTCAGGCAGGGGGCAAATAAGCAATTAAGTGAACAGTTCTCTCCAAGAAGATGAGGTGAGAGGCAACAACTTGTGGTCTGCTTTACATAGAGAAACTTGAGTAAATGGTGCCCTACCTTGCTTTCCAAAGGCGTTTGGTACACATGGATAGCTTTAATCGTATTTCGTGGGCTTGAAAGTGTTGAAAAATATGTTTAAAAAACCCACAAAGCTATTATAAATGAAATACATGAAAAAAACCCCACAAAACATTTCTATTCTACTTTAAAAAATAATGCCATATCAAAAAGATTACAAGTCCAGGGTGTGAACATACATGAAAAACCTCACCTTAATTTCTAATTGATAACTATGCTTCATTTTGCCATCATTTCAGTCAACATTAAGTTTTGTTTCTGTTTTTGTTATTGCGTGTGCTTGCTTACATTTTTTAGAAGCATTCTAACAATACAAATGGCTGAAGTTCCTAATTTTGTAATTGTTTTACTTTTATAGATTTGGGGAGGTGGGAGGGTAGTGTCCTTGATTTTTAATTCACATTTAATTCTGAATATCTGATCAATTAGAGATAACTGAAAAGTGCTGAATAGATAAGAACCATTTTCATCGGAATTTTTAGCAAAATGCGGTCCTTTGGTGTACTAAAAACACTTTCAATAATAGTGACAACAATGTGTGTTTTAGTGACACACAAAAACAATATTCAAGAACTTCATCAGTGAGGTAGTACCATATTTTTAACATAATTTCAGATGAGATCTTATTAAATTGAAGAAAATAATGAATCTCAATTAACAGCATAATTTTTAACCAAGCTTTTAGAAAGAACATTTAAAAGCATAACTTAAAAATAGCAAAGTCTCGGTTTTGTTACTAAGAGAATCAGAACTTTAAAATACATAGAGATATACAGTCTTGAAAATTCAGGATGACTTTTCCATAGACCTTTGGAAAGTGATTTCAAAGACAAATATATGTAGATAATTAAAGTATACTTATAAGAATATGAGACCCTGAGTGGATGGTGTTCTTTGGAGATCATGTCAAACTAACAAAATTGCAGATGGGATATTGTTGTATGTCGTACTTGAAAATGTGGTAAGGTTGAAGAAATGAACCTTGAGGACAGAATGGAACACTTGAAAGTGTGAAGTTTAAAACAAAAATCACTTGGGTATATTTAGTTCAATTATTTAAATTTTTAAATGGCCCAGATAATATCAGTATGAACTGTTATTTTCTGTGTGGCACAGAAATACAGGACAAGGACAACATAAATAGCAACAAAAAGAGAACACATTCAAAACAGACATAGGTATTATTCATGCCAAGAATAATAAATGTGCAAACAAAATCCAAAAAATGGTTTCAGAAGAAAGAATATTATAGCAAAAATCCTGAGGTAGGTTGGAACAAACGGGAAATTCTAAAAGGAAAAAATCACTAACAATCTGGGTGTGCAACCCATACTTTTGCCATTTTCTATTCCCCCTAGTCCAGTACTTGGCACTAAGAAGCAACTCAAATGTACTTGCATGGTACCTCTCAGCATCCAGGACAGTGGCAAGCTAATAGCATACATATAATGTTTCCTATAAACATTTAACAACAGGTTGGCACAATTAAAAAAAAAAAAACAATAATAGAGTTATCTGAACTTACATTTCTCCACTATCTCAAATTAAAATTTAAAGCTAAAGTTAAAGTAGCTAATGTCTTATTCATTTCAGTCTGCTATAACAATATACCATAGACTGGGTAACTTATAAAAAACAGAAATTTATTTCTCACTGTTCTGTTGGCTGGGAAGTCCAAAAGCAAGGAGCAGGCAGAGTCAGTGCCTGGTGAGGCCCCATTTCCTGATTCATAGGTGGCACCTTCCCATTGTGTCTTTACATGGTAGAAGCGGCAAGGTTGTTATCTGGACGTCTTTTATAAGGACATCAGTCCCATTCATAACAGCTCCACCTAATCACCTCCCAAAAGGCTTCACCTCCTAATGCCATCAACTTGGAGGTTAGAATTTCAATGTGTAAGTGTTTGGGGAACACAAATATTTACAGCATAGCAACCAGCATTCAAAATCAAAAGCTATCATTATTCAATGAAAACCCAGTGTAGTGTTTCCCACTAGCTCTGCAGCAAATTAAAGGAGATGTGTGGACCAAAATGTGTTATCACTAGGAAATATGGGAAATCACAGACCATTCCCTGCTCTTGGAGATTCACCATGCTCGCAAGCTGATTAAAGGCTCTGGGAAGTCGTTCAATACACAATCAATTCCTCCTTATTGGATTTAACCTGGTGTTTCTTAAACTTTCTTATCCACAAACATTTTTCTTTAGGAGGTAGAATGACAACCATCTATTGACCTCCCTGAAGCTAGAAAACAGCTTAGAAAATGATGATCTGGAGTATCTGATCCCCAGTTGCCTCTGATGGTCATGTTACAGGGCCATTCAGTCTATACCTTTCTAGAGATTTAGATAACAGGGGATCCAAATAAAACTATACGAAGGCAAGAATTTTGGACTTGCCTAGTGAATCTAAATTTCTTTGAAGTCTTTAAGCCAAACTTGCATGAGATCAGGAACTTGACAGACCATATAAAAAGGTTCAGAGTGACTCTGGTCTCCTAATGACCATTTCTATCTTTCCAGCTCCTTTTTATGACTTTTGCCAGTATTTTTGGACCTTATAGAAACCTTCTTAATCTATTTTATCATGTCTGTCCTATTTCTTTCCCCCACCCATTATGATTGAGTTCCCATGTTGATCATCTGAACTGCTCCTTTCCCAGAACCTCAGTTTCTTTGGTACCTTCATTTTTTTGTTTACCATACTCATCAAGTTCAATGCTAATTTGCCTTCTCTATGCCTACCATGGGACAACTGAGTATTGCGGGAGAAAACAACAACCATGCAGAACAAATGTATGATCTTGAATCCCAGCTGGCCTATTATTACCTCACCTCTTCAGTTCCCCTACCGGTTCTCAGAATGGTCGCTTTTTCCTCCACATTCTCCATAGCCAGTTATCTCTACCCTTATCTTTGTCTTCAACCTTTTCTGTATTATATTGCCAACGTATTTTCCTCAGGCTGAAAACATACTCAAATGTCTCTCATCCAAGAAAATGTTTCCTTAATTCACTATTCCCAAATAGCCAGCTTGGCACTGGCTGAGCTTGATATTCTCTTTTTCATCCACATTCCTTGAAACACTAGTTCGCGCCCACCATTTCCAACTCTTTACTGCTCTACCTTCAGGCCTCCACTGTCTCAACTCCAATGAAACTATACTCATTAAGTTACTAATAACCCTTGAAATCCAAAGGCATTATTTTCAAGGCTTTAGTTGCGTGCGGGTTTTATTTCGTTTTTGACATGGCTGATTACTTGTTCTAACTTAGGAGTCTTTATCTTGTTGGAACTTATCACGTCTCAGTTTTGGTTTTTCTTCCATCTCCATTTGTCCTCCTCTGACTCCTTTGTAAATTCTTTTTCTTAACTTACTCATAATGTTTTCATATCCCAGTTCTGCCCTTAGTTCACTAAACTTTTTATTTTGGATACCCTGCCCAAGGGATTTTACTCATGCTTGTCTTTAATGGTTTCCCATTGTAAAGTACTGTCAGTTCAAGCCCCTTTTATCTCTTGCATGGATTACTGAAACAAGATGCTGAAGAATAGTAGTCATATCTCTGGTCCTTTCCTCAGAAAATATTCCCTTCGTTTGGTGACCAAAGTGATCTAGTTAAATGTAAATCTGACTCCTCTGTTTCTCATATCTTATAAGGTGCATTCAGAGGAGGTCTACCTGCTCCTGTCTACCTCTTCAGCCACTTTCTTCTCTACTCCCTGCCTCACTGACCTGCTTGCTTACATACATGCTTTGCAGATAATCTATCATTTATTTCTTCTCTTCTTTGCTCATGATGTCCCTAAAATGTACTCAAAGATATTGCTCTCTTTTCCCACCACTTGCTTAGATAACTCTTGCTCATCCTTTAAAGTTCAGCTAATGGGTTACTTCACATAAATCTTTCCTAACCTTCCCAAGTTGCCTTAGTTATCTTTCTTCTGTAGACCATTCTGCAGTATATAGTTTGCTATATATAATTTGCTTCACTTACTACACTATAATTATTCGAAGTTTGTGTTATTATTTCATCCAGTAGATTGTAGATTTCTTATGGCAAAATGTCATATCTAATTAATTTGGTATCTCCAGTGCCTGGCACTCTGCCTAAAACAGAACGATTGCCAATAAATACTGATTGAAGGAAATAATGAATGAATAATACCAGCTCAGTTCACCTAGCCCACTGCAACATGGAGTATCGCTGCATCTTCCTACAGATGACAAAATAGAAAACTTCCACAGATCCCCAAATTAAGCATTCCTCATTTAAGATATGTAATCATCACATTTTGTCTTTTTGAATTTTTGTTTGAATCATATATTAAATGTACTTTGGAATTTAAATTTAAAGGAAAGAACAATGCATCCAGTCCTTTCATAAAGCAAAGAATCTTCTAAACATAGGAATTACTTTAGTCTTTTTCTTTCCCCTTTCCTTTCTGTATAAAAAACCTGATTTTTTTTTCCCTATCAATTTGTATTTCCAGGCTTTGGGTTAGTCAAAGTGAAATATACCTAGTACTAAACTATATTTAAGAGTCCAGGAAAACAGCCCAGTTCAGAATATGTGATTAAGCTTCATGTTCCTTGTGGCTTTTCCAGTTTTGTGCCATTTGCTCATTAGGATAATGAGGATTTCAGCAGTTTCATGGAAAAAGCTTTGAGTTCCTCTAGTGAAGGGAATCACATAAACATAAAGTACTTTTCAGAACAGCAAGTGCAATATTCAGCACTCACTTACGTCTTACTGTCATTATCTCTTAAAAAAGTGAGTGGATTTTTCCCCTGGAATTATCTTCAAAGACTTCTTTGTAGTTGTATTAGTCAGGAAAAATTCAATGTCATAGCCTGAACTTTCCTTTTTCCCCACAACTCCATATATGTCCCATTGTTCCACAAATAAAGAGAGGTGACTGGATGATAAGGGAATTTTTCAGTCATTTTCAATTAGCTGCAGAATGTTTCTTTACAGTAGCTTGGTTTCTGGTTAGCTGACCCACAGAACAATGACGACCACTTTACACTGCAGAGACAGTGCTGACAGCGGGATAATGAGAGAAACTGTCTCGGGGTTTCCCATTAACAAGTGTAACCAAAGCCCCCATTGGCCTTGCTAATGGGTAATAGCATATTATGCTATTGGTGAAGGCCTTTAGGAGATGGCGGACAAAGTTGCTTAATTAGTGGCATCTGAAGTGTTACCTCTACTGCTCTCCTGAATCTTCAGTTTCCCTACAGTTTCTAATTATTTTCTTTTGAGTAAGAATACAGTACCAGATTTCCCAACTTGATTATGCTTTTCCCCCTCATCTGAATGGGTAATCAAGCACACTTATTTCAATCAAAATACACTCAAATGGAACCTAACCACAGACGTATGAATACAAGCAGTTCTGGTATTGATATTGATTTCCCAGTAAATCATCTTAAGCCCAAATGATCAAAAATCAAGACAGGTCAACATCAAAGAAACAGGAATATTGGCATGAAAGCAAGCTCCGTTGATTGGTACAAATTAAAAGATCATTTATTAGTGATTATGCTGTATAATACTGCCAGTGCCAAATGAATGCAATTAAGATGAAATGGGCCCCTGCAGCTATAGGGGTTAATAAAGACTGAATTCCTAATGATTTTTCCATTAATTATGAAGATGTCCACAAAACAGCCTTAACAAAGTGGTGGCCACCTCAGACAAATCTTTGTAATCTGGGTAAAACACCTTCTTTAATTGGCACATTATTAGGATAGTGTAAAGATTTCAACAGTTCCTAATCATCACTTGCTGGATACAAGGTAGGTAGAAAAAGGGTTTAGACCTTATGTGAGGAACAAAAGCAAGAGAACTGATGTTTTGAAAAATCTGAAATAACTCTTATCAGAGTCTGATTAATGACATTGTTTCAAGCCCAGAAGAACAAATATAAAGAGCATCTTCCTTTTTACATAATCAAATTACTCCCCCATATATCAACAGACTTCTTTTCTTTTCTATAAATATGATTTCTGTAAGCCCAAAGGAGGAGAGAAGAGAGGAGAAAAGAAGGAGTAGAGAAAGAATGAGGGAAGGAAGACCCCAGAGGGGATAAATTCATAAACAATTCTGAATTGGATGGGGAACACCACATTTCTTCTACTAATGATCAGGCACAAAAGGAATCAGTTCAAAGATGTGCATTCAATCTGCATTTCAGCTTAGATATAGAATTGAATCTGTGGCATCCACTTGGACTTAACAACCTGCTGGTCCTATCCATGGCTTGTCTAATTTAATCCCAATAAAACCAGAAAACATAAAATCCAAATTAAAATAATAAAATACAAAATATAAAATTTTTAATTAACTACAAGTTGACTGACCTCTGAAAAAGTATATTTGTGTGTGTATATATATACAATACAAATATATGTTACTTTTTTTAAAGAAAAATATATTACTATGTGCTTTTGAAATTCAGTAATTTTGCACCTTTGTACCCCTCCTTAAAAAAATCACAAGACAATTCACCACTATAAAAAGAGATTATCAGGGTCCTAATCAAAATGCGCAATGTCAAAATGAGAAAATGTTGCAAGACGCGTGGGTTTCTGATGCTGTCTCATAGTTCACATACTCTGAGAAATTAACATGCCAGCTGTAACGCATACTGGTCTCATCATTATTCCTCTCTTCAGGCTGCCGTTTCTGTGACTTTTATGTTGGGCCCTATAGTAGACATTTCTGTTTGGTAAGCATGTTCATACCCATTTTAGAGACATGCAAGACCTACTACACATGACCATCTGCCACTCTGATGCCCTTAGGCTATGAGGGACAGGCACTGTGCAGATGTGCCTCAGACAAAATGGTTTGGATACTGCCTCTAGTACTTACCATATCTTTGACCTTGAGCAAGTCACTTCACTTGCGGGAGCCTCTGTTTTCCTACCTGTGAAATGGCCAATTAATCTGCTCATCTCACAGTTATGACATAAAATCTAAATAAGATAATATATGTAAAGTTCTCAACCTAATGCTTGCTACACAGTAAATATTCAATAACTGGCTGATATATTTTTCCCTCTTTTAATTTTTAAAGGTTATTATTTTAAAATCATGTTAATATTATTTTAACACTTGTGTTGCTCAGTAAATTAGAAAGAACAAAGCTCTAGAGAGCCTCACAAAATCTCGGCTGGGCCTACAGTTGGTTAATCATGAAAATTAATTTTCAACCCAAGTAGTTATCAATGTGTGCTCTGAAAATTGTTTACTATGTTTGCATTTACATCTATTTGTGATATACAGAAACATTCTTCTTCTTGTTTTATATATTTTTACTTATACAATAAATACACAATAAGTAGGAAGAAGGAACATTGGGGGAGGGATTTTCTTTAATTAAAATATTTTCAATGAAATTTCATTCTTCTTGTTCTTTAATCCAGGAAAATAAATTTAAATATCCTTTTGTGGTTTTTGTGTGTGTTGTGTTTCTGCTCTTTTGTGGCATAAAATACGTTTCTTAGTAGGTGTGAAAACAGCTTGAAAGCCACTGAATTGGAGTGCAAGCTTCTTAAGGACAGGACTGGATCATTTTTACTCTTTGTAAAGCATTAAGTATACCGTCAAGAGTAAGAAAAGTGATAGACATCACTGAAAGGAGGCTTGCCTCAAGTCAGAATTTATGAAAAACTATGTATTTGTGGATAAAGACTTCCCAGGAGATAGGAGGCTCAGTTCCAGCCAGCACTTTTACTTTTCAGCTTTGATAAGCAGCAAAATTTCCAGCAATATTAAAATATAAATATCTCTATGAAGATTACTGCTCTGGAGGTCATTTTCTGATTTCCTTTAAAGTCATCCAGTTCACTCAAATGTATTTTTCTGAGTGCCTTGACGGCCTTCCTATTGTGCTTCAAGGATAACCACAAGGGCTGTGTAGCAAGTGTGGATTTTTTTTTTCCTTTGGAGAAGCTATTTCATGTAATGCAAAAAGGGTTATATCCTCTCAACCTCAGGCTTGAGAGGCAAGCGAGCCTGCCTAGCTACTTCAACGGAAGAAACTTTAAAAATTATTATGGGGCTGACTGACTTCTTTTTTCTTTCTTTTTTTTTTTTTTTTCATGACTTGATTTTATGCTTTTCCTGAGATGTGGTTTTCCAAATTTTATTTTTATTTTGCACATGTTGTTTCAGACTGGTGAAATGTTCATGAATAATGCTAGTTTATTTTCATAACTTTGTTTTATGAGAAGAAAGTTGCCGAGAGACATTTTCTCAGAATGGAGCAGATATGTTTGGTAGGTGAGGACAGACAGATGGTGTCAGGAGAAATTTTGTGTTATAGAGAAGAATAATCAGTGCTGTGCTTTCCCAGATATCCACAGCCAGTCAGGCTCCTCTGGGGAAAGGTGCAATTTGCATGTTTCTTTCATCAAATTTTTCTGATGTCATATTAATGACTTAAAGGAAGATAAGCAGCTTTTTTCTTTTGTGTTATTCAAATACAGAATGGTTCTTTTTTAACAGAATTAGTTTATACGTAAATAAAACACCTGAAAATGGTCATTCCTGGTATATCTCTAAACTTCTGGTCCAATTATGACAAAATCAGATCCATGATAATTTAGCAATTTACATAGCACGCTGGTTAATTTTTACTCATCATATGCTGACAGTGAGCAATATCACTTTATTGGATTGAAAACAGAAACTTTACCTTCTTTAGATTTTCAGTAATAAGTTTCATTGCATAATATGTACTGTATACCTTTATCGGGTTGATAATATTGTATACTATTGATATATCAGTGGTTTTGAATTTATAGGTACACCTTTTATACCATTTTCAGACAACAAATAATTGCAATAAGGTTTTGATGTGAATTTTTAGCCTTCTCTCAAGTTTTCCTGATAGAATCTTATCTGTGAATACTCAAGTATATGAGACCAATTCCCTTAACTGTACCAAAAGAGAAGACCTACAGTAGAATTTGGCGGCTGTATTTGGAACGATACGTTCTTGGCTTTCTCGTGTTCTTCTCAGGTGCAAGTTTTTCAGCTGATGGAATCATATATGTCCTATCTCTGAGCAAACCTTATCCAAATACACATAAAATGTGGAATTAGTCTGACTCTGTTCACTAACACAATATATACCCTGCTTATGCTCCCCACTCCCTACAAAGCAAATCTCACATTTTGCAAATGCACTTACACACACACACACACACACACACACACACACACAAACACATACACCCCTCCAACAACAGCAGGCACCTGCTGCTAAAACTTAACTCTCTTTTTCCCCTTTCACTCAATCAGCATGAACTCCTACCAAACCCATGTCTGTACTTTCCAACTTTCCTTTCTCACACTCCAGTACCCCCCAGCGCTCAACAGCCCCCAGTTCATTATACTGTAGATTTACAGCTTTCACTCAGTCAGCTTATATTTATTAAGCTCTACTCATTAAGCTCCAGTTAGTGATTCACAGTAGGCAAAGCTCTGGGATATGACAATGAATAGGATGGACATGTCACTGCCCTTAATTTCAGTTCCTGACAAGGAAATAAGCAACTGTAATATATTACACACATGCTGGGTTAGCAGCAACAGATCTCATGAGGGCACACCTTACTGGGTCAAGTAATGTAAGAAGACTCGCTGAACTTGAGGTAGACTCTCTCTGTAGCTACTTCTCTGACTGAAGCCCATCATGAAACCGGGCAGCCCTAATGGGGTCCTACTTCTTGGTCCATTCCATGTGCTTAGTAGGAACCACCGTACTCCAAACCAGATGGGACCACATTTATGACCCTTCTCTATACACTGCTGCTGTGGCCACATCCAGTCTTTCCCCACATCTCCCTTGGTTGCCTCCCCATCTGAACACTGCACTTGGGTCTGCTGGCCATCCCTCTCTCCTTCCTTTCTTCCCTCTAAACTCACTGTTACTTCCTCAAGTCCATCTCACCATTTGCCTTTGAAACTTAGTACTGTTCCTACTCTATCCCTGGCCTCTGTGGATTTTTATAAAGATGATGTTATTGAGAACATTTACAGACCCCACAATTTGGGAGCAAAATATTACTACAATTTCTTAATGACTGAAGACTATATATGAGGCCTCTATACACATTCAAAACCAGTAGTATATCAAAGGGCTCTTTACTGTCCTATATCAAAACTACTGTTTTGTTATGGCTAGGCTATTTAAGAGACAAGGAAATTACATGGTGATTAAAAACATAGAAGTCTAAAACCTATCTGTCTGCATTTTTATTCTGACTCCACTGCTATGTGACATTATTTCTTCACATTTCTGTATCTCATTTTCCTCACCTGAAAAGCAAGGATAAGAGTATCTACATATAAGATTATTTGGGGGGTTTAAAGCTAAATATATGTAGAACACTTAGAAGAGCACCTGGCACAGATAGTGGGCATTCGATTAACATTAGCCATAATTATTAATATATTATTGTTATTTGTCATTGTTGTTGTTACTGTTAGAGAGGTGACTCCAGAAGGATAGCAAAGAACCAGGATTTCAACCCCGTTTTGTTCTATTCAGTGAATGAATTAATGACTGAATGATACCACTCTGCCTCCCTCAAAGGGGAACAAGATTTTCCCTCCACTTTGGTCTTCTGTTGCACACTGGATTAATTATACTGCTTAGGTCACCATTTTATCATAAGTCTATGCATAACCTTATTTTCCTTAATTAATTTTTTCCCATAATGCAATAATCACCTGTGGACTACTGCCTTCAAAAAAATCCAGGGCCTTAGCAATACATTGTAGCAGACTGTATTTTCCAAAAGTGACCACAATATTTCCAGTTCCACTACTCTACGAAAACCTTGTCTTCTTCCCCTCCTGATCAAGTGGTAAATCTTTTTCCTCTTCCTTTCAACTCAGGAAGGGCTTTGTGACCACCCTGATGAATAGAGAATAAGGTGTAAGTGGTACTGCTTGGCTTCTGGAACTGGATCATGGGAGATAACATGGCTTCTGCCTGTTTCTCAATCTGTCTCTCTTTCTATTTCACGATGCTCATCCTCAGAGGATAGCTGTAGGCTATGAGAAAGCCCAAAGTAGCCCACTCCGAGGGAATACATAAAAAGGCCCACTGGGAGAGTGTCTGAGGTCTGCAGCAGACAGCACCAATTTTCAGACATATCCGTGAATGACACTATATGATTATATTCCTCTAGTCTTTGAATATTATAGCTGAGGCATCAGACCTGATGAAGCAGAGACAATTGTCATTATTCTGCCTGGTCATAAATTCTTATGATCATCATAAATGACTATTTTTTACCACTAAGTTTTGGGGAAATTTTTCATGTAGTTATATTAAGGAACAGAAATCAGTACCTGAAAGTGGGTTGCTACCATAACAAAAATCCACAAAAGTGGCAGGGGAAATTGGAAGAGTGTTGAAGAGATTGGCAGTATCCCAATACACAGCCATTTGGAAGCTGCAGAAGTTTCATTACTCGCACTGCTGCCACATTGTAGTCATCCAGGCAGTCAAAAAGTCTCAACCAGATTCAAGAGGAAGAAAATAGTCCCCATATCTTTATGTTAATGATAAACTTTTGAAGAGCCTATGGGACAAGAAACATTGCTTTGACCATTTTTGGAAAATAAAGTCTGCCACAGTCCACTCTTTGATGACCACATTTACATCCCTCCTGCATTAAAAATATATATACTCACCACCTTCCTAAGAGCCTTCATGTTGTTTTGCAGCTTCAAATGGAAAATGTCAAGGGGATGGAATCATCTGAAGGCTCATTCACTCACAGAGTTGTTGGTTAATTCTGGTTATCAACTGGGGTAGACATCATGGAAAAGAGGCCAGCCATCATGCCACACCATGTCCAACTTTCTGACCGACAGAAACCATGAGCATAATAAACGGCTGTTTTATTATACAAAGTTTGGGAGTAATGTTTCCGCAAAGGCTTAGTAACTGAAACATACATCGAATTATGTGGTTTCCCTACCCAAGGTAATCATTATCCTGAGTCTCCAATTTGTCACACCCCAACTTTTCATGTTGTATCACTTTTATTGCAACTTTATTAGTATAATAAAAGTGTATACTTTTTACTTTAGTTTTTTTTAAGAGTAGTCTGCCACTTTTGAACATCTTTTTTTTTTAACTCAAGCCATTATTCCTAGAAAACTAACTCAGGAACAGAAAACCGAATACCACATGTTCTCACTTTTAAGTGGGAGCTGCCTGATGAGAACACACGGACACATAGAGGGGAACAACACACACTGGGGCCTTTCAGAGGGTAGAGGGTGGGAGGAGGGAGATGATCAGGAAAATAACTAATGGGTACTAATTAAATAATCTATACAACAAATCACCATGACACAAGGTTTTCTACATAACAGATCAGCACTTACACCCCTGAACTTAAAACAAAAGTTAAAATAAAATAATATATTGCCAAGATTCACCCATATTGATGCTTCTCACTACAGTTGGTTTGTTGTGACTAGGGGCTTATATTTTATTGTATAAATAGACTACAATTTATTTATTGTCTTAGCAGCTGAAGGGCATTTCACCTGGTGTTTGCTATCATGACTAGAACTGCTATGAAAAGTCAGGGATATGTCTGGGAATGGAATTGCTAGGTAATACGAATATTCAACATTAAAACATAAATATTCAAATTGGTTGCACCTATTTATTCTACCTCAAGCAGTGGATAAGAGATTTTGTGGATCCCATGAAGGACTTGGGTGAAAAGAATAGGTATACATTCAAATTCTCTTGACCCCGATTAAAATGTTGCTGCTATCACATGAAGTGGACAATACTAGAGATCCCTTGCCTCACTGTGTTGATGTTTCCACATCGGCAGCCATTGTTATAGTCAGACAATGATTTAGGTATTTTAACACACACACACACAGGCACACAGATAGAGAAGAGCATCCTGCCTTGCAGTGTGTGCTCATATTCCTCCTTCCCACCATCCTTGCTGATAATCCAGGTACTTTCCCAATTTTCCTAGCTCCTGAAAGAGGAGGAAGACATGGGAAGGATAAGGATAACAAGTACAGATCTCCAGAGACAATGTTCAGGCCTGACGAAGGAGTGACTGGCTGGATATTAAAGATTTATAATTCAACTGACTTGTGTTGATCGATTTACTTTTGTTGTTTCAGAATTTACACTAAATGTTTTCATTTACTTGTAAGGCAGTCTTGCAACTAGCACTATATAACGTGCTAAGTAGGACGAATGCTTAAGAGGCAAGCAGCTGCCGATGCAAAACAGGCATGAAGCCATAGACGCACAGCATGCTTGTAAGGGAGCTCTGTTATAGCAAATCAGGGGAAAGGACAGTCAAGCTATCAATGAAGAATAGAAAATACTAAGGTGTCTATATATTATTTTGAATGACCTCAATAATGTAGCATAATTGCAGATATAACCTTGAAGATTGAAAGGGGAGAATTAGGAAAGTATTGAAGATTTTTTTTAAAGAAGAAATTGACCAATTAAAAGTCCTGTGTAACATCCTTCTATTTCTTTAGTAACCTATTGATCAGATGAAGGGAATTACAGAAAAGGGCACCTAATAGAATTAGAGAAAAGGACACCAAATAGAAAGAACAGTATATCTATGTGTCTACTCATTTATCTATCTATGATAAAAGAAACCATACTTTACCATGCATTATTTCACATCCTTTTAAAAATACTTTCCTCAAGTGTGAATTTTTTAAAAAATTTACAAAACATTAACGATCAATGAACCCCCAACATTTGTAAAGAAAGCACATTTATAAAGAAGTGAGATTCCCACAGGAATTCCTTGAGGAAAGCAATTCACTGTACCTCACAGGCAGCAACACTGAGAAAAAATATACTTATTAGTCTATGTATTCAAATAGCCAAATATAGCATTTAATTCAATTATAAGAGACAGCTGACCATTGTCTTTTTTAAAAAATGACAAAATTTGACATTTCAGATGTACATTTGTTGTATCACTTTTTTTGGGTCACTGTCAGTGCATCTTTATGCAATGTGGCTCATAATAGCATCCTGAAAATACTCTATACATTTTTGTCTACACAATGTAACTGTAAACTAAAATGATGGAGCATCGCATCCATCATTTTGTGGGAAACAAAATGATGGGTCCCACTCAATTCTATACCCTGAGAGAGTCAGAGTTCTGATGAATATGCAGATAAAGCCAAGACCTCCTTTAAGATATCCAGGAGAGCTTTGCCTGGCCTTCTGAACAGAGGGCCTCTGAACGATGTAACTATTAAATATACAATGCAGAAATAATTGCCCTTAACTGGGCAGTGCACACACTGTGGGGAATTTTTTAAGGAGTGTTTTAAAATAGAAAATGGCCCTGTTTGAAAGAAAATGGATTATAACAGTTGTGTCCTTCTGGGATCCCCAGACATTTCTGCTATGGCTGCCTCCCCAGTGTAGCAGTGAGTCCGTCGGCACTTATCAACATTTCCCAAGCGTTAAGAGGGTCATTTGTGTTCTTGCATTTAGATTGCACAAGCTCAGACTTCCAAGCTTTTTTTACTTTCAGCTATAATTATTTCTTGTTAGTATATTAATGACAAGTAATATATACTAGTAGAATCCACTGATAGCAACGAAGTTGGCAAAAAGGATGTAGTCCTATTTCTAAATTTTGTACAGATATACAGGTGTACGAACTTACTCTCCTACTCAAAGTATTTGATTACAGTTTTCCCCTAAAAATATGACTGTTGAGAAATTCCACTAACCCCTTTATGAGTTACTGCTATAGATTTTACTTTCAGCATAAATAGTCATGTTTTATGAGGTACTAGTTTGGAGGTTACATACAGTGATTCAGAGTTCAGACTCTAGCAACAGACAGCATAGTGATAGAATTCTGGGTCTTTTACTTTTTAGTTTTGTAACCTTGGGCCAGTTACCTCATGTTCCCCCATAAGATGACTACAGTACTAGTATTACATAATCATGATGTTTAAATTAGATAATGCATGTAGAACATTTAGCATAGTGCCCATCACTAGCTGTTACTTTTTAAGCTAAAAAAGTAACTTTTTAAGCTTTAAAAAGTAACTTTTTAAGCTTTAAAAAAGTAACTTTTTAAGCTTTAAAAAAGTAACTTAACTTTTTAAGCTTTAAAAAAGTAACTTTACTTTTTAAGCTAAAAAAGGGAATTAATACAATTACTTTAATTGTCAGGGCCATAGATCAAATTGATGCAATAAATTGTAATACTAAAAACCACTGTGGATGAGTTTTAAATAATGAAACAAGAAAACCTCCAGCTGATTAGACTCTGCTTGACTCTGGGGGCAGACACTTTTGCATGGAAGGCATTAGTGGGAATATGCCTTGAGTGACTGAAGAAACTCTTCAAGGTAGCACTTAATCTGGAACACATTCTGGTTTCTGACCAAAGCTACAAAGAGGTGTAGTTGAGCACCTATACGCTGAAGTAAGCTTCTTGGGAGAGTAGCATCGCCAACAGAATCTAAAGTTGTGTAGTAATAAACTTCAGTAGCAATATAAGAATTAAACCAGACCATTAAATTGCTGTGTCTAAAATCTGTGTGGTTGAGCTATAAGGGATTTTTAAACTATTATTGAAGTAGCTTAGAGAAGTAGAGGCAGGAAGACTGAAAAGCCTCTGCAATCCTTGTGATTAAGAGCCAAGACTTCAGAGCTGAGCCAATACGGATTTTCTTTTTTACTCTACCACTTACTGGCTATATGACTTTGAAGAAATGACTTGACCTTTCTGAATCTTAGTATCTCACCTATAAAATAAGTACTATAATGTCTATTGTAGAGTTGCCTTCAGGATTAAATGGAATAAGGAATAGAAATTGTCTTGTAGGGTTTCAGCTTATTATGAATTTTCTAACTAACAGCATTATTACATTGCATTTATCAAATCAGCATTGTTAGGAGAAAACAAACATCTATCAATTAGTGGATACTGATTGAGGACCTCCTGTACAACAGGTGCCATGGTGATGTCATAAATATATATATATGTGTGTGTGTGTGTATATATACACACACACAGAGACAGACAGAGAGAAAGAGAGAGAGAGAGAGAGAGAGAGAGAGAGAGAGAGAGAGAGAGAGAGAGAGATGCTCTTTTGTCCCTAAGGATCCAGAGAGTGCTACAGCATAGGAGCTATAGAAACAAAGAGAAAGGAATATCTAAGTGAACTTGAGGCCCCGAGTATTAAAGAGTCAAGCTTAAATTAAGAGTTGACAGATAAATAGCAGGGGCCAGGGAAATTTGTTCCAGAGAGCATTTCTGGGAATACGGACACCACATTCTCAAATGAAGCATCAGCATGTGGCATGTTCAGAGACTAGATGCTGAGCCAGATCAATATGGGTTGGAACACAGGGAAAATATTTAAAATAAGATTTTTAAGGCAAAGGGTGTCTAACCCTACAACACAAATTCTGGTTGCATTGATCTAAATACTTCATTAATTGGGGGGAATAACAAATTTACATGCTAATCCACAGGCTGACCTTTTGGTCCTCTGATCAAAAAATAAGTGACAAGTACTGAACAACAGTAGTCTTTCCCTTTTCTTGTCTTTCATGTTGTACTAATCTGATGTTTATCATGTCTTCAAGGTTATTCTCATATTGCAAAACTCATAAGAGAAAAAGAGGGGAACTGAAGGAGAAGAGAAGCAAACGCTTTACAATTTAGCAAGATATATGTGAAGATATCTCATTAAAACATTGACTGTATGGTTATTCTGTATATAATTATATTGGTAATGTGTACATGGCTCATTTAGTATGTGTTTGTCCAGAAATGATCTTGTTTCTGGCTTCTTTAAATATAATAGCTGGTTAAATTAAATCAGGTACCTGATCCCATGCTAAACTGTATACATTTGATACCACATGAGATCTCACAGAACAATGATAAAGTAGGTACACTTTGCATTTTACATATGTAGAAAGTGAAGCTTAGAGAAATAATGTGACTTGTTCAGTTTCAAGGAATGAAGAGGAGAGGTCTGGGGACTTGAACCCATCCTTTGTGAGTTGAAGGCCTATACTCTTTGCATTACATTAAACAATAATTTGCTACCCAACAGGAGAGACCATGCCATGCCACGGAAAACCCACCTGCACTTTCAGGCATGGTCTTGGAGCCTGAATCCAAGCACTCAGAAAAGCAAAGCCCTACATTAAAACAAGACTTCATCAAACAACTGTATTTGTAATAAGTCCTAAAACACCACTTATCTCAGTTAATTGGTCCAGTGCTTCTCCAATATATGAAGAGTTAAAATGTTTTTCCCAAGGATGGAATTATATGTCATTAGGACAGAGTTAAAACAGCGGATATGAGAAAAGAAAGCACTTGAGATTGTGACTAAAACAAAGTAAACGAAACGTTTATTCTTCCAGATATCCCAAAGTATAGTCAAAAAAGTGGCATGGAAACTCAAGCATTAATCAAAATTAGCCATTTGCCTTGTAAATGAGGCCATTAATGCTCAACTTAAGGTGGACAGTAACCTGTTGCTTCCCTCTAATTGTGTAAGAAAGTTACATACAGCATATATCTGACTGCAGTCTTCTGTAGTTAGCTGTGATTTCCAAATGGCTCGATGTGAAATACAAATCTTACAAGCCATTAGGCTATTAATAGTTGTAGCAAATATTTCAAAATTGTCCATTAGCCAAATAGAGTTGGCTATATTATTGCTTAGATAAATGTCGTAGTGTATCTAGGATAGTAATAAAGTCAAACTTACCTCTCAAATTCCATTCCTTGTGTGCTGTTCCAATCAGGGCACACCATTATGTGAAGAAGTTAATAAATATCAATGAATTGTATTTTGAAAGACATTAAACAAGTGAACATGTGACACAAAGGAAAGTAGAGTAACTTTTAAAATTCCATAAATATACCAGAAATTAAATGTGTAAACACTGGGTATGCTTTCTCTTAATAGTCTTCAGAGTTGTTCAGGGAAGCCTGTAAATTGTAATAAGGGGAAGAAGCTCTCAGAGAGAAAAGCCTCAAACTGTTCTTAGCTTTGGTAAGCACAGTGCTCTGAACACAGTAGGAACACAATCAATGCCGTGACCAATGGACTCATAAATGTGGAGCGTCTTGAAATTAATGATAAGTTTAACATGTCTGAGGCCTTGAACTTATCTTACAAATTGGTCCTTGGAAAGAATAAAAGAAGAAAAATATTAGGCAATCAGAAGTAATGAAGATCTTGTAAAAATAGCTATCTACAAAAGCAGGCTAAGTGAGTCCTTGGACAGTCAGCATATCTACAAATCAGCAGGTCCAGATGATATACCTTCTATCTGTGGGATGAAAGAAACTGGCAAGCATGCTAACTGCATCATTTACAGTTATTTTTGAAAAACTGTGGGGATCTAGAGAACTGCAAGAGATGAAAAGGAAAGAAAATACAATGTTCTACTTACATTTACAAAAGAGATGAAAATGACCCCCAGAAAACTCAATGATAATTAAAGTTAAGGAAAAGGGGGATATTCTAATGGCTTATATAAAGATGACAATTAGAGAACATGTCCATATTCAGATAAAAGATTTTTTAAGGTTAAAATACAAAAGGAATTTGAATATAAAATAATGTGAATTTGAGTAACACTTCAAAGTGTTTGTTCATAATTGTTTAAGCAATACAATTTTCTCAAACATGAGCTATAGCTACCCAGGCAAAAATAGTTGTAAGATTATAAATAATAGTTATGAACATGCAGTTATCATTTTAAAAATACTAAGGAAATATGATGGTCTTTAACGTCACCTTTCTGTAGATAACATTATTGTGTTTTCATTGAACAAATGTTAATTGAACGTCTCTTATGTACCAAACACCACACTGTATGCTGAGATCATAAAGATGAATAAGGCAGGCTTCTTGACCGGTTACACAAGAAGTGTTTAATTAGTACAGGAGCTTGAATATACTAAGCATGTAATAAAGTTGACTATAATTATTGCTAGTTATTAATTTACAAAAACATTTTTACATAGTGGAGTTCCAGTTATTTTCCTATTTGACCTAATCATTGTCTTAATAACTGATTTCTGACAGAGAGATCAAAGGGGGACGTTTTGTGAAATTTTAAGTGGGTAGCGACAGGACACTGATCTTACCCTTTCTGTCTCCAGAAAAGGTGACTCATGACTTTTGCCAGTTTTGTTACCTCTTCCCTCCACCCCTACCCCACCACACTTCAAAGCTATTAATCAGGATAAATTTTACTCTTTATGTGCACATTAAATGTATGTATAGCTTTTTGTTCTGGATTCCTATAAGAACTGGAGAACTCTAGCCTTAGTTTCTCATTTTACAGGACTTACTTGTTTTGTACCTTAGACTGTGTTTAAATGAATTTTCATTTCAGAAATACCCTAAGCATTGAATGGAATTTCTGCTTAGTTGTTCTATATCCTTCTCATATTTTGTGCAATTGTGTCAACAGAAGATAGTCTGGACTGTGACGTCAGGTAATAATTTTCATCCTTTAAATAGTGTTTAATGTGCATTTCATTTTAGGGATGCATTTTATTTATATTTCATTAAAATTAGTTTTTAATATTTTTAAATGGAATATTTAGAGGACAGAGGTATCTCTGACTTTAGAATATGACAATTTATGCATTGAAATTTATAATCTTTTGAGATAATTTAAAGTGGATTATATTAAATAATCAGTGATTTTTAAATAAATATATGTTATATAGACATTTTTATGCTTATAATTTCACTGGTCATAGATGGTAGATAACTCACAATTGGTGTCATATGAACAATAAATAACAAGAGCTATCATTTGCTGAGGGCTTACTATATACTGGGCACCATGTTAAAGGTTTAGCATATTACTTTCTTAATTTTCAAACACCATCTAGGTTGATATCATTATTACCAATTTATACATGAAAGTGTTAAAGCTCTATCAAAATCAGAAACCTGAGCTCTTAACCTCAGTTTAATATCTAACGGTGATGCTAAACTATTTCATGAAGTGGCCAAGTACCAGCCTTTCAGAATTAATGTCCCGAAATACATTATATTGGGGGAGGAGGGGGAAAGGAGGAAGGAGGAGCAGTCAGTATATCTTTGTCTGATTCTGAAAGGATACGTACAACAAATGAGTCCTTGATTTCATAAAAACATAAAGTTATAGGTAAATACCCACACAAAACCGGAGTGAAAGAAAGATGTCCTAGAACCAAAATGAGAAAATAAACAAAGAGAGAGGAGTTAATATTTACTGTGTGCTACACCCTGGGGCATGTATCACATCTCCATGACTCAGTGACTATGCAAGACAGGCATCTCCCTGTTTCTTCGATGCTGAGATGTCACTGATTATAAGATTTCAATAGTTATAATAATGGGTTTGTTTTAGGAAAAAAAGCTACATGTAATATATAAGTTTCAAACTGACTATATAACTTTACGGTGTAAAAAAAGGTCACAGAACTGAGTAAATAAAGTATGGTCCCCATTTTGACAGATGTAGAAACTGAAATCCAAAGAGCTTAAGCTTAATCCAAAGAGCTGAGATTTATTGAGCCCTTACTATGTACTAGGCACTATTCCAAACACTCTTCATATATTAACTATTTTTAAAACTCACAGTAATCCTCTGAGGTAGGTAGATATCTTTATTATCCCCATTTTACTGATGAAGGACGTGAGACCCAAGAGAGTCTATGAAGTGGATAGCTATGTGGTTGAGAATCACTAAAGGCTCATCTACATCCCACCTCCACACAGTAGGCTGTCCTGACCAGTAATGTTAGCCTCTGTTTTCTGATCTGCAGAGATGGTCCCACAATTGAGAGTGCCAGATCCTGGGGCCCAGTTCCTTCTGGTTGGCCTTGGGACACAGAAATTAACCCGTCAATGACATGACCGTTTTTTGAGCTCTGGCAGCAAGTTGCCTGACTTCAAACTATACTACAAGGCTACAGTAACCGAAATAGCATGGTACTGGTATCAAAACAGAGATACAGACCAATGGAACAGAACAGAGCCTTCAGAAATAATACCATTTTTGTTAAAAACTGAAATGTAAATCGATACAAACTTAAACCTCTGTTATTTTTTATTGTCCTTTCAATAATTCTTCATCTTGCCATAAGATCAATCATCCTATAGCATTTTGGTCTTTTCACATACGACCCTCCAAATCTTCAACGACGCTTTATTGCTAAGTTCATTTTTTTAGCCTGCCATTCCAGAGACTTTGAGATCTGGCTCAGACTCTCTGTGACCCTGTCTTGCATTGGAAAATGGTGAAAAAAACAGGATTTTGGGACATGCTGTTTGGATGTGAATCCAGGTTGTCTCACTTGTTAGCTATACATCTTTAGACAATCATTTTCCCTTTCTGAATTCCAGTTTATTAATTTATAACAAAATTTATCGAACATTTACTTTGTGCCTCTAATTGTTTCATTATAATATTTGATCCTTACAATAACCCTATGAATTATCTCCCTTATAACTAAGAGGAATCGGGGCCTGAATCAGTTTTGTTTAATGGCCAAAGGCACACACATAGAAAACAAGGACTGAAGATTTGAGTTTAAGTCCACTTTAGAGTCTTAACATCTCATCATTCCTGTTTATCGACTGCCATGGCATGAATATGAAAATACCACTAGAATGCAGGCTCCAGGAGACCAAAAGCCTCTCTCTTCCTCACTGCTACATCATAGCTGGATTTCTGGGTATGGTGTATGCAGTGCATGTTTCAGGAGAAATTATCTAATGAAAACACTTTGAAAACCCCCAATTTATATTCATTATTTGGGAGACAATCAACCACTTTTTATACTGACTCTGCGCTGTAAAGACAGAGGAATTTTTCCTGGCACTTAGCTGAAGTTCAATGAATACCTGCTGATTAATTCACTGAATAATAAATTCATATTAGACAATATACAGACGTTTACCTCACAGATGGATACTATCAGAGTATCAATCCTTGGAAAAGATTCCCAGGGGGTTCTGTCTGCAGTGTCCAGCTCAGTCTAGAATGACCTATATTGAAGACACTGTTGGTCTTCCTCTGGTGTGTTTCAGGAGATGAGGAAAAGGAATATGGCAACAACCTGTGTTCTAGACTCAGGCATATCAGTTGTTTCTTATTCAGTAATTCTGTCTTGGCAGTCAGGAAGCTCAGAGTTAAATGTGATGCACAATTGCAGAGACCAACTGTAACTCATTGTTTCTGATATAATTATGTTCCCTCTTTTATTACTTGATGGATTCATTTATCTTTATTTTAATGTTTTTCTTATATCTGTATTTTGCAAGCTAAAACACTTAAATTATTTTTAAAAATATGCAAGTTTATACATAATAGGCAAATAGATCGTGATATGCTTGCAAATACCTGCCTTGTTAATTCTGAATTCTCAGACTATAGGCTCAGGCCACTGAGAACTGTGGCAGCTCTGTGATATCTTTATCCTTAGTCAATGCCCTTGGGAGTGGACTTGTCTCTCTGTCTGTTCTGTACTTCCCAACTTTTTATAGAACTGTTGGAACCCAATTAAGAGAGTCTGCCAGGCAACTTCTGCCTTGTCCTGGACATACTCCTATTACTTCTCAGCTACCTTGTTCAAGTTAGTGACACTTTACTCCACCTAAAACCTTTAACACTCATGCCACAAACCACTAGGGCTGGTTCACTCTGAAACAAATTTCTTATCATGGGAGAATATAAGGTTACCTTTACTCACAGAAAATTAATTATCTTTATCTGAAATTTTTTTTTTTTTTTTTTTTTTTTTTTTTTTTTTTTGAGACGGAGTCTGGCTCTGTCGCCCAGGCTGGAGTGCAGTGGCCGGATCTCAGCTCACTGCAAGCTCCGCCTCCCGGGTTTACGCCATTCTCCTGCCTCAGCCTCCGGAGTAGCTGGGACTACAGGCGCCCGCCACCTCGCCCGGCTAGTTTTTTGTATTTTTAGTAGAGACGGGGTTTCACCGTGTTCGCCAGGATGGTCTCGATCTCCTGACCTCGTGATCCGCCCGTCTCGGCCTCCCAAAGTGCTGGGATTACAGGCTTGAGCCACCGCGCCCGGTTTTATCTGAAATTTACAGAAAGACACCACATTGTATCTGGATAAGACAAAACATATCTATTTTTCAAGTTAACTATTTCTGGTTTCAAATTCCAGCTTCACTTTCTATAGCATTTTACTTCTCTGTGCTTTGGTTTCCTAATCCTTAAAATGGTCTAATAAAGGCCTCTTCATATGGTGATGGTGAGAATTCATTTGAAATAATACAAGTGAAAATATGACAGTTTGAATACTCTTTTGTTCTTTCCTAGATTTTTATAAATGGCCCGCATACATTATATTCTTTTTAATTATTACCTATTTTGAGACTGGGCTGGCTTTGTCACCCAGACTAGAGTACAGTTGCACAATCATAGCTCACTGAAAACTCCACCTTCCTGGCTCAAGCCATCCTCTCACTTCAGCCTCTGAGTAGCTGGGACTACAGGCATGTGCCACCACACCCGTCTAATTTTTTGTGGACATGGGGTTTTGCCCTGTTGCCTAGGCTGGAGTCGAACTCCTGGGCTCAAGCAATCCACTTGCCTCAGCCTCCAAAGTGTTGAGATTACAGGTGTGAGCCACAGTGCCTGGCCCACACACTTTACATTCTACTTTGGAATATGAATCATCAGACACATTTTCTCTGAATAGCAGATAGCAAAAGGCCTAGGGGAGGAGAAAAAAAAAAGGGAAGAATGTTATCTTCCATATTTAAGAGAGAACAAAGTTGATTTTACTGCTCCTAGGGGGATAACAAAGGGTACTCTTGTGGGTTCCAGTAAGAAGGAGGCAGATTTTCACCCCACAGCCAGAGGAAAATTTTAATAATTATAGCTTTCCAAACTTTTAATGTGCTGGTTCATTTGATGAGCTTCACTTCACAGGAAGTATTCAAACAAAAATACTCATCATCTAGTATCCTTCTCCAAGGAAAGTCTTCTGAGTTGGGTGGGAGTTTAAACAACACACCTATAGGATGTCTCAAAGCACATATGCTGAGGGTGAGGGCAATCTGACTGTGACATCTCTCTGGGTTTTTTGACTCTTTTTTTGTCTTTCTTGAAGCTACAACCTGGGTTGAAAAGGCCATTTTTCCTAGGAAAAAAGAGGACTATTTTTAGTCAAGGGTTCATGATTCTAAGTACTTATTTCTGTATGAAATATTCATTGTGTTTCAGACACAGTCGAGGTGTGAAAAAATATAAAAAGACATTTCCTCATTTGGATATTGATTTATTTATTAATCCATTCATTCATATGTGTATTTATATATTCATCCAACAATTACAGTGTTTTTACTGAAAGTCTTACTAGGTTTATGGAAATATTTTAGGCTCTGAAGATATACCAATATGTTCATAGATTTTACGTTTAAGTGGAAGAGACTACAATAAAGTCTACAAATAAATAATAATCTTAAATTTATTTTTTAAGTATTTTTTTCATCTTGCAGAAAACTAAAGTAAAAAATCACAAAATATCAGTGTGAAGTCCCCTTGAAAAGCAGAGGGCAAATGCCTTCTAAACCAAGTCTCTGTCAAGACTGGTAGATCAGATGCACACAGTTCTCCCCCTCCTGCCACTAAGAAAATGCACCAGCTGTAGATCATTATCTTCAGGAAGCCTCTCTTGGTGGGATCTAAACAATGATGGTTTTATCTGAACCTTCTTCTGTGCTCAATATACTGTGTATATTCAGATGGGCAAAATCATCTGGCATGGTTCACCTCTATCCAGGTAGACTTATTCTTCTGTTTTACCTGACAAGCATTTATATAACCGCTATCATTGGCAAGGCCCAGACCTTCATAGTATCTGGAACTTAGAATTTTCAACGTTTTGAGGATAACAGATGATTACTACATGGTGTCTATTAGTTATCCCCAATTTTTCATCTCTTTAAAGTATGTCTTTTCTTGATTTTCCATACGTATTCAGAAAATGAATAAAGAGGAGAGAGAACATAGGCCATACTAATAATTAGACCTCATAATTACTGAGTGCTGACCACACGCCAGGCACCATGGTGTGTGTTTTATGCACATTATCTTAGGTAATCCTTATAAAAACCCCATGAGGTAAGCATTATTATCTCCATTTACATTGGAAGAAATCAAGTCTAGCAATGTGCCCCAAGCTCATCTAACCAGACAGTGCCTAGCCAGGATAGGCACTGCCTCCCCACCTTTGGCAGTTACCTCTATACCTCCTTCCTGCTCCAGTTTTAGGATGAAAAGAAATGTGGACTTAAAGCATAGCTTTGTGCATCTGCCCGAGGATTGTGTCACTGCTGGTAGCTTTAGCTATATGTGTAGCCACACAGCTATGACAGAGAAGTAGATTTTCAAAGAAGTAATGTTGCAAGTTTTTCTTAAAAAGGTTTTCTTTAATGAATATGCCTTTTTGTCTCACTAGGCTGTCAATTTCTTTCTGATTTTTCTCTCCATGTTTACCTTAAAGAATACATTCTTTCATGTCACCTGAATTGGCTTAGTAATTTAGAGGAAAATCTGGCTGATAAATCATCTCTAAATAGAAGAATAAAACTTCTCTTAATTCAAGGAAAAATATGTAAAAGTAACTGTCTGATGGCAAAAAATATTATTAATTCTGAGAGGTTATCTGAAGAGAATTCCTAATATAAATGGTAGGGTGTAAGGTGACTGTAATCTTTGAAGAGAGGTTATCATTGTCTGAATGATTTTCTGTTAGAAATGAAGACTCAAGAAAATAAAGGTTAGCATTTTATATAGAAGAATATAATTGGGAAAACAAAAGAAGGGAGAGGAGAAAGCAGAAAGAGGCAGAAGAAAACAATTAATTCCCCTAAGAAAGAACCCTTAGCCTACTCATCAATGTTCATTTCAATCCTCATTTGTTATCCTTACTTCAGTTACAAATTTCTTTTGAAAAGCCTATCCTAAGAAGGCCTTTCGCTGACCACATTATTTAAAATGGCATCTGCATTTCCTATTCCTTTATTCTTTTTAACTTTTCTAGTAATTATCAATTGCTATTTTAGAAATATTTAAATATCTTTCTTCTTGTTTATTTATTGTCCATATTTCCCATTAGAATATCAACTTTATGAAAAAGAGACTACATTTTATTGATTGCCTATCTACAACTCGTAAAAATAAACCAGGTATGAGGAAGGTCTTCAACATATTTTTGTAGAATGTAAACCCATGTATTGAAACATAAATATGTTTATTCAAATATTAGAATTTTTAAATTGCATATACTCAGCAAATAAACCTAGATAACTTAAGTTGCCTTCAAAGTTGTCATACACATGAATGTATGTACAGTTATAAAAAATTACTATTCCTTTTTAATAATAATCTGAGTGCCAGCTTGTCTTATGCAATAGGTAATGTATTGTAAATACATAGAAAGAAGTTCAGATAATACAGATAACCTGATCATAGTATAGAACTAATAAAATGGGGAGAATAATAAATGACAAGAACAAAAGAAAGGACCAAAGGAACTTGGTCACTTTGATAAAGACGGCTTGCTGACACCAGGCCTCATATGTCTTTAGGATGCCCAACTTATAACTACAATGGAATGACACTGTAGTTGTTTTTTCATAAAAGTTTAGACTTGATACACAGCATGAGTGTTTCACAGTCATGTGCTAAGAACTGCAGTACATTGGGGCCCATGAGGACTGAGCTACAGTCTCAGTCTCAGAAACAAAAAGTTTCAGGACTTGATTCTATGCTACATACTATATTCTTACTGCTATAACTTCAATGCTATGGGAGCCAAAACAAAACAAAACAAAACAAATGATATTTTAATGTTTTGTCTGATACTGAACAAAATGGCATGTCCACTTTTGATTCGTAGTACCACGAAATGTATTATAACAGTGTTCTTTGGTCTGTATTCTTCCTTCTTACTCCCTAAAGCATTAGTTCTATTGATATGAATACCCTGATTCATAATATTTTGGACTCTAATTATTTTTCTCATTATTTCAGTGCAACCATACAAATTAATACAAGCTATAAATGTGAGGCTTAAAAGAAATGAGGCCAAGCCAAGAAGATATTGGTGCATAAGCAATAGGATTTTAAAGGAAAATGGAACCATAGCTCCTTGGTCTAATATTCCTCAGATACTGTTCCTCATTAGCATTGGGTCTATCATCCCTGGCAGGAAGCAGGAAATGGAGAGAATGGCACTTTGCGGGTCCTCCCATGTCTATCAGAATAAGTCACAAAGAAATACTTTGAAATGCACAGTCCCAATACCATGATGATACATGAAAAATAATGCCAGAGAGAATCAAAGGGACACAGCTTTGGAGTGCCTGAAAAAAGACTGTAGCTCAGTCCTCATGGGCCCCAAGGTACTGCAGTTCTCAGCACATGACTGTGAAACACTCATGCTGTGTATCAAGTTGACGTACAAGAAAGAGACCTGGGCCAGTAGAGGCAGGGTGGATTTCCCAGTCACTGCTTCTAAGTCCTGGGGCCTCAGGTAGGGACTCATTTGTAACACCTGGACTACAACATCCACTTCACAGGGAAGTGGTTAAGCTTACCTGAGGTAAAACGCGAAAATGCACAGCATGGAGTTTAGCCTCAACTAGCCCGCGTAAATGTGGCCTACTCTGAAGGTACATCTAAAGTAATGGGTGTTTTAGAGGTGGAAGCATGAAGTAATTAGACGATCCTTTGTGACTTCTAGAAATCAGATTATAATTATAGTTTGCACACATAAGTAAATGTGTGCATCATTTTCATAACTATGTCTCAAGAGTAAAAGAAATATTTCCTCTAGTAGAGGCTATACACAAAGACTAAACTAAGGGCTTGAAGGTTGTGATTATGATGTATGCTCCTTAGTACCTCTCCATGCCACCTAGCAGAGTGTTAGATATTTGATAATTATCTACTTAACTTAGTGTAATTGACAGAGGAAGAAACATGAGGAGGCCCTGGTGAAAATTTCTATAAATGCTCTGATTTTCAAAAGATTGCCAAATCCTTAGGATACCCATAAACATAAACTATGCTAACTTGTGATAATAAATAAGCCCCAAATTTTGGTAAGTTACAATTTCTTTCATGTTCCTGTTACATGTCCATTGTGGGTCAATTGTGGCTCTGCTCCCTTTCTCTGTTCTGGGAGCCAGGCTGATGGAGTATCCCTTTTCTGGAATATTGCCAGACTTGCAGCAAAGGAACAAGCATGTGGGAAAACAACAGAATGGTCTTTAAAACTTTTGTTTTGATGTGTCATGGAGCTTTCTGTGCACATTTCATTGGGGGAAAAAAAAAATAACTCATGTGGCCACTCATGATGTATGATCCTTTTGCTCCGAGGGGCACTTCCAGTTACATGACTAAATCTGAAGTCATGGGGAAGTATAATCCATCCCCAGGGGAAGGCAGCAAATATTTTGAACAATAATATAGTATAATAGTTTTAAAAAAGAACTCCGAAAACAAAGGCAAAGTAAAAAACAAATTCCTACATTACCTTCCGGAACTGCAGAGTTCAAACTAAATTAACACTTAATTAACATGTAAAAAAAAAGCCAGTACATTATATGTATATGTTTATACTTTTAAAGATCATGACCTCATGCTGGTTTTTGTTACTAACACAATGGCTGCTACCCTTTAACCCCAGTGTGTCAGCTTGATTACTGAAGCGAGAGAATGAAAACTTTCCCCCTGAACATCACACTAAAACATGGTGCCTGCCACAGACGAAGACCTGAAATCTCTTCATTCACCTGGTATTTCCTTCTTGTCAACTATCCCATATTTGAGTAATTAGCTTAAAATTGAATGATTGTAAGTAAAATATTTTTGTATCATAAAAATGAGCAAGTTACCTAATTTCTCATTAAAGTGTATCCTAAGAACCATGTACTATATTCTGTCTAGAATTGTCAGCTCTGATTTTTCAATGAACCTTTAACCATTTGTCTCTTCATTACATTCCATGAACCAGGTAATAATGATGTCATTTATTTTGGTTTCTCCTATTGTCTCTGTGTGTGTGTGTGTGTGTGTGTGTGTGTGTGTATGTGTGTTTGTTGCTCATTCAGGCCTCACAGGAATGCAACCACAGGCAAGTTCTCTGAATGAGGTGTGATTGCTTTCCTCAGAAAATTACTTTGCACTTTAATTATTTTTCTGACATTTTTACCAATAAATAATAAAAAGTTTTCAAACAGCACAACATAGAGGTTGAACTCTGAGCCTGGAGGTTAGGAAGACTTTCATTTATCTCTGTCCACCTGATATGAGTTATTGGTTACTTGCTTTTCAACAAAGACCCATTATAGGAAAATTATATTCTAAGGTAGCTGTATTTAATGAATTTTGCTTAATCTTTGCCTACATTTGATTTGCCAGATCTCACACTCATGGCATTTTCTTCTTCTTTTTTTTTTTTCATTGATAAAAGCTGCAGATTGTCTTGAAAAGCTATTGTAGTTCAATATGGCTGTCTTCCTTGACATTTACATGGATCTCAACTTTATTTATTTTACTGCATAGTACCTAGCTGCCTGGCTGGAGAAATGAAGATCGCACATTCAGCAATTTATGCAATCCCAGTCAAAAGACTATTTTACCGTCTGTTGAATAATTAGCAATGTGCGTGAAGAAAGAATATACAGTAACTTGCCTGACTTTGGGCAAAAAAAAAAAAAAAAGATTAGAATGACAAATAGTCAGACTCTAGGGTCAAATGCTTTGCCGGTAGTTGCATATGTTTATGCCAAAATACATAAAGAAATGTCACTTCAGCACATGAGTGATGACAAACACTCCAAGTGGGGCTGCAGTTCATCAATCATTTCAAATGTGCAGATTGGGTTTACCTATATAAACAAAAGCAATAAAACTACTCAAAGCCTCACCTTAAACAATTCAAGCATGACATAAACACAGTTACTGCACAGTCAAGCCCCATTTTACTTAAGAAGCAGTCAGAAATACCGCAACAAACTATGATTCATTAAGATTAATAAACCACATCTTTAATAAAAAAAGGTGTGCTAATATTTTGCATAAGTAAGTATGAGAATCTCATTCAGCATCGTAGCACAACAGAAAGCGTATGCAGCAGGGAGTGTGATTAACGAACCTTAACACTGTGGATTTGCAGTCATTCTCAACAAGGTTTCAGGTTCAGGGTGGTAAGCATAGAGAGAGCTTGAAGCAAGAATCCACAACAGGTAGGCTGCTCTAAGCTCAATTTTAATGAGTCATTAAAAAGAAGGTGAATTAATAAAACTATTACATGTTTCCAAGTCATTTTTTTTCTCCCCAGGATACTTTTGAAACATTGATTCTTTAAACACCTGCTAATGTCTTAGGAGAGTGAATACTTTATTATGGTCCCTCCTTGGTAAAGAGAAGGCCAAGAAGATCAAGGTCATAGATTGTGGCACAGAATTGAAGTCAGAAGTTTGTTCAAGATTACATATCATACCTCTTCTTTGAGAAGGTGCATTTGTAAGCATGAAACCTGTGTTCTTGTTCTCCTATTCCACCTCTAAGCTGTGTCTGACACTAATGTTATGATTGGCTCTCTAGAAGATACAAGTGGAAGTGGAAGTTAGCCATGCCACTACTACATAATTAAGAAAGATTTGGTTTAGAAGAAGCAACACAATCTACTAATAACCAATGAAGGCTCTTCTGTACCTGCCCATAGAGAAGTTAAATGTTTTTATTTTATTTGTATTAATTTAAAACATTTCTTATTGATGTATACTTGACAAATAAAAAATTGTCTTTTATGGTGTACAATATAATGCTTTGATACATGCATACATTGTGAAATGATTACCACACTCAAGCTAATTAACATATCCATCACCTCACATAGTTACAGTTTGTGTAAGTATGTGTTTAGAACATTTAAGATCCATTCTCTGAGCAATTTTCAAGCACACAATGCATTACTGCCAATTATGGTCACCATGCTATAAAATAGATCTTCAGAACTTATTTATCTTGTTAACTAAAACTTTATAACCCTTGACCGACATCTCCCAGTGTTAAGTGTTTTGATTCCTCAAATGAGGGACTTGGCTTAGTTGAACTATACATTCTCTCAAATTTCAACTCAAATTTAACAAGAAGTGAGCAGGGTTTCTTTTCCTTAATTTCACTGAACTTTTAAGATGTAATTGAATGACAAAGGAGAAACTCTCTGTTCAGGATATAATTGGAAGATCTTAATTCTTCTGACAATTTTTCCTTTCATTGGGCCAATTTTGTAGATTTAGAGGGGTTAAATAATTCAGAGAAGATTTAACCCATATTTGAAATGAACTAAATCCTTTACGAGAGGTCATTTTGTTGCTTCCTGAAAAGTAGAAACAAACTCAGTCGACTTTGATATACTTTCATTAAGGTGTGACCTGATGATAATATTCAAACTGAAGAGTTGATTGAAATAAATTTTTCCAACACTCCAAAATGATAAAATATGGGAAATAAATACTTAAGGATAACAAAAGAATGCTACTTTAAAGTGGCTACAAAATCACTGGCTTGCCTAATTGACTATTCTTACATTATATCCACATTCCTTGGGAATAACAGCACACTAGGAATCAAGGGACTAGAGCACAATCCTCATCTGCCACAAATTCAATAACCATATGGACATTTGCTGGGCAGAGACAAACTGAAAGCTGTGAGAAATTCAAAGATGAAACAAGACCCTGCCTCCAAAGAATGCACAGTCCAACGAGAAAAAAAAAAAAATTAAAGTTAGGAGTTGTCATCTAGAAAAAGAAGAGCCTTGTTTCATGGAAAGCTTTATGTAAACTTTAACTTCATCACTGTTCAGACCCAAGTACTTTGAAACTCATTCAGGTTGAACTTAAATTGCTGATTTTCAGCCTCTTTTTTCCCAGACATTATTAGATTTTAATTTAGCTCTTCCCCTCAAAGCTGTTTGCATCAAATTAAAAGAGCAAGTGGAATTTTTCTTGACAAGCCTAAGAAAGCAAATTGGTCTGATAGCCTATACTCAGGCACAGTTAACAGCTCAATTTGGTGTGGGAGCTGTGCCATATATTGTAGAATACTTAGCATCATCCTGGCCTCTACCCACTAGATGCCAATAGCCCCCGCCTCCAAGTCGTGAAAACCAAAAATGTCTCCTGACATGGCCAAATATCCCCAGGGGCTGGGAGAGAGGAGAAAAATAACCCACGGTTGAGAACTGGCATAGAATGACATCCAGAAGGAGAAAAAGTCAATCCAAGGATATGTTATTAAACTACTCACTAGCTTAATAACAACTGGAAACAACCGGCAACTGGGGTTCTGTTTTGCTGGGGACCTCTGAGTATATAACTATGCCTTGTTTACCTGAAGGATGCAAGGGGGGTGTATTTATCTACTGGATCACATCTGTCATCTATCAAGGGTCACCCTGTAGGGGACTGATGCCTTGCACTCCTTTGTGATCGTGTCAGAACAACTTGGTTGGCATTGTACAAGTTATGAAAAAGCTCTAGGTCAAAAAGTAAAGAAATACTGCTGAGGCCAGGTTTCTGGTTACACCTGTGTGAGACTGGTTGCCATAGCCATAGTTGGAGTAGAAAGTGGATAGGAGAGATGTAAGGTAGGGTTGAAAGGGTGTCAGATGTAACCTAAAGACACATTACGTTACTATTTAAGACTTTGAATATTTCTTCTTTGTATGCATTTAGAGGAGAATAGGAGAACATATGTTGGTTTATATATGTAATTCAGGACTTTTTCCTCTGTAGAAAGTGAGAGCTACAATTACATGCACCCAGGAGACACAGAAAAGTATCCAGAGTGTAGAATGTGCCAAAAATAGAGACACTATATTAAAATTAATATTCACCCCAGTCAATGACTTTGGATTTTGCCCTTTAATTCATGCATTTAAAATGTATTTAAACTATAATATCAGGTAAGAGAAACACATAGATATTATGTCAAATTCTTACAGAGTAGTAAAATGTGAGGTGCATAAAAATAAGATTAAAAGTATGAAATCCAATTAAAATTTCACAGGAAATTTGCTGCAAGGATATATTTAGTAAAAAAGCCTAATCACAATTTTTCAAATAAAATTTACATTTATATTTGAATTTTATTTTTTTAAAGAAGACATTTAGCTTGTCAGGTGCATATTTAACTAAATATATATTTACATTGTTAAATGATAAGAATATGTGCATGTATAGCTATACACATATGTATGCATTTACACACATGCTCAGGATTCTTTCCCACTTTTCATTTAGCTTATTAAAAATGAATACAAACAGACTCTGAGCTCCAGGACCCTCTAAGAGCTTATAGCCTATAGCAGCTTTCAAGATAACAGCTTCTTTAACCAGAGGAGTTCTGACTTCTCGGTCAGGCTGTTTGAAGTTTCCAAGGCTTGGGGAGAGGGTGGTCTTTTCAGAAAAAAAGCCAGTATTTCAAAGAAAAGACATACCTTTTTCCCCCTTTTTAGTGCCAAGATTTGAAATTCTCTGAAGAGGAGAAAAAAAAAAAATCTTCCCTTTAAAATGTAGTAGTTTTCTGAAGAGACCCATCCCTCAGCCTGGCAGACTCCAGACATGCTCCTTACCAAGGACTCTGTGCCCAGAGGCTCTGGGCCATACCCTGAAATCAACCATTCCAGTAGCGTTCTTCTCATAGTAACCACCTAAAATCAATTATCCTGAAAGAGTTCCTTATTTCAGGAAGTTTACCAGACATATAAATTATGTTGGAATGGTACTCATTAATTGGTTAATGTAGATGATTTATTCTCAAATATCCATAAACTATTTCTTTAATCTGGACTTAAGAAATTCTTATTTAAAGAAAAAATTTAACTTAAGGTTGGTAAAACAATATTAAATTATAATATAGAGTAGTATTTTTCTAAAGGTAAATACAGCTAAAGCAGCTACTAAAGGTAATTATTCTGAAAGAGGAAGAAAATCTGGTGTCTGCACAGTTGCCTGACCTTAGGCAACTTACTTAACTTGTTGGGGTTTGGACTTTCTCATCGTCAGATGAAACCATGTCACAGAACTGTTGTGAATATTAAATGATGTAATGTCTACAAAACACCTGACATTGATAAGGCATTAACCTGAACTTGTACTAGTCCTTTTCTCCATCATCTAGTCATAGAAATAATCAGTCTAATGTGACATCTCCAGTCTCATTTTATATATTTGTAAAAGAACAAGAAACATGTATTTCAGAGGGTTGTGGAAAGAGTAAAGGAAGTGGCCTATATAAAACACTTGCACAGTCCTTGCCTGATGATAACTGCTCCACACATATTCGGTATCAAGTGGTGGTAGTTAAGAGCAGTTGTGGAGCAACTTCATTACCGTCACAATCATGATTAACAGAACCAAAAAGCATCTGGACTGTGCATGGCATTGTGCTGTGTTAAGTGCTGGGGGTTGAGTGTTAGGGAGCATTGGCCTGTAAGATGAAAAGGCACACAAATATCAGAGTACTTTGACAAATTAACATACAAGTAATGAAAGACAAATACAGACTTTAAGTGACAGAGAAGTAGCAAGGAAGGAAAAATTACTGTTTGCAGGAGTATTTCAGGAAAGAGATGATGAGAAATGAGACCTAATGTTGAAGAAAAGGTAGAATTTATTTGAGTGGCAGAGAAGAAAGGAGATATTTCAGTTAGGAAGTAATGATAAAATGATAGAAAGGCATATTGTGTTTTAAGAGAACAAAGGATCAATCAGTTTGTCTAGGGCAAGATGTCATGGAAGAGACATATTAAGAGGGAGAGAATCCAGTTGGAGTGTCAGGGACCAGGCTTAAAAGTTTTATTCCCTTCTCCAGGAAGAGAACGTTAATGGAAGGGTTTTGAACAGCAAAATGACAACTATAGCCAAATTTTAGGAAGACTGAGTACAATACGTTTAAACTTTTTCCTAAAATTGCTTAGCCAATTCAAAAACTCATCAAAAGTAAGTATGTTGGCTGGTAATATTACTTATTCCAAGTAGATCTCTTAAAATTTAATTTCAAATATGAAAAACTATCGCCTCTCCTAAGATATATTGCAAAGCTTGGTGTTTATTCTGGCTCAACTGGGGACACAATTCTCTCTCTCCCTCCCTCTCTCTCTTTTTGTCTCTATCCCAGAGAGAGACAAAGACATTTACTAAGTAAGGTCCTTTATAAAGAATAATATATACTTCTAAACTTCTCTAACAGGTTATGGGAATTTTTTGACAAAATTAATGCAGCACTGTAGGAAAAGAAAGAGAAGCGGGATAACAAGAAAAGAAACAAAGCCAGGTGGTAGTTATGCACACTTAGTTTGAAAGACTAAACCAAGGACTAGACATTTAGGAATAAAAATACATAAAAACTAGCTCCTTTTGTGGGAGACTAAAGCTGGGAAAATTTGAAGTAATGAAACCTTTAGTTTGAGCTTAAGGGTTACCGTTCTTGAAGCTGTCCAAAATCGCTTGGACACAGGCAGCACTCAGTCATTGATAGTGAGCTCAGCCCTGAACACATTTTATCAGAGACACTTCTGTCCCCCACTCTGTGCAATGGCAGAATTGGATCTCTTAAAAAAAATTTGAACTCAGTATTCAGTCATAAGATTAAAAAATGGAAAGATAGGTATCTTAGTTCCAGCTATCTTAACAAAAACCATCTACTGAGTTACTGAAACCACAGATATCTGTCTTATCATACTGCAAGTTGGAAGTCCAAGATCAAGATTCCTGCAGAGTTCTGTTTCTGATGAGGTCCCGCTTCCTGGCTTGCAGATAGCTGCATCTGACTCAAGATGAGCGCTCTGGTGTTTTTTCTCTTCTTGTAAGGTCACCAGACCTGTTAGATTAGGGCCCTACTCTTAATGGCCTCATTTAACCTTAGTTACCTCCTTATAAACCCTATGTCCAAAGACAGTCATATTGGTAGTTAAGGCATCAGCCTATGAGTTTGTGAGACACAAGTCAGTCCATTGCAATAGGAGTTTAGAAAATTTCATTCTAAATTCTAGTTTGATAAATTATTACCTGTGTGTCCTTGGGTTGACTATTTAAACTTCTTGAGTCCCATATTTCCCACAGTAAAACGGAAGAGGATGAAGTAATATTGTTGAGCTAGAAACTTCTAAGGATGCTCTTAGCTTTAATATTACCACATTCTATAATTATGAATTTTGGTATAAACTAGTTTCATAGGTTCATTCAAAAAAAGGGAAAGAAACCTTGGTAGAACCAATGTAAATGTAACCATAAATATTAAAGTGCTGTTGTCAACAGCTGGAATGGGGTGACCGCAGCAGCAGATGAACTGGGCTGGCAAGCTTCAGGTTAGGATGTGACTGCTCATTTAGTTTAAAAATATCTGGATTTCTGTTACCAACACCCTGTCTCTTTTGGAAAACAAACAAACAAGTATTCCAACCAGGTTTACTTGATAGGAACCAAAGCATAATGCCCTATTTCACAAATGGATTCTGACTCACTTTCACTTTTAATCTTTAAATGCACATCTTTGTTGACAACAGCACATTCTTTGCAACTATTGTTATCAAAGTTAGTTGGAATCACTTTCTACCTTATCTAGTACTACTTAATAAATAACTTCAAAAGTCAAGAATAACAAGTACAGTGAGCTTGTCAGAGAAACAATGATAAGTCATGTTTAAGATAATTAAAAACTTATAGTTGATGGAGAAACTTTGAGACAAACATTGTGGGTTCAGTGAAAAAATATGACAGTGACTGTCATAGCATCTTTCTCTATTCCATTGAATTCTATTGTATTAGAAACCAAAGAACATATTAATAAAGCCACTATTGTCTGATTTATTATAGCTACCAGAATTCACCCCCAGCCGAACAGATCCAAGATCACTAGCAGCGCTGAGGAGGCAGGAGAGATGCAAATCTGAGAGATAAAAGTGAAAAACTCAGCAGTGCAGAAGTAAGTATTATCGGACAGAGTTTCTCCATCTAGCATCCCAACTGGTGAGTAATACCTTCTGCCTCTTTAAGGTAACTATTTATTTGCCTTAGTATGGACAGAGAACATTTGCTTTGGCTTAAAAAAAAAAAAAAAAGAATGTGTGCTCTAATGGAAGAATCAAATTATATCAGAAAAGGAAGCACTTTAAGCTTTATTGCTGTAGATCACTCTGCCTCCAGCTGTGAAACTGATTGATGTTTAAGGCCCCTGAGGCACTGGCAGCTGTGGTGGCTGATTCAAATAAGAAAAAAATAAAGTGTGTGAGTGTGCATGTGGGTGTGAGTGGAATGAGTGTGCACATGTGTGTAGGTGGGGAATAAGCTATATATTTATTTTAACAACTTTCCTCTGAAGATTTTTTAAATAAAATTCTTCTAAAATAAATAGATGGATCAAAAGATACATGTATAATAGCTACTTAAATATTTAAGCAGGGAAATAGAAAAGCGTGTATATATATACACGTATGTATATATATCCGGTGGGGGGAGAGAGAGATCCATCTACATGCTGAATTAGATGATCCTTTATGTCCCTTCCACCAAGGGAAGGGCAGATGAGTTATTAAAGGAACCAAGTTTAGGTTAGAGAAAGAGTCAATAAGTGGTTGCAAGGTATAATGAATTGAATTGAATTAAAAAGATACCTACCCTAGAAGTACTGTTCCACTCTTGCTTTCCTGATGTAACAACTGGATACAGAGATTCATTATATGGAGAAGAACAAGGCACTGCTGGGAAGGACCCAACTCCAATCAAATAAACCAAATAATTGTTAAATGTACACTTTCTACCCAGCATTACAGCTGCAAACAGAAAGCGTGGGTCTGGAAGAATCTCTGTCTCCACATTCCAAGTGGATACCTAGCAAGAACATTTGGCATTGGTTACACTTGCATAAAACATGTCAAGACTTTCTTACTCTCTTGAAAAATTTACAGATTTTCTCTATGACTCTACTCTTTTGTGCTCATTCCAAAAGGCCTGAAACATAACTCGACAAACCATATTCTCTTTATTGAAGGAGTTGATGGGAAAAAAACAGTTCATGTTTTTTTGTTTACAATAAATAAATCTTGGAATAGACCAATTTTGAAAGAGGAGATATATAGCCTAGCACCTACAATGTAAACTCCTTTAATAGGACTAAAGAGATGTTAAAAAATAACAGCCCAAAGCAGGTTAGGATCATCTAGTGTAGGCTGGTTACAACTCTTATCTTAGGATGAATTTTTGCTCATAAGAGTAAAATAGTATTTTTAATTGTACCTCTTAGCACTCCAGCAAACACTTTTCCCAGTGGAAAAAACCCTCCTAATCCCATTATAAGCTTGCAGTTTTCCTTCCTGCTGTCTGCTAAAGGCTTTCTGCACAGAGCCTTCGAAATTTTTCAGCTTACCTCTTTTTTAAAAAAATAATTTCATTCTTGCATGGTGAGTTAAATAGTTTAAATTGATTTCTGAGACCTATCATCCTGGAAATTAATTTTAAAATTTATTAAGAACATTTCAAAGGAATGCTTGTGTTTCTTTTTTCTCACTCACAACTTTTATATAATTTCAAGCTCCCCTCACAGAGCTTATAAACAGAGCCCGCAAAAGACAAGTCAAAAGGGAATGAGCTATTTTTATCATAAAATATAAAACTGTATCGTTGTATAGACAAATATTGCTAGCACCTTTCTAGTGGCATAACCAAAATGGAGAAGAATATGGCCATTGTGCAAGATGTGTCTTGAATTATTTTGTTTCTTTTGTAGAATATTCTTTTTCCTTCTACTGCATATGTTAATATAATTCTCTTGTAGTTCAGATGATAAACACTCCAAATCAGACGTTTATTCTCCGTTATCCATTTGGATTGAGTCACTATTTGCCATGGCACAGGTCGTCCTGACTACTTACCTATAGCAGCGGCTAAATCAGATTGTATGAGTTTCAACAAGAGCACTACCTCTGGAGTTTCTATATAAGAGGGATTGGGGTGAAAAGCTAGTTGCAGGGACAGCTACTTGTCTTGAAGCTGCATGTGTTTAGAAAATACACTGTTTTAAACATGACCTTGTATTATTTAGAATGTCTTCAGGGTGGCAGGCCTGCTGTGGTTTGAATGTCTGGGTTCCCACAAAAAGTCATATGTTGGAACCTAATATCCAATATGAGTCTTTTTGAATGTGTAGTCTTTGGGAGGTGATGACGCCATGAGGTGGAGCCTTCATGAATAAGATTAGTGCCCTTATAAAAGAGACCCAGAGAGATTTCTAGCCTCTTCCACTATGTGCAATTACAGCGAGAAGATGGCCATCTATGAGAAAGTGGGGCCTTACCAGACACTGAATCTGCTGGCTCCTAGATCGCTTCTTAGGCTTCTGAACTGTGAGAAATCTGTTTATTGTTTATCAGACATGCAGTTTATGTTATTTTTATTATAGAAGTGCCAATGGACTAAGATAAGACTTTAATCTACATCAAGGCTCTGCTAATTATCCATGGAGACACTCCCACCCATCATTCTGCACTTTTGAACCCTTCTCTTCCAAATCAGTCCTCAAAAGGAAGTGCAATTAAGCTTGCTGACATTCAGTGACCCACAGTGATGTACAGGGAATGTGGTAATACTAGGAAGATAAATAACATAAATGTTCTCATTGTGGATTGTAGAACTCTGCATCACCTTGGGCTTTTATCCTCTTATTTTTTTTTAAAGTTTTTCACATACATTATTATATTGGACCATTTGCTCCTTCAGCAGATATTTAACTATTAACTAGATGTAAGGCTTTTAGGAACTGGATGTATGTTGATGGGCATGACATCAGTATACATAAAACAAGCATGGTTCTATACAGTCATGGAGCTACAGCAGGGTGGAGAAACATTGCATACCTAACTATAAAGCAAATTATTTTATCTATAGTTATTTTTAATGCTTTCAAGAAGCATCAAGTGTTTGAACTTTCTTTGTCTTTGTGGATACAGAAGATTTCTCAAAGGAAATGACAATTAATGAGGATCTTCAAGATGAGTAAGACTTTGCTAGTTTAAGGGTCGTCATGATTATGATGGTAACACTTCAAGCAGAAGGAGATCTTTTACTAAAACCACACAAAAGACAAGAATGATCTGGTCCTTCTGAGGGAAAGGAAGAATGTCAGCGTGGTTGAAGTCTCAAGAATGGACTGAGTAGGAGAAGCCAATTCTCACAATAACTCTTTAAGGAACATAAACAGGTATAATGTCTGATGTCCTAACAGATGCAGGTGACAAACGTGACCAGATCAGTCTTTGCTCTTCCCTTTCCCTAATCCTATTCTTCCTTCTCTATATATTGTTTGTATTTCTGCCATACATCTGGTAGCATTCCTGGGTTGTAAACAACAGAAATGTTCACTGATGACTTTATTGAAAAGAGACTGAGTAACTTATAAAACAAGGAAGAATTAAATAATCAGGACTCAGAGGAAGAACAAGAGCAAGTCCCGAGAACTGAGTAACAGCAATTCACAAAATGTAACTTTGGGCCATTTCATCAAACTATCCAGGTTTAATTTTGTTATGTCCTAGGAGAAAAAAGTCTGATTGGCCTAGCTTGGGCCAAGTGTCCTTGGATTTAGCAGAGGAAAGGTCCTGGGATTGCCAGTTCCAGGAGAATTCCAAGAGGGGGAGAAAGGGGGAGTTCACTAAAGGAAAGGATACTAGCTATACTAGACACGGACTGATTACCTAGAAGCAGGTTGCTACCACCTTCTATGTTCCCATTTTGCTTGCAGCTAAGCTCCTTTTAGTGTCTACCGGCTGCTGCTTTGCCGAATTACTACAGCTAGAAATGTGCAGGTCTATAACTAAGAAGTGTATTTTTAATGTAAATTCAAGAGCTTTGTGTCTCTGAAGTTCTGGCTAGAAATAGTGACTGAAAACCCCAGGAACCCCACTTTCCACATCTCCAGAAGATATTTATGCAATGAATTCTTTTGGGAAAGTGAAGATTGGGTTATCATCATCAGTCAGATAAACAAGGGCTCCTTGTTTTTAAACATTTTGGTCACTTCTATTTTTATTTTCCAATGAATCATTCTTTTAAAATCCCATTTTACTTTTTAAATGGTGGATTTTAAAAAGGCAGCACAAATGGCTGTGAGAACAAGTATGACCTTAGAAAACAAATTTTGATAGTGGAAAAGCTGATAGTCTTATTTTTTAAATACATCTTTTTGTTAATTTTTAGGAATACTGTGTTTATTTAAAAATTCTAAGATGACTAGTAAAATATACATAAGAAAATAAAAATCAACCATAATAAGATAAACATGATTTATATGTGGATATACTCCTCACATCTCTTATTTGTATATTTATATTTTTAAAAAGTGGGATTATATTGTACATAGTTTGTGTTTTGCTTTTTTCACTTAACATTAGACAATGACCATTTCTCCAGGTCATTAATCTTCAACAGCATGTTCTTTCAAATGAATGCTTAGAATTCTGTATTACGGATAAACCACAATTTATTTAACCATTTCTCAACAGATAACATTTAGTAAGGTTGTAAATTTTGTTATATTGTTGCAATCAGCATTCCCAGTACATAAAACTCTACATGTACATTTGATTATTTTGATAGATTATATTCCTAGGAGTGCAATTACTAGTAAAAATATTTTAATCAGATAATTGAGCAATGAACCTACGGAGCCCTAGAACCAGTTTACCACTCTCACAAAATACACTTTGGAAAATTTGGGAAAAAGCAAAAATGTATATGAAAGAAAAAGAAGAAAAATCCTCTATAATTTCACTGGTGAGAGGTAACAGTGACTAACAATCTAGTTCGAATTCTCCTCAGTATTTTTCTGTACATCTATGTGTACATGTATTGCATGTGTGTATGTTTACATATAAAATGGATCTTTGCTTTCTTTATAGTGCTCTTTTCAGCTTTATTCATTTTATTATACAATAATCGTTAAGAATTTTTTTGTAATGATTAACAATATTGTATCCTATGGATCTTGTGTTGAATACTTAGGATGGATAATCCAAATTTTTATTATACATAGTGCTTTAATGAACACTTGTATATAAATTTTAGTGTATGACTCTGATGAGAATCTTGGCATTAATTTCTAGCATAGAACTATCTGAGCAAAAAGTGTAAGTATTGTGCTTGATATATGTTGCCAAATTGTCTTTCAGAAAGGTTTTAGCAATTTATAATTCCACTAGCAATGTATGAGAGCATCCATTTGTTTCTACCTTTTTTAACATTGAATACTACTAATAGTTTCTAATCTTGGCTATTGAGTATTAAAAAGGGGTAGTTTGTTTTTCCAATTTACATGTCTTTGATAACTAATGATTTTGACTTTTTATATTAAATGTACATTTGTATTTTCCTTTTGTGATTTTCTGGTTTAGCATCATTGCAATTTTTTAAATTGAGAGACTCCTCTTTTCCTTATTGGCTTATGAGAGCCACATAATAAAAACAGTAACACTTTCTGCAAGGAAAAAATCAAGCGGCTAGACTCCCTGTGTTCTCAAAGAGTGATTCCAAGACTAGTTGCAGGGACAGTTGGGAACTTTATTAGAAATGGAAATTCTAGGGCCCCATTCCATTGCCATTGCAGCTGTGTCTTAACAAGCCTTCCGGGCGTGCTGATGCATGCTGAAGTTTGAAGGCCACCAAGTTAGAGAATCAAGATGTTTTCTCAAATGATAGGATGTAATCAGTCCCTCCTGTGAATGTCTGTAATACCTGGTTTGCATTAAGTGAAACATATGAAATTGCTGATACGTTATTGCTTTTGAGCTACAAAAATGTCAGTTTCATGTGTCCAACTTTTCAAATCTCTAACAATACTTTTTACCAGAGATGATATTTAAAATGTTTATTTTTTTACTTTCCAATGAACCATTTTTTTAAATTTACATTTTACTTTTTAAATGGTGAATTGAAAAAATATAGCAGCACAAATGACTGTGAAAATAACTATGAACTTAGAAAAGGAGCTTCAAGAAAACTACAGACCAACAACCCTGATGAATAGAGATGTCAACATCCTCAACAAAATATTAGCTAACAGAATGATATTACATATCAAAAAGATAATCTACCATCACCAAGTGGGTTTGTACCAGGGATGCAGGGATGGTTTAACATTCACAAGTCAATAAATGTGATACACCACATAACAGAATTAAAAACAAAAAATCACATGATCTTCTCAATAGACGGAGAAAAAACATTTGACAAAATCCAGTATCCTTTTATGATTAAAACTCTCAGCAAAATCCACATAGAAGGGACATGACTTAAGGTAGTAAAAGCCATCTAAAATAAACCCACAGACAACATTATACTGAACAGGAAGAAGTTGAAAGCATTCCCCCTGAGAACTGGAATAAGACAAGGATGCCCACTTTTACCACTTCTATTCAATATAGTACTGAAAGTCCTAGCCAGAGCAATCAGACAAGAGAAAGAAATAAAGGGCATCCGAATCAGTAAAGAAGAAGTCAGACTGTCACTGTTTGCTGATGACAGGATTGTATACCCAGAAAACCCTAAAGCCTCATCCGAAAAGCTTCTAGAACTGGTAAATGAATTCAGCAAATTTTCAGGATACATCAATATACACAAATCATTAGTCCTGCTATACATCAACAGTGACCAAGTTGAGAATCAAATCGAGAACTCAACCCCCTTTACAATAGCTGCAAAAAAAGAAAAAAAGAAAAAAATACTTAGGAATATAAATAACCAAGGAGGTGAAAGACCTCTACAAGGAAAACTTCAAAACACTGCTGAAAAAAATCATAGATGACACAAATTGAAACACATCCCATGCTCCTGGATGGGTAGAATCAATATTGTGAAAATGACCTTACTGCCACAAGCAATCTACAAATTCAATGCAATTCCCATCAAAATATCATCATCATTCTTCATGGAACTAGAAAAAAATCCTAAAATTCATATGGAACCAAAAAACCCACATAGCCAAAGCAAGAATAAGCAAAAATAATAAATCTGGAGGCATCACATTACCCAATTTCAAACTATACTATAAGGCCATAGTGACCAAAACAACATGGTACAGGTATAAAAACAGACATATAGACCAATGGAATAGAATAGAGAACCCATAAATAAAGCCAAATACTTACAGTCAACTGATCTTTGACAAAGCAAACAAAAGCATAAAGTGGGGAAAGGACACCCTGTTCAACAAATGGTGCTGGGATAATTGGCAAGCCACATGTAGCAGAATGAAACTGGACCCTCATCTGTAACCTTATGCAAAAATCAACTCAGGATGGATTGAAGGCCTAAATCTAAGACCTGAAATTATAAAAATTCTAGAAGATAACTTTGGAAAAACCCTTCTAGGCATTGGTTTAGGCAAAGACTTCATGACCAAGAACCCAAAAGCAATGGCAACAAAAACAAAGAAAGATGAGACTTAATTAAACTAAAAAGCTTCTGCACAGCAAAAGAAATAATCAGCAGGGTAAACAGATAACCCAAAGAGTGGGAGAAAATCTTTACAATCTATACATCTGACAAAGGACTAATATCCAGAATCTACAAGGAACGAAAACAAATCAGCAAGAAAAAAAACAAGCCTATCAAAAAGTTAGCTAAGGAAAGGAATAGACAATTCTCAAAAGAAGATGTACAAATGGCCAACAAACATATGAAAAAATGCTCAACATCACTAATGAAATGCAAATCAAAACCACAATGCAATACCACTTTACTCAAGCAAGAATGGCCATAATCAAAATAATAGATGTTGGCATGGATGTGGTGAAAAGGGAATATTTCTATACTGTTGGTCAGAATGTAAACTTGTACAACCACTAGGAAAAGAAGTGTAGAAATTCTGTAAAGAACTAAAAGTAGATCTATCATTTGATCCAGCAGTCCCACTCCTGGGTATCTACTCACAGGAAAATAAGTCATTGTATGAAAAAGATACTTGCACATGCATGTTTATAGCAGTACAATTCACAATTGCAAAAATATGGAACCAACCCAAATGCCCATCAATCAACGAGTGGATAAAGAAAATGTGGCATATTTATACACACCCACATACACATGTATATATACACACACACATACACACATATACAAACACACACACACACACAAATGGAATACTACTCAGCCATAAAAAGGAATGAAATAATGTCATTTGCAGCAAACTGAATGGAACTGGAGACCATTATTCTAAGTGAAATTACTCAGGAATAGAATATCAAACACCCTATGTCCTCACTTATAAGCGGGAGCTAAGCTATGAGGATGCATATAATGGACTGGGGGACTCCAGGGAAAAGGATGGGAGTGGGTGAGGGATAAAAGACTACACACCGGGTACAGAGTACACTGATCAGGTGATAGGTGCACCAAAATCTCAGAAATCACCACTAAAGGATTTAGTCATGTAACCAAATACCACCTGTTCTCCCAAAAAACTATTACAATAAAATAAATATATAAATAAATACATAAAAATAAATAAAAATTAAGTGTATGGCAAATAAAAAATAGAAATCATGCTGAGGTTAATGTTCTGGAAATGAAACTTGTAGCCACGTCTGTTTTCTTATTTAAAAATTCTTATTTAGGCATATTTAGAAATATATGAAACCCATTAAAAATGTAAGTGAATAATCAACATAAGATTTAAAATAACATTTTCTGCACATGAAGAGAAGGGCTTGGTGCAACAGAAACCACAAAGTTAGATGTAAGTTCTAACTCTTTTTTTTCTTTTGAGGTAGGGGGTGATTCACTGTGTTAATTCTATTATGGAAAATAACCAAATCAATTAATAAATAAAAAAGCAGACATGCAAGGATCATGAGGATCATGCTAATTCCAATTCTGTGTTCCTCTAATCCAAACCAAAAAAAAAAAAGAGTACATATATATAGTTATGGAACAGAAGGACCAATATATACACATAATTGGGGTTCTAGAGAATAAATTTGAAAATAGAAGAGATTGCAAAAACAACAAAAACTTTGATACTGGAAAAGCTGATAGTCTTAATTTTTAATACGCTTTTTTAGTAATTTTTAGGAATGTTGTTTATTTTAAAATTTCAAGACTGCCAGTAAAATATACATAAGAAAATAGAAATTTCTAGTGTGATACTTAACTTCTGGCTAAAGATAAATTTATTCTTGAAACAGAGCTCAAAAGGAGTTTTTGCGTTTCTTTTGCTTTTCTTTTTCTTTCTTCCTTTTTTTATTTTTTTGAGATGGAGAATCGTTCTGTCGCCCGGGCTGGAGTGCGGTGGCGCCATCTTGGCTCACTGCAAGCTCCGCCTCCCGGGTTCATGCTATTCTCCTGCCTCAGCCTCCGGAGTAGCTGGGACTACAGGCGCCCGCCACCACGCCCGTATTTTTAGTAGAGACGGGGTTTCACTGTGTTAGCCAGGATGGTCTCGATCTCCTGACCTCGTGATCCGCCTGCCTCGGCCTCCCAAAGTGTTGGGATTACAGAAGGGAGCCACCGTGCCCGGCCATCTTTGCGTTTCTTTAGTTTAGACAGTAGTTTTGCCCAAGACCCCACCTTTGCCCTCCGCACTTCCGGAGGCTTCTTTTTGAAACGTGAAATAAATGCCAGGCATTTTTTTTGGTGTTTGTGACTTTGACTTTATAATACCACCTACTAAGTTTAAGCACACCTGTGTTCTGAACCCCAGTGGAACAGAACATAGTTGTATCTTTGGGCAAACACTGAGGACACCACCAGCAACTAAGATACTTGTGATTTCAAGGCCTTTAATAACAATATTAAAAATATAGTTTTGGTATCAGATGGTCCATAATGAATTTGTGTGATATTGAAAAATGTAACCAGAAGAACAATTTTAAACATATTTTTAAGTCCTCACAACATTTTCTTATAAGTAAATATCTAAATCAGTGCTGGCTTCCCAAATTCAGCAAGCAAGCATTACTGCACAATGCATCATGTTGTTATGACAACTGATGATCTAGAACAAGCAAAACCTGTAAGGATGAAGTACACCATTGAGCATAATGCACTTTATTCTCTTAAAAAGAAAAGTTATTTTTTTTCCTCTACAAATGAGACAATATGATGGGGAAATTAAATTAAATGGTGATGTTATTCCCTGAGGGCAAAACAATTCCATTCAATAAATTAATTTTACATCAGTAACTCTTTCTTTTCTTGAAACTGACAGTAATAACCTGACAGCTTAAAGCTCTAATAAACTTCAAGATCAGTACAACTACACTACTTGTACAAAAAGGAAGTCAGGAGTATCACAGGTATGATAATCATTCTCTGTTCATCACAAAGAGGGGAAAATTCTCTAAATTCAATTTAACTAACTGCATTTACTTGATGAAACAGAGTACTTAAAATAGTTTTTGACAGCATGTGGTTTGAGCATCCTAACATTCCCATTCTTTGGAAAGGTCTCTAAACCTCACTGACATTCCCCATTAAGCTATTCTAAATAAATAACACTTGAAATCTGGAAACCTATCACAGGAAAAATACTATAATACTAAAGAAAAAAGAATAAAGAAGGGGAGAAAGAGAAAACTGTAATGGGGCCTCAGACTTAGATAAAACCAGCAAGTATAAATGTTTTAACTTAGTGACTTAGGGATTTGTTAGGACCTTCACATTTTAAGCAATTGAGCTATGTAGAAGCTACTATTTATAATGAGTAGCGGCAAGAGGAAACTCAAGGCTTTGTGCCTTTATCTCCCCATCTCAACCTCTGCTATCCTCAAATGAGCCAACAAGAACAAATATTAACCCCCGAGGCATACAAGAACTCATTTCTTTTACTATTCTTCTCATAAAAACTTTATGTTTCTCTGAAAGTATTTTACAACCATGACAGAAAACATTGTCACTAATTCCGGTAGATTCACATCGGCCCAAACCTGGGAATTCAGCCAGAACTGAAGAACAAGCTCTCTTTTGCATCCTCTCCAGGGTATGACTTCATCACTAACACTTTTGTACCTACATACCAATTCTTGAGTAACCGGATGTATTGTGCCAAATATCATTGCACTTACCATTTTTCATTTTCAGATACTGATAAATGATTTGTGAATGTAGAAAAAAACATTAAATGGAATAATAAAGAGTTGCTCAGTTTCTTTGCTGCATTGAGTGGTTCTAATTAGAGGCTGAAGGAGTCCTGCTGCTTTTTCATCATTCAAGTTTATGATATAGCAAACATCCCAGAGGTCCCAGGGTCCTGAAGACTCAAAGAGAGATGTCACCTGTACATCCAAATAGATTACAGAGGGTTGCCAATCTGCAAAACCGCAGGTCTATCTAAAGCAGAAGGCATGTGCTGCCTGTTTTGTAGAAAGCACAATTTAATTGCTACAGTTCTGCAATTATTCACAAACCATGTTGAACAGTGAACAATTAATCCCAAATCTTAGCTTGACAGCCTTTGCTACAGTTAGAGAGTTACATTTTAAAATGTTTAAGGCAGTTAGCCACACACATTTTTCAGCTCAAGCTAACAGACTCGTCAAGGTTTTGTCATCTTTACCATCAATCAGTCTAACCTCAAAACCCTTGTTTTTTGAATGGAGTATTGAAGTGTCACATAAAAAGAGGGGAGGGGAACATTTCTTTCTGAAAGAGTCTCAACCTCTCCCCCTAAAGACAAAGTTCTTAGGTGCCAGAGCTTCTATGAATGGCTACACAGAAAAGGGAGAAGTCACTGGTTTTGGTTTCACTACTGAAATCTCTAGTGCCACCAGAGATCAAAGTAAATACTTTCTATCTTGTCTTTTCATTGGGAGCAATAGGCTATATTGTTGACTAAAAGCGTAAAGTCAGAGTGGACTCTACATTTTCTGCTGGACCTAAATAACCAATGCCCACTACAATCGTGCATTCGAAATGGATTCGCTCTTATCGCTCACTTGGTGGATAACAAGATGCAAACAGGCCTGAAAAGGTCACACAGGTGATTTCAATTGGTACCTTAAAGCAATTTTAGTCCTGCATAACTGCTCTCAGAGGGCTTATTTAATGGCCCTATTACAGCAGTGGTTCTGTAACAATATAATTGGTGTAATAACAATACCTCTACCAGTTGTTTTACACTGTATTTAAAGTCAACACTAGGAGATGACCATTTTTACTTAGAATGAATGAGATTCAAAAAATGTCTCGTGTTTTTTTTAGTTGAAAAAGAACACTAAGGAACATCATCAAAACCCTTCCAATATTTATTATAGATCCCTAGCCATGTAAAATTTCAATTCAACTTTGTTTTCTTATCAAGATCCTTAAATCACAAAGCCGCAACACTTCATTTATTCATCAGACAACATATTCTTATTGGATACTTAATATGTGCCAGTTAAGACTGTGTGGTTCTAGTGACGAAGAAGAGAATAAAATAAACACAAACACCTGTCCTTCTGAAGCTTATATTTGCAGAGGTTGGCAAGTTTGCTGCAAAGGGCTAGATAGTAATACATATTTTAGGCTTTTGGAGTCATACCAAAGTGATCATAACACATAAACATATGGGTGCAGCTGTGTGCCAATCAAACTTTACAAAAATGGGGAGCCAGATTTTGTCTATGGGCTATACCTTATTGACCTTTAGCGTCAAGTGGAGGAGTCAGACAAAAAAATAAAAATAAGTAACTGTGGCATTTATTAAGAAGAAAACAAAAGGAGGCAATGGTGGTAGAAATGTGTGTGTGCATATGCCTGTGTTGTCAGAGAGCTTGCAATTATAGATGAGGGGGCCAGAGAAGTTTTCACTTGAATGAGGACCTAAAGGAAGTGAAGGCATCATGCTAATATCTGGAGTAACAAACAGCCATTCAGGTGAAGAGAATTGCAGATGTAAATGCTCTGAGGGTCCCCACATAGGGGGCTCTAGCCAAAGATGTTCAGTAGTCAAGGGGGACAGGCAGTAGTAGAAGATGAAGTCAGAGAGCAGGAAGAGAAAGGAAGCATATATAGGATATGGGATCATAGAGGGAATTGTAAATGTATGTATTTTGTAATCTAAGTAAGATAGGAAGTCACAATAGAGATTTGAGAGGAAGAATAAAATGATCATCTTGGCTGCTGCCCTGACAAAGAGAATCCAGGGAGGCAAGCATAGAAACAGAGAGACCAGACCCCAGGCTACAGTGGTCATCCAGGCAGCAGCTAACGGTGAGCTGAATCAAGATTGTAGTAACCGAGGTGAAGGCAAGTGATGGGAATTGTGGTTACGGTTTTAAAATATAGCCAGAATTTTCTGAGCATTTGCAAGATATAAGAGAAAGAAGAAATTCAAGAATGGCTCCAAGGTTTTCACTTGAGCAACCAGAGGAATGGAATTGCCATTTATGGAAATGAAGACACCTGGTGTAAAAGCAGAACCTATTGGGGGCATTGGGACTGTCTTGGAAGTAATAAGTTTGAGATTTCTTCTTTTTTTTTTTTTTGAGACTCACTTTGTTGCCCAGACTGGAGTGCAGTGGTGGGATCTTGACTCACTGCAACCTCTGCCTCCCAGACTCTAGAGAGTCTCGTGCCTCAGATTCCCAAGTAGCTGGGACTACAGGCATGCACCACCACACTCGGCTAATTTTTGTGTTGTTAGTAGGGATGGGGTTTCACCATGTTGGCCAGGCTGGTCTTGAACTCCTGACCTCAAGTGATCCACCCACCTTGGCCTCTCAAAGTGTGGGGATTACAGGTATGAGCTACCACACCCGGCAAGATTTCTTTTGACCTTGAAATGGAGATGTCACATAGGCAGTTGGACATATCAGTTGACGAGAGTTCTAGGCTAGGGTTATAAATTAGCAAGTTGTCAGCATATGGATGATATTTGAAGAGATGAGATTTGATGAGGTCACTAAGAAAATGAATGCATATAGGAAAGAAAATGTCTGAGGACTGAGCTGTGGGGCACTCCAATGTTGAGAAGTCAGGAAGATTAGAAATAACCTGCAAAGACCGTCTCTACACTTAGACTCCTTAGAAATCAGTTTACATCTTTAGATATATGACATGTTTTAAAAATTGCAAGCATAATTAAAAGCTGAATACATTAACAAATATTTTCCAGAAATTTAAAGAAGAATTTGAAAATATTATTTTTTCCTTCATTAGAATTTTATATATGTATATTTATATGACTGAAGGATATAAAATATATGCAACACTGGTGAGATGTTTATAACTCTAAAACCCCCCTTGTCCTCTGTATACTTTAGAAAACAAAAATGAGCAAAAGAGTCTTCATGGAAGGGGTAAGACAGGAAATGCAGTTAGTCCAAGCCTCTTTCCACTCCTGGGGTCCTCGACACAAGACACAGCTCTTAAGCAATGAACTCTAGGAACTGTCCAGCCAGCAACTGCAGAAGTGTCTACCCCAATCACACACCATACCATAACTGTTAAAACACATTTAAACAGACCCTAAAGTTTGAAAAGAGACATATAAAGTGGTTTTTGCCACAGGGAACATCTTTGAAACTCGCACAGACAATTCCCAGATGGGTTGTCTGTAGATGCAATCTGGGCTGGGGCTGTCTGTCACCTCCAGCTAGGAGACAATCTGGCAGCACACAAAAAGAGCATGGAGAAAAAAGGAAGATAGAAGCGGTCAATGCAGCTCTTATAAAGTGACTGTAATTTTCATCCACTTCACTTTTGTTTGAAAAGTTTCCTTGTTTTATTTTGTTGCTACTGTGTAGTGAAAATATAAATTCTGTCAAGAAGATATTGCATCTGTTCAAATGGAGAACCACACATGATCCCTTGAATTTTACATGAAATATAAAATGTGAGTATATAAAATATTTTGGCAAAATCCTGAATTCCTTGTATATTTAAAGAATTATGTAACACATATTGCCATAAAATATTAGCAAATATCACTTGGAAAACTTAACCTGAGCCAGAGTAACTCATGAATTCAATAGGAAAAATGTCAAAAAAAAGGTTATGAAAGAATGTTAACAAATGTCGTTTATAGATGAGAAAACTACACTCAGAGAGACTGATTTGCCAATGTTACATCATGAGGAGATTGCAAAACCAGGATTAGAATATGCCATTTGCCTCCTTGCAGCTGCTACTTTCTACAATTTTATATACTCCCAATTGTTTGACATCAAACAGTCAAATGATTGATTTGCTTTTCAACAGGTAGCTGTAGCATTGTGCAGGCAATGTAGGAATGACATTGGCATAGACTTAATAGGAAAGAATTAACGAGTCTGACTATAAGAATGAACAATTCTGACTATAAAATGGAACAATTGCAAATCTAGCCGTACTTTTTCAAATCCAGTGATCCTCACATTACTATAAGTAATTCGGTCAGGCACCAACTTAAAATCAATCATGCTGCAGAAAAGTATATGAAAGTTCAGTATGTGTCAGTCACCAGGCATGAAGATGCAAAAGGCCTAGTCCCTGACATCGGAGTGAAACTTAGAGTTATCTATTTTAATCTCTTCATTCCTCTTATTCTTACCTCTGTGAATAAATGTCATTTATATAATATTACATATGTAAGTATAATATATAAAATATATATTAAATGCAATATATAGAGATATTATATTGCATTTTACAGATATGCTATAATGGACAAGAGAGGTTTGTAGAGTTGATTCCCTATGAACTGGCATGAAAAGATACATTTGTGTTGGCCAGATGGGATAAAAAGGAATTGCTGACTTGAGCCCCTGGGATAACAGTAAGAGGCAGCTGAGAGCCTGGGAGTTGATGGGGGTTGGAAGCAGAGAAGAGAAAGACAGGAAAGCAATGGGGCATGTAGGGAATTCAAGATGTTTATTCAAAGTGGAATGTTCAGTTAAAAGGAACGAATGGAATGAAATATATTGCAGCACCCTTTTTAACTTTTAGAGCACTTGGCGAGGAGTACAACTGTTTTCCCCCATATTTTCATACTAGGTTTATCTTGTATCCCTTTCAGATGTGGCAGGATGGGATGACACACTTACCTGTGTGAAGGCTAAATTTCAATATTATTGAATTTTGGACAGTTGGAATGTTAATCCTTCTCCCAACAAAGCACACTAGTAGTATGCCACCATGTCACCTTTAGTATTAGCAGAATGGGCCATCGAGGGAGAGAAGATCTAGTGCAAGTGTATATGGTATTAGCAATATTTAATTATTGGGGAAGGAATGATAGGGAGACAAATGTGATCACAGAAGAGTTCCTGGGGGAAGAAAACTTTAAAAATGGAATGTTATATTACGATTGTTTATTCAAAATATTCTGATGAATTTTGTACAAAATCAATGAGGAGAAAAAGTCGTAAGCAGCGATAAATATCCATTGGGGAATTTTTAAAGAATAATAGAGTGTTTCCAAAGAAAGATAAAAGATCCAGGAACAAAGTGGTGGCACTGGTAGATGAATCCCAGTCAACTAGAGATCTGGCTCTTGAAAAAGCAATGGAATAAAGGACACTTGGTGATTCTCAAAGGTACAGTTTGGAGGACAGGGTGGAGCAGGTGCCAAGAAAAGAATAATATGAACTATGAATTGAACAAACTAGGGTAATGTTACAAGAATAGAATGCTTCAATGACTTAGGTGCAAGCAAGCATTGGGAACTATAAAAGATCTCACCTCAGTGTGACATTCCAATATACACTTAAAAGAAGGCAGCTCCTAGACCAGACAGGCTGTTGATTGCCAGAATAGACTCAATTGTAGAAATCATTGAGGAAGCATGTCCCAATATCTTGATATCCAGGCAGATAGAAGATAAAATTATTTCCAACTGTACTGTAAGGCTAAAAAAGAAACTTTTGTGTAGTATGGTAGTTGAGATTAAACAAATCAACAAATACCAAAAGGAGTTTGGGTATCTGCCAGGAACCAGAGCTCATGGCAGTTGCTCATAAAGGTCCAGGCTCACTCAGTTAGCCAGCCTTAGAAAGCTTGAGAGGCACTTTTTTTGCTATTACAACGAATTGTAATTGAATAGACTGGATAAAGAAAATGTGGTACATATACGCCATGGAATACTATGCAGCCATAGAAAAGAATGAAATCATGTCCTTTGTAGGGACATAGATGAAGTTGAAGGCCATCATCCTTAGCTAACTAATGTAGGAAGATAAAAACCAAATGTCACATGTTCTCACTTAAAAGTAGGAGCTAAATGATGATAACTCATGGACACAAAGAAAGAAACAACATACACTGGAGCCTATTGGAGAGTGGAGAGTGGGAGGAGGGAGAGGATCAGGAAAAAGTAACTAATAGCGGTTAGGCTTAATACCTGAGTTATAAAATAATCCGTACAACTAACCCACATGACAGAAGTTTACCTATGTAACAAACCTGCACTTGTACCCCTGAACTTAAAAGTTAAAAACAAAAGAAGAGAAAAATAAGATGATCAAGAATCAGAAAGAAACAGGATGGTATCTTGGTTCAGATTTCTAAATAAAGAAACTAGCAGTAACCGTAGAGAGGCTAGATACTGCCCACTTTTTCAAAAATGGTTGAGATTGGGAACTTATCATTCTTTCCTTGACGATCATAAAGAGAGTTGGGTTATCTTCTACTTTTTCCTCTCTTCTCTTCTCTGCATTGAGCATCATTCACCTTCTGTTTCCCATTGTAGACAGTAGGATACATACTAGAAAATTAGGAGATTCTTGGATAATTCCTCCCTAATGTGAGGGAAGAAATTGGAATTAGTGGAGATGGCTGGGAAACTATGGGGACTTCAGGACTGATCAGAGGGAAACAAGATGTAAATTGTTCAAATCCACATCAGCATCCCAAGCTCCAAGACCTCCAACATGGACTGCAGAATTCCAGTCAGGGTTTCTCATAGGGATCAGTGGGATACCAAGAAAATGTGGCCATAACAATTGAAAAGAAGTATGCTGAGTTATTTTCCTATTGCTGCTTAACAAATTACTGCAAGTTTAGCCACTAAAAACCACACATATTTATCATCTCAAATGTATTCTCTCACAGGCATTGCCTAGTTGGGTTCTTGGCTCAGGGTCTCACAAGTCTACAATCAAGGTGTTGGTTGGGGTGTATTCTCATCTGGAGCTCAGGGTCGTCTTCCAAAATTATAAAGATTGTTGAGAGAATTAAGATTCCCTGCATTTTACCACTTTTTAGTTCCTTTGGGCTGAAGGATGAAGGCTATCAGCTCCTAGAGGCCACTTGTCTCTATAGGCTGTTTCTAATATAGATATTTGCTTCTTCAAGAGCAGCAGGAAAGCATCTCTATCTTCAGGACGGGTCCAGTCCCTCTTCTAAGGACTCTCACCTGATTAAGTCTGGCAGACTCAGGATAATCTCCTTTTGAATTAACTCAGTATTAACTAACTTGGGACCTTAATTACTTATAAAAAAGGATAATCTCCTTTTGAATTAACTCAGTATTAACTAACTTGGGACCTTAATTACTTCTACAAAATCTTTTCACCTTTTCACTGGAGTGATATCACACCAGATTCAAAGGTCCCAACCACACTCAGAAGGGAGTTACACAGGACCTCTACACCAAAAGATGATGATGTTGGTGCTATCTTAGAATTTTGCCTATGATATATGCAAAGCAAGGCTATATGTGCATCTCAAATACTACTTAGTTCTCAACTATTTTATCTAGGAGCTCTACCTGACTGCAGTTCCCTCTCAGAGTCTGAAAAGATTATAGATATTTGCGGTCTAAATATACAATGTTACCTGCCTGAGGTATGTTGTGTTGAGACTGCAGCTCTATCACACTGTGGGGTGAGTTAGTGGATACTTTCCCTGTGCTAAGCTGCATGGTGGGTTTGATCACAGTGGTGACATTAACTGGGTTCAACCTCTACTGTGTGTTGTTTCACTACTATGGCCACTGCTATGCTGGAGGGATCCTCCTCCCTCCCCACAGCCACTTTGTGCTAACACATGTGGTGAGGTAAATGCTGAGAGACTCATGGTGCAGCCTCTCTACTCCGCAGCCAACATGTTTCCAAATGTGAAGAAGTGGCAGCAGAGTGTAGGCTGCTTTAATTGGGGATTTCTGTGGAGCCCACAGAAGGGGAGGCTATGGATTAGAAGGCAAGTGTTTTTTCTTCATGAGTTCAGAATCTAGAGGAGAACAGCATTTTCTGGGTTGAATTAGAACGATTTAGTTAGTGTTCTAGGGAGAACATTCCATCAGCAACCTTGATTTAAGGAACCTAGTCCATCAACCAAAAACCATAGTTTTGTGAATTCCACAGACATTAATGATAGTACCAGAATTTACACACCATGTTGGTGATTCTTTCCTTAAACATACACAAATTCCAAATTGCTCTGTGTGGTAAGGTTGTAGGGGTGAAATTTTTTCTTGGATGGTAGATCCATTCTGACCAAGGGAGAAAGTTAGAGAACTATGCCTTTGGAAAGAAATCTAATTGGCAGGAATCAAGAGATAGAATTATGTCTATTATTCTTAAGAAGACCTTCTCTCTTCAATCCAGGAGAGCTAATGTGACTTTACTAAATCTGCTGGGTATATGTGGTCAGGGGAGAAGGGGAAGGAGAGCCTGTAAAAATTCATTTAGAGCAGACCATTAGTTTTACAATCTCTGTCTTGATGTTTAGAAGCAACTCCACTGCCAACTGACCTATGTCTTGGGGTTAGTGACAAAGGGGCAGATTAGGAAGGCCTGACTCTGACACAACTAAACCGAGAAGCAAACCTCCAGACCCTCTGTGGCTAGCAGCTCTGGCAAATCATTATAATACTGGGTGCCAGAATAAACACTGTGACAGCTGTGTATGGTGTCCTGAGTTTCAGTCAGATCTCATGTGAGATTTGGAAATAAGAAATCAGTAAAACCAAGGGAATGTCAAAAGTGCTCCTAGATATTTCAGTGTGTCTCTTATGGTTATTGCAATCCCAAAGCCAAAGCTGTGACTATTAAAAATCTGCAATTCATGCTGGAAAACTGCTATAAAGGGGAGAAAATTCATGCCAATCTAGAATAATCATAGTGAAATCTACAGTTTAGTTACTTCTATTTATGTAGGACCAGAAAGGAATCCTATCTTCACCTTCACAGAGGAGATGTTTTGAGGGAAAAAGGAGAAAAAAAAAGAAGTGGCATCCTTAAGGTACAACCTTGATGACACTTCAGACTTGGGAAAGGGGACACCTCTCATTGCCTCTCCAGGAGACAACTTCCCTCCCCACACCGTAATCTGAAAACCACAGATATCAAGTCTGCAGGGCCTTGTTTCATCTTAGAAATGTGGGCAATGTACTGTGCTAAAAAGGTTGACTTCTGATGAACCAGGGACAGCTCCTGAAGAAGTTTTGGCTAAAGTCATCCATATGGTGATTATTCAAAAACTAACTGTCTTTGTCCAAGGAGATACTGGTTGGGTGTCTGTGAAGCAAGGCCAGAGCCCCACTCACTTATTTAGAAGAGGGTGACCTTCCACTCTGGAAAGACTGAAGAATTTGCCGTTGGAAGAGAATGTGGCAAGTCAGGTGTCTCTATCTACTTAACCTCTTCCTTCTTTCCTGTCTTCACCCACTGTAGGGAGGGAGCTTCTTAGCTTAATAACACTGCAGAGTTATCAATGGTCGTTACTATTCTCAATGGTTGTCATGTAATTGACATGTTCTCCCATGTAATTGACATGTACTCTGTGTACTGGGAGAACTCAGGAAGCAGATAGGTGAATGGACTGTGCTGACCTTGGCCACAAGTGTGGAAGAAAACTTAAGAATTTTAGACACAAGGCACAATTGAACCTAACCTCAGAGAGCAGAAACAAGATGAAACTAATATTTTAAAGGGTGGAAGGAGGATTAGAAAAAGTAAAAGGAACAAAACAAAAGAAAGCAATGTCGCCCATACTTCCAAGGTGGATTGTTGTAAGAATAAGAAACAGATCATTCAGGGACAGTGAAACAGCACCTGCAGCATCCTCCTATTTCAAGCCACAGGTTAGATATGGTTCTTTGCAGTACTTGAGCATGCCTGCATATCCTTTAGACTTTGCAAAGTGCACTGGCAGAGTTACCTGTTGTTCAGCCTTGTAAGCTACATTCCCAGCATTTTACCTCTTTTCAGTAAAAGCGTTGCATGGTTTGAATAAAGCAACAAATGACATCAGTTGTGTAGTTGAATAAAGGGGACGAGGAGGGCAGTCTCCTTTCTACACTTGGATTCAGGTTAGAGCAGTGGTTACAGTAAACCTTAGATTAGCACAAAGATTTGAGCAGCTGTAAGAGCGGACACATATTGAGGATGCACGTACTTTTATGAAATGAGTATATCCCTGTAAATCATATCTTGGTAAGTTAAATGGTGTTTCAGATAACCTGAGATGTTTTCAATGCAGTGAAACCTTTGTAAGATGTTCTGTTTCCTCGGCTATTTTGAATACCCCATCTGTTTGCAAGCTCTTTCAGTTTTTTACAGCTGTTTTCTGGGGTTGAGCAACTGCAGGGAAACATGATCAGGATACCTATGACAAAGATATGGCCCGTCTTCTCCACTCATGTGACTCCAGGCTGGGGAGTAAGACACCTTAAACTACCTCAATTAAGATGGGGTTTACAAAACAGTGTTTTGAATTTTGTCATGTTAATTCTCTCTTTAAACTATCAGACTTTTTCTCTTTTTAAGATAAAGAAGTTCTGGTAACAGAAACAATGGTATGTGAATAACAAGACATAAAATACAGAGATACAGAAGTGGCCACCAGAATCAATTCAGGGGTCTCTGAATAAATGACATTCCATTTTATTTGTTTTACTTAGTTGAAAACGATGTATTTTTGCTGTTTAGGATGTAAAAATTCCATGCCCTGAATGGAACGAGGGGAGTTAAAGAAATTATTAATTCACTAATGAAAACAATCCAAAACAAAGTTCTCAGCAAATAATTATTTCGTATAAATGTATATGATTATTAGTTTGTGTATTATATATTATCTATAATTGATAGCTATAATATTTCAGCTTTCTGTAGGAGGCTAGACCATTTTATCCAATGATTGATTGTCAGCATATCACCTATCATTTTACAGATAGCTTCTATCAATTTTATCTACGTATATATATCATTGAAAATGAAAGATAATATTTAACAGGTTCTATTTTGATCAATTATGATGTATAGACTTTGTTATGGATGCCAAACTTCCTTAGAAACATAATACTGTACATTTGTGCATTGGTTTACAGTTTTCAAAACGTAGTCAAATTTACTATATGTGTCCAAAATAATATTTTATAGATAAATGTTGAATTTTAAAATACTAAAAAGAATGAGGATGTTCAAAAATATCAGAAACTTTACAATAAATAAATAATCATAAACAGAGCTGTGTGGAGCAGCCTTTGTAGACCATCCTGCCATGTCCTGATTAAGTCTCTGAACTCCTTGCTCTCCAAAGTTCCATTGGTAAAGCAGCAGTCTACTAACCTCACCAGGAATGTTGTTAAAATACATTAAAAATATTTTATTTTAGAGGCTAATGAAGCAGTTTTATAATAATATGACAGAGGAGTTTAGGGGGATATGTGTGGTTATATATTTTTTGGCACTGCCTGTAGGCTAAAGCTCTGCAAGCAGAATCTGAAGACCAGAGTGATGCATGAGAGTGGTAAAAGGATGTGAGTGTGTGAATGTGTATATATATGAGAGAGTGAGATAGGGTGTGTGCATTGGTGAGTATGACAGAGAGGAATGTGCATGTGTGTGTGTGCATGTGCTTGCGCTTGCACAGGTATAGGTGGAGACTGGGCAAATGTGCCCAAGTATAGGGAATATTTGCTGAGAATATTTGAAAATGTGATGGAAGGTTAATTCTTTTTGTTGACAGTATAAAGTTAATAAAGCCTACAGTGCCACCTTGGCAAAGTGCACGGGGAAGGTGAGAATGCATATGAGACTCAATTCTTGACTTCAAGAAGCTTAATCTCATCAGAGAAACAAGAACTATATGGATGAAACAATTAGAGAACAAAATCTAATATATTGTATAAACTTCTTTTTTTGCTTTTGAGACAGGCTCTTCCTCTATTGCCCTGGCTGGAATGCAGTGACGTGATCAGAGCTCACTAGAGCTTGGAACTTCTGGGCTCAAGCTCCTGCCTCAGCCTCCTGAGTAGCTACAACTACAGGCACAAGCCACTGCACCTGGCTAATTTTTAAACATTTTTTGTAGAGACAGGATCTCGAAATGTTGCCCAGGCTCGTCTGGAACTTCTGGCCTCAAGTGATCCCTCAACCTTGGTCTACCAAAGTGCTGGGATTACAGGCATGAGCCATCACACCCAGTCCTAATATATAAACTTCTGGATTGACTGCATAAGTGTGTACATGAGTGTGTGTGTGTGTGTGTTTCTGTAGTGTTGGTGTGGAGGGAAAGACGATGCACTAATTATAAATTAAAATTTTAAGCAGAGAGTGATGAATGTGGACTAGAAGCATTCTGGAAAATATATTGGAAAACAAGTATTTAAGTTGGTTTAGCAAACGTTTCAGATCTGTGTGCTTGTGAGTGTGTATGTGTATACGTGTATATGTGTATATGTGTGTGTCTTAGGGGAAGACGGCCATAATGAGAGAATAAACATTCTCAACCAGGAAGAAGAATATCCTCAAAGCGTGACAAGACAGTCATTCATTCAACAAAACAGAATATAAAATCCACCAGCTCTGTGCTTGGTATCGAGGATACAAAGCACACATTTCCCTTTTTGTTATCACTTATATACAAAAAGAATAAGTATATTCACATTTCATGGTATGGTTTTTATGGTTTTCAGATCCTAAGGTCGAATCCCCATGGGCTGACAGAACTTGTCAAAAACCCTGCCTAGTTTCCTTTCCTGAAAGACAACAAAGAAACAAACCTACAAACCCCCAAACTACAGGTCCAACATATTTTAAAAATACATCTGTTTTCATTTCATTTTTTTCAGAAAATTAGATTAATTACACTTTGAGATCTTAGTGGATCCTATAATTACTGCAATTTAAGTAATAAAAGCCTGGGAGGGCTCAGAGAAACATGGTTAGAAACCTACTAAATAAAATTAGACATTAACTTAGCAACCTCACAAGCCCTTCATTCTCACTGTGGCATCCCCTGCTCTAGGTCTCCTTCTCTGATCCAGTCTAGGGTCCTTGAGTACCTCTGCTTCCAAGGCATCTCTCATACCCTCCTGTGATTCTACTTATCCCATGGTTTGTGTCTGTCTTCCCCATTCGGCTGAAAATTTATTTATTTATTTATTTTAACAATTATTACTGACACCACAACTAGGATCCATTAGGTTCACATGAATGTTTGCTGCACATTGTCAAATAATTTGGAGTTCCTGGTCAGAAATCGTGTAAGATCTTATAGGTATAAGCCATAGAGGACCAACTTTTGCAGCTGTAGTTTTTGAAAAGGCAAATTTGAGAGCCTTCTAGATTTTAGAGAGTGAAAACAAAGTTTTTAAAAAGTATATATTTTATTATTTCATCCCATAAATATATCACACTGGTGGAAAGAGAGAAAGATAGAAGCCTACACCAACAGAATGGAGGCTTTTACTCTAGGAATATAAAGTAGAATTGAACTGAATATCACTTGAAATTTTGTCTTTGGGTGGATGGGGGGAAGGGGAGAGGCACTCACCACTGTCTAAAGTCTAAGTGAATCCTTTTGGAAACAAAGTGCAGGAGCGTTCATGCTCACAGCAAGAAACAGGTTCCAAGAGTAAAGATCTGGGCTTTGAATCCCACTGTGAAGGGCGACTGTTTCCAAATCAAAGGGTACGAAAGGGCTGTAGTTCTGCTCTTCGACTCTCGCACTGATCAAAGCCTTTATTTGCTTCTGCTATTTCAAAGAGCAAGCTATGAATGGCAGATTAGTGCCTTAATCCTCATATTCTCAACTCGTCCCATTCCAAATGTAGAGAACCAGGATTTTCTAACACTCTCGGAATGCAGAGCTGAACTACACCTGTGGTTTCCTTCAATCCAATAAACTCTCATTTATCTGGTTGTCAATGGTTTACAATTGGCCATCAAATGAATGCTTACTTCTCACTGGATAGAGCTCTCAAAAACACCTTTCTTTGTTTAAGCAAAGCCTAATATGTTTAAATAATAGCAAAGAGAAACGAATCTACAGGAAGAGGGAAAAACAGAAAGATCATCCTATTTCATTGCCTGAGCAATATAGCTCTGGGAAAAATTACTGTCATGTGACCGGCTATATAGGTTTGTTTCTGACTCAGCAGTTCCTTCCATTAAAGTTTAAGTTCCTCTCAAATCCCCACTTCTTCCACTGTGTTGACTGCATAAGGAAAGTCTTCAGGCTGTTTCCTTTCTTCCCTAATACAGGCAGGTAACACTAGAGAAATAGCAGACTACCAGCGCGTCTGGAGCAAAAGGTGAGAGAAGGAAGTCAGAGAGAAGGTCTAAGATAAGGGGCAAAGGCAGATCATGCATCACCTTGTAAATTCACAGAAAAATTGACAAGTGGGACCTAATTAAACTAAACAGCATCTCACATCAAAAGAAGCTATCAACAGAGTTAACAGACAACCTGCAGAATGGGAGAAAATATTTGCAAACTATGTATCCAACAAAGGTCTATATCAAAAATCTACAAGGAACATAAATCAACAAGCAAGAAACAAATAATTCAGTTAAAATGTGGACAAAGGACATGCTCCTTTTTTTTTTTAGAAACTTCTCAAAAGGAGTTCTCAAATGGCCAACAAGCATATGAAAAAAAAATGCTCATCAACAATAATTATTAGAGAAATGCAAATCAAAGCCACAATGAGAAACCATCCTAACACCAGTCAAAATGGCTATTTTTAAAAAGTCAAAAAACAACAGATGCTGGTGAGGCTGTGGAGAAAAGGGAACATTTTTACACTGTTGGTAGAAATGCAAATTAGTTCAGCCACTATGAAAAAAGGTAGGAGATTTCTCAAAGAACTTAATACAGAATTACTATTCAACCTAGCAATCCCATTACTAGGTATATATCCGGATGAATTAAATTTTTCTACCAATAAGATACATGCATTTTCATGTTTATGGCAGTGCTATTGACAATAACAAAGACATGGACTCAATCTAGGTTGCTATCAACAGTGGATTGGATTAAAAAAATGGGGAAATATATACACTATGGAATAGTATGCAGCCACAAGAAAGAATGAAATCATGTCCTTTGCAGCAGCATGGATAGAGTTGGAGGCCATTATCCTAAGTGAATTCTGCAGGAATAGAAAACCCAATACTATATGTTCTCACCTATAGGTGGGAGCTAAAAATTGAGTATATAGTGACTACTGTATACGAGTGACCACTAGAGGAAGGAGTGGGCTGCAAAACTACTAATTTGGTACAATGTTCACTTCCTGGGTGATAGAATCATCTACACCCCAAACCTCAGTATCATGCAACATGCCCATGTAATAAACCTGTACATGCACTCTCTGAATTCAAAATAAAAGTCATCAAAAAAAATTTGGCTTTTCTTCTGAGAAAAATGAAATGTCTCACTAACAGCTTGTGAGCAGGGGTGTGATGTGATCTGATTTATGTTGCAAAAGGAACACTTGGGTTGCTATGATGAGAATAGTCTAGGGAGGCAAGGACAGACAAAGGGAGACCTGCCAACAATCATCCAGGTGGAAGTTACTGTGGGTGAACCATGTGAAGGCGGTGGCAGTGGAGGTGGTGAGCTGTGGCTGGAGTCCGGATCTACTCAGGTAGAGCAAAGATGCTAGAAGGGTAGGGCTGTTACCAGCCAAGATAGGACAGCCTGAGGATATAGAAAATTTGAGATGTCAATGGTCCATGCCAGTATTACAACTCGAAGGCAGGTGAAAAAAGAGAAAGTTATGTTTTTCTGTTACAACTTGAGAAGCATATGAATGGGATTCTGCTCTGTCTACTGGCAATTACAAAAGATTCTATAATTTATAAACATTTAGTCAATTTAGTCAAACTAAAGGGAAATGAAAAACAAAAATATGAGATGGAGGATAAAGAAGATAATACTTAACAGCTCTCAGATTTCAGAAACACACAGCCTAAGGCAGTGGTTCACAAACTTGTGTGTGCGGCAGAGTCATAGGGAGGGTTTGTTAAAACATAATTGCTGGCGAGCAATTATGTTTTCTTGATAAATTCTAAACTTTGCATATAACCCATGAACATCTTCTGGTATACTTTAAATTATCTCTAGGTTATTTATAATACCTAATGCCATGTAAATGCTAGGTAAATAGTTATACTGTATTTGCTATTTGTATTTTTTAAATTGCTGTTATTGTGTTATTTATAAACTTATAAATTCTAAACCATGGTGTATACGTACTCCCATTTTTTAAATCCAGTCCACTGTTGATAGTGACCTAGATTGAGTCCATGTCTTTGCTATTGTGAATAGCACTGCCATAAAGGTGAAAATGCATGTATCTTTTTGGTAGAAAAATTTAATTCATTCGGACGTATACCCAGTAATGGGATTGCTAGGTTGAATAGTAATTCTGTATTAAGTTCTTTGAGAAATCTCCTACCTTTTTTCATAGTGGTTGAACTAATTTGCATTTCTACCAACAGTGTAAAAATGTTCCCTTTTCTCCACAGCCTCACCAGCATCTGTTGTTTTTTGACTTTTTAAAAATCCAGTGGCGAGATCGCATCACTGCACTCCAGCCTGGGCGACAGAGTCAGACTGTCACCCTCAAAATTTCTAATTCAGTAGATCTATGTTATCCCAAGAATATTCATTTCTAATTTTCAGATAATACTGATATTCCTGGTGTGGAGACCACAGTTAGAGAACAGCAGGCCAAAAAATAAGTAAGTCTGAGATAAGTTTAGAATTTATCAAGAAAAGAAGCGATTTGGACCTAAACCTTGCCAATCTTTAAGGAAACTGTGGTACATATACATCATAGAATACTCTGCACCATAAAAAAAAGAATGAGATCGGTAGGGCGCGGTGGCTCACGCCTGTAATCCCAGCACTTCGTGAGGCCGAGGCAGGCAGATCACGAGGTCAGGAGATCAAGACCATCCTGGCTAACACGGTGAAACCCTGTCTCTACTAAAATACAAAAAAATTAGCCGGACGCAGTGGCTAGTCCCAGCTGCTGGGGAGGCCATGGACCTGGGAGGCGGAGCTTGCAATGAGCCGAGATCCCGCCACTGCACTCCAGCCTGGGCGACAGAACCAGACTGTCTCAAAAATAAAAATAAAAATAAAAATAAAACAGAATGAGATCACGTGTTTTGCTGCAACATGGAAACTTGGATGGAGGCAGAGGCCATTATCCTTAGCAATCTAACACAGGAACAGAAAGCCAAATACTACATGTTCACACTTAAAAGTATGAGCTAAATGATGAGAACACATGGACACATAGAGGGGAATAACATACACTGGGAGCCTACTGGAGGGGGCAGGGTGGGAGGAGGGAGAATATCAGGAAAAATAATTAATGGGTACTAGGCTTAATACTTGGGTGATGAAATAATCTGTATAACAAACCCCCATGACACAAATTTACTGATGTAACAAACCTGCACATGTACCCCCAAACCTAAAACAAAAGTGAAAAAAAGAAGCTCTTAACTCTTCACAGGAGTAATACAAGGAGCTTAGTTTTGGACAGGCCGTTCAATCTGTAAGTCTGGAGTTTGGGAGAGAAGTCGAGACTTGAGATATTGAGAGTTGTCAGCTTATAGATGGAATTTATAATCATGAAAAATGAGAAACAGATGTGCAAAATGGTTAATAATATGAAAATAGAAAGGTAAAATAAAGATTGAGGGCAAAGAAAGAATGATATTTATGTCATTCTTGATTGATAAATGTATCTAATAGCTATTCTTTTGTTGTAATAGATTTGTAGAGGCTCAAAGCAGAAAGTTTTCTTCTCTATTTCTCCTTCTCCTCAACGTGAAGTATCTGAGACTGAGATATTAACTAACATGACCATTCTTCCACAGCTGCTATGACATGCTACAGCTGGCTCTCCATACCTCTGGGTTCTGCATCCACAGATTCAAGCAACAGTGTATCAAAAATATTTGGAAAACAAAATAACGACAATTTAAAAAATACAAATAGCAAATACAGTATAACTATTTACCTAGCATTTACATGGTATTAGGTAATATAAATAATCTAGAGATACATTAAATTATACCAGAAGATGTGCATGGGTTATATGCAATTACTATGTCATTTTATTTCAGGGTCATGAGCATGCATGGATTTCGGTGTCTGAGGGAAGTCCTGGAACCAATCCCCTGTGGATACCGAGGGATGACTATTTCCAAAGATGGTGGCAACATTATCTCCCATTCTAAGTGCCATTCTGAATTGTGACTTTGATATCTCCCTCATTAAGAGATGGGTCTTTTCTTTTCTTCCCTAAAATCTGAGCAGGCTTATGACTTGCTTGAAACCAACGAAAGGCAGTGGATGTGATACTTAGTGACTTTCCAAGTTAGGTCAGAAAATGTGTTGCAATTTTGACTTTATTTGGTGAAATACTCCTCCTAAAACCAAGAGTCTCAATATTGAAGCCTGGCCATGGTAAGGCTGCTGTACTGTAAGGAAACTCAAATCAGCCCATATAAAAAGATTGCATGGAGAAGCTCTGAGACTACATTAAGAGAGAGAGATGCCTGGCCGTCATCCGCACACACTAGATATCTGCTCTTCAACCCTAGCAATCATATCATCGAAAATGCACGAGCAATCCCAAGCCTTGTCTGGTCAAGCCTTTTCTGGATTTCTGACACACAGAAACTTTAAGAAATAATAGAGTGCTGTTGTTTTAAGCCACTGAGTTTGGGTGTGTTCATTCTAATTTGGTTAATTTTTAAACCTGCTTGATCACCAAAAATATTTTTAGTGGAAGGCGAGTAATATAACATCCTTAACATAACTTGAAATTAGCATTCCACCAGGAAAACATTTTGGAAAATATCACCCTATATTCACCATGTAAATTTTGGTTAGTAATTTGGTTTCCCAAAGACCAATTTCTATATGAGAGACGATTGTACCACAGTCAACATATATATTTATGACTCGGTACAAGTGGGTAGATTGACATTCTCACTTATCAATCATGCTTAAGTTTGATTAGCATGAATTAGTTCCCAGAGCCTCCTCACTTGGAACAAAAATATCAAGTCCTTAATGAAGAAGTCTGGCCTCCATGCCTCGCGTGGATGGTGACCCTTCAATGGAATTAAGTAGAATTTCTACTGATCTATTTTAACTACAAGAGAGCATACCTAATTTATTTATGTGACTTTTCTATCTCAGACAAGTCTTCTACTCCAGAAAAATAAAAGATCAGGATCTGTCGGGAATTATTAGAAGATATTTTGCCATTTGTACTTACCAAACTCTTAACTAGAAACTCCAAAATTTCAAGAGAAGTTTTCACAAGAGTCTTCCTTAGATTCTGGGTACAAATAATGCTGTTTGGAATCTAGGGAGCCAGAGGTTGAAAAGAGAGAACTCACCTTACTTCTGCATTAATCTGTGAATGTCTTTTGCTACTTCAAGAATAACAGGTTTTGGAAATTTCTGAGAAGAGCCCCTTTGGCTCTCACAGTGAGATTTCTCATAATAGGCAACATCAAAGCAATAATGCAGACTGAAGAGAAACCCAAGAGACAAGGCTTTAGAGAAATGTTCTCTATTCAAATAAAAGTCTACTTACAGAAACAGATACCAAGGAAGGAGTCTGTCTTTTCCTTCCAGGGTCACTCATCCATACACATAGTTTTATTTAAGATGTATAAGCTAGCTATTCCCATATTTCTATTTCTAGTACAGACTTCACATTTGAACTCCAAATGATATGTATAACTGTCTACAAAACTTCTTGATTTGGATCTCTCACAAGTACTTCAACATCAACATATTCAAAACTTAAAACATGGATGAATCCTTAAATCTCACTCTCCTTCAATTTCCATATCTCAATGAATGGTACTATCATCCAGAGAGTAGTCAATCTTTTCCCTCATTCTCATATTTCATATAATATTATTACCAATCTATTTGATCTACTTAACATTTGTACCATCGGCTAAATTATTTCCCTTTCCATTGTCACCATTGAGCACAGATTACAACAACTCTTGCTTGAACTACTATAGTGATCAGGATTCTGTATTTCAGGCAAAACAAATCAACTCTGGGTAATTTATTCAGAAAAATCACATAAAGATATTGGGTAGGTCACTGATGACTGGGGAACACTAGTGAGGTCATTTTAGGAGAGCAAAAAAAAAAAAAGAAAAAAGAAAAAAAAAACATGGGAAGTAAGACTGCAGATAACAAAGCCTTCAGAGTTACAGTTCAGTTTGGGAGCATTTGACGGCCAAGATTGGGAAATAAGATTGGGAAATTCCCAGCCATCAGGGAAGGGACATATCTGACTCACTTTGGCTTTGGATTCACCTAATGGTAGTCTCATTCAGCTTAGAAGCAGATCTTGATCTTGGGCTGACAAAAGCCATATTATTCTCATAAACATCAACTTAGTTTCTATGGTAGATTAAAGGTAACCTCGAATTCTTTGCATCTTCCTTCCCCTTGAGAACTGAAACAAGACAAGGAAGCCCACTCTCACCACTTCTATTCAACAAAATACTGGAGTGCTAGACAGAGCAATTAGGCAAGAGAAAGATATAAAAGCATCCAAATAGAAAAAAAAAAAAAAAAAACAAAGTCAAACTATCTCTCTTCATGGATGATACAATTCTATATTTAGAAAACCCTAAATACTCCACGAGAAGGCTCCTGGAACTGGTAAAGGACTTTAGCAAAGCTTCAGGATAAAAATCAATGTACATAAATCAGTAGCATTTAGTAGCATTTCTATATACCAATAACACTGAAGCTGAGAGCCAAATCAAGAATACAATTCCATTTACAATAGGCACAAAAAAGGAAAATACCTAGGAATACATCTAACCAAGGAGATGAAAGATCTGTACAAGGAGAACTACAAAGCACTGCCAAAGAAAATCATACACGACACAAACAAGTGGAAAAACATTCCATGCTCACAGATAGGAAGAATCAATGTTGTTAAAATGGTCAATAATGCCCAAAGAAATCTACAAATTCAATACTATTCCTATCAAACTAACAACATCATTGTTCACAGAATTGGCAAAAACTATTCTAAAAATAACATGAAACCAAAGAAGAGCCAAAAGCAATCCTAAGCAAAAAAAAAAAAAAAGTCAGAGGCATCACATTACTTGACTTCAAACTATAAGGTTACAGTAACCAAAACAGTATGGCACTGATACAAAAACAGACACACAGGCCAATGCAACAGAAAAGAGAACCTGTAAATAAAGTCACACACCTACAGTAATCTAATCTTTGATAAAATTGACAAAAATAAGCAAGGGGAAAGGACTCTCTATTCAATAGATGTTGCTAGGATAACTGGCTAGTCACATGTAGAAGAATAAAACTGGTTCTCTATCTTTAACCATAGAAAACATTAACTCAAGGTGGATTTAATAAATGTAAGATGTCAAACTATAAGAATCCTAGAAGAAAACCCAGGAAACATTATTCTGAACATTATCCTTGGGAAAGAATTTATGACTAAGTCCTCAAAAGCAATTGCAAGAAATTGCAACAACAACAACAAAAAATTGACAACTGGAACCTAATTAAACTAGAGAGCTTCTGCACAGTAAGAGAAACTATCAACAGAATAAACAGACAAACTACAGAATGGGGGAAAACACGTGCAAACTAGAAATCTGACTAATGTCCAGATCTATAAGGAATTTAAACTATTGAAAAAGCAAAAAATAACTAACCTTGTTTAAAACAAAGGGCAAAAGACATGAACAGACACTTCTCAAAAGAAGACATAAAAGTGGCCAACAAACTTATTTTAAAAAGCTCCTCATCACTAATCATTAAATAAATGCAAATCAAAACCACAATGAGATACCATCTCACACTAGTCAGAATGGCTATTACTAAAAACTCAAAATACAATAGATTTTGGCAAGGTTGCAATGAAAAAGGAATGCTAAACACTCCTGGTGGGAATGTAAATTAGCTCAGCTATTGTGGGAAGCAGTTTGGCAATTTCTCAAAGAACTTATAACAACTATCATTTAACCCAGCAATTCCATTACTGGGTATATATCCAAAAGAAAACAAATCATTCTACCAAAAAGATGACATGCATTTGCATGTTCATCACAGAACCATTCACAATAGCACAGACATGGAATCAACCTAGGTGCCCATCAATGGTGGATTGGATAAAGAAAATGTGGTACATATACACAATGGAATATTATGTAGCTACAGAAAAGAATAAAATCATGTCCTTTGCAGCAGCATGGATGCAGCTGGAGGCCATGATCCTAAGCAAGTTAACCCAGGAACAGAAAACCAAATACTGTTTGTTCTCATTTACAAGTGGGAGTTAAACACTGGGTACTCATAGACATAAAGATGGGAGCAGTAGACACTGGGGACTACTAGATGAGTAAGGGAGAAAATACAGTAAGTGTTGAAAACCTATTGGGGACTATTCTCAGTATCTGTGTGATGGGATCATTTAGAACTCAAACCTCAGCATCATGCATATACCCAGGTAACAAACTGCACATGTAAGGCATAAATCTAAAATAAAGTTGAGAAAGAAAAAGATTAAATTAAATTAAAAATTAAAGATTATTTTCTTCTTTTCCTTTAGAGGTGTGTGGTCTAAATCCTCTTCCCATGAATCTAGGTTGGCTTCTCTGAGTGCTTTAATTCATGTTTTGCAATTTCTAGACTCAAGTCCTTAAAAACTGAACGAATTTACTTACTGTTTTTTGGAGCATTCACACTTAGAACCTCAAGGCTAGCATCCTGTTAGAAGTCCAAGCTATATGGAAAGGCACTGAAAGATAAGATGTTCTCTAGGGGAGAAGAAAATATTAAAAGATTGATAGGTGAATGGATGAATGGATGGATAGATAGATAGATAACCAAGCCAGCAGATATGTAATATCTTGGAAGGAAATCTTCCAGCCCCGGCTACTCCAATTACCACCATGTAAATCAGAGAACTGCCCAGCTGAACAGTCTCCTTGCATCATTTATCCTTGAGTTTCTTCTGTCTTCTGTACTGTAGCCAGAGTTATTTGTCTTAAAATATATTTATATCATATTACAATGGTTAGCACTTTTCAATAGCTTCTCAATGCTTTCAGTATCAAAATCAAAATCTTCAAACATTATCTTCAATGTCCTGAATGATATATCCCCACTATCTGCCCCACTCTTTGACCTTCAGTTACATTTATTAAGTTCCTCCAAAATGCTATACTTCAGCTCAGAATCTTCATATCTGCTATCCCCTCTACTGGAAGCCCTTCTTCCATTTATTGAGCTTTTCTCTAGTTAACTCTTACTCATTTTTCAGTTTCGACTATCAGTTTTTCATGAAAACCTTCCTGTGTTCCCCAGGCTAGATCTGTCTCCCATAGCTCCTATATTTCTCCAACAGACCAATCACATATTAATTAAATAAACCATCATGAAAAATATATTATCATTTATCCATTTTTTTTTCTAGAAATGAAAGATGTAAAAGATCAAGGATTGTACATCTTGTTTTTCATTATATTCATATTGCCTTGCACCATTATTTGCACATGATAGACATGCAATAAATATACTTCTCAGACTTCAAATGTGCAGATGAATCACCTGGAGGTCTTGTTAAAACGCAGATTTTGACTCAGTAGGTCTGGAATGAAGTCTCAGAATCAAGTCTCTGTTTCTAAAAAGCTCCTAGGTGATGCCATTGTTGTTGGTTCTGTGGACCACTCTGAATAGCAGGGCATAATTAAGTCCTGTGGGTAACAAGGAGTAACCAATTGGGATTAGTTAATATTTTAAACCTGTGCTATCATTTTAATTTGGTTCAATTAATTTCAACAAACAATTATTGAGCCAGCTATTTCCCAGGATAGGTTAAACAGGAATAAGATATGGTCAGTGCACTCAGAAAGATTACAGTGTAATAGGCATAACTAAAATATAAACAAATCAATGTGGAAAATGTGCTATAATAAAAGTAGACCATAAAGATGTATTTGGGCATGAAAGAGAAAGTTCTCAACTCAAATTGGGGAGCTCAGGAAATTAGAAACTCATTGGTAATTTACCACAACTGTAAATCACTGTGCTGTTTTGTTTTGTTTTGTTATCCTATATATGTCCACCTGAATGGAGTTATTAGAAAACTAATGACTTCAATAATTAGCCTGACTTCCATATTTCATTTTCAGAATGAGCTATGAAACACTTTAGTCCTCTTGTGTACTATGGGAAGCATGTTTGTTTGTTGTCTTTTACTTCTTTCTGATGTCTGTTTATCTCTTTCATTTTCTGGATCAAGTTGCTGTACAATCTGTCATTTCTATCTTCAACTTGGTAAATCCTTTCCAGTCTTTATAGTTAGATTTGAATTAGAAAACAAAATATGCTAGATAAAGCAATAAGAGAGTGATGAAGATGGGCACAGACTTGGGTGGAGCCCTTGATTCAGTAGTTTGGTCTTTCAAGGAGAAATAATTATCTTTCTTCTTGCTTGGATGTTTACCCAATGGGATGAACCTATTTTAAAATTAGAGGCTGAGTTTCCCTCATTCAAAACTTGGGGTACAGAACCACATTTCAATGTTTGTGTCTACCTTTAGCTTTATTGCCCTTACAATCCCCTGGGCTTCTCTAGGGAATAATTATCATTCTTTTAAGTTCTTCATTTTCCAGCATAAAACCTTCTTTAACCACTTTTAAAACATTTCTCCTGAGAGGAAGCTAATTAGATACACCCTTCTGATTATTACTTAATCATTATTTTGGGAGCACCCAAAGTGTTCTAAGTATAGGCAATTTCTAGCACCAAATCCTTATTCAGAGATTAGTTGTTTCTTAATTTGGGCCCTTGAAACCACGGTGCTTATCCCATTTATTAATATTTATTAGCACCCGCAAAGGGCAAGGTGCTCCCCTTTTTCTCGAACATAGAATCACTATAGTTCCTGTCCTCTGAGGGCTCTCCATGCCTTGCCTCATCTCGCTTTTCCAGTCAAGCCAATGTGTTACTTCAGAATAATCTCTTTGACCCTAGTTTATATGAAACACTTCCCTCTCCTATCACATGCATCTACTAGATTTTTGTTGCCCATGAATGAAATTTAAATTCATTTGCATTTCAAGCATTTATTTATTTTTTTCCTGCTATTTCTGCAACAGTGAAGCCATTTCCTAAAATTCATACTTTCTCAGAATGTCTGCTACTTAAATGAGAAGTAAAAAGGGGGAAAGATACCTTCAGGGTTGGATTTTTGTGTCTACTCATATCCCTCTGGATAGAAATCCATTTTCTCTAAAGTTGTGATGGCAGCTATTTAGCTTAGGAGTCAGTGATGACATGTTTTAAACAAGATGTGTGTCTTAGGAAAGCAACACGCCTCTGTTCGGAAGAATCAGCACATTGCCACCTTCTACTTTCCAAAATGCAGCCACAGCACTCAGCTCTAAGTGTCTCCTGTGTTCAGGAAGGTAGAGAGAATAGTTGCTCCAGCTAGGAATGTAGATCATATTCTCAGAGGTTGAATATTATTACAATTACTTTTTCCAGTTTATGTTTTTATTTCAATGATAATGCATATATAATTCTGAATGATCTGCTTGCCAACCTTATAACTAGGTCCTGCCCATAGGATGCCAGTACCAGTTATGATTTATGTTGATGAATACATTGGTGCCCATTGCTTTCAAAATGGATAGAATTTAATTTTAAGCTTACGGTGTTAAATAAGTACTGCCACTACGATTAATGCTGGGTGGCTAACTGATGTGCATGTACATTCTTAAAGATGAAAGACTTATCCAACTTGAGCAACCTTGGTTAATGAAAGGCATGGACTCTGAGAAAGCCACTCCCGTATTCTAATTCAAGTTCTGGCAATTTACTAGCACATTGGCTTTTTCGAAAATCTCTTAGCATTTGTGAACTTCAGTTTCCTCACCTATGAAATGAGGTTTATAAAAGAGCTATCAAGACTATAGAAGTGCAGTGAAGATTCAGATAATGCATGGGTGCTTATCTGGTGCATAACAGGTATTTAGGAAATGATAGCTACAATTATTATTATATTTTGTCCTGTGAATTAATTTAAGTTCAGCACCTTCTGCATTAATTTTTTTCCCTCTGAAGAGGGGGAGATGCTTAAACTCATGGGCATAATTTTTGAAATAGAACTGACTTCCAATGAGTATCATAAAGCTACTGGCCATATATCTTGTTTAATATAGTGTACTATTTACTTTCAATATAGGTATCCATTATTATTATTACTTGAATACTGTGACAACTGTTACCCCTATTAATACTTCTGGAGATTTCTGAAACTGGTAGGAATATAGAAACCCAATGGAAGAATGAAAACCACAGAAATCAAGAATAGTTACCTACTGAGTGAAGAATGAGTGGTACTCACACTGTTTTACTGTATTTATCTAACTATTACATTCTGTGTGGTCCTAAACTAGCTCTCTCATTCACACAGGCAGCAAGAAATTCTTCACTGGGCCTAATAAAATAAAAGATAAAATTGCAGGGGAAAGATATCAAGACAGTAATCTATTGGTTTAGATAGATCAAATGCCTGACTATATTGTTTATGGGAAATAAGGGTTATCCCTACTCCTCACACTTTGCTATTTTCTAAAATGGATCCACTTTGAGATGTGATTTTTCCCCCAAGTTAGTCCAATTGGATTCCATCTATCATAATTGTGATGAATAGCAAGTGATTTGTTTCATTACGTTTTTTAATGGCTGTAGTGGGTAAAGCTATTACATGAAAAGCTGTGGTTGTGTTGTTGTGAAGCTTCCAAGGATAGAATTTTCTCTTCACTCTTTGTTTTTGCAATAGGCTCTCTTGCTCCAACAGGGATGCACACTGAGTTTTAAATCCTTCTCCGCTTGACTTGAGGGAATTTTCTTTTTTATCTGTATGTCATTGAAAAGTCCAGTATGCAGGCACTTTCCAGCCAGCCAGGACATGAAAATGGCATAAGCAATATAAGAGCTGGAACTGGTGTAAAAAATTACCATTCCTGATAGATAACAATGGAGCAAATACATTTGAAAATGTAACATACACATCTGAAAAATGACTACAATTCTCATGAACCTCTTTATTTGGTCCAATACCAACTTTTATATCTGACGGTCTCTTTTATAAATCAGTAAAAAGCTGAGTGGAGCTGGCCTCGGAGAAGACAAGATGCATAGGATCTTGTAAAGTATTTGTATGATATATTCATGAAGGGGCTAAGGCTGCCTTATGTCTTTCATGCCAAGCATAATCTTAAACAAGTTTCGACCTTAACTTAAAGATATTTTAATGTATCCATTTGACTCACAAACTCAAGCTCATATTAAATTCAAAAGAAAGCCCCTCAAAGCTCAGTTTCTAAAACACATCAAGTAAGATTTTATACATTTCTTAATTAATCCAGATGTCATCAAAGGTAATTCTTAATTAGCTGACTGTCTACCCTTGAATCAATGACAATGGTGGTTGCCAACAGCGGGGGAACAAGACAGGCCTTGTTACCTCTGGGTCATTTTAAAGGTGATTTTAATATTCTCAGTAACTTTCATTCCTAAGAGTAGAATCCTGCTGTAACTCAGTCATCGGAAAACCGTGACCTTTTTGAATACAGCTTAATTGTAATTACTTCCCTAGTAGTTTTAATTTTTTAACTAACCTACAAGCATACCCAAAAGTTGCTAACAAATATTTACCAGAAATTCAAGAATGAAGAAAATTTACTGGAATCATTTTGAATTTAATAGTCTTTGTTATCCTAAAGCCTACAGTGCTTTCCTATGGATTATTTCATCTGTGTTAACACCGTCTTTGGAAAACTTGTAGGAATACTGGTCTTGCCCTGGTTTTAGAAAGGGGAGAGAGGATACAAAGTGGGTGACTAACTGAAGCCTATGAAATATCAGGACACAGACCCCACACTTTCAGCCTGTTCTGTGCCCTTAGACTGCCCATGATAAATGTGCCTGGTGGGCATCTCTCTTCCTTTGAAAAAAACATGCATATTCATATGTTTGAAGTCAGCCAAGACTATTGACATGGACTACAATGTGTTGAAAAGAAGGGGCAGCTAAAAAGAATGATAAAGGCACTTGAAAGAAAAAATGTAATAATTGAAATGTCTTCTATCTTAAGAGAGAGAGAAAGAGAGAGAGAGAGAATAGATGGACCATATATGAAGCAAATAAAACAAGAAAATAAACATAAAATGAAAAATGCAATTGATTTTGTATCTTCAAGTGCTTCACTTACAGGATGGGAGAACGCACAATTTAGCTTGTTTGGGTTTAGTCCTCCTAATATATTCTACAGAGTAATTTATTTTCAGGAAAAGCCTCACTGCAGTGCTCCTATTATGATAATGGGAATTTATGCACATGAGTATTTGTGATCACATCACAGAGCAGTTTTTGGAAGAACTATGGGGAAAGGGGAAAATTAACATTATAAAAATAGAGATGAAAGCTTTAAAAAAAAAACCTCTAAACTCTCAATCTATCACTCAATCTACACACACACACACACTCACACACACACACACACGCACACGCAATTCCATGGTGAATTATCTTATTTGGGCTGAGTGCTTCTCCAGTGAAGAACAAAACTTGTGAGTAAAAAGCGGCATAATGCATCGAATGCTTGCATGGATTTGTTGATGAGAAGGTCGCTGCCCCTGAGATTGGAAAACATAGTTCCAGCAGCCCCGGACCTCTCTGACCACATTCACTTTGCTTACTCAGGAGCAGACAATGACAGGCAGGGAGTTAGGGGGAGGGGATGAATCAAAGCCCCTCTAACTCCTTGTCTCTCTGCTAGAATTGCTGTCAGCCTGGTGAGCTGACATCAAGTAGAGGATCAATCCAGTAGACACAAGATGAAAATGTAAACAGGGATAAGCCCTCTGTGTGCTCTTTCCCTCTCCTCTCTCTCTTTCTTCCATCTCTTTCTCTCTATCTTTTTATACAAAATCCAGACATTTCAGAGGATAGGTGTTTTTTTCCTGTCATGAATGAAGAAATGCTCAGCACTCAGTCACTTAACAGTGGGATCATCTTTAGAGCACAGTTACATAGCTTTCAGTAAATTGTGTATGGCGATTTCAAGATTGTGTTATAGAGTGTGCCAATATCACTACACATAGTAGATCACTCCAAATACGAATACCTGTGGGGAAAATTATGGCAAAGTCACAGCTTGAGTACATTATTGAAAATAAAGCTTATTGAAGTTGCTGAACTAATAGGTCCATGCACCAAAGTTCATGGGCACAAGTCAGCTGTCACTGAGTAGGCTAAGGGAGACATAATATTCTAGTCATTTCTCTAGTGGAAGGAACATTAGCTTATTCTCTCCCTTAATTGATATTCTGCAACTGAATCAAGCACTGCTGATTGCTGACCAGCTCACACGTTCCCCATATGTCTCCAGATTGCTAAACTCAGAAATGTGAGACTGCATCGCTGAGTTAGTTTGAGGACAGCCAGCCTCAGGAGTGGTTGCTGGACCATTTGTTCCTATAAAAAACAGATGAAAATCAGGGTATGGAAAAATGTGCCTTTTCACAATGTTCTGTTAAACCTATTGGCTCATATTTGGGACACAACTAAAGGATTAAAACCGATTTTACTAGATAAACATATTTACAAAGTTTAAGTTTGCCATATCAAATGAAATATACTGTGCAAGAATTTTCTTTTCTTTTTCTATTTCTGTCCCTTGGTATAAATTCCTGTACTTATTTTCTTACAAGTAGTGAAACAAATTATGGACGTAGTTAGCAAAGTTAGCCATATGTTAAAATAACTTACTTGTTTTAGGTATGAATTGTTTATTAAAAATTGAGTTGCTAAAGGTAAAAAAACATAGTGCAGAATATCCTATTATCACCATCTTGGAGTCAAGAGCTAAAATTGTAACTTCTTCAACCACAAAGAAAGATATGTTATTTTTTTGTTTTATCTTAGGAAAAACTATTAAATATTCCTATAATACCCAAACAACCTAAAATGCAAGTTATTAATTTAAGGCAATATAAGTGTATATTCCCATGTGCTCTTTTAACATATTAATTGTTCCAAAAACCATATAGCACAGGGTAGTTTTAATTTACATTTTATAGATGAAAAAGCAGAGATTTTAAAAGAGGTCAGTATCTTGATCACTGTCTCACAGCACATCTGAGGAAGACTTGCGTCTTGAACTCAGGCAGGGAGTCTTATATCAGAGCTCAAGTCTTAACTTTCTGTTACATCGATCCTTTAGTAACATTATATACATTCTAATCGTTGAATTTGGTCATATGTTCCATGTATTTTCACCATCAGAAATGCTTATTTGAAAAGGATAATAAGGCCAGGCGTGGTGGCTCACACCTGTGATCCCAAAGCTTTGGGAAGCTGAGGCAGGAAAACCCCTACAGACCAGGAATTCAAGACTAGCCTGGACAACATACCAAGACACTATTGCTACAACAAATTTTTAAAAATTAAAAATTCGCTGGTGCACACCTGTAGTCTAAGCTACTTGGGAGGCTGAGGTGGGGGGATCTCCTGAGCCCAGTAGTTTGAGGTTACAGTGAGCTATGATTGTGTTATTGCACTCCAGCCTGAGCAACAAAACATGGCCTTGTCTCTAAAAATAAATAAATAAACACATAAATAAATAGTATAATAGCAGAATGGGTAAAATATTTTAAACTCTTAAATCTTTTAAAATGGACTTTACCTGAACTTGCTGTTGCAACAAATTGAAAAGTAACATCTATAAAATATATTTATCATGACCAGTCTAACCAACATGGAAAAACCCTGTCTCTACTAAAAATACAGAAATAGCTGGGTGTGGTGGTGCACGCCTGTAATCCCAGCTACTCGGGAAGCTGAGGCAGGAGAATCTCTTGAACCTGGGAGGCAGAGGTTGCAGTGAGCCAAGATCGCATGATTGCACTCCAGCCTGGGCAACAAGAACAAAACTCAGTCTCAAAAAACAAAAAACAAAAACAAACAAATATATATATGTGTGTGTGTGTGTGTGTGTATATTCACTAAGTATACACATATATATATAGTGAAAAAGGGACACACTGTTTTATTAACCTAATTTTTCTTATTTAAAAGAAGCCAGATGATTCTAGATTGGTCATCATAATTAGGAGTGTCACTTGTGTTTACATGGTTACTAAGTATAAATCATGGGAAACTGCTGATGACTTCCAAGTAGCTAAGATATGATAGATCATGGTGTGACTAGCTCTGAGATCTAGGTTTTTGTTTGGGAATACTTCAGAAATAAAGAATATGGCTTTCCAATAGGAGTTATAACATCTCTTTGATTTAATCAGTTGGCATTATTTGCATTACGCTCTCAGAGAAAGAATTCTCTTGTTTCATTCATCTAGAGAAAACAATAATATTCTTGCTATTTTCAGTAGTGAATAAAATCATCATTTTCCTCATGGGAACCATTTGGTGAATACTGCAAATAATTTCTCAGCAAAATATGATTCATTAAGGCAATCTTAAAATAAAGATGAAAACAAACAACAAAGCAAAAGAGATCTTATATAATTTAATAATCTCAGTACATAATCATACACAACATTAACCTCTGCTTCTTATTAAAATCAACAAGAAAGAGCTTCTACATTCATGGTGTCCCCAGAAAACAGAATAAATTGTTCTAAAATATTTTGAAGGAATTCAAGAGATTCAAATTCCTTCATGTAGTTTTTAGTCTTGCCCTGTTCTTGCCGTCATTCCCCTTCACCATGATGAGATGGGGGTCATGAAACTCGCTCACTTGTTTCACAAAGTGGCGTTTGAACAGAGCTATCACTTACTGCATGTTTGCTCTGCGTCTTAAAGAAATAAAGCAGAGAAATGAGTAATGTTTTATTACCAACAGAGTCTACTGAGAAGCAAATAATATTCTCAGGTCTAGAATGAAATCTTACTGAGTGTTGGTGAAGGAAAAAAAAAGTAAATGTCGGAAAAAAGAGATTTCCAGAATTTTCTTATTAGGCAGACAGCTGAAACAGAGTCAAAGAAAGTGATTCCAAAGTGCTGCTTTATATGAAGACCTCCCGTTCTACTCATCATTTAAACAGGTAGTACACAATTCTATCCCTTCTAGCAATGGTAAAGTAGGACTATGAATCCTTGATTCATTATTTCATTCCCAATAAATGCAGCCTCCAACTTACAAATTGGTTTTGTTACAAAAATTCATTTGTTAGATGGTAATGTGGGATCCCGAATGCCCTTTCCCAAAGAATCAATGTTACAAATCATAGTTGGTTTTAAGGCTGGTCCACCTACATCTGTTTAAAAAAAAAAAAAATGTTCTTCAGCTGTACTAGTGTGGACTGCTGGGGACTTGGAATGGAGATCTCTGAAGTCTGAGAACTCGGATGGGGATAACTCATTTTGCACAGGAAGAGGAAAGAGCAAGAGACTTTCTTGCCCTTTTCTTGGGCACAAGGTAGCTCACAGATACGGTGACCACAGGTTCTGAATTTAACATTGGGGACACGGCCCAAAAAGATTTTTTTTTTCTATGACAAAAATAAAATTGAAAACTAAAAACTTTTCCTCCCAGAATATTCTTCTGATATAAGGTGATAATTTGAGAAATCAGAACTATCCATGCAGATTTGAATCCAGTAGATTTAGATGCTCTATACTCACAACATTTTGAAGAGAGAAAGTTGGTTGGTTTTTGTTCATTTTGATTTGTTTTGAAAGCCCAAAAAGAAGCAGGAACCAGGAGGCTGTTACAGTTGACCAGGAGAGAGACAATGGGGCCTGAAATAAAGTCAAGCCAGAGGGGACAGAGAAGAAAAAGCACAGCAATTTAAGATGGATTCTAAGAGGTGAAAATATCAAAACTTGCTTTTTTGGCATTAGCGAGGAGGAGGAGGTTGTATGCCCCAGGAAGGCGATTGGGTGGAAGGACTGGGAAAAGGAAGGTGGGGATGGATCAAGATCAGGGATGAACAAAAAGGAACCAATGAGCAGCAAAGAAAGTGAGCCTGCTCTTGGTCAGTTCTCTCAGGCCATTCTTACTTTACACAGCTCTCGTCTTTTCTGCACTTTGAACTTTACTGATTATCTGAAAAGCACTACGATTTTAACGTGTAATCCATGAGAGTAGCACATAGTTTAATTGGGGGAGGAGCCATTACAGAGGACCTATAAAAACGCCAGGTAGTATGCTGGACTTTTTTCCTTGCTTTTCTTTTGATCTCCACAACCATCTTATGAAAGAATTGTAGTCCTTTTATTATAAATGTGATAACAGAAAATCAGAAAGGTAAGGTAACTTGCTCAAGCTGGTATTGAAGACAGGTCTTCATGACACTAGCATCAGTATTTTTTGAATCACTTTATCTTATTACCTTGTGTGTCTATGAGTCACGTCTCAATTTAATTCAATTCAGTCAATTCAGTTGTAAATTCAAAAAGTGTCTGATGAATACCTGGGATATGCTAGATACTCTCCTTGATACTAGTAATATGGGGAACAAAGACCTAGGCCCTGCCCTTAAGAAATTGTCAATTGTGTAGTAGCCTTCTAGAAATTTGAAAGCAAGAAGACCACTCCTGGGAAAGAATCACAGATGATTAAAAAAAAAAAAAAAAAAAAAAAAAAAAAAAAAAAAAAAAAAAGGAGAGAAACTAGATCTTGTGACCAAAGGTGAGCAGAGTTTCCAGGAGAGATACTCAGAAACACTTGCTGGGCCACTATAGGGCCCATGCTTCATTAAAGCCCTCGGGCAAAGGCAGTGCTACATTGGTAATGGTTGTCTAGGGTACTGAAAGAATGTGGACATTGAAATGTAGGTGATCTGGGTTTGAATTTTAGCTTAGCTAATTATTAATAGTGTGACTGTGGACCATTTAGTTTTATGTGCGAAATGGGTATAACATTGTGAGAATTAGACATGACTTATGCAAGTAAAAAGTCAAGAGGGTGCTTAGCTTATGATAAATACTCAGTTTAGCTATTATTATTATATTTAGTATTTTTATGTATTTTTAATTTTAATTTTTCTGGTTACATAATAATTTACGTATTTATGGGGTATGTGTTTTTTTTTTTTTTTTAATTTTATTTTTTGAGATAGATTTTCACTCTTGTCACCCAGGCTGGAGTGCAATGGCACGATCTCAGCTCACTGCAACCTCCGCCTCCCAGATTCAAGAGATTCTCCTGCCTTAGCCTCCTGAGTAGCTGGGATTACAGGCGCCTGCCACCATGCCCAGCTAACTTTTGTGTTTTTTTTAGTAGAGACAGGGTTTCACCATGTTGGCCAGACTGGTCTCAAACTTCTGACCTCAGGTGATCCAACCACCTTAGTCTCCCAAAGTACTGGGATTACAGGCGTGAGCTATTGCGCCTGGCCACACGTGATGTTTTAATACATGCATACGATATGTAATGATCAAGTCAGGGTAATTGGTATATTTATCACCTTAAGCATTTATCATTTTGTGGGTTGGGAACATTATAAAACCACCCTTCTAGATATTTGAAATATACACTAAATTATTGTTAACTGTAGTTGCCCTACTTTGCTGCTGAACACTAGATCTTATTCCTACTACCTAACTGTACTTATGCACCCATTATTTAACCTTTCTTAATCTCCCATTTCCCACTATCTTTTCTAGCCTCTGGTAACCATCATTTTACTCTCCACCTCCATGAGATCAATATTTTTTAGCTCCCACATATGAGTGAGAACATTCAATATTTGTCTTTTGTGTCTGTTTTGTTTCAATTGACATGATGGTCTCCAGTTCCATCCGTGTTGCTGACAATGACAGGATTTCATTCTTTTTGTGGCTGAATAACACTCTGTTGTGTATATGTACCGCATTTTCTTTATCCATTGATCTGCTGATGGACACTGAGTTTGATTCCATATTTTGGCTATTATGAATAGTGGCTACAACAAACATGGGAGTGCAGATATTTCTTTGATATACTGATTTCCTTTCTTTTGAATAGATACCAGCAATGGGATTGTAGGATCATATGGTAGTTCTATTTTTCGGTTTTTGAGAAACTTCCATAGTAGTTAGTTATTTTCATAGTGGCTGTAGTACTTTACCTACCCCACTAAGAGTATATGAGCATTCCTCTTTCTCTGTTTCCTCTCTAGCATCCATTATTTTTTGTCTTTCTGGTAATAGCCATTCTACGTTTGGTGATAATATTTTATTGTGGTTGCTTTTTATATATCTCCGATAATTAGTGACACCAAGTAATTTTCATATACCTGTTGACCACTTCTATGTCTCCTTTTGAGAAATGTCTGTTCAGATCTTCTAACCACATTTTAATCAGATTATTTGTTTTGTGCTATTGAGTTGAGTTCTTTCTATATTCTGGTTATGAATCCCTTGTTAGTCGAATAGTTTGTGCATATTTTCTGACATTCTGTAAATTATTTCTTCACTTTTTAAATTGCTGCCTTTGCAGCTTTTTAGCTTGATGTGATTTTATTTGTCCATTTTCACTTTGATTGCCTATGCTTTTGAGGTCTTCCTCAAGAAATCTTAGCCCAGTACAATGTGCCAGGAAATTTCCCCAGTGTTTTCTTCTAGTTTCATAGTTTCAGGTTTTACATTTAAGTCTTTAATCCATTTTGATTTGATTTTCATATATGGTGAGAAATAGAGAAATAGTTTCATTCTTCTGCATAAGAATATCTAGTTTTTCCAGCACCGTTTGTTGAGAAGATAGTTTCTTCCCCAATGTATGTTCTTGACTCCTTTGTCAAAAATGAGTTCACTGTAAATGCATGAATTTATTTCTTGATTTTCTACTCTGTTCAGTTGACCTATATATTTAGCAGTTTTAGATACCATTCACCCTACTTCTGAATGGAAAATGAGACAACCTATCCATACTGAGGAATCCAACTTATCCGAGATACAGGGTCCAGCAGAAGTTAACAGACAAGGAGAAGTCAGAAATTGTCACCTACAATTTAAAAAATCTTAAAGATCAGATGCAAAATTTTGATCAGATAGGTAGTACTTCCACTGATTTACTTCATTGGCTAAATCTTGACCGCAGGGAATCTCTGTTTTGGGGTATTTTTCAAACTTTTGGTATTATTCTCTTGTTAATCATAATGATAATATCTCTTGTCTATCATATTCTCTCAAGAGTCTTTAACACTTGTCATCAGCTACTGATTCACAAGATGCTCCCATTGAGGACTGAACAACAAAAATGACATAAACTCAAATCATCATTTAAAAGTATGATTAAAACTGCTTTGCCATCCTTGGATGTCCATAGAAAGACAAACAACATGTGTTAATGAGGAGTAACACTAAATAGTTAACTACACTCACAGTTCAACTGAGAGGATGACCAAAAGTGGGAACTTGTTAAAATAAAATGAAGACAAGGCTTAAGAATCCTCTGAGCAGAGAAAGTCAGTTAAGCCATGGAAGCAACCTCGTCCTTGCTTAATTAAAAAACGTAAGTGAAAGTTAATTTAGGCTAATTCTTGTAAATGCCTATATTACACACACACACACACACACACACACACACACACAAACTTAAGCTCAACCAATCAGAAGCTGCCAACTAACTTACATAACTAGAAACTTTCCATCAGGATAGACCAAATAAGGCAACTGTATAACCAATCAACTATTTTATTTGCTTTATTTCTGTATTCACCCTCTAAATAACTTCCCCTTGAGTTTCCTTAGCAGAGCCCAAAACTACCTTCAGTTTGGTTCTTTCCAACTCATGAATGGCTGTTTGCTCAAATAAACTCTTTAAAATTTTATTATGCCTGAGTTTACCTTTTAACATGTGAAAGAATTAGAGGTGAAATCCATCACCTTTTGAATACACAGAACACAGAACACACTAATTAATGATCCACTTTCTTTTGAGGTTTGTTTGTGATTTCAGTTTTGTTCCTCTAACAGTAATAGGACTATCCTAATTCCTGTGGCAAGCATTTGAACTCCCAGTAACAGTGTATGATTTTGTGTTTAGAGGACAGGGATAGTCCCTGTGTAGTGTCCAACAGCTCTAGTTAGAACTGTGCCTTCATTAGAATCTAGGCCCAAAATTTTCTTCTCAATTCACTGGCCCAGACATGAGCAACATTTTTGCTCACTGGTAAGACAGGCTTATTCAAAATCAGGGCTGGAACTCAGCCAATCTACCAGCACAGAAGTGCTGCTGCTCATCACAGCAGAACCTCCTTTGGTAAAAGATCTGTGGAGAATGAATGACAGCCAGATCTAAGCCACTGCTGTACAGTGAACTCAAGAAAAGCAAAGGCAGGCAAAGAAAAAATAGGAATACTCTAAGGTTTCTCAGCTGTTCAACTTCCAACCACCTGGCGTGGGTGGGGGACCATGGAGCTGTCTGGGCAGTTTAGCATTCAGCAATCAGAAGTGACTTGGTATTTTACAACAAAACATCTGGGTAGCTGACAAGTCTAAAAGTCCTGGAAATTAAAGAGCCATCGTTATACATGCAAAGTTTTGTACATTGGTTTCTTCTTCTACTCTTATTTGGAGAGCAATCGTGATCAGAAACAGCATCCTCAAATACTGAGGTGGGTAGAACTCTGCAAATTGGCTCTGAGACAACTTTCCTCACATGTGAGATCTGCCTAACAAATAAAAAACTTAAAGCCACTAGATGAAACAATACATCATCAGAACTGCATCATGTTATATCATCCATGATTTTGTGTTAAATAATTTTGTGAGGAAGCAAAGTTTTCCAACAGGGTTTGTAACTAATTTTCAGAAAATGTATCTATAGTTTACTAAAAAAGGATAGTATGCTTCTGGTTCAAAACATAAGCGGCAGCATATATCAAAGAGCAGATAAAGATATCAAGATTATAGTCTCCATGTAGCTTTAAAATTTTTATCTAGACATATTTAAATGCTAGTCTTGAGATTTGTATTGCATGTGAAATTTCTTCAGTCATCTTGAGGGGCTGTTACACACCTTCCAATCTTCCTGTAATTAAGGCAGTAGTTTTGTTGTCATCTTGTCACAACTCGTGAGAAAAACTGTGAAAACTCAAGAGCATATGCGGTAGTAAGTCAGTATTAGACAGCTATATGTAATTTTGCTTTGCGTTTTGAGGCACTTCATTGCACCTGTGAACAGTCAGCTCTTTATCCCCATTAACTACTTCCCCACTTCCATCCTCTAAAGAGCCTAAAGATTCTTTTTTTGTTGTTTTCTTAAAGTTTCTAAAAACCATCTTGTTTCACTTGTTTCCAGGATATTTTGTGAACTCAGACGTTGGTGAATAGCAATAAATCAATTGAGTTTTTATTTAGAATTCACTAAAATTAAGACTTTATCCTCTATAAATTTTATGGAATTTTAAATAATATACATAGTGTAAAATTAATTTAGAGCTATTCAGATGAATTTGCAAATATTCCATAATATGGCAATCATGCACTGGTAAATTATTTTTTAATATTTTATAATGTTTTGCTAAAAGCAAACTTTGTCACATAAAGAATGATGATGTGTAATACCGAACAAAAAATGACAAGCCTGTATCTTTGTTATTTGATGGGTTCAGACAGAACAATCTACACAACAGAAAGTTTTTGCTTGGCTCATGTTACTTCCAAATATCAAAAGCATGTTACAAGTTTCTAGAGATTAAATAATGACCAATAACTTAATGCAAAATCAGAAGATTCTTCAAGGAGAGTACCAAGGATTTAAAATTTATTTGGTTTTATTATAATTTGGAGCACAGATCTGCTATGAACATGACAGTGCACATAGCTAGAGAACAGATTTATAAGTGGAAGTGTTGGTAGGCAGAGAATGATATTAACTTCTCAAATACAAGAAACCTGACAATGACTTCACAAATATAAAATTAGTCATGATTTATGAGAGCACTATGGCTTAAAAAGACCCAAGAACTAACCAGGAGTCAGTAATGCCCACAGGTAATTGATTATTGGTCTTGAAGATGTATAAATAAGAACATAACATTAAAGACTCTGCAAAGTGACTTCCTATATCCAACATGGACTAAGCCCTCAAAATCTATCATTTTATCTGCTTTTGAACTCCATATTTTAATCCATTGATAAAGGCATAGAGGAGAAAAATGGAAATAATGAAAGAGCTAAAAATGGATGGTAATAAGATAATGCAAAATTACTGGGGTTATTTAGTGTGCATAAGAAATGGAGTACGATAATTTTGACTACATGCAGTGATACTGAATTTATGGGAGAGTGGAAATTGTCATCAGTACCAAATCTGGAATATAATATAATGGTTTAAAAATAATTGGTAATTAATTTATTAGAAAAGTCTTGATAAATAAATACCCTGAGACCTTTGACTAAGTTGAGAAGAACAAAGGAGACCATATAATTATTCTTCTGACAATGAGTGCAAAGTTCTTAAGATGGGTATGTGAAGTTCTTGGAAGAAATGGAGATTTGATGAACTTTAAATCATTTCTAGACCTTTCATCTTTGTGACAACTATAGCCAAAGTCTGACTTGCTCATTCCAATTCAGTTTTTTGAGATCTGTAGGCCCAAGTGCCCTTAACAATTAAAAAGAAATACTAGAATGCTTTGAGAATTGGCTGTGGGAGGCACCTGGTTCACTCCCAGTGTAATTATCTTCCTGTTTCTTTTGCCTCCTGCCATTTTCTATTCCTGACTTCCATTTTATATAATTCATATATCACTTAACTTTTGCGCTTTCTCGGGTTTGGAACAATCCATGGTAACCTAACCATAACAACAAGCATTATACCATAATGAACAATGCTTTCTTCCTTTTATCCTCTATTTAAAAATAATAATAATTTCCTAGTAAAGAAAGATAAATTCTTCCTAGTGCCCGTCACTTGTTCATTTCTTACTATTATCTCTGCCTTCAGGGTTTTCTGTGGAGTATCTTTGATGTGATTTCTCCTAAAGTCCGAAAAAATCAACTATTGCCTAAAATAATTTTTTCTTTAACATTCATACCTGACTAGAGATGTGACACACTCTTTTCGGCCTTCAGTGATAGAGCAGCTGAGATCATGTGGCTGAGATTCTTGTGTATACTGAGGTTAAGATGTTCTAGATAGAATTTTAATTTAAATGAGGCAGAATTTTTTTGTATTTTGAGCTTAGAGTTGATGAAAATGCATATTAATAATTATTGTAATGTAAACCATTACTACTTTCATCAATAGTTTTTTTTTTTTTTTCCTGCTATCACATATGGCTCCTTCAAATAATTTTAAGCCTTTTATTTAAGGTTTATTTTCAGCTGTTGAATACTCTCCATCTTTTGAAGAAGTCATGCTTCCTATAAAATCTCATATATTTGACCATCTAGGGACTCATCATGGTATTTAGAATGATCTAAAGATTTGGGAATATATCTACTTGTGCTTAGGAGAAACTTTAACATAGCCCTTTAGAATTGTTTATTTTTCCTTTCTTGTCAATATTTATTGAAATAAAATATAGGTTTTAAAAAATTTTTATTTTAAAAGGCCACATTATCTTCTGAGCCTGTAATTTCTTTTCCTCATTCAGTATCATTTCAGATTTTCTTATGCCTCTGCTTTTGGCTATTAGATATTTTTATCCTTGTCTCCTTCCAGCTCAAAAACATACTAATTTCTATTCCATATACAGTCAGTATTCACTATGTTTAAAAATAAATGGTCAACTTCATGTTTTCAAATACTGCTTTTGCTACATATTTTTGTGAAATATTTCTAAAGATGTAAACAACTGTAAAGGTCAAACTACTGAACCATTTACTTCCTTCTTATGCTTCCCACTTCAAAAGTTTTTCTATTTAATGCTAAGGTAAAATTATTTCTTGATTTTTACTCCAAAAATGTTTTTCTTTAGTCAATAGACGAAATTCAATTTAAAATTTTAATTTATATAATGCTGAAGAGACAACTGTCATCAAATTTACTTATTAGCTTGCTTTTATTTGGATTTAGCTTTCAAGATGTAAGAAATATTTTCTGCATTCCTCCAACACGAATATTTGTGAATTGGCTGCCACCAAGTAGTGGGTTGTATTATAATGTACCATTTCATACCTTTAAGGCTTCTTTGGTCATTAAAATAGTAACTATCCTTAATTTTTGCAAGGGACTTTAATTATTGATGGTTATTTCATATTTTGATTAATTCTGGTTTTTAATTTTCACTACCTGTCATGCCATGTTTTGTCATGATACTTCAGTTGGGTGCCATTTTAATTATTATTCTAGCGATTCATTTTCTAATTTATTATTACCTCAGTCCTTTTAGCTGCTTTCAAAAAGGCTAATATCAACTTTCAAGAGTAAAGTGTGAAGAACAGATTGCCTTCACACATTGATAATTTTGAAGATTTACAAACAAATTTAAAAATATAATTCCCATTAATGTGTTTAATACAATTTACTAAGATATCATAGTATAATCCTTGAAATTTGCATTAGCAAAGTATTAAGAAAACATATGGTTTATATAAGTAGGTACTAATAATATCTGCAACTAATTTCAATTTACATAGAGCATTTTAAGTGAGAATAATGTTTTAAAAATCACCAAAGTTCTTTTTTTATATTATAACATCATTTGATCATGAAGTGATACTGATTCTTGGTTTGGAGTTAAAAAACTGTTTTATATTTTTTTTCTTTTTTGTAAGTGGTTATATATGGAATTATTGTGGCATAGTAAAAACAATTAATATTTTTAAAGTAATAGAATTGGATTAGAATCTCTGACCATTATTACTACCACTTAACCGGCCTTGGGAAAGTTATTTAAATTGCATGTGTTTCTGTTTAAATATCTGTAAAACAAAGATAATTCTAGTAAGACTGAGAGTCTTCTTTAGGAAAAAGAATACCAATTTAAGGCACAGATAAAAGCAACTTAAATGTACAGTCAAATTATTTTTATACCCCTGACATTAATCACATGAACTTATACATATTTATATAGTTGTATATATAGACTGTCCTCAACTTGTCGTGGTTCAACTTACAATTTTTAAACTTTACGATGGTATGAAAATGATATACATTAAGTAGAAACTGTACTTCCAGTACCCATACAATCTTTCTGTTTTTTACTTTCAGTATAGTATTTCATAAATTACGTGAGATAGTCAACACTTTATTATAAAATAGGTTTTGTGTTAAGTTATTTTGCCCAAGTGTAAGTGCACTGAGCATATGTAAGGTAGGCTAGGTCAAGCTATGACATTTGCTAGGTTAGGTATATTAAATTCACTTTTTACTTAAGACATTTTCAACTTACCATGGGTTTATCAAGATATAACCCCACTGTAAATCAAGGAAGAGGTGATGAGATAAATTTTGGACCATGTTGGAAATGTGGTAATGTCTCTGGCACTTCCAAGTAGAGATTTCTCAACATTTAGGTATTTGCTTCTGAAACTCAGAGGAGAACCAAAGGGGTCAAGGCTTGTGTTTGGAAGATGTAAATATGTAGGTAAAACCAAGAGAATGGATCTCTCTCTCTCTCTCTCTCTCTCTCAGACACACACACACACACACATACACACACACACACACACAGAGAGAGAGAGAGAGAGAGAGAGAGAGAGAGAGAGAGAGAGAGAGAGACAGATTGATCACTATGGACAATACGTAGACTAAGAAGAAACACTAGACCAGAGAACTCAAGAACATTGGTTTTTAAAATGATATTCTTTTTAAAGAGGAAAGGATTTGGAATTGAGATAAGAGAAGAACCTGGAATGATATATATACCATGGAATTCCTGGGAATAGAGGGTTCAAAAAGAAAAGAGATCAAAAGTGACAAAATGAGAAAATTTTCAGCAATGTAGAGAAATTGAAAGCTAGGTGGCAGTGAGTTGAGTTGAGAACACAGACACAGTGTAAACCATGCAGAGAAGAAAGTTGGCTGAGTGAGGAAGAAAAAGGAGCCAGGGTATTTGTCAAAGAGAAATATAGGATTAACGAGATTTTCTTTGTTTCACCACAGGAAATACTTGAGCATGTTAACAGAAAAAAGTCAGTATAGAAGAAGAGCTTTGAAATTCAGGCATAAATATGAACAGATCCCCTAGGAAGCATTTTTTTCATCTGCCTAAATCCTTTTTGCTTTCTACCTATAGCCTGGATTGAGAGTTCCTTCTATGTATAACTGCAGGATTTTTAAATAAATGTATGATTTTATCTAATAGATAATTATCTATTTTGTCAATATTTTCTACTCAGGAATTTGGGGGCTCATTTAATTTGTCATTAAATCCCTTTTGCCAAGAGTAGTGTTTACTGAAAGAATGTCTATGTCAAGGAAGAGATGAAATGATACAGGATACAGAACAGAGCAGGAGGACCCATCAAATTGAAGAAGGGAATAATGTTGTTTTAAAATTAGAATGAAATGATTATGGGCTGAAATATCAAGTTGTGCTAACAGAGTTAAGACCATAATTTTATTTATGTATGCAGGCCCAGATGAATTCTACTTGTAGGGTATTTTATTTTAATATTTTCTAGATTCTTTCCTGTTGGTGTCATTTTTCTCCCTCTGTATTTCTGAGGTCCATTTCTCATTGTACAGAGCATATATGGAAAATAAATAGCAAGGGGTAGTAGTGAATGGCATCATCAAATAAAAATGTTTTAAAATACTGAAACTTGTGAGTATTTGAACATTTTAAAACTCTCCAGGACACTTGGTAAAGAGAGCAAAAAAAAAAAAAAAAAAAAAAAATTATACTGTGCTTACTCTGTTTCTGTTTCACAATCAAGAGCTACTTGTTTTATGCTGGACAGCTATTTATTAGATTAAAGCCATAGGTCACAAATTAGACAACGTAAGAAACTGGGGATGATAGTCCACTTGCCGTCAATACTTTAACCCTTCAGAAGAAAGAAGAAATAAATACATGGCCGTTGATTGTGAATCAATAATGTTGTCTTCATTTGCAAAGGACAGCACATTAGAACATGTTGATTTAGAGTTCCTTATTCCTGTTGAATAAACACGCAGGTCGCTAATCATCAGCTACTAAATATATTTTCCAAAGGTGAACAGAAGAAATGGATAATTTGATGCTTCTTAATTAAGCTCACAACCCAATATTTTTTATACTTTTACAAGCATTTGTTTATGAAAGCTAAATGAGTATGGATTTCGGATGGAAAGATTATTCCTACCTCCCATCAGCTGTGAGTGATTCTGGCTAGTAAATTATATGCTGTCCTCTGCATTGCCTTGCAAATGACCTCAACCCTGACCTTGACATAGCAGTATTTCTAAGAGAGAATAATAATTTATTCCCCATGTTAGATGAACTAAGTCCATGGTTTTTCTCAGCTATAATTCTGTACTATTTACCAAGGAAACTAGTCCTATATATTCAGATAAATGGTGGGTGGAGGAGAGAGACAGACGGACAGAGAGGGAGAGAGAGAGAAACAGAGAGACAGAGAGAGAGAGAGAGAGAGAGAGAGAGAAGGATGACAGACATTTATTCAGATAGATTTAAAGAATAGAAGAATGGAGGTGGATATATGGCAAGGAGATGGGGGTTGTACAGGTGGTAGAGAGGGATAAATAGGAACCTGAGTAGACAGCTAGGTAGTGTGGTTTCATAGCTATGAACATTTTCTAATTTCATATGCTTCAGTTTAGTTTTACTAAATCTGCTATCAGCCTTCAAAACCTGTTTTCCATATATCCAAGGATATATGAAACATACACACACTCATACACACAGTCACACATGTTTGAATATTATGTAAGATTGTAATAATGATTTATATTCATTGAATATCTGTATCTAACACTAACATACCTGCAATGAGACTTCCACAATTTTTTTCTGACCATTAAACTTTTCCATATATCACAGCTTATATTAGCCCATTGTAAAGCTTTGTTTATGTGTATGCAAGCCCCTACATTAATGTTTTGTATTCTGAAAATTTCACCCGCACAGCGCCAGTCACTTAATTGCACTAATTATTACTCACACATTAGCGCCTATTAGTCAGCATGGGTTTCTTTTTCTTTTTTTCTTCTTTTTTTTTCAAATGTTTTAGCCAGCATTCAGATTTCACTTACTTGGCAGAAACGACTTGTTATAGTGGTTTTCAAATTCTGGCAGGAAGCCTAAGAAGCGACCACTTGTGCTGTCCGAATTTCCTATTCCAGTCATCATTATAGACCTGGAGAGACAGTCTGTTAAGCTTATTGTAACTTTATGGGGGAATTGTTGATGTGAACTTCAGTAGGTCCCCATATTCTATTGCCAAAGCAATAGAGAACAATCTTCTAGCAAATCACGGTTCAGTTATGCTGTGATTGATAATGCAGTTATTGGTAGAAATGTCACTTATTTTTACCATTATAGACTTTTTAAGTCAGCATTACTTCATAGAAACCTTAGATGAGAAACATTTAAATATATGCAGTGGCATGACCTGCCTAAATTAAATCCCAAAATATAAGATATATTAAGATAGAATTTTGAAAGCAGTTTATAATAAGAGATTGAGAATATTCTTAAGAATTTGGATGCATATGGTAATATTAAGTTAAACTTAATTTTAAATATTACTTGTAGCTTGCTGGGGATACTAACTTAAGAGCTGGAACTGATTGAGAGGCTAGTCTGTTAATTACTATTTACTGAACAATATTGAATTGTCTTCTTTTCTAAATCCTTCTACACTTACAAATATTTCTTTTGGTGATTTTAAAAACAATTTTATGAAGTAAATTCCTAAAAAGAAACCACCACATTTGTAGACAACAAAAGCAATAAAACATATTATTACATTGTCCCTACACCCAGCGTGATTGACATTGAGTATTACAGAACCTCAGAGTTAAAGGAGACCTTCAGGAAAAGCAAATAGAGAAGGGAGGTGGTCCATTCATGAGGAGGGAAAACCATTCCATGACACTCTGTTCCCTCAGTTTCTTGACCATTAGATGAAAGTCAAAATCCACCTGATAGTCTCAACTTACTGGTCAAGTTTACCTTGGGTTGAATCCTTAGCTGAGCTTCCTTACTCCCTTTAAAATAAAATCTTAAATTTGGCTCTTCAAAACACTGTATATTCTGGAGCTTCTGTTCTAAGGCAGTTAGTGCTTTAATATTCTAAAGGATTAAGAGTGAAATCTCTGTGCTCCTCTGGAAGTTGGAGAGAACTCTGTGGAGGAAAGGTTTTAAGGAACACAGAACAGCAGTAGGATCATAAATACAGTGTAGGGGAAGTATAACTAAAAGATGAGGGGGTAAAAGCAAAATCAAAGAAGAAAAAGTCCAGTCAGTACTCAGAGGAGTAAGAAACCAGTAAATGGGAAATTAAGTGAAACGAGTAAACTGGGTGTGTTACTCAGGGTTCTTCAGAGAAATAGAACCAATAGAATATATTAGGAATTGGCTTGACTATGGATGCTGAGCAGTCCCACTCTCTACTGTCTGTAAACTGGAGAACCAGGAAAATCATTGGTGTAATTCAGTCCAAGTCTAAAGGACTGAGAACCAAACAGTTATTGGAATAAGTACTGGTCTCAGTCTGAATGCCCCAGAATCAGGAGAGCCAATAACTATGGCAGGAGAAGATCAATATCCCAGCTCAAACACAGAGAGTGCAAGTCCACCTTTCCTCTTCCTTTTTGTTTTGTTTGGTCACTCAACAGGTTGAATGATCCCCACCCATAGTGGTGACATGGATCTTCTTTACTCAATTTACCTATTCAAATGCTGACCTCTTCCAGAAACACTCTCAAAGACACCCAGAAATAATGTTTTACCAGCTCTCTGGGCACCTCTTAGCCTAGTTAAGTTGACACATAAAAATAGGGATCACACTGGAAATCACCTGGATCTGTAGATAAAAATAAGTTTACAATACAGAGTGGAGTAAGGTCAAGCCAGGACCATTGCAAGGAGATCCAATTAAGAATTTGGTATGAGTGCCAATAGGCTGTTAAAGAGCCAGTTTGAAGTGGTAACTTGGGAACTATTCCTGATCATAAAAATAGAGATATGGAGAGGAACTGGGGAGGAGTGAAAGGTTATCAGGGTCACCTCACAAAGCTCTTTCTGATACCTCACATCTGAATGAGGTTCTTCAGACTTTGCACTTCTTGGCACTTGGCTTGTCTTAGGACCTGTGGTAAGGCTCCATGTTTCCCCTCTCCCCATACACTGTAAGCTCTAGAGGTCCATCCAGACTATGCATTTATTCTGTAGTTTCTAGTGCATTGTTTTACAAAGTACAAGTCTGAAATAAACAAATGAAATTAATTAAAATAGAAATGGACCAAATGATAAATATTTACACATCTTGGGGTTGTGTTTTATTTCATGTAGTGCTTATCAAGCCTGTCTTTGTCTATTTAAATCACTTGTTTGGGGTACGGTGAAAATAACGCTGAGGTCACAAGTTCAGTTCTTGTGTGAGTAGACTATTTTATGGCCTAAGGGTCCATCAGCCATCTGTCCAGAAACTGCAGTTGAAAATGCATGGCACTGGGCACCAGAGGATGAGAAAAGATATGGGGGATCAGAAGAACCCCATCAGGTCTGATGATAAAACAACTCAGAGTCACTGACTTACAATCAGAAAGTCTCCTCTTGGAGGGTCCTGTTATTTCCTTGAGGAATTCTATTTTAGAAATTACAATGTTATCCTATTAGAAGTACAGAAATGAATGAGCCGCAATTAATATTGGGCAGAACAATGGAAAAAGTGGGGGAAATTGTCACTGGAAGATCAAGGCTTGAATCTTATGTATGCCACTTATGGCTAATGTAATCTCTTGGATGAATATTGCATCTTTCTGAGCTCCAATGTTAGCATTGTAAAAACTTTATTCATGGGATTGTTGTATTATAGGAGATAGTATGCATGCCACAAATAAATGCTTAGTAAATGTTAGATATTAGTGACAATTTAGAGTTGCAACTAGGCAGACAGAAAAGGGCTGACTACAAATGAGAATAGCAGGAATCTAAGAATCAGAGTATCATAGCTGTCAAGAATCTCAGCGATAAATCCAATCCTGAATTTCGCTGATAAGAAACTAAAGAATCAAAAGTTTAAGTGCTTGGTAGTCACAGAGCTGAGACTAGAGCCTCCATTTCCATGTTCAATCTCACTGCCCCTTCAAGCTTAGCAATAGGAAGCAGTCAGAATCCTAACAGGGAATGTAATATTTAAAACAGGCTTCTGCTAAATGTGAAAAACTTTTAGCAGAACTTGATTATTTAATTCAAATAATATTTAATGAACGTTTACCAAGTGTGTGACACTATCCTAGGTCCTAGAATGTTTTGGATATGTCAAGGTAAACATAAAATAGGCCCTGCTCTCATAAAGACAATTTTCTAGAGAAAGATGACCAAGTTTTAAAAAATGAATGCAATTTAATGTAGTAAAAGCCCAAGGAAGGGGCTGCACAGTAAAAGAAGTCCTGGAATTTTCCAGGAAGAGATGATACCTGTGCTACATCTTCAGAGCAGCTGTACTGTGCTGTACCCTATTCCTTCTACATTTGTCCTTAGAAATGCATTTAAAACCATACTTTAAGAAAAATTTACCAGAATTCTACTCATCATTTTATTTACATGTATAGTTTCTTTATGGTCCTTTGGTGGTAGAATGTGAACTTGAGATTCAAACAAAGCAGTGTTAAGTTTAGTTAGGTGACTTTTTGACACCTTGAATTGCTTGGTAATAGCAAAATTCTTACCTCTAGGGATTTTGCAAGGTTGATATCCAGATGCCTCAGCTCTGCATATCTGAACAGATTTTCCAATGAAAAGCTATGGGACCATATTTTTCTTCAGTGTTTATATTATTCTCACTCTTGAAAGGAAAGCGGGAATTTACAACCACCTTTGCTCAGTATGTATGCCCCACCTTCTACGGGGTTGTATTATCTTGTGTCCACTTGTAATAAGAAATCTTCATTCAGGAAAAACTGCCAGAATGACTGTTCCTTTCCACTTGTTTAGGGGAGCCCATGGTTAGATAATATTTTGATTAGTTGAAGAATAACTCTACTCTGTTGTGTTAACTTTTGAAAGGATAGTGTTAACAAACCTGTTGAATATTTCCTCAGCATTATTTTCTGTATGCTACTTTTTTGTGTGATCTAACATCATTTATTAAGTAGCTTTGGTTGATTGATACACCTTTTGATCAAAGGAGTTACCCTTTTGTCTTTAAACACTACAAAAATTAAAACTGACCAAAATAATTTGGTGGACATCTTGAGTACTCATCTTATATTCAATAAACAAGAATGTGTATTATATATTAAGGTTACCATGAATTAATTCAAAATTTTAAAAGGGTAAATTTATACTTTTTAAAAAAAATTAAATAAAGCTCCTAACCATGAATACAGGTAATGTCCTGAGTAAAACAAGATGATAGTACTAAAAAGATTCTTGTTTGTTTGTTTGTTTGGTTTTTTTTGAAAGCGCTGGGTGGAGAGGAAAGAATGTTCTTTATATGATCAATACCCCTGCTTTTAAAAATAGAAATAAATACCCCCATCCCTGCTCAAAAGAAGGGCCACTATCTTCAATTTCTCTAACCAAATTAAGCAGGTATCACGGTTTTGCAGCTTTACATTAGGTTAATGTGAAGGCTGTGTTCATTTCACTTACTGTATAATTAGGATTTGAGTCCAAATCCCAGAGTGCATGCGACAGGGATTTTCTTAAGGCTACTCTCTGTTCTTCTCAAAATGGTCTTCTTATTTCTTGTGTTTCTAAAATCAGAAAAGTGAGTATAAACAAACAATAGATGACCTTTATGAGTAAAACATCTGAGCATAGAAAGATTAATCAACCCCCATCAACCAGTCATTAAATCAAATAGGAGCTTTTCTTGTACTTTTAAACCTCTGATTTACAGTCAGGCAAATTGTGTAAAAAGGCTGGTAATACAGTGACGCCCAATGCCACTGGGCTTTAGAAAGCTGACAGTTCCTGTAAAATAGTCATTAAACAACCTCTAGAAGAGACTCATCAGCAGATGCCCCCAGGTGAAGGAGAGAGAAAGCTGAGAGAATGAAGGGGAATCTAACATCTTAGCATGACTGAATTAAACAGAGCATATTATGCTGATTTTCAGAGTCAGCCCAGTAATTTAATTTTCAGAGCAGTTCCTTTGATTGTAGCAACCATTTTATGAAACATTAATAAAACTTTGTGTGTGTGTGTGTGTGTAACACACATCTGTTTTCCATTTCATTAAGAAAAAGGAGTCAACATATTCAAATTTGCTGACCATTAGTTCTGCAAATGCCAAAAATAAAAGATTGTTGTCATTATTTTTGAAAAAGCAAAGGAACAGAATAACATAGCTCCCACTGTATTATTCCACAGTAAGCACAAAACAGGAAAAGAAAATAAAGTATATAAAGTTACTACATGTTAGTCTATGGGATTTTACATGAAGACTCTGAGCTAAATCATTACTATAATATATAATCCAAATATAATTCTGTACTGCCTATGTAATGATGTCTACTATGCATCCAAATTAATTGTTGTAGAATATACATTGCCTTGTATACTAAGTGTTTATCAGATTTACATGGCAAACAGACGCTTCTGGATCCAGATTCTCACTGGATACTTGTTTTAAATGGTTTTCACTACACATTTTGAATAACAGAAGATTCACAGTATGAATGTTTTAAATAAGGAAAGAACCTTTAAAAAATTAACACATGTGCCTCACTTTACAGAAAATGTGTATTCTTGAAATCTCCATCATAAAACTATTTTTTCTGCAAGTTAATTTATATTTTCTAATTTATTTCTATCATAAAACTGAAGATTCATTCTCACTGAAGTAATTTTTGGCCCAAAGACAATAATCACATTTAAGAATGAATCAATCCTTTTAAATAAGTGATAAATTTTATATCCAAATCTAGCAATTATCCTTAGCCTGAGTATTTTTGTTCTGATTCTCCTCTTTTCATTATTTTACCCCTATTGTTGCATGTCTTGTATTTCCTTCTTTAAAAATAATAAGCATATAAGTAAATATGCATATGTAAATAAATAAATCAAAATGATCTTTTGAAGCAACATATACATAAAAATAAGGTTTTTGTTAGTAAATAATAAAAATAAGCGCACAAGGTCAGTCACAGCAAGGCTGTGGGAAATGTCACAGGTACAGCAGCTATGGAGGACATTAGGCCCCAGAGACCTGCAGATGCTACGGGTGACTCACTGCAGACCTCACTGGGTCACTTGGCCTCTAGGAGACTTGGTTTCTTCATCCTAAAATGATGAGGCCACACTAGAAGGTCACTAAGGTTTCTTCATCACGATAGCTTCGTGATCCTGATAAGGGTGTTCCCTCTAGTTGTCATGGTTAGTACTTTATGTGATTCTTGACATGCTTATGAGTAATAATGTCTTTGTTCAACTTTTGTCAGTCTTTTCTTATAGCAAGGTGGACATCATTTAAAAGGCCATAGCCACATGTTATTATGTTGTTAAATCCAAGAAGGCCATGTTCCTAATAGTGTATATGTGTTTAATAGATTATTCCTATATTTCATTTTCATTTTTTTATACTGAAGGTTTTTTTCCAGCTCTTCTGTTAAACTGTAAAATACCGATAGTTATTTCCATCCCAAGTTCACAGTTTGGACCTTGATTTTTTTTTTCTATATTTGACACTCAAAGTATCCAGCTAAAAATCATAGAACTCAAATTCTCTTGGATATTTCTGTTATATACAAAAGTCTGCAAAGGATTGTCAGAATTTGCTTCATCTCATTACACCAAACATGTTAATTAACTCTTTAAGTTCTATATTCTTACAAAATGAATAATCTGTTGGTAAAATCATAAAGATTCACATTTAAGCCTATACCATAGGCACTTACTAATCATCAACTGTAAAATACCCGTAAGATTAAGCATCACATATTCAGAGAAAAAGGAAATGAAAGTCAGTTGTTTAACAGATTTTCATCTGCAAGAGATTTTATTAAGAGCTTCTTTGCTATGTGCCAAGATATGAATGCCTGAATATAATTCAATTTTATACAAAAGAAAATTCCATTCAAATCTAAAGATAGAATATTTCTATTTCAAGTTGCTTTTCACTAAAATACTGAAAAGAATTGAAAGACAGCCATCCAAAATCCTAAATGTTTGAAACAAGTCTCAAACAGTTGAAAAATAACTTTTGCAAATTTCTGGTACTGTGGTTGCCAGCAGAATACAGCCAACTGTTCAACTACGTTAAGGTTAATTCCATGGTGTGTGGTAGGAATATGGTCAACTTACACATCAGAAGCAAACCTGGAGATTGTGTCTAGTCATTTTCTTGTATTTCTTTCAAAAGGGAAGCATAGTGTAGAAGCCCAAATGCCAGTCCTAAGTTATAAGATCTACTGGGCTACACTTTTTGCAACAGTTTAATCTCCATTGTTAGTCCCATGAAGAACAGCCCTGCCTTCTGTATTTTCTTACAGGGCTGCTTTTGATGGAGAACTTTGTGGATGTTTGTGATATTGCTCAGAGCCCATTGGCAGATGAGCATCTCTTGCTGTGGCCTCCATCATTATTTGCCTGTCTTGTCTATTAACGAGCACTATCATCCCATCGTGGGATGACAGCTGCAACACGTACTCAGGCGCAATAAACAGCTAAATGAGGCGCACAGCAATTTCACTTGTCACCAGCGCCCTCGGCACGACTGGCTGCACAGCTTGATGCATAAATTCATGAAGCTGTTGCATATGATGGAGTATGCTTGGCTGAAAGAGGTGATGGATAGCAGGGCAGCTAAAAATGGCCATCACCTTGACTCTGTCAGGACATTTTTTAAAACTACCCCATCAGCTTTCTTGTATTCAATGCACTATCATAGCACAGAAGACTCTAAGGTACTGATTTGATACTTTTCTTCAAAAAGGACTTCTTCATGGTTTCTTTAAACGGAAGTATCATTATTGAGGTAGGTTACATTTATTCATCATTAGCTCTGATGCTGCTAGATTAAGTTATGTTTAAGAGTAGAATTTACTACTGCATACAAATCTTATAAATCAATTCAAGTCTTAATAATGGGGGAAAACAACGGGAGTTTAAAACCATTTCTAAATTATACATTAAGGCTGTGGATTGGTTAACATGGAATTTGAAGAATTAGAAAACATGGCATAGAATATTCAAACACATAAATTTGAGAGATAGAACTTCTATACAACTCACTAGAAAATTAAATAGTATAATGGGCACATCTTTACATCAGTGTTGGTAGTACACTTTCTAATCAGTATGCAAACACAAGCAAGGACTACTACTATGTAAAAGTACCCACATCAAAGAAGCAGTGTATTGGAGACCTTAAAAAGAACCAATAATATAATGCATTCATGTCTCCAAAAATATCCCTTTAAACTCTTTTTACTCAGCTGCCTGAACTCAAGCCAGAACTCCAACTTCCATAGGCGGGGCCCTGGGTGTCCCACTGCAATGGGCTATACATCCTCTATCTATGTTAGTGGAAGTCATCTAAGGAAGACAAATATAAAGGCAACAAAATCAATGAGGCAGTTTCCTGCAAAGCTTTATGCATTAATCTCTATCACACAGAGATATATATGCACACCAGTGCAAGGGAAGGAAGTCACTTGTTCTCTAATAAAAGAGAAAACCCTTGATAATAAGCAATTAATAAAGTTGTCATGATTAGTTATGCAACTATGAATCAACATGCACAGTAAAAATGACCACTTTCTATAGATATAAAATATCTATGATTCAATCTAGTGAAAATAGTCATTAATACAGGGGGTTATGGATGATTCTTACAGCTACTTCCCTTCTCTCTTTTTTGTAATAAAATAGGAACTCCAGAATAAGTATTACTATAACAATGCAGACAGGAACTTTCTAGACCAGAAAGCAAATTCATTAGCCATTTCTTTTTTGTTCCTGCCTACCTCTTTCCAAACTCACGTTTCTCAAACTCACATATCCTAAATCCCCTACATCTAACAAAAATATTTTAAAAGATAGTTAGAAAAAGTTGAAATCTATAGGAGCAAATTGTATTAGTAATATGAATTCAATGTGCCATACCAAATGATGAAAAGAAATTATCAAATAAACAGCAGAAAACTTCTTTTGAATTATTTGGAAGTCAGGGGCCTTTTAAGGAGACAATTACTTGGCAGGGTATCTGGTGATAGCCTTATGACACTGTTCCAATATATAATCACCTGGTTAGTCCAGGGACTATGTGGATCTGACGTAGTAAAGGAGTCATGGACCATGGCCACTGGTAGGAAGAAGCAGACAGAGAAGAGAAACTTTGAAAAAATGGGGAAGATAAAGATGATTCTCTATCAATTAGACAAGAATTACAGGACACTGTGAATAACAAGGGTGATAATAAGAACATGCACTTTGTAGTTACATAATGCCAAGTATTAAGGGGAATAGAAGGAGGTAAATGAGGAACTCGACTCTGGTAAAATACGTAAGGAGCGCCAAAAATTGAGTATTCAGGATAAATGATATTTTAATGTAATATATTTGCAATAAACTCTGCTTTTAAAAGCTCATGTTATTATCAACTGTGCCATATAACATAACATAATCATGAGAATGACATATCAGAATATTCACAGGTTCCTGGGAGTAAGCAACGACATCTTTGGGAGGTTGCATTAGAAATTTGGCTTACTACAATGATGAACAAAACATCAAAATTTTAAATGAAGATAGCATTTAAAAATAGAAATTAGGGTCAAGGCACAGTGGTTCACGCCTGTAATCCTAGCACTTTGGGAGGCCGAGGCAGGCGGATCACGGGGTCAGGAGATTGAGACCATCCTGACTAACACAGTGAAACCCCATCACTACTAAAAATACAAAAAATTAGCTGGGTGTGGTGGTGGGCGCCTGTAGTCCCAGCTACTAGGGAGGCTGAGGCAGGAGAATCACCTGAACCCAGGAGGCGGAGGTTGCAGTAAGTTGAGATAATACCACTGCACTCCAGCCTGGGTGAGAGAGCAAGACTCTGTCTCAAAAAAAAAAAAAAAAAAATTAATACAAAACATTCATGATTTATTTGTTTTACTGTAGCATAAAAATTGCTACAGATTTAGTGGCTTAAAGCAACACTCATCTATTATCTCAAAGTTTGTGTAGGTCAGATGTCCATGATGACATGGCTGGGTCTGCTCAGGATCTTAGAAGGTGAAATCAAGTCGTAACTTACAGTTGCCTCCCAAACTCATTCCTGTTCACAGTATAATCTGTGGTTGTAGGACAGAAGTACCTATTTCCTTGTTGCCTACTGATCACTCTCATTCTGTGTGGCTGCTCGCCACTCCTTGCCTATGGCTTCCTCCTTCTTCAAAGGCAGCCATGGCACATTAAATTCTTCCCACACTTTGAATCTTCTTGACTTCTGCTTTACTCTTCTGTCACCAGCCAGAGAAAGCTCTCTGATTTTAAAAGCTCATGTGATTATCAACTTTGCCACATAACATGAAATAATCATAAGAATGACATATCAGAATATTCACAGGTTCTGGGGAGTAAGCAAGGACATCTTTGGGGGGCTGCTTTAGAAATTCTGCCTACTACATGTTGAACAAAACATCAAAATGTTAAACGAAGATAGTATTTAACCCTTCACCTGCAGGAATGACCCTGACTCATTTGCCTTACCCTTGCCCCAACGATGTTTTTGATAAAACATTTTTTTTTTTCACAAAATCAGATGGCTAACCTATGTATCATAATTTAATAATATGATGTTTAAATATTACATTAAAATAATATTTACATTACTGGTACCATCTCCATACATTTTGCACCCTGTGGTGAGTCTCTCAATTACTTCATGCTAGTCTCATCTGTACCTTCTCATTTACTGATCTCTACAATCTTGTAAGGTGGGCATGAACAGTTTCTATTGCAAATAGGGATAACAGAGAAAGTAAGTAATTTTCCCACATCCATACAAGTATTAGAAGACAGAGCTGGGATCCTACTTCAGATCTACCTGACTCTAGAGAACATGTTATTGTCCATACATCAAAGTACTTATTAAAACACTGCTATGGCTTGAATATGTGTCCCCTCCAAAAGTCATATTGAAATTCACTTGCCAATGTAATAGTATTGAGAGGTGGGGCCTTTAAGAGGTGATTAAGTCATGAAGGCTCCACCCTCATGGATGCATTTAATACCTTAATAAAGAGTTTTCTGGAGTGAGCACTCTCTCTTTCCTCTTCAGGTCTTCTGCCATGTGAGGAACCTTGTTCCTCCTTTCTGGGAAATACAGCATTTAAATGTGCCATCCTGGGAGTGGAGACTGGGCCTATGTTAGACACCAAGCCTGCCAGAAATTTGATCTCAGACTTCTCAGCCTTCAGAACTGTGAGTCAATAAATTTCTGTTCATTATAAATACCTAGTCTGTGACCTTCTGTTATAGCAGCACAAATGAACTAAGAGAGAAGGGTTGACAAGTAGAGGCTAATGTTTCAGACAGACTCTGTCTGAAACATGGAATCATGGAAATATCCTGAACTTAGATTAAGAAGGCTCTTATCCAGTGGTCCCGCACTATTGATTTAAGCATTTAAGCCTCAGGTAGAGATGATAAGAGCCATCTTTGACTGTTTTTGTAAGGAGTAAATGACTAGATCACAAATTATTTAAGGTCAGGGACATCTTTGATTTTGTGTACAGCTAGCACACAATAGTTTTGTGAATGAATTAATGTTGAAGGAATGAATTAAATAAAACAATATAAAGCTCTAATCTCTATGGCCTATGACGTGCCATAAAAATATGATATGCCGGCCGGGCGCGGTGGCTCACGCCTGTAATCCCAGCACTTTGGGAGGCCGAGGCGGGCGGATCACAAGGTCGGGAGATCAAGACCACAGTGAAACCCCGTCTCTACTAAAAATACAAAAAATGAGCCGGGCGCGGTGGCGGGCGCCTGTAGTCTCAGCTACTCGGGAGGCTGAGGCAGGAGAATGGCGTGAACCCAGGAGGCGGAGCTTTCAGTGAGCCAGGATCGCGCCACTGCACTCCAGCTTGGGCGACAGAGCGAGACTCCCGTCTCAAAAAAAAAAAAAAAAAAAAAAATGATATGCCTTCTACAGAAATACTAGGTATTTCAGTTAGTAAAATTTCCAAGTTCTAAGATGTTTCTACAGTTGGTTCATGTGATTAGCTTCCTCAGTAGAGTAATCAGTGGAGACCAAAGGCCTAGACTGTAATATTAAACAAACGCAGTGGTCTAAGGTTAGCTTTCTGTCCTGTCTAAATTAATGTCACAAATCTGAGCAATGTAGTGACTAGAAACACTTAATGGATACATATATATTATTTGGGTAACGGCTAAGCTAAAAGCCCAGATTTCACCACTACACAGTATATCCATGTAACAAGACAGCAGTTGTACCTCTTAAATTTACACAAATTATAAAAAAGTAAGCCAACAAAGTTCTCTATGACAAAGTAACTTTATTTATTTATTGGAGCTCATGGTCTATTGCACTGTGGCCATTGGATAGAAAGCAACCACCAACTATCCAGTTAGTACAGTTGAAAGAAAGAAGAAAGAGAAAGGCAGGTGGTGTGGGAAATAGAAAAGGAAGGAAGGACAGAAGGAAGGAAGAAAGGAAGGAAGGGAGGAAGGGAGGGAGGGAGGGAGGGAGGGAAGAAAAGAAGGAAGGAAGGAAAGAAGAAAGGAAGGAAGTAAGGAAAGAAGAAAGCAAGGAAGGAAGGAAAGAAGGAGAGAATCTTTCATGGATAACTCAGATAATTAGATAACAGGATATTTTAAAATATACTACCTATATTCTTAACCAACTTTATAATTTAGACTTTAGAAACATTTGCATTCATTAAATGTCTCCAGAACATTTTTAAATTGATGAAGTATGTTTTCTTGTTTGAAAAAAAAAAAAAGGGACAATTTAACCTAAATGAACATCAGCCAAAGCAGAGTGCAAATGTTGGAAAATAATCAGGATGTCTGAGCGCATTTTGTACGCAACACTCTTGGCTAAGGTAGGGTTCAGCACTAGTGTGCTGCAGATGATAGATTGGAACCGTACTTGGCTCTTTATGAATTTGGCTGATATCTGGCTGCCCAGAAACCCTTTCTTCCTCTGAATTGTTTTTAAATTCAAGAGAAAACCCAAATAGTTATTTCTTAGAGCAAAATTACTTCAACACAATTCATTTCTAATATCTTTATTATGCCCTTTTCTGTTTATCTCTGTATGTATCCACATATTTCAATCTATTTAAAATATGAAAAAATTATATTTCCCTCAAACTTTCATTATGTATTTTTAATCCAAGGGTATGCAAATAATACATTCAGGATACTAAGACATCCTAAAACATTTATTTCACACACACACATGCATACATATATATATATGTGTGTGTGTAATATGTTTTTCCATTCTGTAATATTGTTGCCTCTCTCTTCCTTAACATATCAAAAGCAATATATTATGTGGCAACATTTTTATGTAAGAATAGCACATAGACAATACTTGAGTATTGTTTCTAGGTGTGATGGCTTGAGATGGCACTGCTTTTCCTGTTGATCTTCTCTCCAACTTGACTTGTTAGATAAATCTATTATTATCCATTCTCTTGAAGATTCTTATTTATTTATTTATTTTTTGAGACGGAGTCTCACTGTCACTCAGACTGGATTGCAGTGGCAAGATCTTGGCTCATTACAGCTTCCACCTCCAGGGTTCAAGCAATTCTCCTGCCTCAGCCTCCCGAGCAGCTGGGATTACAGGCGCCAGCCACCACGCCTGGCTAATTTTTGTATTTTTAGTAGAGACAGGATTTCACCATATTGGCCAGGTTGGTCTCCAACTTCTGACCTTGTGATTCGCCCTCCTTGGCCTCCCAAAGTGCTGGGATTACAGGTGTGAACCACTGCACCCAGCCTCTCTTTTTATTATTCTTTGTAAGGATAAGTCTTTCTATTTTAGGAGTTATGGAAAAGAGCAGCTCTACCAGAACCTGACGAAGATCCCACTTGAAAGTAACAAAAGGCTAAATAGTTACCCTAGTCTGCTCCAGGGTGAGAAAGTAAAAAATCTTTATCATAACCTCTTTGATTAGCTTCAACATTATTTCTGTATTACAGATTTAATTATATCAGTCATTGCCTAAAATAATGCAATGACTGTTCAGTGTCTTTAGTGTAAGGATATGCTCCTTTCACAGTCTCCAGAACACCTCTGGCCTGGCCCCTGCTCCTGCCCACCTGCTCCCAAGCCACCCTCTTCACTGCTCTCTACCACATCAATGACTTTTTTTTTTCCCATTTCTACCCATGTGGACTAAATATTTACAGGGATTAACTCAGTTTAACACCCAAAATTGTATGAATTAGATACTAATATGATCTTAATTTTACAAATAAAGACACAGAGGTGCAAAGAGGCTAAAATAACTTGCCAAGGAGCTAGAGGTAAGAAGACACAGAGCTAGGATCTTGACTCACAGCACACCTTTTAAATACTCTTTGAAATGTCTAAAAACAGAAAAATCCATTTTGTTGTTGTTTTGTTTGGTCTTACCAGTTAGTAAAGCATCTTTGGACAAATAAGAAAAATTAACCACTTTTCATGTAGTGTATGTCAATGTATCAGCATTTCAAAACATTCTCTAAGAGTTCATTTCTCCCCACCTCAATCTAGTTTGGTATGCATTTCAGTGTAAATACCTCCCAATGGTTTACAGGACAATCCTTCAAATATTTACAATGAATTTGACATCCTATGAACATGTATATTAGCAAATTGTTCATTCATTCATAAAATAAATTTGAGACTTGATGACCTTGATTACTTTATACAGTAAATGAAAAGATCTCCTTCTAAAGAGCTATTTTGACCAGAAATAACTCTTCCAACTAGATAGGAAAACAAAACTCAAATTGGTTTATCACTACAATATTATAACAGTAAATGACAATTAGTGAGTTATTACAAGGAAGAAAAAGTATTAACGCCTCTCCTGTCCCCAGTGACAATGACATTGGATGATATTAATGAATTCTTTACTGTTCTCTGGTAGGGAGCATTTTTAGGGAAAGGTACTTGTACTTTGAAATGACAAACCTGAGTTCAAACTCTTACTTTACTTGTAACGAGCTATGAGTCCTTGAGCAAGTTAAACTTTTAAAACCCCAAATTCCTCATATATATAATTGGTGATTATACCAACCTTGTAGGTTTTCAAGATTAAATCAAAGTATATAATATAATATAAAAATATTTTTATATAAAAATATAAAAGTGATATAAAAGACATAATATAGCAACGCTATACTTTTTATATGATGTATAGTAATGACATACAGTAATGGCTGTATATACAATATTTTTTCAAATTTTTCAATCTGTGCTCTAAAATTGATAGTTCAGAATATGTTGACAATAGTCATTTTTTAAAAATAAATGTACTTTAGTCTTTAATATTGCTGCCAGTGATACTAACCATACAAAATAGGAAGTGATAACTTGGGGTTGAGATGGCTAAGTTAAAGGAACACTCTTATCATATTTTTTCAAGACATATATTTATCCTTACATAATAGAATTGGCCAACTAGGCTCCTAGTTGGATGAAGATGATAGAAATAAAATATCTAAAGTTTCATAAAAATAAATTTATGGATACAAACATGAATTTTATTTATTACATAGAATATTTTCAAATATACAGACACTTGATAATATAGGTCAAGATGTCTTCATTTAGGGATAGTATTTGGTACTTACACAAATATTTTGACACTATTTGACATAAAACATGCAAAAATGAAAAAATTCATTTCAAAATTCTGTATTTATATACATATAAATCTGGAAGCATGGTGCTATCGACTGAATATTTGTGTCCTTCCAAAATTCATATGTTGAAATTCCTTTTTTTTTTTTTTGAGACGGAGTCTTGCTCTGTCACCCCGGCTGGAGTGCAGTGGCCGGATCTCAGCTCACTGCAAGCTCCGCCTCCCGGGTTTACGCCATTCTCCTGCCTCAGCCTCCCGAGTAGCTGGGACTACAGGCGCCTGCCACCTCGCCCGGCTAGATTTTTTGTATTTTTTAGTAGAGACGGGGTTTCACCGTATTAGCCAGGATGGTCTCGATCTCCTGACCTCGTGATCCGCCCGTCTCGGCCTCCCAAAGTGCTGGGATTACAGACTTGAGCCACCGCGCCCGGCCCATATGTTGAAATTCTAACCATAATTCGATGGTATTAGGAGATGGGACCTTTGGGAAATAATAGGACATGAGGATGGAGCCCTCAGGAATAGGATTAGTGTCCTTATAAACGGGACACCACAGAGCTTTCTCAGTCCTTCTGCTATTTGAGGACACCGCAAGAAGATGGCAGTCTATAAAACAGAAATTGGGCCCTCACCAGACACTTAATTTGTCAATGCCTTCATCTTGGATTTATCAGCCTCCAGAATGATGAGAAATAAATTTCTGGTGTTTACAAGCCATCCAGTCTGTGGTAGTTTATTATAGCAGCCCAAAGAGACAAAGACAGAAATGATTATCTGAAAGATGAGTTTAAAGGTTAATAATCTATAAAAAAATGAGTAAATAATTAAAACTTCAATTATTCCAGCATCTACCACAGTACTTAACATGTTTTAAATGATTAGTGAGTGATGCATAACCAATGAATGAGGGAATAAAAGAATTCATTTACAATGATGTCCCATTCTTTTTGTACATACTTCTCTCCCCTCTTCCCCTGGTGACAGGATTTTGTAATTCAGAACTCAGAAGAAAGAAATCCTATCAAGCAATACAGTTTATTGTTTATGTCACTTGGTAACACAACAGAGCCGCTGAGAAAGTCGTAGATTCAAATCTTAAGCCATAATTATGTATCAAGTGAAAATTCACTCTCTAGCTCAGTTAGTGGCATTATACAATGCCTTACTCACCCATTATGAAGATCTAAATTAGCATCTACTCTTCTGTTTCTCATGATCCGTCTTCAAAAAAAAAAAAAAAAAAAATCTAGAAGAGTTGCTGTTAAACTATACTGTATCAAAGTCACATCTTTTCTATTCCTCATCTACTACCTAGGCTCACCTATCCTTCACCCAGCCTGACGTATCCTTCACATTTCTGCCAGTTACATTACCTTGTTCGAAAAATCTGGGTTGTTTCTTTTTACAAATATTTATATTCTTCAAACTGTGTGTCACAGTTTCTTAGTCTTTCCATTAGCCTCAGAGTCTTCCGGGTGAGGAGAGGAAGAAAAATTAAAAAGAGATACTGGTGGGCAGGATCCAAGGCTTCTAACCTGCTTCAGAGAAGCACTGCATTCATCTGTTCCATAGATAAGGCCTCTGTGTAAGATTTTATTTGACAAAAGTCCCAAACATGCTTGAAAACAACTTATTTCTATATGATCTAAACTCCCTATCTTAGTCATAGCTTTTCTCCAATAAATGACAATGCACCTGTCCAGATTGGTCTTACACTCATACTTCCCCATGGTTCTTGTTTTAGTCATACCAGGCCACTCATGCTTTTGCCCATGGGTTTCATATTTTCTCTTGGGTATCATTCACTGATACTCTTCACTCCTTAAATCCACACCCAATCCCCTCTTGCTGAATTCCTACTACTCTTTAAGGATCAGTTCCAGTGCCACCTTTTCCATATCATCCTTAAAATATTGTCTTCTGGATCTCTTGAAATCTCAATTGTTCTTTTCTGAAACTCTACTGTAGCCATTAACATATTTTGCTTTTGTGCTTGAATACGTTTCTACTCATTCATGAGACTGCAAGCTCTTTGATATCAGAAACCACAATAAATTCCAGCTTCCATATTTCATGTTCATATTTAAACCTTACTATATTTACTATACGTTTCTTAGATCAACTTTAATTTTTGAAATAAAATCTGAATGCTATCATACTAAATGCTAAGCATTGTGTTAAATTTTTTTTTAAACAAAATTTAAATGAATATGGCTGGAATTGATCTTGTCAATCAAAATTCTTGTTTGCTAAAAAGGGATCATTACTCTTGATTTTAAAGATGTGGAGACTGAAAGACTAAAAGATTAAATTATAGTATTATTTTTCACTTTACAAAATGGGTCTAGAGAACCAAAGTGGTACACTTATTTTCTCTACTTAACACACTAGGGAGCCCTTATTTAACCTTAGCTTATTTTTTACTTTTCCTAAGGATGTTCTTGATAACTTTTACTTAAACTTAGACCATTCTGTCCCTTTTCTCAGTGTGTGAGCACATGGTTTTGTGGTGATATAGTCTGTATTTGGATAAGCCATACATATTTAGTTCTTTTTAATCTTACTTCCCATCAGCCCTGCCAGACCCTCAATCATTTTTGTAGCCCCTCTCTGAATTCACCGTAGTGCGATGACATCCTTCTGGTACTGAGGTTTTCATAAATGGACACACTTGTCTGACTCATGATGTGTTATTTCTGCATGTGCTGCCCAAACAGTTTTTATAAACCACTATATCATTCCATGCAATGTCATACTAATTTTCTATAACTACCACTCCCAGGTCTCATGCAACACTACTATTTTCCAAATACAGTAGCTCAATTTCCCTGATTATCAGTGAATATTTCACCCAAGATGCATTACTTTACATTTTCCAAAGCCTAATCTTATTTTGATATTTCTTATTCAAAGCTGTAACCTCTCTATATTCATAAACGTATTTTCAGTTTTATCTAGTGCTTGTAAACCATCCAAATTTTGTGATATTTATAAATTTAATATTTGAGTCAGCTACCCTAATTATCAGCCTGTAGCAATTAATATATTATATTAAGACACTGCCATTTCCTTTTTATTCCTTCCCTAAAGGAAAATAAATATATATCTTAGATAGTCTTACAACTCAGTCTATTGTCAGATAGTTTAACCTTTGCTTATACGCTTTCATGTAGATGAGTGACTGGCATATCACACATTCCTCGGCCTACTGGGATTAGATTTCTGAGCAGTATTTTAAAATTACATATTAAAATATAACATTAAAATATAAATGCAACTAGGAAATGCATCTTACATTGCATATAAATTATTTTCACTGTTTTCTTTGAGTTTGAAAATTGTTATTCAAGAATGTGTTAGACTTAAATCACTATTCTGGTTAAAAATAAATTAACTGTCCCTTGCATCCCTGTTTACTTAGAAATTATCCCTTTAGTCATGTTAGTTGGAAAGACAAAGCCTCAGAATTTTTTCTATATTTCTTTCTAAAAAATTTCTGCCCACTTAATCCTGCTAAGGAAAGGGGTTCACAGGTATCCCTTAAGCATGAAATGTCATGATGCTGCTTTGTTCTTTGGATCTGGGGTGAGTGGCTGACACAAAGGCAGCTCATATGGAGGACTACAAGGGGGCCTGATGCAAGAATTCTGCCCATATATGAATATGGCAATGTAATATATAGTAGGACGTTTTATATATCTTCAAAAATAATAGAAGCATTGTAATTAGAATTTTCATAATGGAAGGGTTGAGATATAAAACTTTGAATGATGTGTTCAACTCTACACAGAAGGAGATTTTGCAGCCACCAGGGGTTCAGTGTTGGTAACTGCAGGAAAGCCCAGAGTTAAACAAATACTGGATTTTCATTGACCCATAAGTTTCCTCTCTCCTTCTGTATGTGCCCTTTAAAATTAAAGTTTGATATGCATACACAAAAGCATACAGTGTGGTATAATGGACACTGGAGATCCAGAAGTGAGGAGGATGAGAGTTGTGTGAGGGATGAAAAATCATCTATTGGGTACAATGTACACTATTTGGGTGATGGGTACACTAAAAGCCCAGATTTCACTGCTATCCAATTCATGCGTGTAACCAAAACCCACTTGTACCCCTAAAGCTCTTCAAAAAAATAATAATAAATAAATAACATTAAAACTTGGCGCCACTCAAGATTGTAGGTGCCCTCGATTGCTGATGCCTGCAACACTCACTTACCTCCTAGACCTTAATTTCTTTCTAGTCCTCAAAGGATTTCCACTGCTATGTTGTAAGGTCATTCCTTTATTGAAGAGAACGTTGTATGTATTTTACTTGGCATTTTTAGATGATTTGTCATGAGAGATTTTCAGGGTATCCAGTTTTCCATTTTTACAGAAGACTGCAATTATTTCATGCTTATGTCTCCACTCCTCACCCGGAATATCTTTGATTACTTTTGCAAGTGTAGTATCTCATTTACCAAACCATGCCCAATAGGTAGAAGATGGCAATAAATACTTTGAAGTAATTGAGCAAATGAATTAATTCATTTGACTCATTAATTGACTAAAATAACATGGATTCACTGCAAACCTCTGACTATTAGATGTAAAGCCTGGTGGAGATATCTTGTAAAAAACAGATGAAGCACAGAAATGGATAGGGCACCTTAGTAATGTTGACACACTGTGTTAGTTTGTTCTCACACTGACATAAAGAAATACCCAAGAATGGGTAATTTATAAAGAAAAGAGGTTTAATTGACTCACAGTTTTGCATGGCTGAGGAGGCCTCAGGAAACTTACAATTATGGCAGAAGGTACCTCTTCACAGGGTGGCAGGAGAGAATGAGTGCTGAGCTGACAGTTATATAACCATTTTATATATATATATATATATATATATATATATATATAAATTATATATAAAATATAAAATATTACTATTCAAGATGAGATTTGGGTGGGGACACAGAGCCAAACCATATCACCCATGTTGAAGGCTCTTAGCATATCCTGCATCTTGGAATCTTTTGCCTATCTGAAGATTATTCTCCAAGGAAAATGCATATATATACAGATTTCATTTGTTACATGATTTCATTAGGTTAATATCCCTTGAAAGCCCATCTCAAAACCCTAAGGGAAGTAAGGTATAGCCATAATTTCCCCAAAAAAGTCTGATTAATTTGTAGCCACTGGTATTATTGCCCCTGGATACATGGCCATATCTCTGTTTTCCACAGTCACTTAAAATCTCCTGGCTGTCACTGCAACTTTACTCCCTCCCCAAGACTCTAAGTCATGAGCAGGAATGTCTAAGCATCGCCACCTGTGTCATGCACCTGAGCACTGGGTGCCAGGCAGTTGGGAAAAGTATTATTTATGCCTTTTCACCTTCTGTAGTTGGAGACCCCACCTCCTACTTATTTAGGGATGTTCTTCTGAGGGGGAAGGGTATATGATTCCTGGTTTTCAAAAATACCAAATACTCAAAGCACCTCCATTCCTCATAAACAAAAACAGAAAACCAAAATTCTTACAAAGTTGAAAACATTAACTACATTTTACTTCTACAAGCCAGGGTTAATATATATATAATATATATATATATTTTAAAATAAAAAATATATATTTTAATATATATATATTTTCACTTTTCCCATAATTTATTTTTCTCTTTATTATATTATTAATCTTACATTGTTTTCAATTTTGTATTCTGCTTCTCTCACTTAGCATCAATATTACACAATAAACAAAAAGCTACAAACTCTACAGTCATGGTTACGCTATACATTTATGTAACCAGGTCCATTTATATATCTGTGTACACATTTAACTATCAAACAATCTGTCAATTTTTCTGGAACAAAACATACTCTAACTTAATTACATTTATGTGTGGATAGTGTTATTTTAACTAATTTGGTTTTTAATTGTTATAGACTGTCATAAGACTTCTTGACAAGAAAAAATGTAGTAAAAGATTCAAAATATATCCTATCACTTTCTGTATTCCATATTTTCCATATCATGGTATTCATAACAAAAATTTTTAGCTGTAGCATAATTTCCATTGAATACTTGAAGGCAATCATATTAGTTATTATCTTTTTATTTACTGTAATAAAAATGCACTTTTTTCTGTTTTTGGATTTTTTAGAAAATAACTTTCATAGAAAGAATTATCACCTCAAAGTTTGCATATATTTTGTGGCTCTCAAAACACATTGCCAAACTGCTTTCCGAAATCTTGTGACCATTGATAATGACGTCAACAAAGAATGAAGGATAATAATTTTATGACCTCCTCATTTCCGTTTGGAATACAATTTAAATTTTTTGATAAACTAATGTAAAAATGACAGTTGATTTTTGTTTCACTTAGCTTGTCCCTGATTACCTGAGCAAAGTTTCATATCTTCTATATTTATTCACAAACTTATTGCATTACCTGGCATATTCTATTTTATGAAGTTTCTGTTCAGCATATACTCATATTAATCATACTTAAGTAGAGCATATCATTGAGCACTTAATTTACTTAACAATAAATTCTGTTTACCAGCAGAGAGTCACATATCATGCTCATTTGCAATAAGCATGATGAGCATGATGATATTTTCACATATTTTCAAGTGGGTTTATTTTTCTTAATATGACTATCTTCCCTTTCCTCCTGAACAGGAAAAACAAGTAAACACATGACCATGCATGTATTAGTCAGGGTTCTGTAAAGGGACAGATAGGATAATAGGATATATGTATATATGAAGAGGGATTCATTAGATGAATTGACTCATATATGATCACAAGGTGAAGTCCCACGATAGGCCATCTGCAAGCTGAGGGGCAAGAAAGCCTGTCAGAATCCCAAACCCAAAAAGTAGGGAAGCTGATAGTGAAGTCTTTGGTGTGTGGCCAAAGGCCTGAGAATCCCTGGCAAATCACTGATGTTAAGTCCAAGAGTCCAAAAGCTGAAGAACTTGTAATCTGATGTTCGAGGGCAGGAAGCATCCAGAACAGGAGAAAGATGAAGTCTGGAAGACTCAGCAAGTCTGCTATTCCACCTTCTTCTGCTTGCTTTGTTCTACCCACAATGGCAGCTGATTAGATTGTGCCCACCCAGACTGAGGGTAGGTCTGCATCTCCCAGTCCACTGACTCACATGTTAATCTCCTTTGGCAACACCCTCACAGACACACCCAGAATCAATACTTTGCATCCTTCGATCCAATCAAGTTGACACTCAGGACACACAGATATCAGAACAAAATTGTCAATGAATAAATGATAAAAATTTTTTACACATTAGTTTTTCTTGTCACAATTGAGACAACAGTTTTGTCACATTTCCTGCCATTTTATATGAAAGTCCTCTTTCTTCTAGTGTCCAACAACATTTTCCCCACTTTTCTTGAAGCTCTCACTGACAACCTCCTCTAATCTCCAGCATATTCTTTCCCCCAGAATCATTTTTTTCCCTAATTTTCAAAGAATTTTCTTTCTGTTTGTGTGACTGAAAGCAAGTGGGCTTGCTCAATTATGAAGTATCAGTTTAGTCAATAGGGTTGGTTTCTGGAAAATTTACAGCTTCGGATCAATCATCTGCATTAGTGACAAAGAGAAAAAACAGTGTCAGTGGGGATTATGGTGAAGAGTTATGATGGCAAATTGATAGATGTGAAAGATGCTTGTGACCACGGGGACTTACACAGACCACAATGAAGAGAACAGAGGAAAAGAAGTCTGTGCTTGTTTGCCATAACAAGAGCAATGAATGAGGATGAGAAGGGTGAAATGAATTAGAATTTGACTGAGTGCCTTCTCTATGCATTCAGAATGGAGTACTTGAGTTGTTGATTCACTTTAAACAAATTGTTTTGTCATTTTTACTCCCAGAACTGTAGGCAGGGGAGGAAATAAGGAAAACGTAGTGATGAGTTGGAAGACACAAATATACAAATTTTTGAGTATTCTGGTTATAATCAAACAGCAAATATGAAAAAGTGAGAAAAACTTTTGCATATTACAGAGATGAGAAACAGCATTGAATGTTCAGAAATAATGAAGGCTGAGATATATGAGCATGCCCACTGAAGATGTTAACAGAGCACTGAGAAATGCAGGACTGGAAGAGGAGACGGGAATGAAGATACAGACTGATGAGTTATCTGCACAGGGAAGGGAGTCAAAGGTATCACAGAAGAGCAGCTCTTTAAGATTATGATCAGGGAAAAATATATAACTATCTCTCCAAGTGTTACAGGACACATAAAGTTGTTGTGAAAAACAGTAGGAGCCATCAGAAAGAATTCATATATTCAAGCGACAATATTTACTGAAAGGGCATTTTGTAATATGTGTAATTAGGTATATACACAGAAAGATGAAGAACGTATATCTCTGCTCTTGTGGAGTTAAGAAAAATTTTAAAATTTTGTCTAAAGAAGATTTGGGAAATAAAATAAAAAAACAAAAAAACAGTTTCATGCTGGCATATTTCACAAATATTTTCAAGAAAGTAAAACAAATATTTTATGTTTTATTTGCCTTGAAAACCTGAAATGATAACTAAACGGCAAAGAGTTATAATATTGCTTTGTGCTGAGGTTGCATAAAATCACTGAGTTTTTATGAAAATTGGCATGTGGTGTCTTTTCATTGTAAATATAATAATGTATATTTTAGAAATGTTGGAAATTACTGAAAGATAGAAAAACAGATGAAAAAGACTATCCATAATCTCATCATTTTAGGGAATTTCTTGAATGCCTTTTCACTATTTTATCCATGTGTATTATTTGTTTTTTGGGGTTTTTAAATATTTATTTCATAATAGAGATAGTCATATGTACAAAAATATGGTTGCATCTTTTTTCTCATGCACTTTATAATAATAATGGTTTCTAAATTATTATATTAACTAATTGAATAATTACTTAAATAATGTTGTGATGTGTAGTTTGATACATTTTAACTAACTTTATTACCACTAGCATTATTCACTTCTGGGGATTTTCATTTTAGAGAAATTATCACAAAGCATTCAATCCAAATAAAAAGCTAATACCTTTATTCACTTATATAACTGATGCATAATAACCTCAAACTAAAAACAAAACAAACAAAAAATCTCCCAAATCTACAGTTTGGACAGCGATTGGCAGAAACAGGTTAAGGTAACTACAAGATAGTCATCTTCACAACATTTGTAGGCATCCATTGAGCCTTGGTGGGATTCTATACCTATCTTACTGAAAGGCATAAATTAAATGGTACAGGATTTTTCCAGGGTAGTACAGATGAGTACGCATTCAGGAAAAGTTTACTGCCTTCAGATATGTGATAGAATTTGAATGCCTTGAATGGGAGACCAGCATTCAAGGCATTCAAATCTTATACACGTGGGGATTTGAAACCTCCAAATCTCATATAGAGGTAAGGGGCAACTCTGCAGCATCATCTTAAATGTTTCTCAGATTGTAAGAAGGATCTTACAGATGATCTTGGATTTGATATTAGACCAAAGGCAATTTCTTAATTTGAGAGCAGTTTGCCAATTAGGAGAGAATGGGAATGAGGAAAAGCTTATTTTGGAATCCCTGAAGGTCCTGGATCATTTATATTTCCTCAAATTTTCCTTAAAAAATGATCAGCTATTTTCTTCTGTTTTCTCTTGTCTCTCCCATTTTAGCCTAGGCAGCTGGCAGAAGTCAGCTGCCACCTCCAAGACATTTATTTTTTCCTGAAAATTTCCTCAGATCATAAATGTCTTTCTACAAATTTCTTGTTTTTTCACCTTAATTGAGACAACAGTTTTGTCACATTTCCTGCCATTTCATATGAAAGGTCCTCTTTCTTCTAGTGTCCAACAATGTTTTCCCCACTTTTCTTCAAGCTGTCACTGACAACCTCCTCTAATCTCTTAAGGCTTTTTCTAACTCTCTCTTTGAAGCCCTTGAGTTTTCACTGGTTGTCCTTGAGACCCTGCAGCTTATACTTGCTGGCTGATCACAAAAGTATTGCCACACATTTTACAACTTTTATTTCAGGAGCACCCTACTTCCAGGCACTAAACTACGTTTCAGTTACCTATTGCTCCATACCATACCACTCCCAAACACAATGGTTTCAAACAAATTTTGAGCTCAGAAAACAAAGCCCAGCAGGTACAGGTTATCTCTGCTCCTTGTTGTGTCAGATGAAGTAGATTGACTGGGAGTCAGGGCAGGTTGGTGCTGGGAGTTCAACCAGGATGTGGACAAGGGTCCTTGTTTTGTCTCTACGTGGACCTCTCTGTGAGCTGCTTGGGTTTTCTCACTATATCCTGGTTGTATTATAGGAACAAGTGTCCCCAAGATAATCAGGTGGAAATGGTAATATCTTTTAAAAGCTATCCTTGGGAATCACACAGTGTCACTTCTGCTGTAGTCAGAAATCCACCCAAATTTAAGGAGTGGGAACATAGACCCGTGTCAAAGTAACATTGCAAGAAGAGTATGTGGGATAGCATGTACAGCTGTGCTCTTTTCAGATAACAATCTGTCATATACTCATCAATATTCTTGAGCAAAACTAAAAATTCACTATTGATGATATTCAGTTTTCCAGTTGGTAACGTAGCAGTGGCGATTTGTACTTGATTGTTTAAGGGTATGTGTGGTGCCATGTTTGATTTGGGACCTTTTGAGTGGAGGATGGGTAGAGCTGAGGAGAAATGTTTTTTTGTAGAGTATAATCTAAAATAGACTTGGCTATACAAATGGCCAATAGACTAATGAAAAGATGCTCAGCATGACTAATTATTAGGTAAATGCAAATTATTAATAAAACTACAATGAGATATCACCTCACACCTGTTAAAATGGTTATTATCAAAAAGAGAAAAGATAACAAGTGTTGGCAAGGATGTGGAGGGAAGGAAACCTTTACACATTGTTGGTGGGAATGTACAGCCATTATAGAAAACATGGAGTTTCCTCAAAAGATGAAAAACAGAACTACTGGATGACCCAGCAGTCTTACTACTATGCATATACCCAGAGGACATGAGATCAATATGTCAAGCAGATAGTTTCACTCTCATGTTTATTGCAGAATTAATTACAAAAGCCAAGATACAAATCAACCTAAATGTCTATCATTAGATGAAAGGATATGGAAAATGTGGCATATATACATGATCAAACACTATTCAATCTTTAAAAAAGAAGACAATTCTGTCATTTGAGATGACAGGGATGAACCTGAAAGACATTACGCTAAGTGAAATAAGCCAAAAGAAGTGAGAGGAATACCACATAATCTCACTTATATGTGGTGTGTAAAAAAGTTAAACTCTTAGATACAGAGTAAAATGCTGGTTAGTAGCAGCTGAGAGGTAGAGGAATTGGAGAGATGGTTTGAAGACACAAAATTTCAGTTAGACAGCAGAAATAAGTTCAAGAGATCTATTGCACATCATGCTGACTACAGTTAATAACAATATATTACATGTTTTAAAATTGCTGAAAGAGTAGATGTTGTGTTCTCACTGCCAAAATATAAGTATTTAATGTTAAATAATTTGATTTAGCTATTCTACGATGTATATGTATAATAAAATATCATGTTGTACACCATAAATATATACAATTTTTGTCAATTATAAAATGAACTTTGTCAGAACTGTTGCTTGCTTGTTCCTGCGGAGAAGGGTGATTTTGGGTGAAAAGGAAGGAGATAAGGGAATGATTTCTTGTGAGTGGGGCAAGTTGAAAGTTGCCTACATGTGAAAAAAAGCAGAGCTGAGCACAGACACTGAGGAAATAATTTTGTAGTGGTCAGGTCATGACCCAAGTTGCTAAGGAGCCCAGGTAATTAAACACGGCTGAAACCTTGATAGAGGGGCATTTTTTTTCACCTCCATATAAAACCTACTGATTCTCAGAAGGATTATAGAAACATGGAGATCTTCATTTATTTAAACCTTTGACATTGATACTGGCAATCTTTTGACTGGCATATCAACAGTACCACTGTGAGGCTTCTCTATGTGGATTAAACCTTGAAGACCTGAGTCACATACAGTTGTAGAAGAAAAAAAATAATATAACAAATGTGACTTAGGGATGGTAGTTAACAGAACTTGTTTGTGAACACGTTATACACACTGCTTTGGGGATTCAAGAAATCTTTCCAGGAAAATTCTACCAGGATAATTTGCGAGGAGATTGTATTGACACCTAATCACTAAGCCAAAGGGCCTCAAGTCAGTGTAATGTGGGCATAAAATTAATGTGACATCATTTTACACTCATGGACTGAAGTTGTCTGGCTGGACATTAGTTTCCAGAGTTATCAGGTCAAACACAATGCCTTGCCTCTTTTCTGGAAAGTTATTACCTAGGAATTGCTGTCTCTTGCTCATAGAAAGAGTACCTGAGGTGAAATAGCAAACTGAACACCTCATTCAAAGTAGCAATGCCAAGTTGGGCCATTTATTTTTATTCATTTTTCTTCTGTGAAGATTTATGTTTCTGAACAGAGATCACAGAGCAACTGTGAAACCAAAATGGATAAGGCATGAGGAAGCTACTTATGTACTTTGTGGCAGCAAAACATAAGGATAAACTATTGTTTATAATTGTAAAATATTTTTTGTTAGGTTTGCTTTGGTAAAACTACTAAAATTCTGGTAATGGTGTGGGGTCTTAGTGCTAGGTTTTGATAGAAGTGTGTACATGTGTAAATGTTTCAATATTTTCTTATGTGTTTTAGTAACAAGTTGGGGGAGAGCATTTCTGTCATCTATCTGGGAAGATGATTTTCTATGAATAATAATCTAAAACAACCAAAATTCTCTTTTTAGACTAACATGAAATATTATGAAAAAATTATGGAAGTACTGTGTTGGCTGTGTTATCAACTCTATTTTTCATTATTTATTTTTCTCTGCTCTCTGAGATATTTAAAATCCAGGCTCCATATAATTCCAGTATTCTCTCATATAAAGTTCTCTGCTTTGTAAACAGTGGGACAAGTATATTAGTATAAGAGATAACAGAACACCTGAAATGAGACATCTCCAGGACAAAAGGTGCTCACTGTGCCAAGCCTTTGAAGAAAGACATTGCTTTTCAGAAGATGTTATACATTTGCTGTGAACAAGACCAGCATGAAGTTTTAAATCACTTCCTATATACAAGCTCTCAACAAGCATGCATGAAAGCAAAATAAAGAACACCCGAGAAAATCTGAACTAGCTACCTGAAAACTGTATGTTTAAAGAAAGTGTCACTAAGAAAGGCATGCCTTCTTGCTGCTCAACTTCATCAGATGCCAGGTCTAATGACAGAGATTTTTAAATGGGTCCTGTTCTCTCTAACCATTTGTCATCTCTTCTACCTACTCTGATTTTCCCCATCCTGTCTAGAAGTGTATCTCCTACTCATCTTTCAAGATTGAGCTCAAAGGTCGACTCCACTTGGGAGCTTTCTCTAGCTCTTCTGCACACAGCCTCCCATCATAAGTACTATCCTTGACCAAGTGTCCTTCCCTTGGCACTGAATTGGAGTACTTAATACTCTCCATTCTCTTTGTTGGTTTACTTTTCTGATCCATGATGCCCCATTCCCATCCCTGTTCCGTAACCCTAACACAACCCCATTGACTAAACCTTGAGGCCTTTTGAGGCCAGGAGTAATATCAGTCTTAAGTCTCTCTCATTCATATGCAACACAATATCTGCAAATCGCTGCCTAATTACTCTCCCATGAATGACTCAATGGGCAAGCGAATAAATGAATGCATACATTAACAATACAAAGAATCCTGCTACAGTTTCTTTCTCTTCTCCTAGATATTTTTTAAAACACAAATGCTGAGCAAAAAGGATTTTTTTAGACTCTACACAGATCTTATATCATTCTATTACTGAGGAAAGAGATTGAGTTGACAGCTGACAGGGAAAAAACAAAACTACACAAGTATTATGCTTTTGTCTTTTTCTTCAAGGAGAATGACTTGCAAACTGGAAAGCGTAAAAATGATGAAGAGGTAAATGTGAGAAGACAGTAAGGAAGTACTGAGATTCTTTAAATGAATCCAAATCTCTAGGCCGGGTGAATTTCATCCTACAAAACTGAAACAGGCTACAGACATGACTGCAGAGCCTCAACTGATAGCCCTTGACAAAAAAAAAAAAAAAAAAGAAAAAAAGAAAAAAAAAGAAAGAAAGTAAAAGAAAGCTAGCTAGAATACCAGAAATGGGAACATTTCTCTGATTTTCAAAAGGAAGAAAAAGGCCAGATATGGAAATTTCAAATAAATGGGTATGACCTTGTCACTGATAAAGTTCCAGAAAAGTCAGAAAATTTGTTTAAAGCTTATTTTCTTAGCACTAGGAAAAGGAAGTGATGCTCATTACTAGCTGGAAAAGATTCATCTAGTACAAATCACTTATAGAAGTCACTTCTGTTTTCTCTTATGCTTTTCTTCTTTGAAAAATATGCTTACAACATAAATGAGAAATTTGCAGCAGACATGAAAATACGAATCTCAGAACAATATTTGATCAAATTTCTTAATATTTCCATGATGATAAGATGACTTACCTTGTTGGTAAGACATTTGGACTGAACTGTTTAGGTAAGTAGATTTATAACTGACCAAATGACCATATCCAAAAGAATCACCTGATATAACACTGTTACCATGAAGCAATAAGGCCCTGTCCTTAGCTATATCCTATAGTACTATTTTATATTTAGCTACATATGTAGAAAGGATAAGATACTGAATTCCTGACTTAAAAACATGGTAGGTAAGTTCTCTATTGTCACATTCAGATTTGAACATATGTCGACAATTTGGAATAAAAATTGTCCAACAGTGATTAGGTGAAAAAATGAGTTGAAATAAATGTAAGTTGAATAACAACACTGTTGAAAAGGATGAACCTGCTTTCAATTCACATGGAAAAGAGACTATAATGCAGCAGGTGTTATAGGGGAACACTTATTTCCCTTCAGGTTTCTGTGCGGCTACTTCCACTGGAGTAGCACTGCTGGCCTCTGCTTCTCCCTCTCACTCACTTCTGTTCATTGCGGGAGAGGGAGCTACTAGATTGGTGGATGACGGCCATTAGTAACTTCACTCCCCACCCCAAGGTCAGTTATTGGATAGAACAATTTCATGAAAAAAATCATGATTTCTGGGGATCCCCTCTCTGCTTCTACCTCAGACCAGTTTGAGAGAGCAATCCTGGGTGAGTGTATTTTGCCAGCTCTGCGGATGGAAATTTTTCTCTAGATGGTCTCCCAGTGCCTAGCCTGGGAGTCTGTCAGTGGGTCGTTGGTATAGACAGTGTTAGTAAACCCTTTTAGCCAGATCCTTAAGTGATATTCTCTCACCTAAGTTTTTCAGTAAAATGGCTCACATCATGATCTCCTTCTATCTGAATCAGTAAATGCTTGCAAACCCCAAGAGTGGATACTTATTTATGTTTATTGATTATTAAACGCAAACCTGAGGATTTAAAAGGACCAAATCGCTATTTTCTAATGTGTGTTGCTCATAGCAGTGGTTGCTTTATTTTAATTGTTTGCTCTGGTCTTCCTCTCACAATAAAGGCTTTTCTCAGGTGTCTACTATTTATTATCAGAGTGGGCAAAAAGAAAGCTAGATGGAACCATGCATGTGTAAATAAGCATTGTTAAACATGAGTTCTGAGCTAAAAAATTTTAAAATGGTGAAAAGTTTATTTAGGACTCCAAGATATCCCCTTCGTCACTGGCAGATGACTGGAAGATTATTCTCTGAAAAGAGCTGACTAGGTCAGTGGTGCTAAGACCAGTGCCACACTAAAATCAGACTCGTTGGTAAGAATTGTCATGCAGAAAATTATGTTTTGAGGGGCAACCTGGATGTCAAATCTTTAGGTCTTTTCTTTTGAGCTGACTACGGTTAAATTCTTCAGAAGAATTTCTTCCAGTTTCCTGCTCGGATGACATAAACATGATGCTAGCATTTTGGGACCTGGGTGAAGAATAAGGCTGAGGATTCAGCATTCAGGATGAAAACACTCCCTGATGACTGATTTCAGTAAGGTACTCCTGACCTTGCCTGTGCTTAGTGTCCCTTGATCCAGTGAACCTCAGTTTTATTCTTTCTAGAGAATAAACTTCCAGACATCTTCCAGTTGGTAAGCGGTTTCTTGGGGAAATCGAAATAATCTTGCTTCCTAAATAAACTTTTAACCATTTTAAAAAATTGTTAGCTCCATGCTAAAATGCTTTCAGAGATATCACCCAGCTTCTGAGCCTTCTGAGAATTTTTCAGTACAATTTAAGTGAGGTTGCTTCTTGGCTTGTCCCACAGCTAATTTAGGATTCAGCTTTTCAGGTCTATTAAATCAGTTACACCTTTCCATCTATTTAGCAGTTGTTGCTACTGCCTCTTGCCCGATTTCTTTGTTTCCGTGAACTCCTCTCTTCCTGCCCCACACCTTTTTTTTTTTTTTAAGACACGGTCTCACTCCGGTTGCCCAGGCTGGTGGAGTGCAGTGGTGGGATCTCAGCTCACTGCAACCTCCGCCTCCCAGGCTCAGGTGATTCTGCCACCCCAGCCTCCCGTGTAGATGGGACCATAGGCTCCCGGCTAATTTTTTGGCATTTTTTTTAGTAGCACGGGGTTTCATCATGTTGCCCAGGTTGGTCTTAAACTCCTGGACTCAAGTGATCCACCTACCTTGGCCTCCCAGTGTACTGAGATAACAGGTGTGAGTCACCGTGCCTGGCCTCTTCCCTGTTCTGTTACTGTGGCCTTAGTAAGGTTTTTCTGGAGTGGATTGTGGAGGGAGGGGATAGAAGCTAATGCATGTGTCCAGCCTGCTGTCCTTGGGAGCTTTTTCATTTAACAGGTTTCTTACGTTGTCTCCTGCAGCAGGAGGCCTTATGTGTTTCCTGCTTCACATCTCCTTGGCTCAATACATAATTTTATTATTAGCAACCCACACTCTTGAAATTCCCTATTTGTTTAATTCACCCAATTATATGTGTAGCATGTAAGTCCCTTAAGGACAAAATTTCTACTGCTTACCTTAATGTCCCTCATTCTAGTACCTAAAATAATGCCAGTAACCTAGTATTGAGGTGCTCAGAATAGGTAGTTAAGTGAAAAACCTAAAAAAGACTAGATAAATCTTATCTTCTGTGCTGATTCAAAGTCTTTAGAATGGTCACTGCTGGTTTTTAGATTTTGGCCAAAGTGTCTTAATAACTACGATGATAATTGAGCCGACACTTTTTGTCAGCATTAAAATACCATAAAAATATAATTTGTTTTTTACAAAATCTGTTGACTTAATTCACATTAGACCTTAACACAATAGATCATTTTAATGTCTATGTAATTTTACAGAAGGTTTGAGTGTTTAGCATTTCATCTATACTTATATTATTATAATGCATGTTATATATTATATATTATTATAATACACACTATTTTGTTACCCTTGTTGTTCTTCCTGCTCATGCTATTTTTGTATTTTATTTTATTTTATTTTATTGTGGTAGGGACACTTAACATGAGCTCCACCCTCTTAACACATTGTTAAGTGTACAATACATTATTATTGACTATAGGTACAATGTTGTACAGCAGATTACTAGAACTTATTCATCTTGCTTGACTGAAATTTTATGCCCATTAATTAGCAATTCCCTATTTCCTCCTTCCCCCAGCCTCTGGAAATCACTATTTCACTCTTTGATTCCATGAATTTGACTATTTTAGATACCTTATGTAAGTGGAATCATGCAGTATCTCTCTTTCTGTGACTGGCTTATTTTAGTTAGAATAATGTCCTTAAGCTTTATCTACGTTGTCACATACTGTAGGTGTTTCTTCTTTTTTGAGGCTGAGTAATGTTTCATTGTCCATGTATCTTGTATTTTCTTTATCCATTCATCCATCCATGGACATTTAGGTTGTCTCCATGTCTTGGCTTTTGTGGATAGTGCTGCAATGAACCCGGGAGTGCTAATATATCTTTGATATCCTGATTTTACTTTTTTGGGATAAATACCCAGAAGTGAGATTTCTGGATTATAAAATAGTTCTATATTTAATTTTTTGAGGAATTTCCTTAGCAGCTGCACCACTTTGCATTCCCACCAACACTGTACAAGGGCTCCAATTTTTCCATATCTTTGCCAATACTCGTCTGTTTTTTGTTGTTGTTGCTGTTGTTATGCTAGTGATTCTGACAGGTGTGAAGTGAAATGGTGGTTTGATTTGCATTTTTCTGATGATTAGTAATGTTGAAAATTTTTCATGAACCTGCTGACTATTTTTCTGTCTGTTCTGGGGAAGTGTCTGTGACTATATTGATTAGGGCTATGCTGGGGCTGTTCTAAAAGAGGATGCTACTTTCAAGTGGAGTATGGAGTCAGAGAGGCTGATTCAGGTGGGGGAATCGTGACTCCATCACCCAGTAATACCGTTGCTTAGTATACTTAGTACACATGATTTAATCCCATTAAGGGCTAGTCTCTTTACCTACAAATTGGAGATAACGATTATACTTCCCTCTCCAGATTGTGGTACACTTAAAAGAGATCATATATACACAGCATTTAGCATAGTCTCTGGCATTTTGGGAGCACCAAAAATGTGAACTGCTATTATATTTCATAATTATTTTAAAATTACAATATTTAAGCCTGACCCCAGGGGTTTATAATTTTAAATGATCAAAATTTATACCAAAAAAACCTCACAAATTCCTGGCACAGCAAAGAGAAGAGATAACTAGGAAGCAATAATGCAGTAATTCATTTACATCATGTCAAAGATGACTGAAAATAAAACTTTATGGAAGAGTATATTTTTATAAAAGTCTTTGCTTCAGAGTTTTCTGATAAATATTCCTTTTGGCCTGAGATCTACATAGTTGATTTCTGCATAAAACTGAATATTTTTTGGAAGTTAGGGCTAAATTAGTTGGGTTATTTTTGCATGATGAAAGCGTGAAAACAAAACACCTTTTTTGCTAAAATATTATCTGGTCCTCGTTTCAGCCCAGAGGACTGAAAATACTATGAAATTAAAATTTCAAATGTGGGAAGGAAATTCTATAATATTTGTTAATTCTAGCCCCAAAATGTTCAAAGTTATTTTTGCTTCAAAATCTGGAACTGAACATGCACTTAACAATTTATTTCAATTCACACTGTTAAAAGTTTGCCCTGCCTATATCTGCAGGTTTGGAGGTGTATATGAGGTATTTCTCCTTTCTTTAGAGAAAGCTGAACAAACTGATAAAAAGAAAAAGTCAAAATAGTTGTCTCTTAACATTTTTAAGCAATGCAGTTGTAAAATTGTTAAGGAAATAATAAATTATGTACATTTTAAACTGTGACATCCTAACACTGTGTCATCAGTATTCAAGGTGAAGGTGTGCATGTTTGGTGACATTATTCAGAGAAAGAAAACAACGGCATGTCATTATATAACACCCTTAAATAATTATCTCGCATCAAGTAGTTTTATTCTGAATTTTCTGAAGAACAATAGGATTATAAAGAGTTTTATACATGTGGAAAAAAGAATTAATGCTGCACTGGTGCTGGCTGGTTGAGAAATGTTGTGGAAACTATGCCATCACCTTCCTAGGGATGAGGCATCAGCAGCAGTGTCCACTTGGATAATATTAGAGGAAAATGCACATCATATGGCTGCATGAGATGGGCACTGAGTAATTGTGCTAATGTGGTTTCACTTGCTCTACTTTTCTATTTCCTTATTTAAGTGTCTTACATTTTAGTAGAACATGAATTTAGCATACATCTTGCATTTGATTAGATCAAATTTTATGTTTTTTATGCATTTGAATCCAAGTTTGGCTCTGTGAACCTTACCATCTGTCTGGAGTTGTCATTGCATTTATATTTAATTTTAATTTACCCCATTATATTTTTGACTAAAAGTGGTTTTATTTTTGGCATCTTCTTTACCTAGTGTCTCCTCTCCCTCCCATCTATTTGCAACAATACATCCAGAAAGGACCTTCTAAAGCATAAACCTGATCACATTATTCCCAATTGTATCACATTGTCTTTATAATAACTCCAGATTCTTTAACTATACTCATAAGATCCCACATCATCCAGACCCTTCGAGTATTCCTTTGCCACTTCCTCTTATGTATGCTATGTTTCTGTATTCCTTCCAGTTCCTCTATCTGTGCTTTCTTTTGCCTCCAGGCCTCTGTACATGCTCTTCCCTTGCCTGTAACCATGTATCCTATATTCTGCCTCAATAAGCATCCTATAGACCCTTTTGTTCTAGTGTACTTGTCATTTCTTCCAGAAGTCTTTATGGACAACCTTATCTCTTCCCCACAAAATGAACTATATCCTCTCATTTGACAAATGTAAATTGCATAAAGTCATGCAGTGCTATGTGTCCTCTCTGCTAGACTGTAAGCTCCAGGAGGAAACACACACCAGCTACCTTATTTATCATTAAATCCCTCAAGTCTAGTCTAGAGCCTAGAAGATGATAGTGGCTCAATAAGTATTTAATAAATGACTGGATGAATGGATTTTTAAAACATATAAATTGCTATACATATATTATTTATCACTCCTATTTACAACATATAATGATAACATATCAAAATTATATGTAGACTACAATCTATTTTATTCTTCAGGTATAGCTGTTAACTATAAACTGCTATATGGATGGTAAATGTAATAAAAATTATCTCAAATAGTAAGATATTCTCAGTAATTTGTTTAGACATTTTTATCTGAGTTGCAATTGTTTATGATAATGTTGCTTTGTATCGAAAATAGTTATTGATTCTCAAAAATAGATATTCCAAATAGAAGTCTACTACACATAAATCTAGAATATTGCAGAACTTTAAGTTAGTGGCAAATATCTTATACAAATGTCTCCAAGAATCAGGAAGTTTATAAAATACAATTCAGTGATTGTTAAACCCAAAATGAGATTTATAGTTCCAGTCATGGGGAAGGACTTTGAAGAACCTCTTTCTCTCTTTCCCTCTTCCTCCCTCCCTCTTTTCCTTCCTTCCTTCCTTCCTTCCTTCCTTCCTTCCTTCCTTCCTTCCTTCCTTCCTTCCTTCCTTCCTTCCTTCCTTCCTTCCTTCCTTCTCACTCTGTCAGCTAGGATGGATGCCATGGCAAGAACTCGGCTCACTGCAACCTCTGCCTCCCAGGTTCAAGTGATTCTCATGTCTCGGCCTCCCTAGTAGCTGGGATTACAGGCACGTGCCACCACACCAGACCAATTTTCTGTAGAGACGGGGTTTCACTATGTTGACCAGGCTGGTCTTGAACTCCTGACCTCAGGTGATCCGCCCACCTCGGCCTCCCAAAGTGCTGGGATTACAGGTGTGAGCCAACGCCCTGGGCCAGAGAACCTTTCTATCCAACTTTGCTGACAGATGTTGACAGCTGCCTGCTTTTCTTCTTGGTAGAAAACAAAAATGTTGCTTCATCACGGAAAAAAAGGAAAAATAACCATGAATCCTAGAGTCATCTGGGGAGTCTCATATTTAATAATATCACATCTATATGAATCATGTGGGGAACACTGATTCTCCTGGACAGCCTTGTTCATACAGTTATCATCACTGTGGTATTCAGCAGTGCTACCATTCCTATGGGTTCTTAGTTTGCATGATAGTATACTGGGCATTAAGGAGTTTACACATTTAACAAATGTTTACTCAGCACCTATTTTGTGATACATACTATGCTAAGAGTTGGGAATGCAGTGATGAATAAGAAAGAAAAATAAACAAGTAGATTACAGATTGAAAGGAAACTGAAGAGTGATGGTCAGGGAGTACCAAAAGGGAGTGAGGTGGGCTGAAATTTAAGATAGCTGGTCAGGAAGGCCTCTTAGAGGAGGGGATTTTCAAGCTAAAAATAGCAATGAGACATCACGAAGAAACCAGATAAATACAATCAGAGAAAATGAAAGTGTAGTTTCTGATGTGGAAAAGGGCTTGCTGTATTTGAAGGTAAGAAAGAAGGCTAATGTGATTTGAGAAGAGTGTGCAAGGAAAACAAGGGCTTCAGATCAAGTTGGAGACGTACTCAGATGACACAACACTTTTAAGAGTTTAAATTTTCTTCTAAAAGTGAAGGAAGCTCTGGAAAGTTTTTATGCAAGGAATCAACATGATCAGATTTACATTTCTAAAACTTTATCCTGGCTGCTGTATGGAAAATGGATGGGAGAGGAGCAAGAATGGAAGCTGACAGGCCACAGAGGAAGTTGTTGCTGTAGTCCCGGGTGTGAAATATGGCAGCAGAGATGATCAAATCTATCTTCTGGAGACAGAATTGATAGAGTTCATTATAGGATTGGTGGTGAGGGGTGAAGCAAAGAGAAGAATCAAGGATGAGTCTCAGATGGTGTCATTTAAGCAACTTGGTAGAGAGTGGTCTCTTTTATTGCAATGAGAAGGAGCTACAGGTTTGGGGATGAAGGAGTTCAACAGCTCCATGTTGGACATATGACATTTAAAGATAAGCACATCTGAAGTCACTTGCTGATTCAAAGACAGTCATACCACATGAGAGAAACATGACAGATGAAAAAATTCAGGGAAACAGGTAATGAGAACTTTGTGCTTCCCAGGGAAAGACAAGTTATTTGGCCACTGGTAAGGGATACGTGCTGTGGATCATTTGTCACGTGATGGCGATGGATTTACATCCAGAATCCCTCAAGAACAAAATCTGTATTCATACGCCAAGGATCAGGGACTTGGAGTGCTGTTGTGTTTGTGACATTTCAAGCACTGGCTGAGGAGTCCCTCTAAGGTCTCACCCTCTTAGTCATTAGTGAAACCTAATCTGAAATTCGCTTACTTATTTGCCTCTTTAAGAATTAAATCATTTTTCTTTCAGGGCTTTTCCAGAAAAAAATTATCTATTGCCTTTGAAAAATCATAGACTTTTAGGAATATGTTTTTAAAAGAGCATCTGGTTTATTTCTCACTGAAAGCTGGTGCAAAGAAGTGAGAAACATGGATCAAGCCAGAACCAAAAAGAGATTGTGAATAATTTGCTTAATGATTGGAAAAAAATATATATTATTAAAATTGTGTGTCAGCATTACTTGTTATTAAAAAGCCATGGTGTGCATTCAAGGACAAAATTTGGAAGATTTACCCCACCCCAATATTCTATTTCTTACATAGAAATTTTTCATAATAAGAAAGTCAATGTTGTGAGAAAGTACCTTTTTTGAACTATTAATTTATGTTTTCACTTAGGTTTTCCCCTTTCGTCTTCTGCTATTACCCATAACACAGACCCTATACTTACTACTTCAGGAATGGATGAAAGCAGAATTTGCCTGCAAACAATTTTCTCCTGAGTTCACTTTTAAATTCAAAAGCTTAAATCAGTTTTGTTAAATATCCTGAAGAGACACTAGAGTTGGAAGACAGAGACAGAGAGAGAACTTAGGCCCTTTTTCAGCAATACTTGTCAGGGAGTTGAAAAGACCTTTAGGAGAAAAAGTGAATGTAGTATCTGTGGAACACAACGTTTGATATATATTTATTAAATTGATTTTTTTTTTTTTTTACTTATAGTGCTCTGATTCCCTATACTCATAATTATTTCCCACTCCATATTATAGAATTTTACTTCATTGACGATAGCATGCCATCATAAATGAATGACACCTTCACAGAATATAAATAATTTCCATACACTCTTTTATATCTTAAAACTCTAAAGATATTACTGTATTGTCCCTTAGCATCTAATGTTATGAACAAGTCTGCTAGAGGTCAGACTTTTCTTCCCCTTATAATACTTATAAGTATATTTTCCTGTCTGATTATTTTCTCAATTCATTCTTTCTCCTTGAAGTTATTGACATTCAACAGAGTGTGTTTAAATACTGGCACATTCTAGTCCTGAAGCATAATCCTACTTCCTATGCCTATTTTGCTGAAGATCGCTACTTTTAAAGTAACTCTTTTTGTGTCATCACTTCCACAATCACAGGCTTGTTCTCAGGCAACTGCTTAATAAATATACAGATAGTTACAAACTTAAGATGGCTGTACTTAAAATTTTTCAATTTTATTATGATACAAAAGTGATACACATTCAGTAGAAATTGCACTTTGAATACACAGAGAACTATTCTGTTTTTTTACTTTGAGTACTGTATTCAATTCAGTACTGTATTGAATAAATTACATGAGATATTCAATTATTATAAAATAGGCTTTGTGTTAGATGATTTTGCCCAACTTTAGGCTAATGTAAGTGTTCTGAGCACGTTTAAGGTAGGTTAGGCTAAGCAAGGATGTTTGGTAGGTTAGGTATTTTAAATGAATTTTCAGCTTAAGATATTTTCCATTTATGATGGGTTTATTGGGACATAACCTCACTGTAACTTGAGGAGGAGCATCTATAACTGTTTGGATTTCTTCCTGTTCTAGGAGCCAGTGTTTTCCAATGATTTACTTTGACTGCTCTACTTCATGAACATCAATTAATATAAGCTTTATTCATTGGCCTTGACAACGCAACTTCCTTGTGCTAGTGGTAACCAAGGAACTCCAAGCATACCATCATAAACAGTGGCCACTTGTCTTTAATGGACCTTGTCTGCTCTGAGTCATCATAATAGAGAGTATTAGTTCAAGTTAGCTTGGTGGCCACCTGGGAACCAGTGAAATTTATTCTCTTCCTAGCAGGAGGCTATAGTTATAAGGAAACAAAAACATCAGGAGTGCCATCTCCAGATATTCATTTTATATTTGTTAAATGAATAAATGAGTGGGTAATTGAATGAATGAATGAATGAATCTAGCTCTGGCCTCAAAGGTCCTCACAATAGATAATCTTTAAGGTTTCTTTCAATTGTGAGATTCTATGAGATAATTCTCTCCTTACTTGGGGAAACGGGGTATGCATTTTGATTGACCTGCCAATGGGATAGGCTAGTGCATATGTTTATTCCTTCTCCATTCAAGCACAGTTTATTGTTGAGTTTCATTAAGCCTCTAAATAAGCTCATTAGAGAGAGTCTGTTCCTGAAGGACTCAAAACTAGCCTGAACTAGCTTCCTCAAATATCCAAGCTTTTATTTATCATCTCTGAGACTCAGGAGCCCACATTATTCCCCGTTAGTACTAAAAGCCCAGGGTTTCTATGTACCTTTTTTTTTTTTTTTTTTTTTTTTTTGAGACGGAGTCTCGCTCTATCGCCCAGGTTGGAGTGCAGTGGCACGATCTCTGCTCACTGCAAGCTCCGTCGCCTCCCAGGTTCACACCATTCTCCTGCCTCAGCCTCCCAAGAAGCTGGGACTACAGGCGCCCGCCACCATGCCCGGCTAATTTTTTTGTATTTTTAGCAGAGACGGGGTTTCACCGTGTTCACCAGGATGTTTTCGATCTCCTGACCTCGTGATCCACCCGCCTCGACCTCCCAAGGTGCTGGGATTACAGGTGTGAGCCACCGCACCTGACCTCTGTATTTTTAACTAACATTGTCTACTTCTTTCTTTTGTGGACATAACAGTTCTTAGTGTTTCTTCTGTTAACTCCTAAATCCTAAAGAACTTCACATGTGGGGTTTCTCTTGTGTTGCAAGACTGTCCAAATTATGCTTTAGATCCCTCAGGACTGAGTAGGGCCAGTTTGTCCTGTGTAACTTGGTTTGGAAGACTTCAATGCTTTGAGACTCCAAACCGTGCCCCTGATACCTCAGAACTGAATAGGCCAAGCTTGTCCTGTGTAACCTGGTGTGAAAGACTCCACTGATCTGTTCATTTGCTGCTAGGCTCTTTTATTCTAATATTCTAGGAGTTTCCCATCATACAGTTCTCCAACCACCAAAGGAAGGGTACAGATGGCAGATGCAGAACCTCAGACATGGCTGAGAGCAGTCTCCCTATCTACCACTTCACAATGGAACAACGTTTGTTTTCTTAGTGGTGCCTCACTTTAACTTAGGACTTCAAACTATTCCTGGGAATATTAGAATATGAGGCAACTAATGTAGAGAGTAGCCTTAACTCTAAAGGTAGAAGCTATGCTTGTTGCAATCTCCCTCAAGTCTGAGGGTGTTCACATCTAAAAGTATGATGGAGGAACATAAAATAAACTAGAAATGGGGTTAGGCAAAGGCAGTCCTTCCTCTCTTGATATGTATTTCCCTGACTAACACTAGACCCTATGGATTACAAGACTGGGTCATAACAGATTCATGTGATATGACTTTCAAGGTCCTTTCAATAAAGAATTATTTAGGCACAGAGTAACCCTGATATGGTTTGGCTCTGTGTCCTGACCCATATATCATGTTGAATTGTAATCCCCACATGTCAAGGGAGGGAATTGGTCATAAGTGACTGGATCATGGGGGCTGTTTCTCCCATGCTGCTCCCATGATAGTGAGAAAGTTGAGATCTGGTTTTTTGTTAAGTGTCTGGCCCTTTCCCTGTGTGTTCTCTCTCTCCTGCTGCCTTGTGAAGATATATCTTGCTTCCCCTTCACCTTCTGCCACGATAGTAAGTTTCCCAAGGCCTCCCCGGCCATGTGGATCAGTGAGTCAAATAAACCTCTTTTCTCAGAGGAAGTCAAATTGTCCCTGTTTGCAGATGACATGATTGTATATTTAGAAAACCCCATTGTCTCAGCCCAAAATCTCCTTAAGCTGATAAGCAACTTCAGCAAAGTCTCAGGATACAAAATCAATGTGGAAAAATCACAAGCATTCCTATACACCAATAACAGACAAACAGAGAGACAAATCATGAGTGAACTCCCATTCACAATTGCTACTAAGAGAATAAAATATCTAGGAATACAACTTACAAGGGATGTGAAGGATCTCTTCAAGGAGAACTACAAACCACTGCTCAATGAAATAAAAGAGGACACAAACAAATGAAAGAACATTCCATGCTCATGGATAGGAAGAATCAATGTGAAAATGGCCATATGTCCAAGGTAATTTATAGATTCAATGCCATCACCATCAAGCTACCAATGACTTTCTTCACCTAGTTGGAAAAAAAACTAAAGTTCATACGGAACCAAAAAGAGCCCGCATAGCCCAGACAATCTTAAGCCAAAAGAACAAAGCTGGAGGCATCACGCTACCTGACTTCAAACTATACTTCAAGGCTACAGTAACCAAAACAGCATGGTACTGTTAGTAAAACAGATATATAGACCAATGGAACAGAACAGAGGCCACAGAAATAACATCACACATCTACAACTATCTGATCATTGACCAACCTGACAAAAGCAAGAAATGGGGAAAGGATTCCGTATTTAATAAATGATGCTGGGAAAACTGGCTAACCATATGTAGAAAGCTGAAACTGGATCCCTTCCTTATACTTTATACAATAACTAATTCCAGATTTATCAGAGACTTAAATGTAAGACCTAAAACCATAAAAACCCTAGGAGAAAACCTAAGCAATACCATTCAGGACGTAGGCATGGGCAAAGACTTCTTGACTAAAACACCAAAAGCAATGGCAACAAAAGCCCAAATAGACCAATGGGATCTAATTAAACTAAAGAGCTTCTGCACAGCAAAAGAAACTACCATCAGAGTAAGCAGGCAACCTACAGAATGGGAGAAAATTTTTGCCATGTACCCATCTGACAAAGGGCTAATATTCAGAATCTACAAAGAACTTAAACAAATTTACAAGGAAAAAAAAAAACCCATCAAAAAGTAGGAAAAGGATATGAACAGACACTTCTCAAAAGATGACATTTATGCGGCCAACAGACACATGAAAAAACGCTCATCATCACTGGTCATCAGAGAAATGTAAATCAAAACCATAATGAGATACCATCTCATGCCAGTTAGAATGGTGATCATTAAAAAGTCAGGAAAAAACAGATGCTGGAGAGGATGTGGAGAAACAGGAACGCTTTTACACTGTTAGTGGGAGTGTAAATTAGTTCAACAATTGTGGAAGACAGTGTGCCAATTCTTCAAGGATCTAGAAGTAGAAATACCATTTGACCCAGCAATCACAGTACTGAGTATATACCCAAAGGATTATAAATCATGCTACTCTAAAGACACATGCACATGTATGTTTATTGTGGCAATATTCACAATAGCAAAGACTTGGAATAAACCCAAATGTCCATCAGTGATAGACTCGATAAAGAAAATGTGGCACATATACACCATGGAATACTATGCAGCCATAAAAAAGATGAGTTCATGTCCTTTGTAGGGACATGGATGAAGCTGGAAACCATCATTCTCAGCAATCTATCACAAGGACAGAAAACCAAACACTGCACGTTCTCACTCATAGGTGGGAATTAAACAATGAGAATACTTGGACACAGGGCAGGAACATCACACACTGGGGCCTGTTGGGGGTTGGGGGGCTGGGGGAGGGATAGCATTAGGAGAAATACCTAATGTGAATGACGAGTCGATGGGTGCAGTAAACCAACATGGCACATGTATACCTATGTAACAAACCTGCACATTGTACACACGTACCCTATAAGGATAATAATAATAATAATAATAATAATAAAATATGAAACCTCTTTTCTTTACAAATTTCCCAGTCTCAGGTAGTATATTTTCAGCAGTATGAAAACAGGCTGATACACATAATTGGTACCAGAAGTGGGGCACTGCTATAAAGATAACCTGAAAATGTGGAAGTGACTTTTGACCTGGGTAGCAGGCAGAGGTTGGAACTGAAGAAGACAGGAAGATGTGGGAAAGTTTGGAACTTCCTAGAGACTTGCTGGACAATTTTAACCAAAATGCTGACAGTGATATATGGACAATGAAGTCCAAGCTGAGATGACTTCAGATGGAGATAAGGAACTTATTGGAAATGGGAGTAAAGGTCACTCATGCTATGCTTTAACAAAGAGACTGGCAGCATTTTGCCCCTGCCCTAGAGATATGTGAAACATTGAACTTGAAAGAGATGATTTAGGGTATCTGGTGGAAGAAATTTATCAGCAGCAAAGCATTCAAGAGGTGGCCTGCCTTATTCTAAAAGTGCTTAGTTATACACATCCACAAAGAGATGGTTTGAAATTGGAACTTGTGTCTAAAAGGAAGTAGAGCATAATGGTTTGGAAAATTTACCACCTGACCATGTGGTAGATAAGAAAAACCAATTTTCTTGAGAAAAATTCAAGTCAGCAGCAGAAATTTGCATGAGTACCGAGGAATTGAATGTTAATACCCAAGACAATGGGGAAAATGTCTCCAGGACATATCAGAAACCTGCATGGTAGTCCTGCTCATTATAGGCCCAGAGGCACAGGAGGGAAAAATTGCTTTATGAGCCAGGTTCAGAGACCTGTTACTCAGTGCAGCTTTGGGACTTCATGCCCTGTGTCACAGCCACTCCAGCTCTACCCATACCTAAAAGGGGCCAAGGTATAGCTAGGGCTGTTGCTTCAGAGGGTGCAAGCTCCAAGCCTTGGTGACTTCCATGTGCTGTTGGGCCTGCAGTACACAGAAGACAAGAGTTGAGCTTTGGGAAGCTTCGCCAATTTCAGAGAATGTATGGAAACACCTGGATGTCCAGGCAGAAGTCTGCAGCAGGGGTGGGGCCCTCATGGAGAACCTCTGCTAGGTCAGTGAAGAAGGAAAATGTGGGATTGGAGCCCACACACATATTCCTCTCTGAGGCTCTGCCTAGTGGAGCTGTGAGAGAGGGCCACCATCCTCCAGAGCCCAGAAAGGGACATCCATCGATAGCTTGCATCATGCACCTGGAAAAGTCACAGGCATTCAACAACAGCCTGTGAAAGCAGTGCAGGGATTGTATTCTGCAGAGCCACAGCGGAGGAGCTGCTCAAGGCCATCAGAGCCCACCCCATGTATCAGCATTCCCTGGATGTAAAACATAGAGTAAAAGGAATCATTTTAGGTCTTTGAAACTTAGTGACTGTCCTCCTGGGTTGTGGAGTTGCATGTAACTCCTTTGTTTTGGCCAGTTTCTTTCATTTGGAATGGGAACATTTATCCAATGCCTGTACCCCTATTGTATCTTGGAACTAACTAACTTGCTTTTGATTTTACAGGATCATAGGCAGAAGGGACTTGCTTTGTCTCAGATGAGAGTTTGGACTTGGACTTTGAGTTAATGCTGGAATGAGTTAAGACTTTGGGGGACTGTTGGAAAGACATGATTGGTTGTGAAATATGAAAAGAACATGAGATTTGGGAGGGACCAGGGGTGAAATGCTGTGGTTTGGCTCTGTGTTCTCACCCAAATTTCATCATCAATTGTAATTCCCATGTTCAAGGTAGGGACCTGGAGGGAGGTCATTGGCTCATGGGATAGTTTCTGCCACGCTGTTCTCATGATAGTGAGGAAGTTCTCTTGAGATCTGGTTGTTTTATAAGTGTCTGGCCCTTTCCCCTGAACTGTCTCTCTCTCTTCTGCTGCCTTGTGAACACATGCCTTGCTTCCCCTTGCCTTCTGCCATGATTATAAGTTTCCTGAGGCCTCCCCAGCCATGTGGAACAGAGTCAATTAAACCTCTTTTTTTATATAAATGACCCAGTCTCAGGTAGAATTTTTATAGCATTTTAAGAATGGACTGATACAGAGAATTGAGCTCCAAAATCTCCTAACACATCACTTCAGAGGAAACTGCAATCACAAAGGAAATAAGCTACACTGAAGGCATGGAAAACACAATGTTGTTCTAGTGGTTCTTTCCAAGAAGAAGCAAATCAGGGAAAACTTCTCATTTGCCAAAAGAATAAAAAAATCCTGAGACTTATGATGTAAAAAGACTTTAACTCATCAGTTTTATAGTGTGGATTTAGTGGTTAGTCCCATCTGAAAGTTGCTGGGTCAAGCACATTAATATCTGGCTAGCTGCTTATATTCTGTGTTGTAGGATTTTCCTTTATTAAATAACATATATCTTCCATACACAATCAAAATTATGTAAAATGCCCCATAACTCCTTTTTTTTCTCCATTCTTTTCCTGATTGTTGTTCTAAAGGAAAGAGAGGGAGAATTATATTCCCCTTGTGGGATGAACCCCCAGACCACTTCTGTAGTACTAGCTATATGGGGAGAAGTGAAGGAAGAGCAACACAAGGAAGGAAGAGCAACACAAAATATTTTTTTTAACTGGAGGAGCCAAGATATTGAGATGTCATAAGAAATATGGTATCTCAAACATGTCTCTACAGAAATGTTTGCCCCTTTTCAAACAGAAGCTTCTTTGGTTAGCACATTGGCATACATGTGCTTTTGGAATCCATTTTTTCCTTTACTCATATGAGTTTCTCCTCCTTCTAGGGAGTGGATTAAGGGAGAGAGGAAATTGCAGTGGTTCCCACATTTCTGTGCATTGTAATCACCCATGAGAACTTAAAAACTACTGATGAATGTTTCTTTTCCCCTCATCCCCAGATATTGTGTGATTTACTTACTCTGAGGTATAAGTTGAGTTTTGGAATTTTAAAGTCTCGAAGAAATTTAAATGTACAAACAACATTGGAAATAACTGGCATAGTGGTATCTAACCAGGGATCTGGACACATCAAAATCACCTGGGAGGGTTAAAAGAATACATATGCTTTAGTATATTTCTCAGACATCCTGAGTTACCACCTCCTGGTGAAGAGTTTGAGCTTCTAAGTGATTTCTGTGCACACTGTTCAGGAACTGCTGGCAGACAGTAGTGATTATGGGTAACAGCAGTCTTCATTAGCATGGCTATTACCTGAATAAATCGACTGTAACAAATGCCTGGAGCACCTTCTTTCTTTCTCTCTAGGAATCCATGCCTCACACTCCCTTTTACAATTTGGACTGAACATAATTCATTGCCTAAATGCTTTCATTTAAAACTCCCAGCCACCTGACTGTTTTCTACTCTGCATTCCCCCGGGACATACATCATCTTTTGGTAGTTTTGCACTGCCTACTTCTTACCATGCTTTCTGTGCATATGCTGGTGCTCCAGCTTCATTGAAAACTTCCCAAGGACAAAAATTCATTGTGTATTTATTTTGGATTTCACATTACCCTACCTCTATTGTCCACTAGAATGTTCTCAATGTTACAAGGCACAATACAGACATCATACATGTAGAGAAAGATAAGTGAGTTCAAAGAGTATAAATGTAACTGAAAAGTAAAATGAAAAAGTATATTCATTTGTACATAATAATGAATAAAATACTAAATGGATAAGTCATCTTGTGACTGGCAAATATTTAATATTTTTGAGTCTCTGAGTCTATATTGTGCTTTGTATTTTATAAAGAACTTTCAAATTCACCAACTTATGTGATTGCTACTGTAACCCTACAAAGAGAACAAGGCCATTTTGTAGATGTGTAAAGATGAGGCCCAGAGAGGCAATTTACCCAGAACCTACCTGGTGGCTGGTAGACCAGGTGTAAAACTCAATCCTACTTTCAGTCCAGGTCATACTTTGATATTCCCATGACCTCAACCAACCTCCAGTCACCACTAATTTTCACATATGTCTTTAGTTCTTATCATTCTCCTAAGATCTACACTTCTAATTACATTGAAAATAATTCTACATGCATGTTCTATAACATATCAAACACATCAGGCCTCAGAGGGAACCCATATCAGTTGATCCCATCACAAATTCTTTCCTCCCAATTCCTATGTTTCTATTTCCCATTTAACAATGTTGCCATTTTTTCTCATTTCCCATTTCTCCCTTCCATTCGCTTTTCTTATCATTTGCAAAGCCCTGTCAATTCAGTTTCAACAATGTCTTCCTTCTATTTCTGTCTTCCCTTTTTCATGCCCACTGTTATTTTCCCATACAGGCACAATTGCAGTAGTCTTTTGAGCAATTCCCCACACTCATCTTATTACCTCTTCAATTCTCACTTCTCTTTGTCTCTGAAATCTGACTTTTAAACTGTGTGTTTAGTCACCACATTCCCTATTCAATGACTTCACTTCTTAAAGAAAAATTCAATAAACTGTTGAGATCATTCATAGTCTTTTCATAAGTTATCTTTCTAGCATTAACTCTTCACAAATTTCATATTCCAGTCACTCGGATCTGTTCACTCTTCCCTAAACAAGTAGATATGCTGACTTTCATGCCTTTCTACACTTTCACGAGTTTGTGCTCCCAGTTCAAACGACCTCTTGCCCACCTGCATTCACACATTGGCAAAAACTTACTCTTAAACCCCAGTGAAAATATACTTCTCTTTAGCTAATTTCCATCTCCAGCTTCATTTCTAGCTCATAACATCTACATGAACCCTTTATTTTTTTACTATGGTAAAATACACATAAAATAAAATTTAACCATTATAACCATTTGTAAGTATACAGTTCAGCGTTATTATAGAAACTCACAATATTGCACAGCTATCACCACCATCCATCCATAACTCTTCATCTTGTGAAACTGAAACTCTACATCCACTAAGCAATAACTCCCCATTCCTCCCTCCCCTTACCCCCGGCTACCATTATGCTAGTTTTTTTGTTTGTTTGTTTGGTTGGTTGGTTTTTTTTTTTTTTTTTTTTTTTTTTTTTTTGAGACAGAGTCTCACTCTGTCGTCCAGGCTGGAGTGCAGTGGCGCGATCTCTGCTCACTGCAGCCTCCGCCTCCCGGGTCCACGCCATTCTCCTGCCTCAGCCTCCTGAGTAGCTGGGACTACAGGCGCCCACCACCATGCCTGGCTAATTTTTTGTATTTTTAGTAGAGACGGGGTTTCACCATGTTCACCAGGATGGTCTCGATCTCCTGACCTTGTGATCTGCCCGCCTCGGCCTGCCAAAGTGCTGGGATTACAAGCGTGAGCCGCCGTGCCCGGCTATGCTATTTTTTTTTGTCTTGATTACTATGATGACTCTTAAGTATCACATATGAGTGGAGTCATACATTGTCTGTCTGTCACTAGCTTATATTATTAGCACAATGTCTTCAAGATTCACACATTGTGTATTGCAGAATTTTCCTTTCTTAAGATTTAATAACATTTCATTGTATGTATAAAACACGTTTTGCTCATTCATTCATTTGTTAGGGACACCTGGGTTGTTTTAGCTATTGTGAATAATGCTACTGTTAATATGGGTGAATAGTATTTTTTTCAATACCCTGCTTTCAATTTTAGGGGGCATATACCCAGAAATGGAGCTGCTGGATTATACAGTAATTCTATTTTTAACTTTTTGAGGAAAAGTCCTACTGTTCCCATAGCAGCCATACCATTTATATTCCCATTGACAGTGATAAGGGTTCCAATTTCTCCAAATTATTGTCAATGCTTGTTATTGTCTGTATTTTTTTAGCCATACAAATGAGTGTGATGTGGTATCTAATTGTATTATTGAGTTGCATTTTGCTAATAAGTAGTGATACTGAGCATTTTTTCATGTATTTACCCGCCATTTGTATGTATTCTTTGGAGAAATGTCTATTCAAGCCCTTTGCCCATTTTTGAATTGGATTGTTTCTTTTTTGTTGTTGAGTTTTAGGGGTTCTTTATATATTCTGGATATCAAAGACCAAAATGTTAGACCCAAAACTATTAGATTTTTAAAAGAAAACAGAGAAAATACTTTGTAACATTTGGTTGGGCAGTGACTTCTTGAATAGGATACCAAAGGCACAGGCAGCAGAAGAAAAAAATAGACAAATTGGGATTCATGAAAATTTTAAAATTTGGCACATCCAAAAAGATGCTATCAACAGGGTAAGAAGGCAACCCATAAAATGTCAAAAAATATAAATCATATATTTGATAAATGATTGAAATATGCTTTTTTGGTTAACTTCTTGAGACAGGATGGGTCACAAATATTTACATAAACTCATTTTTCTTTTTTAATTCTCCAACAACCAACACAATCTTTAACATACATAAAGGCTAAAAATATTCTGCATTGAATTATATAAAGATTCAAGTGTCCCATAGTGAGAATGATGACTTTTAAGCTTTTAAATTCAATATTAAATAACTTGCCAAATTTATAATGGAGTCACTTATTAAAAATATTCCTCTATTCAAAATATTTCTGGGTCTTCTATATTTTTCTTAGTGTAAGAAATCTGCATATCACACATATCAGATAGTTTCTAACTCCCTCTCCTTGCTCACCTGACTTGGAAACACATCTATTGCCTCATTAAGATTACATTTGAGTCAAGTCTTAATCAATGTGAGGGGCTGAAAACAGTTGAAATATGTAGAATTATTTATCTTCAGTTTTAATTTTGTTTTTCTATTAAAAGTATCTGTTTTTTATTAGATATAAATCAGCTCCACAATTTAGAAACTTGTAGCTTAGCTGAAAAATTGTAAATCAGGATTAAGTATTTTGAGATAGTTTTAATTTAAAACTCAATATTAATACCATTGCTGAAAAGTACCTTATTTTATTTGTGATTTGGCTTTACTGGAAGAAAAAAAAAATCCTTTCATCTTCTTGGGAATTCTATTTTTGTCAAAACTTAGTTGTCATAATAAGGAGAAATAATAGAAATGGTAATATTTCATAAACTAATATGAAGTACATTTGATAAAGTTCTGTTTCAAACCTGCTCACAACTACAGACTTACTATACAGAATTTAGCTGGACAGGCTGGGCACAGTGGCTCATGCCTGTAATCCCAGCAATTTGTGAGGCCAAGGCAGGTGGATCACCTGAGGTCAGGAGTTCAAGACCAGCCTGGCCAATATGGTGAAACCCTGTCTGTACTAAAAATACAAAAATTAGCCAGGCATGGTTGTGCATGCCTGTAACACCAGCTACTTGGGAGGCTGAGGCAGGAGAATTGCTTGAAGCCTGGAGGCGGAAGCTGCAGTGAGCTGAGATCATGCCACTGCACTCCAGCCTGGGCAACAGAGTGAGATTCTATTAAAAAAAAAAAAAAAAAAAAAAAGAATTTAGCTGGAGAGTAAATGGGAAAGAAAATAATGAACTCCTCAAATATCAACAGAACTTAAAACAGTTCAACATTTTGTTCTCAATTGGACAAGTTTCTGTTATTCATCTGTCCATGATATGCAGGTATTAAAATCAACCTTGGTTTAGTACAAGATCTTGAAATATATATCAAACCCTCTCCTCATTTGAGATATATGCTTCACTTTCAGCTTTAGAAAATTCTGTCATTATTGTTTTCTGATGTCACTGGAAAGTATTGGAGGTATAGCTAGAAATCGCTATAAAATGACACCACCACCATTAACAATAATAAACACCTAATAGGGGTCACGGCTTTTAATTCTTTTCAGCAGAACACTTTTTGTTCTTCTGAAAAAAAAAATGGCAAAAGCCAAATGTTATTTAATGTGAAAGGAAAAATAGTAACACTCTTGCTATAACTTTGAATGGAACAAAGACTGGGCATTTAACTACACAGATCTATGTCAAAAATTAATTCTTTTGAGATATTTCATTATGCCAAACATCAATTCTCTTGAGAATTTTTGTGGAATCAGCAACTTAGGCCTACATTACATATTAGAAACAGGATTATTTAATTTTATCATAAGAATATTCAAACAAATTTATTTTTGGCATCTAATATACAAACCAGTACGTTTGAAATGAGTGGAATATTTTCACTGCCGAACAATTTATCAATAGTGAAGGGAAGATATCATTTGGCTATCTACTTTGACCTGAGGCTATGGCATTTCTCAGGCAAATATTGGACATAGCACAATTCCCCATTTTTCAGTTTCATTATCTTTCCCCACTGAAAATACATTAAAAAGAAAGAGAAGATTGACGCAGAGGAAAGAAACTGGAGTCATAGTTATCACATGTCACTCTTTAGGAATCCAAAAATAGTGAATGTAGGGTTTTCCATATGACCATGAATGAAAAAAATATATTTTTGTCTTTGGAATTCTATCAATGTCAGTCCCATGAATATCATTGCCAAGATGAGTGGCTTTTTTTACATTTTATTTCTCCATCGTGTGGAAAGATTATTTTTAAATAAGCAAGTGGTCCAAATTTTTCAAAGTGGTATGATTCCCCAATAGATTACATGAATCATTGCTATTGAATTATATAACAAAGTATAAGTATGGTTTTTTGTTCTTGTTGTGCTTTTGTTTTTGTTTGTTTTTTGTTTTTTGCTTTGAGATGGTCTCACTCTGTTGCCCAGGCTGGAGTGCAGTGGCACGATCTTGGCTTACTGCCACCTCTGCCTCCCGGGTTCCAGCAATGCTCCTGCCTCAGCCTCCCAAGTAGCTGGGATCACAGGCACCTGCCACTATGCCTGGCAAATTTTTGTATTTTTAGTAGAGATGGGGTTTCACCTTGTTGGCCAAGCTGGTCTCAAACTCCTGACCTCAAGTGATCCTCCTGCCCTGGCCTCTCAAAGTGCTGGGATTACAGGCGTGAGCCACTGCACCTAGGCTATTCTAAGATGTTTAAATGGTATACTCTTACAGTTGTTCTACAAATATTTCATTATGACTTTTATAATTTCAACTTTTATTTTAGATTCAGAGGGTAAATGTGCAGATTGGTTACCTGGGTATGTTATGTGATGCTTAGGTTTGGGGTATGGATGATCCCATCACCCAGGTAATGAGCACAGTACCCAATAGGTGGTTTTGCAGCCCACTGCCTCCTCTAATAGTCTCCAATGTCTATTCTTCCCAACTGTATGCCCATGTGTACACAATGTTTAGCTCCCATTTACAGGTGAAAACATGCAATATTTGGTTTTCTGTTCCTGTGTTAATTCACTCAAGATAATGGCCTGTAGCTACATTCATTTTGCGGCAAAGGACATAATTTCATTCTACTTTATGGTGGTGTAGTATTCTATGGTGTATATTTACCACCCTTTCTTTATTCAGTCCACCACTGATGACTACCAAGGTTGATTCCAAGACTTTGCTATTGTGAATTGCAGTGTAATGAAGATATGAGAGCATGTGCCTTTTTGGTAAAATGATATATTTCCCTTTGGATATATATCAAGTAATAGGATTGCTGAGTCAAATGCTAACTCTGTTTTAAGTTCTCAGAGAAATCTCCAACATCTTTCCATAGTGGCTGAACTAACTTGCACTCCTACCAACAGTTATAAGCATTCCCTTTCTCCACAGCCTTGCCAACATCTATTGTTTTTCGACTTTTTATTAATAGCCATTATGACTGGTGTGAGATGGAATCTTATTGTGATTTTCATTTGCATTTCTCTGATGATTGGTGATAATGAGGACTTTTTCATGTTGGCCACTTCCATGTCTTCTTTGAGAAGTATCTGTTCATGTCTTTTATCCATTTTTTATGGAGTTATTTGTTTTTTACTTGTTTAATTATTTATTTCCTCATAGATTCAAGATATTCGATCTTTGTTGATGCATAGTTTGTGAATAATTTCTCCTGTTCCATAGATTGCCTGTGTACTCTGTTGATAGTGTTTCTTGCTGTGCAGAAGCTCTTTAGTTTAATTAGGTCCCACTTGTCAATTTTTGGATTTTGTTGCTATTGCTTTGGAGAGTTTAATTCTTTCCCAAGGCCAATATCTGGAATGGTGTTTCCTAGGTGTTCTTCTAGGATTCCTATAGTTTAAGGTCTTGCATTTATGTCTTTAATCCACCTTAAGTTAATTTTTGTATGTGGTGAAAGATAGGGATCCAGTTTCATTCTTCTGCGTATGGCTAGATAGGTATCCCGGCACCATTTATTGTATAGAGAGTCCTTTACTCATTGCTTATTTTTGTCAACTTTTTTGAAGATAGGTGTGTGGCTTTATTTCTGGGTTATCTATTCTATTCCATGGATATATGTGTCTGTTTTTGTACCAGTACCATGCTGTTTTGATGACTATAGCCATATAGTGTACTTTGAAGTTGAATAATGTGATGCCTCTGGCTTTGTTCTTTTTTCTTAGGATTGCTTTAGCTATTCAGGCTCTTTTTTGGTTCAACATGAATTTTAGTGACAATTCTGTGACAAATGATGTTTTTAATTTGATAGGAATAGCAGTGAATTTTTAGATTTTTTTGGGCAGTATGGCCATTTTAATGATATCAATTCTTCCAATCCATCAGCATGGAATGTTTTTCCACTTATTTTATATATGACTTCACTTAGCACTGTTTTGTAGCTCTTGTAGAGGTCTTTCACCTTCTTGATTAGATGTATTCCTAGGTATTTTCTTTTTTCTGTGGCTACTGTAAATGAGATTACACTCTTGATTTGGCTCTCAGATTGTACTGAATTGGTATATAGAAATGCTACTGATTTTTGTACATTGATTTTTCTATCCTGAAATTTTGCTGAAGTAGTTTATCAGGTCTACGAGGTTTCTGTCAGAGTCTTTAGAGTTTTCTGGGTGTGGAATCATATCATCTTTCAACAGTGATAATTTCATTTCTTCTTTTCTTAACTGGATACTTTTTATTTCTTTTTCTTGGCTGATTGCTCTGGTTAGGGCTTCCAGTACTATGTTGAATAGGAGTGTTGAGAATGCGCATCCTTGTCTTGTTCCACTTTTCAAGGGGAATGCTTCTAGCTTTTGCATGTGTAGTATGATATTGGCTGTGGGTTTGTCATAGATGGCTCTTATTATTTTAAGGTACATTACTTTGATGTCTAGATTATTGTAGGCTTTTATCAGGAGGGAACATTGAATTTTAAGAAAAGCTTATTCTGTGTCTGTTGCACCAATTATATGGTTTTTGTTTTTATTTCTGTTTATGTGGCAAGTCATATTTATTGATTTCCATATGTTGAACCAAACTTGCATCCCAGGAATGGGCCGTACTTGTTCATAGCGATTTAACTTTTTGATGAGATGCTAGATTTAGTTTGCTAGTATTGTGTTGAGAATATTTCCATCTGTGTTCATCAAGGACATTGGCCTACAGTTTTCATTTCATTGTGTTTTTGTTACATGTTGGTATCAGGGTAATGCTGGCTTCACTTAATGAGTCAGGGAGGATTTTCTCCTTGAATTTTTGGAATCATTTCTGTAGAATTGGTACTAGCCCTTCTTTGTGTATCTGGTAGAAATCAGCTGTGAATCCATCTGGTCAGGGGCTTTTTTTGGTTGGTAGGTTTTTTTTTTTTTTTTCATTATTGATTCACTTTTGGAACAAGATATTAATCTTTTCAGGGTTTCAATTTCTTCTTGATTTAATCTTTGAAGGTTGGGTATTTCCAGGGATTTATCCATTTATTTTAGATTTACTAGTTTATCTGTAGACATGTTCATAACAGCCTCTGAGGATCTTTTGTATTACTGTGGCATCAGTTGTAATGTTACCTCTGTCATTTCTGATTGCTCTTATTTAGTTCTTCCCTCCTTTTGTCTTTGCTAGTGGTCTGTCGATCTTGCTTATCCTTTGAAAGAATCAATTTTTTGTATTGTTGATTGTATGGGGATATTTTAGTTTCAATTTCATTCAGTTGTGCTCTGATTTTGTTTATTTATTTTCTTCTGCTAGCTTTGGGGTTAGTTTGTTCTTGTTTTTCTACATCCTAGAGGTGTGATGTTAAATTGTTAATTTGAAATCCTTCTAATTTTTTGAGGAGTGATTTAGTGTGATAAAGTTTTATTATGGAAAATTTCAAAGATACACAAAATAATAGAAAATTTTAATAAACCTCATTTACCACCCAGTTTCAAAGAATTTATAGTATTTTTCACTTTCATTTTAACTACATCCTATATTTCTTCTTCTTCTGGAGTTTGTTGAAGCAAATCTGAGATATCATACCACTAAAACCCCATTATGCATCTCTACTGATAAGGGTATTTTCCCCTAATCCATCATGTCATTATCACACCTCACCAAAATTACAATAATTCCTTAATATCATCTAATGCTCAGTCCTTACTCAAATTTATCTGATTGTCACAAAGATGTCTGTTCACAGTTAATTTGTTTGAATCATGAATCCAAAAAAGTTTCATATATTTATACATTGCTTTTAGATGTCATCTTTCTTTTCTTTTCTTTTCTTTTCTCTTTTCTTTCCTTCCGGTTTTTTTTTTTTTTTTTTTTTTTTTTTTTGAGTCTCACTTTGCTGCCCAGGCTGGATTCCAGTGGGGCAATCTTGGCTCACAGCAACCTCTATCTCCTAGGTTCAAGAGATTCTCCTGCCTTAGCCTCCCAAGTAGCTGTGATTACAGGCATGCACCACCACACCTGGCTGATTTTTGTATTCTTAGTAGAGACTGGGTTTCACCAAGTTGGCTACTCTTATCTTGAAGTCCTGACCTCAAGTGATCCACCTGCCTCGGCCTCCTAAAGTGCTGGGATAACAGGCATGAGCCACCATGCCCAACCAAGATGATATGTTTCTTTAATGTATTTTTTTTTTAATCAGTGCCCTTCTCTCTTTAGTTTTTATTTTTATTTTGCTTTCTTGGGAAAAATAGTTATAGATTATGTATTTGGTTGATTCCTTTCTTGTGATGTCATTTCATTTGTTCTTTTAACTCATGCATTCTCAAAGTGGGTGATGTATGCCCACCAGGGGAAAATCCAAAGGGCCACAGTATATGGAGAGCCATCTTATGTAAAGAGAATGGGTGAGGCCATTAGGAAAAAACAAAACGACTAAAAATGCTTCTTGGGAGGGTGTAATGGAGAAAAAGTTGAGAAATACTCTCTAACTCCTAATTCCTATTAATGAGTAGTAAGATGTAGAGATTTAATTAGATTCAGGTTTAAGCTGGGAGAAAAGGAAAAAAAATAAGTGTTACTATGTATGTTTTATCATGTCCTATTAATGAGCTAGGTAATATTCAGACTTTCCATTTTTAGTGGTGATAGGATTGAGCAGTGGGTTCATAGACTTTTAGCTATTACCAAGTAATTCATGAGTTTTTCACCCAGTGGATTTAGCCTTCATTGATGATCAAGTCCTGTCTCCATTATTTCATTAAAGATAAAAATATCATAATTTTTCACACCTATGTTTTATTCTGCATTTATTGACTGAATTATTCCATAAAGAAGAATTATCTCACAATGACTATTTGCCTATCCTGAAATACAATGTACAGGAAAGGTAGGCCAAAAGCTAGATTTTTTTCTCTTTAGTTATAAGATTAAGAGAATATGTTTGTGTACTATCAACTTCTAATGGGATCAATTATTTTTAATGCTTTTAGTAGATATGATTTCATGAATTTTTATGTATTTGCTATGTTTCAATGTTAGTCATTTTTCTTCTTGCCTTGTCTTGTAAGGCAGAAGAAAACTCTTCAAATCGCTTTTATGTCCTTTTGACACGATGCCTGTAGTCTTTGAGCATGTCTTTGCCTTCTGGAACAAGTCGTTCCAAGCTCAGTTTGTACATTGCTCAAGAGCTGGAAATAGGCCAGGCATGATGGCTCACGCCTGTAATCCCAGCACTTTGGGAGGCCGAGATGGGCAGATCACGAGGTCAGGAGGTCAAGACCATCCTGGCGAACACGGTGAAACCCTGTCTCTACTAAAAATACAAAACATTAGCCGGGCGTGGTGGCGGGCGCCTGTGGTCCCAGCTACTGGGGAGGCTGAGGCAGGAGAATCACGTGAACCTGGAAGATGGAGCTTGCAGTGAGCCGAGATGGCGCCGCTGCACTCCAGCCTGGGTCACCTAGGGAGACTTCGTCTTAAAAAAAAAAAGACCTGGAAATAGCCATTTTCCATGGAGCCATGGTTCCTTTCCCATGGTAAATATATTTTGGAAACCTTAACCTCGTCACTAAAATTGCAGCCCTATAGGCGCTCTATCCTTGTTCTTATACCTTTTGTCAGGCAGAACACAAATATATAAATATATATATATATATATATATATATATATATATATATATATATATATATTTTCAAAACATGGAAACAAACCACGAGTGTGTACTAATATTTGGATTTAAGTTAAAGATCACAGGTTTTTTGGCTAACTTCTTTTATTTTAAAATTTTATGTCTTTCCTATTACTCAAAAATCTTGATTCCTAATATTAATATAATTGTTCATTTGATCTATATTTTAATAGTGTCAAAATAACAAAGCCATGATTATAATTAACAATAATCAAAGAAATGTAGTTTAACATATCTGTGCTCTTCCTTTCTTAGTTTCCTATTAATTAGGTTTGACAAGGGATGTGCAAACAAAATACTATTTTAAAGTCAGTTACAGTAATCTCCTTCTTTGTGTCGTTAAAATAGCAACCTGATACAGAATTAGATTAGTTTATTTTAGTTTGTTTTCAGTTTTTAGGAATTCCTTTTACGTTGCTATTTTAAAAGTGTACTATACATTTATATAGTTTCAAACTCAAAACTATGTAACAAGGTGCATTGACAGATGTCTTGCTTCTATCTTCATCCCACTTATCCTCTTCCTTATCTTCTTTTATAGGTAATTATTTTGATTAGTTTGTAGTTTATCCACTTCTTGCTTATTCTTGAGAATATAAGCAAATATGTATATATATATATTCATATGTCTTCTACTTTCTTACACAAAATGCAGCATACATTTTCTCTTAACAATTTATCCTGTAGATCATTCCTTACCATTATATAGATATAAATATGTACATATATATGCATATTGCTTACATATACATGCATACATATGCATATATGCACATATATATATGCAATTGCCAAATTTCCCATAGGTGTTATACTATTTAATCTCCCGCCAACAATGTGTGAGTGCTTACTTCTCCGTGGCTTCCCCAGGAGAGTATATTGTAAAATTTTTATTTTTGTCTATCTGATAAGTGAGAAATGATAGCTCAGTGTAACTTTAATTTGCATTTCTCTTATTATACTGAGGATGAGCATCTTTTCATATGTTAAAGGACCATTTTTCTGTCAATGATCAATTCATATCTTTTGTCCATTTTCTATTGAGCTTTTATACTTTTTCCTCCTTTTTTATAGAAAGTGCTACAATTTTCAATTCTGGCTTAGACCCAAAGTGGCTCTGGGCAAGTTACCCTTTCCTCTTCCAGTAAAAATGATGCTGATCATTGGAACTATACAAACTGCTTACCAAGTTGAGAGATTGATTCACAATAAAATAAATAATTCCATTTTTGTAATTACTTGTTTGTAGTTGCACTGGTGTTATGTAATCCTCAAACCATTTTATCTAGTTTAGTAGTGAATGAAATTTGCAAGTGGAAATCTAGGTGAAAAATCAATCAGAAAATAACAGATAATATAACAGAACATCATTTTTAAATCTTTGGAATAACCTCCCCATGGAAGTGAGGGAAGACCATCACTACCCTCATTTCACATCAGACTCTCACATGCAGAAGCTAATTTATAAATGTAAATCACTTGGGAAATACAATGCAATAGTAATGTAAAATAAGAACACATATTTTGATTATTTGATATAGGAAACACAGATGTAGGAACCTAAATTGAATAATTCCATAATCATAATTACAACTTCCCAAGCACAATGCTGCTTATTAGATAACTTTGCCTTTTTGTTATAATAAAGCAGACTTTCTCCTTTGCCCTTAGAGGACACAAATTACAAGACTCCTGACTCTCAACCAGTTGGATCCATTTGCATAGCTGTGGCCAAGAGCATACCAAAAAGATGGAAAGTGAAACAAAATTGACTGTAGCTGAGAAAAGCTCCATCATATCAGCTAAAGGAAGGATCTGTGGAGTTATTCTAAATCTAAATCTAAATCATGGTTCTGGAATAGACCTATTTCACCCAAAAAATAAGTGGAAAAGATGAAGATTTAACAAACTGTTTATCCTAAATACAATGAATTCTAGATTATTTTTAATTTTATTTTTCCACTTTGACTCTTATTATGAACTGACCTAAGATAATTTGGTTATACAAACTTATTAGGTTCTTTTAAGTATATCTTGAAAGCCACAGGAAGTTCTTGATAGGTAGCGGTTAACTGTTCCCCACAACTTGCTACTAGAATATTCATTAATAAGAATTCATAAAATCGTTCTACAAGTTTGATGTTCTGTTCTCTCTGAAACTCTGAAAAACCCTTGCAGAAAAAATTTACCTAAGGTAAATGCAATACTATTGTAGTAGCCAAATTTAGCTAACTCTCTGAGTCACATGACCGAACATCATCTGGAAAATTTGAGAAGTCCACAATTCTATTCCTAAGGACAAAGCCCAGGATCCATGAACTTTTTTATATCACAATGTGAGGATAGAGAATTGCCTACAATACTCCAGCAAATGCATCTATATTGAATACACTGATTTCAGCAATGCCATTTATGATATCCTTTATTCTAATTAATAACCCACCAATATCAGTGGTTAAAGCTCATTTCTACTTTAGGCACTACAAAAATGAGCAAAGCATCTGGTTTTGATGAAAGATAAAGATAACTAAAGAACTTTTAATAGCTACCTTTGGATAGCAGTTTTTCATATTGAATGCTAAGTGACCACCCTTGGTGGGAGATTTCCTGATTAGACAACTATTTGCCCCTAGAGTATGGCTTAAACATTTTTTAGACTCTTTATGTGTTACTATTTGGAAGTGTATTACAGATGTTATAATTATTTTATGAGGAAGGTAATGCTTCTTTTTTTCTTCTTCTTCTTCTTTTTTATTTTTTGACAGTTTTTGCTCTTGTTACCAATGGTGTGATCTTGGCTCACTGCAACCTCTGCCTCCCGGGTTCAAGCGATCCTCTTGCCCCAGCCTCCCGAGTAGCTAGGATTACAGGTGCCCACCACCACGCTCAGCTAAGTTTTCTGTATTTTTAGCAGAGATGGGATTTCACCATGTTGGCCAGGCTGGTCTCGAACTCCTGACCTCAGGTGATCTGCCAGCCTCGGTCTCCCAAAGTGCCAGGATTATAGACATGAGCCACCATGCCCGACCTCTTTGTTCTTTTATCCTGATTTTTAGGAAAGTTTAAAAATCATTAAATTCAATAGTAATATTTTTATCTTGAGAATAAATCCTCAACTTGTATAGTAATATTTTTATTTTGAGAATAAAAATATGCAAAGTACTTTAAAGTTTAGTTACACAGGACTCTACTGCAGTTTCTTGCCCACTGCAATTTCCTCTCATGATAAGTTTCTGATTACTGACAGATATAAAAAAGGCAAGAAGTCACCAACTGCTTAAAATAAGTAGTTTTCTAAGCACATAAACACAAATTCAACCTGTCTTGTGTCAGTATCGGACTAGCACCTTATTTCTTTAACCCCAGGCACGAGAGCACGATAGGTGTAACAGCTCCCAGCAAGTGCGTTTCTATGTGCTGAGGTCAAGAGGGGATGGAGGCATGAAGAGAGTATGAGAGGCCTTTCGAAATCCTGCTCTAGGATTGGTCTGAGAATATTTCAGCACTTCTATTAATGTTTCTGCTCAACTGCCCTTCAAGTCGTGCCTGAGGATTCTTAAAGTGCAGGGTAGTTGTTAAAGGACAAAGACTAAAGTGTTTTGTGGGAATAACCAGTTGAAGTTGACCAAGATTATAAAGTAATTTGCAAAGCTATTTGCTTCTACACTGAGCTTTTAACTGTTAGAATATCATGCCACTACAAAAGAATTATCTAAAATGAGGTAATATGCTGTATTGCATTGTACAGGCTATAAGCAATTATGGAGGGATATACTTTCTTCACTTGTATTAATAAAGCTGAGCAGAATATAAAGAAATAAAAGCCTGGAGTATATAACAACTCCTGAGGCAAATTGAAAGAAATTATGAAAGAATTCATTGTATTATTGAAACAAAGCAAAATGAAATGCATTGTGACAACATGATATAAATCACAAGATAATATCACATCTTAATAACCAATGCCGAACAGAAGAGAGACTTCTGTGTTGATTTACTGTGTAGAAAATATGACCTGACAGAAACCCGTTCACCAGCCAAATCTTTACATACTGGTACTGTCAGTTATGCTCTCCCTTCAAGTATAGGACTGAGACATCATCCTGAGCAGACAGACATGGGCTGAAAAAAGTTTGGCCAACAATTTTTCTGACCAGGCCCTATTCTGCTGAGTTACTGTTCTGAACCTCTACTACCCTGAAATAAAACCCCAATGTCAGTTTTTTATTCAGCTATATAAACTTACAGCTAATTACCATGTGCCAAAATAAGACTGCAGAAAGTATAATCTATTAGCAATAACTTACGTCTAACAATGTAATTGCATCTGGAATAATGAAATGTCCTTTTTAGTACCAAAATTAATAATGTCATATCAATGCCATTAATAATTAAGGATTCTTTTTATAACATTGCATCATTAATAACAACTGCATTATGAACAATTCTATTAATATCAACAATAATAAAATAATACCATATTGTCTTTCTATAGTTACAATTTTGCAAGTATAAAGAAATGCTGTACACATAATGGACTAGACCCTGCTGTGTCCAAGGTAAGCAATCCTGGAAATAGAGTACACTTTTAGATAAAGTATATTTTTGTTTTCCTAGACAGTAATATGTAAGTAGAAAAATTCATCATTAAAAACTCAGAAACCACATGAAAATTCTGTTTAAAATTGTCCAGTGCTATCTTTATGGGGGAATTTTGGGGCAGAGCAAAATAACTGTTATTGTGCAAGTTCTTAGTTTAGTATTATTTTAGCGTTAGTTTACTTATTCATTTGTGGATAGATGCATGGACTTACTTTAACATATGATACATATAACATTTCACATGTATATAATATTGCATAATATTGTGTATCTCCTTATTTTCCTAGGGAACTGAATCTCAGCTATTTAATCAAGTACTTCTCGATCCAAATTTCTCTATCTCAGCAACGTATTTTAACACGTAAAGATGCCTCTAAATCAGTTCTAAGCAAATGATAGCCTGAAGGCCACATCTGGGACACAGGCTGTTGTTCTAAATAAAGTTTTATTGGCACATAGCCAAACCTACTTGTTTGTACATTACCTATGGCTGAGTTCACCCTACAACAACAGAGCCTAATAGCAGCAACAGAGACAATATGACCCACAAAGCTGCCTTTATTTACCATCTGGAAATTTTTTTTTCTTTTTTTTTTTTTGAGACGTAGTCTCACTCTTGCTGCTCAAGCTGGAGTGCAACTGTGAGATCTCGGCTCACTGCAAGCTCCGCCCCCCAAGTTCAAGCGATTCTCCTGCCTCAGCCTCCCAAGTAGCTGGGATTACAGGTGTCCGCCACCATACCCAGCTAATTTTTTGTATTTTTAGTAGAGATGGGGTTTCACAATGTTGTCCAGGCTTGTCTCGAGCTCCTGACCTCAGGTGATCCACCCGTCTCGGCCTACCAAAGTGCTGGGATCACATGCATGAGCCACCGCGCTCGGCCTACTATCTGGCTTTCTAATACAAAGAGTGTTTTTACCACTTCTTTGTATAACAGAAAATATATTTGACATTTCCAAAACTCAGATAATAAAAATAAAAGGAAATAAATAACACATCCTCAAGAATACTTGTGTTCCCATTTTATATTTCACTATGACATAAGTATAGTAAGCTACTCATTGATGTTTGTTGTTTGAATGAGTATAAATGTGTAATATTAGCCTCAATGTTAGAAACAGAGATGGATTTCTATAAATCCTTATTGAAGCAATAAAAAAAATTTAGAATTAGAAAGGGTATATCTTGAAATAATGTTAATGATTTATTCTTGTGACTATTTACTTATCAATATTTTGTCATTCTTAACATCAGTAATAAACTATGTGGATAAAAGAAAATATCAGGGTAAATTTTCTACATCTAGTTTTTGTGACTTTTTGTTATGAAAAACTCACATGTAAACAAAACTAGACAGAGAAGTAAAATAAACCTTCATGTACCCTTTTCTAGCTTTTAGCAATTTTCCACTCATGACCAATGCCATTTTGACTATGCTGCAACTTCTGTCTCCTCCAATATTGTTTTTTAAAACTCATATTATTTAATCTTTAAATAACAAAGATTGGTGAGTATCTTAAATAAGTATCTTTAAACATTGTGGAGTTTTTATTTAATATAACTATAATGTCATTCTTATACCTAAAATTAATAATTCCTTAAGATTTTAGTATGTAGAATGTGTGTTCAAATTTCAGGTTGCCTCATAAATTACAGTTTTTAAAACAAATTATTGTTTAAATTAAGATCCAAGTAAGGTTTACAGGTTTTTACACCCAGTTTGGGGTTTCACAAGACATGTCCTTATTTTGCTTTTTATTTCTATTATTTTTTAACATATACTACTTACAGGGATAAAGACGGGGGGTGGGTAATATTAGTAGAGCACAAAAGCCCTCCAGGAGTGAAGACTAGGAAAGAGCAGTGTGGCATGATCAATCGTATTTAGCTATTCAGTCCTCTACTCCAAAAACTCATATCTACAAAGGGGCAGTCTAGGTAAATATACTCCTCCTAATGCTGCTACTTCATTACAGCTTAAAGTCACCCTTCATTAGTGGCATTTGCTGGTGACCAGGCAACAAAGTGCAGTTATCAACAAATATTTTGTGGTATATTGGGTTCTGGTCCCTGGACTCACCCCCTCTCCTCAAATTTAAGTAGAAATTGCACTAAGTCCCTGGCCCTTCCTCAAAACACTGTCAGGAAAAGTAACTCATAGACCAAAATAGATACAAAACTGACCAGAACAAACATCTCAAAAATAAAACAAGACAACAAAAGATTTATAGCATGTGAGGCAGAATTATTAAAACAGGTAGACCAAAAATGTAAAAGAAGCATCTTCAGTTTTTTTTAGGAACTTCCAGACTGTTTTCCATACTAGCTGCATCATTTTGCATCTCTACTTAACAGTGTTCAAGGGTTCCAATTTCTTCACATCCTTGCCAACACTTGTTGTCTTTTTTCAAAATGATAAACATCCTAACAAGTGTGAGCTAATATCTCATTGTAGTTTTGATTTGCATTTCCCTGATGGTTAGTGATACTTAGCATCTTTTCATATACCTGTTGGCCATTTGTGTCTTCTTTGAATAAGTGTCTATTCAAGTCCTTAACCTACTTTCTAATTGGGTTATTCATTTCTGAGCTATTGAGTTGTACTAATTCCTTATACATTTTGGAAATTAACCCCTTATCAGATATATGGTTTGCAAATGTTTTCCCTAATTCTGTAGGTTGTCTTTTCATTCTATTCATTGTTTCCTTTGTGAAGCTTTTTCTGTTTGATATAGTTCCGCTTGTCTATTTTTGCTTTCGTTACCTGTTGTTTTTAGTGTTATATCCATGAAATCAAAATAGGGTCGATTGCGTTGGTGGTATAGTAGTGAGCATAGCTGCCTTCCAAAATAGGGTTGATGCCATAAAGCTTTTCTACTGTTTTCTTCAAGTTTACAGTTCCAGGTCTTACACTGAAATCTTTAATCTGTTTTGGGTAAATTTTTCCGTATTGTGTAAGAGCACAGTTTCATTCCTTTGCATATGGACATCCAGTTTTCTCAGCCTCATTTGTTGAAGAGCCTATTCTTTGCACATTATGGATTGTTGACACCCTTGTTGAAGATCAGTTGACTGTATATTTTTGTATTTATTTCTAGGCTCTTTATTCTATTCTACTGTTTTATTTATGTATACCAGTGTCATATGTTTTAAATTATTATAACTTTTTAATATATTTTGAAATTTTGAAGTGTAATGCTTCCAGGTTTGTTCTTCTTTTTCCAGATTATTTTGACTATTTGGAGTATTTAGTGGTTCCATATATGTTTTAGAATTTTTTATGTGTATAAAAATGCCATTGGGATTTTGATAGGGATTTCTTTGAATTTGTATATCACATTGCGTGGTATGGACATTTTAACAATATTAAGTCTTCCAATCCATGAAAATGAGATATGTTTTCATATGTTGTGTTCTTTTTAATTTCCCTAATCAATGCTTTTTAAATTTTCAGTGTACAAGTTTTTTATTTCCTTAGTTACATTTATACCTAAGTATTTCATTCTTTTGATGTTATAGTAAATGGGATTGTTTTTCTAATTTCCTTTTCAGATGGTTTGCTATTACCAGCAATGCCACTTCTGGGTATCTATTCAAAATAATTGAAAGCAGGATCTCAAAGAGGTATTTGTATTTCCATGTTCCTAGCAGCACTATTCACAGTATCTAAGCGGTAGAAACAACACAGATATCCATTGACAAATGAGTGGATAAACAAAATATAGTATATATGTACAATGAAATATTATTCAGCTTTTAAAAAGTAAATTCTGCAATGTGAGCAGAACCTGGAGGACATTAAAATAAGTGAAATAAATCAATCACAGAATGACAAATATTGCATTATTCCACTTATATATCTAAAATATTCAAATTCACAGAAGCAAATAATAGAATGGTGGTTGCCAGGAGCTGGAAAGAGAGGGAAGTGGGGAGCCCTAATCAAGCGATATAAAATTTCAGTTATAAAAGATGAATAGGTTCTAGAGATCTGCTGTACAATATTGTGCCTACAAATGATAATACTGCATTGTATACTTTTTAAGCTGTTAAGAGGGTAGGTTGCATATTAGGTGTTCTTACAGTTTTTTTTTTAAGAAAACTCAATACAAAAATAATGTAAAAGAAGCATAAAATACATCTAAGAAAATTAGGAAACATGAGTAATATAAGGCAAAACCAAGACAAAAAAAATTTTTAAATGAACAGGATAATAAGGATTACAAAATAAAGAATGTAAAACAAATCTGTGAGTCATAAGAACAGATTAGAGAACTCAGAATGTAGCAAGAAGGGGTAAAAATATAGAAACATAAAGGAAAACTGGTAGGAGAATAGGAAAACAGTTATCAGAGAGTATTTGAAAAAATATCAAAACTATTTTTTTCACAATAATACTAGATGGATGATCTTAAATGACAATGGGCTCATAGACTGCTACAGGAGTGGTAAGGAAGCAAATGCACATGTGGACACATTCTATATTAAGAATATCAAAGAAAAATGGATAATTGTAAAAGGCTTCTATAGAGAAAAAGTATATTGCCTACACAGGAATAATAATCAGAATGGTGTCAAATTTATTAAAGCAACACTGAGTACAAAAATAACAAGATATCATATTTTTAAAGTATTAAAGGAAAATGAACTTTGAACTTAGAATTTTATATACAGCCAAAGGTTCAAAAAAGATTTTCTTTGGTAAAAAATAAGAAAGGCATCATAGATTTAACATTAACTGAAAGTCTAATATCAAAAACTCTAATGTGATAGGCTTCAAGAAAAAAAAAAAAAATCAGGAGGGTACTTCCAAAGATACAAGAGTAAGGATAATCAAATACTTTGTAACAATGTATTAATAACATGGGTTTAAGTTCCAAGTTAGGGAAACTACCATGCTATGGACAGAACGTTTGTGTTCTCTCAAATTCATATACTGAAAGTCTAATCCCCAAGGTGATGATATTTGTAGGTGAGGTCTTTGGGAGGTGATTAGATCGTAAGGGTAGATCCTTACAAAAAAAAAGACACCAGAGAACTTGCTTTTTTCTCTCTTTCTGCACAATGCAATGTGACGATACAAGAAGACAGCCATCTGCAAACCAGAAAGCAGGTCCTCACCAGACACCCGATCTGCTTGTATCTTGATTTTAGACTTTCCAGACTCCAGAACTTTAAGAATAAATTTTTGGTGTATATACCACCTAGTCTATGGTATTCTGTTATAACAGCCTGAAATAAGGCATGGCATAAGAACGAATATAAATATATAACTTAAAAATGGTGAAATAAAACCCACATAGTGAATAATGCACACACAAATGAAAGTTTACAAATGAAAATATATTTGAATGTTTGCCTATGAAAGGGAATGGGAATGGGAAATGGGGGTAAAAAGAGTAAATAAATGAATGAAGCAAGAGAAATCTTGGAATGAATCGATGTCAATTATGAACCATAGATAATTGTGATCAATTCTACCCTTTGCACCTGAAGTCCAAACAAAATACACACATGAATAAAAAGAATAGAAAGAATTATGATGCTTTGCTTTTCTTTAAAAATTAAGCCAGGCATTCCTTACAACTCAGTTTCCAAATGTACTTTCATTGGGTTTTATTTGCAGCATATGAATACCTACAACAATAAGCCCTCTGAATATAAATTAAATGGTTTGTGATTCTATGAAAGTTTGATGAGTGGATGGTAGGGAAAATAAAAAACAAAACTGACCTGTTCTCTGCCTGAAAAAAAAAAAAAAAAACGAACAAAGTGACTCTGAATGCTTTATGATGATGAATCACGCTTAAAAACACAGCCAGTTTCTATGAGAGGGAGTTTTGCTCCTTGAGCTAATGGGTACTGACATTTTGCTTCTATAAAACACATTATATAGGGTTTTTCAAGAACCTGAGAGATTTTGTTTTACTATTGCAAATCTAAGGAAAACAAACTGCTATAAGTAGATGTGGTGCTTCTGCAGGTGAATGATTTCTGAATGTTGGTTTTTTAACTGGGAGGTGAATTCTAATCTTGGTAGTGCTGGGAAAATCATTTTAGCCATTTATGCCTAGTGTTCCATTATTGGAACGCTAAGCATGTGAGCTATTTATATGCTACTGCTTAAGGTCATTGTCAAGGTCTGATTGCAAAAATTCCAAAAAATGCAAACTCAGGTACAAAGGGGTTAATTTTGCCCCCTTTTCCCATCTGCTAAGTCATTTTGACACTAGTATTTGAAGTAAAACCAACTCATCTTCTTAGGATGAGTTGGTTTTGTAAAGGAAGGCTGCCACACAAGAATTCTGGTTTGTGAATCAGTGTGATATGTAATATAAAACATGAACTGAGGAGTATGAACACTTCTTTACTTAGCAATATCTTTTTTTAATCTTTATTATTATTGTTATTGTATTTTAAATTCTGGGATACATGTGCAGAACATGCAGGTTTGTTACATAGGTATACATGTGCCATGGTGGTTTGCTGCACCCATCAAACCATCATCTACTAGGTATTTCTCCCAATGCTATCCCTCCCCTAAGCGCCACCCCCAACAGGCCCTGGTGTGTGATGTTCCCCTCCCTGTGTCCATGTGTTCTCATTGTTCAACTCCCACTTATGACTGAGAACATGTGGTGTTTGGTTTTCTGTTCCTGTGTTAGTTTGCTGAGAATGGTGGTTTCCAGCTTCATCCATATCCCTGCAAAGGACATGAACTCATCCTTTTTTATGGCTGCATAGTTTTCCATGGTGTATATATGCCACATTTTCTTTATCTAGTCTATCATTGATGGGCATTTGGGTTGGTTCCAACCCAAATTTGCTTGATAATAATCACAAAACCAATTGTGAATAGAGCAATGTCATTTTAAAAGTGTATTTTGTGAAATCAGCAAAATGGGTGATTTGGATGGCTGCCGTTTGGATAAAGGCAGCTGGAGGAAATCCTGATAGAGCTGGCAGAGAATGGAGGTTACTTTGTGTCCACTTCCCTTCCACAATGGGTAGGGCAGAATAATCCCAACCAGGCTTGAAGCTGGAATCCTGACTCTATCACTCTGTAACCATCCTGAACTTGTTTCTCATCTCTAAAATAAGGATAATAGCATCTACATGAAAAAGTTATTGTCAAAATTGTTTCAAAAGAAGAAAAAAATTAGCATATAATAAGCATTATATTAATTACTTTTCCCCTCCCTTGATTATACATTTTGCTTCCCAGTACAAAAAGGTATAGAAGCTTCCAGTCTAGATTTTCTTTTTCGTCTTCTTATAGAAACTATGAGGTGTAGAAATAACTACTTGAATTAATGTCCGAAGCCACTGTTTATATTTCCTCTATACATAGAAAATTTGTACCTTCAACATGAACTGGTGGTTAGAAACAGTACCTAAGGAATAATTACAGGTAGAGAAGGGCTGTGATGAAATCTTTACTTAAGTGTTGTGTATATTTGCCTGGAGTCAAGCATATCTCTGTCCTGCTTACTTCTTGGACCTCTTTGACACTTATATCCCACTCTCTTTGTTCTAGGTATAAAAGCTTATCACCTATGCTGCTCCTGCCCCTACCACCACCTACTATGGTTTCTTCAACCTGAGGAGCACCTGTAACTTCTGTTCTGCAGAAGGTGAGATTCCTAGAATTGACTCCTGTTTCTAAGTATACCAGATGCGTCAGCCTGACGGGGACCCAGTCTCCTTTTGGACTTGATATTTGTCCACATTTCTTTAGATGACCTCCCAAAAGATGTACTTAAGGAAAAAAGATCTACCCTTGTGAAGAAAGATTTGGAGTTCAAACTATCTGAGTAACTTGTAAAAATAGCAAGCTATAAACAGGGGACAGTTATATTTTATTGGCCCAAGAGTTGCAGTTTGCTTGCAAAAGCATGTTGTGATTGTGCTTAATGACTTCATTTTTATAGTTTTAATAGGTCTAATTTATCCACTTGGCTTAATTTTTAAAAGATAAAGAGGCATTTGAAAAAAGTGAAGTTGCATACTGAATCCATATCCACACAAATTTTGATATACATTAAAGAGCTACATATAAGATGATAAAAGTACACTATTATTAGAACAAAATAGATTAGCATAAGCTTCCATTCTTGGGAAAGGGAGGCTTTTGAAGGCAAAATAATCAAGATGCCAAAAATGCATCAATAAACCCAGTTATCCAACATACCAAGGGCAATGCACATATAATTAAAAGACAAGCATCTGAGAAATACTTTAAGGTATATAGTGAAAAATAACTTTCCAAAATATAGAAATACCTCCTACAATTAAAACATTATAGAAATATACAAAATTATGTAAACAGTAAATTCATTAAAAAATGAATAAAATGATGACAAACATACAAAATTATCTTCACCCTCACTAGTACTCAGGAAAGCGTAAATGAATATCCTGAAATTAAATAGTGGATAGGATACCAAAACCTAAAAACATTGATAATATCCAGCAATGAAAAAGAGGCACAGAAAATGCATCATCTTGTTTACTCTCAGTGGAAATAAAAATATATGCAGGTCTCTCAGGGGCTAATTTGGTAATATCTATTAAAATTGAAAATATATCTATTTATCCGCACATTCTGTGTTTAGATACCTATTCTAGAGAATTACTTGCACATGTGCACAAAAAGTCATGTACAAGAATATTGACCCATTTTTATAATTCAAAATACATATAAATGTTCATCTATAGGCAATGAATTCTTAAATGACATATGATACAGCATTAGGCTGGAAAACTATGCAATAGGTAAAAATTTAAAGAGAATATATGTTTGCTCATGTGTCTTTTAAGTCAGAAAAACAAAGCACACTCCAAAAGATATACACAATGTATTTTAACTTACACAAAATTTAATACAAAAATCAAAATTTTACCTTTATAAGTACATAGAGATACATTTATAAGCAAAAAAAATGGAGTGAATGACCATATGAAATTGAAGTGAGTGGCAATGAAAAGAATGTTTGAGGGAGAATAATCAAGGACATTGCTATTTAGAATTCATTTATGTGTTCTTTTGTAAATAAAAATAAGAAAAACATGTAAAAATGAATACATTAAAAAGAAGAGAGGATACACATATCAAACAAAAAACACATATCAACTTCAAAAAATTCCACTTACGAAAGGTAAATGAGTCTCATAGCTTATTATAACTCTGGGAGTAAAACATCTAGTCCTGATTCAAATCAATGGAGTATGTAAGGGTTTCTCAGAGAAGAACAGGAGTGTGTTGGGATATAGAGGGTTTTCAGTGTGTTTTAAAGTTAAATGAGTATTATACAAAGAATATGTAAATAAAAGATCCACATCAGAGCCAGAAAGTTGAAATATGAGAAAGAAATAATTTCTCTGATTTTTGTAACCATTAATATGTGGTTACCTTAAGACTTAATGAGATTTTAATTAAAACCTAAGAACTATTTCAAAACATTTTATGTTGGCTTTAAATATCTGCTTCCATTTAATTTAATGTGAGGGATTACGCTAGGTTTCATGGAGGAATAAAAAGATGAATTAGATGGAAGACATCAAGGAATTTATAATCTAACAAAGAAATGACAGAAATAAACCATAGACAATGCATGATTTATGATTTAATTGAAGCAAAAATACTATGGACACAGATGTTCAATAGAAGGTTATCTGCATATTTTGTAGCAATAATGCATTCAAGCAATAAGCCTAGAACATAGGTCTTGGGATGGCAGTAAAATTTCTATCATTATATCATTATTGGAGAGTAACAGAGGGAAAGATAAGTTCTGATGATAGAAGTAGAAAAAGTTTTTGGAAGTAGGCAAAGTTTGAGCTTGAGGATGATTTTCTACAGCTGAAGATGGCAAAGCAGTCTTTCCCAGCTGAGAGGAACCACCTAAACAAAGACAATGAGACAAAAATATTTCAGGCTTTTACAATTGAAGGGCAAAAAGCCTAGTATTGTATTAATAGAAATGAGGAGTGGTAGATTCAGTTGGGAAGGTAGGTTAGGCCAGATTCTGCCAGGGTTTGAACCTACTTTATGTGCAATGGGGAGGGACCGAAGGTCTCAAACAGGGGAATGACTTTTAATGGAGCTGAACATTGCAAATATTAAAGGGTCATAGCCAAAACAAAATTTTCTTTCTGACAAACTCACCAAAACATCTTACATACAATATGCATTAGCCACATAAGTGAAAAATGAAAAAATATTCTATCCCATATTGATAGGAAATAGCATTGAAAAGTTAACACCTTGTTATTTAACATAACTATTTGTTTTATTAACATAATTTAAACATGACATATTAACATATTTAACATAAATATCATGTTATTTATCAAAAACAATACAAATTGCAAGTTATACAGTGATGTTTCTCAGGGATGAGCGAGCGCTAAAGCAGAAGCTATAAAATCATCCCCTGATAACTCTCTGAGCCTAAGGACTCATCTACAAAAAATTCATGATGGCTACCTCACAATAACGCTGTGAGGTTTAAATAATAAAATAATCTATGCAAAGCCCTTAAAATAGGGCTTCATGTGAGCTCTCACCGCTGTTAAGGAATAATTACAGGCAGGTAGTGCAGGGCTTAGCTGAGAGAACAAAATCTGGGAGCTCTCCTTGGTCCTGACTCAAACAGTTTCAAAAATTACCAACAGCCTGAATTATGTGGTTAAGTTCAAAATATTTTTTCAAATTAGTTTGAGACAGCCATTAATGCTAGGGGATCCTCTTCATCTGTACAAAAAGATTCATGGGACAGGGTTATATGAGAAAGTAGGTGAATGACAATTCATTTCTTCTTAGTTAAGCATTTCCATTTTATTCTATCTAGATGTGTCTGGAATGTTGTCAGACGCTTACTGGTTCTGATAGCACCAGCCCTCAGTAGCAGTGTCAGCAAGATGGCTGATGGCTTTGTATTTCTTGTGCTTTCTATTGCCTGAAATATAACATGGAGCCCTAAGTATTTAACACGCATGCATATGTCTGTGTATTTCTTCAAAGGACAATTTTAAAACATTAACTTGAAATGCTTGAATATAAAAACTGAAGAAAGCAGTTTGACTACATCAGTATTATAATACTGATAAAAATTAAACCTGCTTTTTTGGCAGGAAACAAAAATAGAAATTTAATCCTTTTCTAAGAGTATCATCAAATAGGAAGGAAAGGAGCTTTCATAGTTTAAGAATAAACTACTTACAAGTAAAGGAAATATTTGTTTTTAGTAGATTTTTGAGCTTTACAAATATACATTTAAATAACCACTTTCTCTGGTATCCACTGCTTGAAACACTCATTTAAATAGCTTTTGTCTAAAACTACCTTGTTTTTAAAATAGTTCTGTTTTCAATGTCAAATATTTGGCATCCATTTGCTACACTAAAAAAAATGGTTGGGCAATGTTGTGTCTTTTGAGATACAGTAACGTGACAGAAAGTGACAAATGGGGGAATGTGTCACAATGAAGCATGATATATTATAGCAGAGTGATATCCTGATACTCAAAAAATCCATAATATGCATCTTTCTTTTTATTTGCTGCTACAGCAGAGGAGATTATTCTTATAGATTAGGGACTACTGTCACATCTTAGGTAACAAAGTAAATATATTTCACTACATTAATATTTCTGTATAAGAATGTCATGTGCTTTTTCTTTACTTTATAATAATTTCAGATTACATTAGATGCATTTACAGATAGAATTCTGTTCTCGTGCTTCACCTATCCAATGGCAACAGAATAGTGTGAGTCTGAATTCCAAGTCATTAATAGGGAAAAATATTAATGGCAACACTGGACATAACTATGACTGAATAAGAAGACTAGATTTAAATACAATGGCATTTTGATGATCTCCACAGGATCCTTTATAGAAAAATACAAGAGTGCATAAAAACTTCCTAATTTTAAACTGGGAAAAAACCCAGATCATTTAAAGACATTTTCAAACAAAAATTGTATTGTCTTTTTACATGCCTATTGCAGGTTTAATATATTTCATATGCTATTTGTTCTAAATATTAGCAACTAGTACCATCCAAAATATTCACTAAAGATGGTCTACCATCAGCCTTTTAATCTACAACTAATATTCCCTTTGCTTTTTTTTCCCAGAGAGGTGTGCATACTTCTTTGTTTTCAGAAAATTGCTGAGGTGTGTTTTGAAGCCAGAGCAAACTGCGGCATGTATCAGGCATTAGTGGTCCTAATATATATTAAAGCCAAAATAATATGCATGATGAATAGAAATGTAACATTAATGTAAGTTTAAAAAAAGCATTTTTATACCAAAAGTTCTGTTAAGATATTTTTTGTTCATTCCAATTGTGATTTATTTTCTTTATTTTCTCCACTATGTTATTTGTCGGGAGAAAGGAATACCTTGTGGCCAATTTGCGAAGTACCATCTTATAACTACTAGACTGTGGCTTAACATCAGAAGTTTGTTCTGTACATAAGAACAGGTTTTATAAGTGATTTAAATAATTATCCTGAGGGAATTAACTACTAAGCATGATTGTATACTATTTCTACAAGATACAGTGATTTAACATGACGTACTATGAAGTTGATTATTTTGTCCTCAGCAATTTATACTTAACTCTATATATACAAAGTTAGTTCATAAAAACAAAATGTTATATGACTCTTATTTTTACAATTCAAAAATGCAAATTATCTATTTGTGAAACAATCACATGATTTATTCCATTTCTTCTTGCTAGTTAAAAACAGTAACAAAAGAAGCATTAGCTCTTTTCTGTACAAACAGGTTACATGGATTCATATTTATAATTAAAAATTTATAGTATTTTCTCTACGGCATAGGAACATCAGTTTAAATTAAAAATACTATGGTAATGTGAGCATCATTTTAGGTGTGAAACTCAACTTCCTGCATGTAATAAATCAGATTTTTTTCAAGCTTCAAATTAAAGGTTCACATTCAGTAAGGAGGATATTTGGTCATAGGAAGTATTTCTTTTTCTTTTTTTAGAAGTGAAAATTCCATTCTATTCTAGTAGAAGAATGTAAAAACATGAAATATACGCAATGGTACTTTTTACAGGAAGGGAAGGCATTTTATATATGTTCTCTTAGAGGTGACATTTTTTCTACCAGAGGTCAATTGACCAGGTTTTTCCCTAATAGGAAAGCAGAACTACTTCAGAATTATTAAAATCTTAGGAATAGATATACTTAATAAGTAATAAAATATATATATCCTAGTATCAAATTATAAAAACAGAGTATCAAAATATTGTAACACAATAATTATCTTTTAGAATACAATTCTTATGTTAAATGTATAATTCTGTCTTAGAGAATGTTAACGTTTCTAGTACCCACAAGAAGGTAAAAATAGTCAGGTTTTAACTTTTAACAGTAAATACATACATATTTTTAAAATTCAACAAGGCTTTTATTGTTTGGAAGAACAACATTTTATGAATGTCATAAATATTTCCATTATCTACACTATATCTAAATAACTTCACATCAACAACAAATTGAGTCAATTAAAGCCATATCTCTTCCCTATAAAAAAAGTACCTTCTCACATGAAACAAATTGATTCTTCTGTAATGCCCATGGATAAAGAAAAAATATATATAGATTTTTTTCTCTAAGTACTTAAAATGGGTTCAAATTTGCTATGTATATCCGCTCTAGGTTAACTTAAACTAAAACTTATTAAGCCAGTAGCATTCCAATAAACGAATAGTATAAACAGTATATAATGGATTATAGCCACTTCTAATTGCATTAAATAGTGTTATTGAGTATGTTAAGGACATGGCTCATTGTGAACTGAAGATACCTCTTATTTTTAAAATCATAAACCTTTCCACAGTCTCATATTTCTGATCTTGCTTCATGTCTAAATCTGTTATATAACTCAGTGTAAATAAAAGACCAAATTCTGCTGACCTGGGGGAAAAAAATAACCAGTACCACTATAACCATAAACAGGTCTTAAATAGGTTTATAGAACATCCAGTATTTCCAACAGAATAATATATTTACAAATTCAAATAAATCAAAATTATAATAATATCATATTTATTAAAATATTTAGGAATACTTAGAGAAATCACATGGAATGTTTGTTTCTCTTATTTCCATCCTTCATTTTAGTCCAACTGTAATAGTAGATAAAAAGTATTTTGCAGTTCAGTTTATAAAATTACACTCACATATGTGCTATTTTCTCAAGTCTGAGAGACTCTACTATAGCAGCCCAGACATTCCTCTGTTATTGTTAGTAATCTTTTGACCTTACCCTTCTTTCCCACACAGAGAGGTCTTATCAGTTGGTTGCTTCACCACAGAATTTATAATCCGTGGTGTCCTGGTAAATGTTTAATATCTGGCTCTCCAGAAGAAAAAAACAGCCTTATTCATAGTCTTTGCTGATTTCCATCATCCACATAGTCCTAGCATGGCCAGTTTCCAGCCACTAATGTAGAGTCATCGAATGAACACTTGAGAAGGGATTCACAATAGCAGACCATTACATAGTGTTTCTATCATCACCAATACTATGGTTGAAAATAAACTAAAGAGCATAGTAGAATTCAGTAAAACAATTTGGAAGCAATAAGTTATATTTATTGCCTTAGATTTTAATAGAGTCTCTTAATTATAGACTTAATATTTAATTTTTAACAATGGCCATTTGAAATAACCAAATTCCTGAAAATTTAATAATTTACCCTCATTAGCTGGTAAAAGAGCTCAGCAAATGACTTAGTTCACTCTATGAACTCTTTCATAAATGGTCATTTTAAAAAATTGTGCTATTTTAAATGTCAAGTGTTAGATGTATAAATTTTTAAAAGCATAAAAATCAGCAGTCATATAGTAATCCTACTGGTCATGGCTCTGTCAAATTTCAAGTAGCCAGCATTTCTATGTGTCTTATAAGAAAAAGAGAAATGAGTTTTTCTTTTTACAATTTTTAAGCTGATAGAATCATCTCTTTTAGGTCTGATTATTTGGCCATGCCATCATCCTTAGTGGATACATTGCTTATTATCTTTGCTAAATGATTTGTATCCTTGAGGATATTCCAGGCAACACTTTCTACTTACACTGGCTCACTCCCTGAGAAAGAAAGGGATTGATGGATAGACAATGGATACAGATCTCCTTTGAGAGTTTCACACTGATATGAGCAAAGGTGGCCCTGGAGGTAGCAGAAAGGCCCCTAATTGGTCTGGGGTGAATGTTTTGAATGAGATGTTAATGTATAAATCAGCCTTTATTTTTCTGGGTTACCACCACTGCTCCTTCTATGTGAAAAAATAAGGCAATGAATTCAGAGCACGTCTCTTCACTTTTCTAATTTAAAAACTACCTTACTGGCATATGACTACATTGCTGTCTCATCTGTTGCCTAAACTGGCCCTGAAGCAGCAGACAGGAAGACAATAGGTTTGGTCAATGAAACATGAGACAAATGTATTACGGCATTAGAATTCCTAATGAATCAGTAGTTCCCTAATAACAGGACACTACAATTCTACCAGACGCTATCTTTCATGGCTCCATGTAGAAAAAAAGTCATTTAAATCACTGGGAGAAGGTGCTCTTTCTAGCTGAGTGTACTACCTCTAATCTCCTAAAGATCAAATTTTAGAGAAGAAAAATATACAGAACATTTTTTTTGAATAAGAGGTAGACAATAAATTAAAATTTGGGGGGTCAACTTTTCATAATTAAGTCTTACTATAATTCTAAACTCATTTTGGATAGAGAAATTTGATGTCTTTTGAAAAATATTGTTTTATGTAGCAATGTTTAAATTGCAAACTTCTTGCTTGAAATTTAAACTGGTAAAATTTCTTTAACATTATTGATATTATGCACACATATTATAATAATTTGTGGTTAGGACAGAAATCATTGACGATTATTAAGAGTATTTTGTTTTAATATTTTTATTATACCCACTTCTCTTTTTTTATTATAGGAATCTATTTTAGCTAAAATCCAAGACTCTAACCCTCATCTGTGTTTACCATCAGTGCAATTGGAATGAGTAATTTTTCTTCCACCCATCATTCCTCATGAGAATGTGAAGTTTTCTCATATCATCTGGATCTAAGATGAATGAAACTTGACACATTTATTTAAAGAAGCTTCTTAACTGTATCATTACTGCATGAAACAATCTAAGGCTACTTTTGACATTTCATAGTATGTCCAATTCACTGAGAATTAAAGTAAAATAAGTAACTGAGAAGAGAAAACATAGTTATTTGACCTATTTTTTCCTCCTTATAGTTGTAATATAGTGGAAATAAAAATCATGAAGCCAAAATTCATCAATGTATCTTTGTTAACCCTTTAATAGCAATCCATATCTTACTGAATGCTGATGTAATTGGTTATAACATTAAGTGGAAATGTTGTAGGGTATGTCTTAATTTATAGCGCTTAATTAAATAATTGATTAAATAGAAGATATTAACTTGAAATAGTCAGGGATATAGTTTTTCCCAGAAGGAGTTTATTCTATTTTAAATGCAAACTCCTGGATGACAAAAGCAAAGTAAATGAAAAGCCTACCTATTTTTAAAAGTGTTTTCTCTCCTGAAAATAGAAAAACTGAAGTTCTCATTGATGAAGAATTAACTAGGCAGTTAATTTCAGGTTGTTTTCATAGCAAATACAAGGTTTTCAACTAATCTCTCCAAACTCTTCACCTTATAATAAAATTACATTTAATAAATTAGCCAAAACTATCAAGGCAATAGGTTTTTTAAACCACAACTTACTTCATATTATTACTTCATATTGCTTCATTTTTAAGTACATATTTTAAGAACTGAATTTTCAATAGAATGTACCACATTAAAATTTCAAGTTCAAACTCAGTTTCTTACCTGCTTAATTATTGCACTAATTGTGGATAAATACATGGCTTTTTATAATTGTCACAGATAAAATGCTATTGGAAAAGTTACTTCAGAAACTTTGCAACAGATACTTAACGTAGAACCTGAGTTTATGTTCATTTTATTTAATCCCTAGTAGAGCAACATATTCAATCTCTGATAGAACCTGAGTTTATGTTCATTTTATTTAATCCCTAGTAGAGCAACATATTCAATCTCTGACCAGTTTGGAAGGCCAATGCTGACTACATAACCTATTATAAGTGTATTTTGCTTGCTTTGCTGATTTTAAAGTAAATGGTAAAATATTGCAGATTTGTCATACAGTATATTGATGAAAAGCACATTGTATCTACCATGCTCAATAAGTAACCTATTTAAGGCTGAAAACCAATGCATTATCAACTCATATATAAATCCCACTACATCTTAAATAAGCAAAGGCTTTTGAAAGATCAAATATAAAACATCAATTTAACCTTTTCACCAGAATTTTGGTTCATGAATAGCCTGACCTCTGTATGGATCAATGGAATAATATTTTAGTTTGTGTAGGCCTCTGTCTCTCAATATAACTTATTAAGTTATCAACATTTAATGTTACTGAACAATTTCCACCTGGTTTCCATTCTAAGATTTTAAGTATGTATTAATGTGCATGTTCACAAGCGAGTGACCAGGGAATGCTATTGTCACTGGAAAAATAAAGGAATTCAAATAATAAATTCTTGAAATGCTACTTTATGAAGCATGTCCTTAAGTAAATTTAACACATCGAAGAGTATTACATAGGGAAAAAACTTGAGAGGCAGAAATATGGTGAGGAATACCAAATTATAAATGTGTTCATGTTTTTAAAACCTCCATACTTCAGACTAGGTGACCATAGTCTTATTTGTATATTCCAGAAACCAGTCTGGATATAATGAAGTGTGAGAATCTGACTCTGGACTTGGGCTTACAATTCTGTTTGCACTAAATATGTAGAAGTCAAGGAGATTCAGTGTAGTTAGAAGAAAGCTATTTATCTTCTGGAGGATTTTTGAGAATTTGAATTTTTTGGTGGGAGGTGGGAGGTGGTTAGCTTATTTCTTTGTGATTATTAATTGAAATAACACACTGGGATAAATCTATCAGTTATTTTGGGATTTCTGGATAAAATGCCCGAAAAAAAAAAAATGGAGAAAGAGCAATCTTTGTAATCAGAAAGCATTAGAGCCCTTTCCATGAAACTACAGATTAATTTTTCTACAATGTAAAACTGGTTATGTTAGTCTCCTAAAATCCTAAACTGACCATTTATAATTTGGGGTTTCTTGTGTTTCTTGCCTTCAGTGATCTTCATAACTTTCAGAATAAAATCTATGCTGCTTTTTCTGGAGTAAATTTTAGGTCTGGCTCTGTCTCCTGGCTCTGATTCCTCATTCTTTCTATTTGTCATGCATATTAAAGGGTTTGAAGATACTTGAATATACTTTGCTTTCTCAACCATCATTGCCTTGCACTCACTACCAGAAATACCCTTTCATTTCAAATTTCCCTTCAAACTTCTTTATCTTACCTGCTTTGGAACTTCTTACATAAGTCTTTATTTCTACCTCAGGATTCAGTTCAAATAGTCCTGACCCAGCTATCTTTCCCAATTTTCCTCAAGTTCTTCATTCCCCAGCTGATTGAGGCATTCCTCCTATATACTCTCATAACTCTCCTCACATTTCTATCAAAGCATATAATGATATTGTACAATAGCTATTAATTTACCTGTTTTTACACTGCAATAAAATGCACATCCCAGGGCTATGACTTTTAACACCAAATCCCTTATTATTTGTTCTCAGCACAGTGTCTGACAGCAGTAAGTCTTGGAATAGTTTGTTAAATAAATGCTTACATTGTCTTGAAATTAGAGGGTAGAACTGAAAACCACCAGCAAATTTGCCATTTTGGAAAGGAAGAATTAGGGAAAAGGCTATCAAAAGCAAAAGCAATCACAACCAAGAAGACCCAAGACTTTGGTCACAATCCTTGTCAGAATAGAATTTGTACTTGAAAACAGGCTTCAGAAGTAGATTTATGTCCTTGGTTAAAACCACACTCCCCATTCCATAATGCTGCTACATGTGGTTCTGGAAATTATACCTACTGCTAGGATTGTATCTGCCCCCATACCTACTGCTAGGATTGTATCTGCCCCCAACCCCAGTCCATCCCCAGTCCATGTTTCTCAGGGATCTCCAATTAATTTATCTCTTTGGGTTTTTCCATAAGCTATCAGGAAGGATGCACCCCTTTCTTATACAGTAATGACCTTTAAAGAACATATACTTTAGATGGCCAATACCTATCTGGTTCCAGCCAATATAGAAAAGACCTCTCTGGGACTGAAGTCAGTAATATACAAACTCTTTTTGAAGTTTTTATTCTTATTTTAATTGTGGTTAAAAAAAAGCCATATTACATGAAATTTACCATCTTAATCATTTTCAAGTATAAAGTTCAGTAGTGTTAAGTATATTCACATATTCACAAATCTCCAGAACTTTTTCATCTTGGGTACTAAAATTCTATACTCATTAAATGACTTCCCTTTTCTCTCTCTCCCCAGTCCCTGGATCACCATTACTTTCTATTTCTATGAATTTGACTACTTTAGATACTTCATGTAAGTGGGATCATATGGTATTTTCCCTTTTTGTGATTAACTTATATAGCTTAGCATAATGTCCTTGTGATTCATGCATGTCATGACGTGTCAGAATTTCCTTTCTTTTTAAGGCTGATTAATATTCCATTGTATATTTGAATAGCACATTTTGTTTATTCATTCATCTACCAATGGACATTTGGGTTATTTCAACCACTAGATTGTTGTAAATAATACTTCTATGAAAACAAGTGTGCAAAGTAAAAGAGACTTTGATTTTTATTATTTTGGACCTATGCTGCAGTTGCTGGATCATATAGTAGTTCTAATTTCAAGTTTTTGAGGAACAATTATACTGTTATCCATAGTAGTTGCACCATTTTACATTCCCACTAACAGTGTACAAGGGTTCTAATTTTTCCACGTCCCTGCCAACAGTTGTTATTTTGTTTTTTGTTTGTTTTTATACAAGCCATCTTAATGGGTGTGAGATGACATCTTATTGTGGTCCTCAGTTTGCACTGAGATAGATATACTCTCCATTATGTTGTTAAGTGATTAAATCCAGCTAGGTTTGCATAAACTGGTAAGTTTTTATGATTTCATTAAGCTAGTTTGAGTATATTCCCTTGCAACCAAAAGAATCCTGTCTGATATATTTATCTGTCCTAATGTACCTTCACGCTTCCCCACCTAGGTTTTACTGCTAGGTGCGATATGTGAACACAAATCTAACTAATGAAGTGTCTTCTACAGTTAATATAAATCCTTTTTTAAAATGCAAATGTACCTTCTAATGTTGAGAAATTTTAATCAAACTTTGTGTGGACAAGCCTTTGTTAGGTAGCTTCCTCCCAACATCTAGCTAATGGAAATCCCACTGAAGACTTTGTAGCTACACTTACATCAGGAAAGAAGAAGAAGAGTAGGAGAAAGAAAAGTTGAGTAAGAGGAGGGTTAGGAGGAGAGAAAGAGGATAAAGAGGAGGAGGAGAAAGAAGAGAGAGGAGGGAAAAACAGGAGAGGAAGGAAGAAATACAGAAAGAAACTTGAAATAGAGAAAGAATAGAAACTTGGTATTCTGGAGCACTTTGTGCATTGGGGCCTCCTCTACCTTGCATTTTGCATCTAAGCTGAAGAGGTGCGCCAAGGGGCCACCCAAGAGCAGTGAATGTTGGGAAATATTGGCTCTCCAAGATGGAGGCTGGGCTAGGAAAGAAGATAAGAGGATGTCAGATTTCCTATTTTACTAGAACAAATCTTGGAATGGGAAAACAAGTGAATCCTCTTTGCTGAATTTCATGGTCTCCTACCCTAGATCTCAGCTGTCAAGGTTATCATAATGAAACACTGAATATTGATGTAACCACAGTTGTGATGTAATTATAACGAAAAGGTGAAGGGGTGGAGTTTAGTCAGAGAGGTCTATGGTAAATCATTATTACGTAATACTAACCTGAAAACTCAAGAAAAAAAATAAGTGTTAGCAACTTATTTATAAATATTGTGGAATTAATAAGAAACAGGGACAAGTGTGGTATAGGAAGAAATAACTCCATTTTAAAAAGTAATTGTCATGAATAAACTGGAATCTAAGGTTGGCAGGGGAGTGCAGGGCTACTGTTTATAATTATAAACTTCATAAAATTTTCACTTAGAACCATGTATAACTTTGATAAAAATATAAATTAAGCATTTAAAAAAGAAACAACCCTTACGAGTAACTACCAAAGAGTATGCATACACACATACATGTGTGCACCTATGTATTTATGGTATGTAGTGAGAAGTGTTCATGTGTGTGTGTGTCTATGTGTTTGTCTGTGTATGTGAGTCTTTTTAACAAAATGAAATCCTATTAAACTCCTGCAATGTACTTTATCTTTTGAGAATATACCAGAGATATATTTCACCCTTTTATGTGACATAATTATATACATGTATGTTCATTTAATTCCCTATCCCTCTGATGATGGGTTTCATATGCTTTTTAGAAAACATTTTTGTCATCATTTTGGAGCAAGTATTTTGCAAATAATAAATACATATGAATGTATTGATTTGGTATCAGAGATTATTTATTATTATTATTCTTATTATTATTATTATTATTTTGAGATGGAGTCACACTCTGTCACCCAGACTGGAGTGCAGTGGCATAATCTGGGCTCACTGCAAGCCCTGCCTCCTGGGTTCAAACGATTCTTCTGCCTCAGCCTCCCGAATAGCTGGGACTATAGGCGCTGCCACCACACTTGGCTAATTTTTTGTGTTTTCAGTAGAGACAGGGTTTCACTGTGCTAGCCAGGATGATCGTGATCTCCTGACCTCGTGATCAGCCCACCTTGGCCTCCCAAAGTGCTGGGATTACAGGCGTGAGCCACCACACCTGGCCGGTATCAGAGATTATTTTTAGTAACAAGAATAAAAACTAAAGTGAGAAACAGCTATTCAGACAACTATAACACCATGTAATGAGTTTTACATTATAGAAATAGAGGTTCATGTGACTTCCCACCTCCACAAGAAAAAATATTACAATGACACAAAGATGATAAAACTATACAGAATACCTTATATCAGTCAAAAAAGAAACATAAGTTCATTTATTTCCTGAGAGTAACAATCATATATTTTTATTGAGATATAAAACAAAATTAAAAGCCCTAAGTAGTTTGTTATATCTCTACTGAACATGATTTAGTAAGGAGGAAAATAGGGAGGGAAGGAAAAAGGAGAAAAGAAGATAAGAGGAAAGGATGGAAGACTCAATTTAGAATATTAATAAACTTCTTTCCAAATTGGTATTCATTCTTATATTTATAAACCTTAGTAGATGTTAATATGTTTTTTTTGTTCTGTTTTGTTTTGTTTTTTAAGACACAGTCTCAGTCTGTCACACAGGCTAGAGTGCAGTGGCACAATCTCGGCTCACTGAAATCTCTGCCTTCCAGGTTCAAGCGAACTCGTGCCTCAGCCTCCTGAGTAACTGGGATTACAGGCACGTGCCACCATGCCTAGATAACTTTTGTATTTTTAGTAGAGACGAGGTTTCACCATGTTGACCAGGCTGGTCTCAAACTCCTAACCTCAAGTGATCCACCCGCCTCGGCTTCCCAAAGTGCTGGGATTATAGGTGTGAGCCACCGTGCCCGGGCAATATGTCTTTAATAAGACTAACATTGGTTGTGTATTATTTGAATAATGTCAGAAAACAAACTGTGGGTAATAGAGGTGGGTTTCTAGGATTAATTTCATGAGATCATGTAAAAAACAAGGTAACCAACTCTAATGGTATTCTGCTGTTAGTCAATGTTCTTGAAACAATTATATATAAATTGCTAATATATGTTTATATTAGTTAATAAACACAATCTGAGAGCTCATGCAACAAGATAAAGTTCTACTAGAACATAGTTTACATTGTTAAAAGTTTTTTTTGGTTCAAGTAAAATAAACAAAAAACTCTTATAGCTAAACTTTTCAGTAAAGGTCCGAGCTGATGCATTCACTAAATTTAATTCTAGAACCAAGATAAAGATGTCTGGTATCTTAAAAAGTAAATCAGAAACATATATTTAACAGAAAAATATGGTTTTGTCAAATTTCAAATCTATAAACTCAAGGGTATGGTTAAAATCACAGAAAAATGAGAGATTTGGTCCAATATTGAAATCAAATTTAGTTTTCATATTGAGAATGGCAAAAGAGAGTCACCAAAATTTGATTTTAGATTTGAAAAATAGTGTTACTAACTGATTTTGCTGGGTTTAACCCAGCATCATTTTTAAGAATGGTCACTAAAAGTTGGGCCAAATCTATAGATATATGGGGGGGAGGGGAGAGTTCTCTAATTCAATAAGCAAATTACAGATGCTGAAAAGGCTAATATTGTAAACAGTTATTGGCAGAAGCTATTCACGTTTTATGGAATAAAGTACTATAAAGAATGGAATTTCTGGGCACCAGATTGCTGGTTTACTGACTCTTGTAGAATGACTTTAAATGCTTTCATTTAGACTTCTAGCCAGTGTGTTACAGATATAAAGAAACAGAGAAGCAGAGAGCCACTTAGTGTAATTTAACTTTTCTTTTAGTATACATAAATGTACACATATGCATACGCAAAATGAATATTACTTTCCTTTATTCCACTTTGTATGTTTTGGCCAAGAGTTCACAGGTTTAAGAATTAGGCAGGTCTGAGTTTAAGTTTTGGCTCTGCCATCTTATTCTGTATGATGTTGGGCAAAGTACTTTAACATACTTACCCTGTTTCCTCATATGTATGTAAAATGAACATAATAATAATTTCCACATCAGAAAGTTATTATGATCCTTAAATGAAATAGTATAAAACATATAGTCAGTGCCAGGCAAATGCTGAATGACAACTAATGTTAAAGAAAAAAAATTATTCTGACACTTGTTAAGACATTAAGGAAGACTTTAGTCAGGGCTATTACAATAGAAGTATTGCAATAGGAAAGAGATCTGGGCTCAACTCCAAATACAGCAAAAACTGGGAATTTACAGCTGGAGAACAGAGTCAGGGGTCAGTGTATGAAAAATTACTAAGAAGAGGCATCACGGATAGTGGGATAATGCTTGCTAAACTGACCTAACAGGATTCTTGCTAAAGGTAGGCCAAGAACTCATATTTCAAAGGTGGGAGATGGAGAACGTGTTCAGGTATCAAGAATTGGGCGTTCTCTGTGCACTGATTTAGCAAGATTCTTGCTAATATGGGATGGGCTAGCCAAAGACAGGAGTAAGAAAGAGAGGAACAAAGTCCAAGACCTACTTGAGAAGGGGGCTCAGAGGACCTTGACTGAAGTTGGGTTATGGATAAAGTCTTTGTCACTATATAATGTCAAACATCCCGCTATCCTTTCAATTATTTGACTTCAATATGTTGTTCTTACTAGTCAAAGAAAGCCCAAATATATTTTATGCCTACTTGGTATGTTTCGCATGAGTTTTCTTCAGGCTTTTAGCTGTCTGTATTCAACGTGAGCACTGTTTTGCCAAAGTATGGTATTTATTAATTGATATAAAATCTCTACAAACTTAGATTGCTTGTTTCTTAAGTTTTCTTGCCTTCAGTAACAAGAGGTAATCTTAGTTTTGTCTGTGCTTATGAAATATCTGAATTATTGCTTTTACAGTGTTTAAAAATGTCTAGCATATCCTCACCCTAACAATAAAAAAATTAAAGAAGTCAGAATGACATGAAAACATTTTAAGTTTTATAAACATATTTAAAGCATGGTTTTCTTCATGAAGAATCAAAATAAAGTTAGAATTTTTTATAAAATTAAATGTCATATTTGTACATAAGACTTTTTATTTTACAACAAAAGGGATATGGGTTTATATTAATTTCATGACATCATAAGCCTATTATGGTGAACAGAATGGTATGCTGAGTTGGCCATTATTTTTCATGACATACGTTGGTCTTCACATACATATTTTTAAAAACTATGAGTATAGAATAGTTGTGTACCATTGATAATAGTGGTTTTAAGTTATCCATTAAAAACTTTTTCTTGTTAAGGGTCTGCCAATTTTAATAACTCCTTTCTAATTTTTCATGTGTGCATTTTTACTTTAGAAAACATGTACCAAAGCATCTCTATTTTTCCTCTATATCAGTGTTATGATTTTACATATTGCTAAATCTCACACAGATAAACAGATTCAAATAAAATTTGGTGATAAAAGAAAACAGCATCTACTGTATTTTTCTTCTACGTCAGTGTTATGGTTTTACATATTGCTAAATCTCAGGCAGATAAACAGATTCAAATAAAATTTGGTGATAAAAGAAAACAGCACCCACTGTATGTTGAGAATTTCGATGGCAACTTTCAGCCGAATGTGAATTAAAATGGCTAGGTTATAAATCCCTTGAAAATAAGGTTTATAATGGAAATGCTGACAGGCATTTAACGATAGCAGCAGTAGCTGGCACCACTGTAATAAAAGGACTTAAATGAAAAAAAAAAATGTATGCCTCACAAAGACATGCGGATTTCAGGGTAAAGCTATATGCAGACTCAATGTAAGGATGGACGATAATATGCCTGAGCAATTATGATGCATGGGTGTTAGTAACAAAGAATCTTGAAATTCAGCTTCCAATCAAATTGTGAAAGAATTTAAAGAAAAACCTGAATGCAGCATTTTTTCAGTTCTATTACTCTGGCACCATCATCCTCTTATGAATATATTTTATTCATGCTTAGTGTGAGAGCATAGAAGAGCTTAGTCAGAAACTGATTCCTAGAAAACAACATGGGTATTTCAACAGTCAATCCTTTGGAACTCTCATTTTAATGAATCATTAAAGCATTGGTAAGGCATTAGGTATGAGAAAACAAACATTTTCTCAGGGACACCACTAGATTTTTATAGCCATGAAGTTCATAGTTCTGTTTCTTTCAGGTTCCTCCCTAGAGAGGACGATAGCCCTGAGTAGCTTCTCTACACTATCTGCTTATTGAAAGTGCCCCCTCTGAAGATATCCAAGTAATAAATTAGTGACTTCGTTTTCTTTTTTCTTAGCAGTAAGCAACACACTAACCCATTATTTTTGACTTCTATTTTTAAATTTAAACTCTTGTGTTTCTAATAAATAAATGGAAGTTTAAAGTGCCATATTTTTATGATTGTGGCTATAAAATAAAATAAAATAAAATAAAAGGGGATTTACATCTGCTAAAAAGCAGACTTTAAAAAAATCTCCTCATAGATGCCTATAGATCCAAACTGGTCATTAGTAAATTCTTGTTTCCAGACACCTGTGCTCAGGTTAGTCCCAAAGAGCTCCACTCTGTAATTCTTCTGACAAATAACAAGCTCTTTAGTTATTTTGGGAAAGAATCTTCTCCAGGAATGGAATAAAGGTATACTGGTGTGAGTGTCTGTGTACTCTTTCTTCACGCCTATAAATCCCACCCAAACTGTCAAGGTTGACAATCCAAAACGATAATCAAAACCACTTTTTACATTCCTTCTTGTAACTGCCGCAGGCAAGTTTTAGAAGATATGCTAACAAATCCCAAAGAATAGCTGGTATTAAATATTTGATATAACCTGAAATGAGTACTGTAGATATAAAATTTAAGTCACATAGCTCTTTAATTTCTTATCTATAGGTAACTATAGTAGTGTGTTACATATATATGCATGCATGATTTAATTTTTAATTATTTAATGGAATTAAATAATTTAAATCAATTTTAAAATATGTACACACACATATTATATATATGTTTTCTTTTTAATTCACAGAAGGTTTGGGAAAAAAATTCTAAAAACATTGCTGTTTTATAAACTAGGTTATTTTACTACTCCAATACCAAAAGCAGCACATCAAAACATTTATCATTAGACATTTTAATATATATTACTGCTTTGTATAAACCTATTTTATGAACTATACCAAATATAAGAAAAAGTGAACAAATTATACATGCACAGTGAATTTCTTACTAAGTAAACACATTAGTTTAACACTACACAGATTAAGGCAAAGAATGTTAGCAGCACCCTAGAAATATTCTTTTTCCATCCAAGTTATCACCAACTGCAAAAGTGGCCAGTTATCTTACTTTGGGTTTCTCAAGAACGAACTGTAAGATGAGGGTTTGGGCACAGGTGGTTTATTTGAGAGGAGATAACAGGGTTCACAAGGGAGGGTGGGAGAAGCAATACAAGAAAGAGAGAGATCAACAAAATTTGTGTTAAGGACTGGGTTAGTGCAGTGGGCAACTGGATCTCAAGGTACATGGTGTATATTGTAGGAATATCCTACAAATTATCCATTTCTCTGACAATGGACATTTGGATTATTTTCAGTTATTGACTATTTTGGATAAAGCTAATATGAATATTCTTGTATTTTGCTATACCTGTGTATGCAGTTCTGTTGAGTGCTTACCTAGGAGTAGAATAGCTTGTTAATTGGCATGCACGTGTTCAACTTTAGTTGATGCTGCCAAACATTTTCTCAAAATTATATGGCACCACAGAAATTTATACTCCCATCAGTAGTTTATGAAAGTTTCAGTATTCTTCTTTGGTCTGAAGAGCTCTCCTTCGTATTCCCTTTAGTTGATGTCTCCTGAAGACAGTCTCTCAATATTTTGTCAAGATATGTCTTTATATTGAAATAATTTACTGTTGAAGGGTGTGTGTGTGTGTGTGTGTGTGTGTGTGTGTGTGTGTGTCTGTATTTCGAAACTGGCATATATTCTCTCACAGCTCTAAAGTTACCACTTTAATTTCTTCTGGTTTTCATTATTGGTATGAACAATTGGCTGCCAAGCTTATTGTTGTTTCCTTAAAGTTAATGTGTTATGTTGTTTCGTGTTTTTCCTTAGCTATTTTCAAGATCTTCTCTTGGTTTTGGTTTTCAAAACTTTTCTATCATGGAGCTAGTGTTTTGTATTTTCCTGATTAGTTTCTGAAAAAAATGATGTACTTCTGGCTTGATGTTTCTTGTCAGTTTTCAAAATCTTGATCAGTATAGCCTCCAATACTGTTTTTTTTTTTCTTTTAGAGTTTGTTCTGATATATTACTAGTGTTTTACATTATTTATTTTTATACTAATATTTTTTAACTTTTATTTTAAGTTCAGGTATGCATGTGTAGGTTTGTTATATGGTAAACTTGTTTCATAAGGGTTTGTTGTACAGATTGTTTCATCACCCAGATATTAAGTCTAGTACCCATTAGTTATTTTTCTTGATCCTCTCCCTCCTCCCACCCTCCACCCTCTGATATGCCCCAGTGTCTGTTGGCCCTTCATGTGTACGTGTGCTCTCATCTTTTAGCTCCCACTTATAAGTAAGAAATGCAGTATGTTGTTTTCTGTTTCTGTGTTAGTTTGCTAAGCATAATGACCTCCAGCTCCATCCTTGCTCCCACAAAATATAAGATCTTTTTTTATGGCTGCATCATATTCCATGTTGTATATGTACCACATTTTCCTTACTTCATCTGTCATTGATGGGTATTTAGGTTGATTCCATGTATTTGCTATTGTGAATGGTGCTGCAATTGACATGATGCATGCATGTGTCTTTATGATAGAATGCTTTCTATTCCTTGGAGTACATACCCACTAATGGGATTGCTAGGTGGAATGGTGGTTATGTTTTTAGGAACTAGTCTAGTAGCATTATATCAGACACCTTCTAATTACCTGATATAGATATTGTATTCATTACCACTTGGGTGCTTTTATGCAAACCATTATAAATCCACTTAATTATACTACCATCCAGACATCATTTTTCTATCTTGCATTCAAGAATATCATGATACTTATGGGATTTTTCTTCTCTACAAGACTGCTAATTTTCTCAAGAAGGAAGTTAAGTTTGTTTAGCATGGATTGTTCTTGACATATCTGTGATTATTCCACAGAATATTAACTTATAAATTCTTAATTAATCAACAACCAATTATTTTTAGGAAGAGATCAAAATCATTGATTATTTACAAATTTATATATTGACCATGTTTTACTTATTTGGGTGATTTTTGGAAGCGATCTGAATAGTCCAAATTTTTAATGAACACAGAAGTCTTATCAATAGCCCTTTTGGGACTCCAGATGATCTCCTCTAAAGAAGATAGGCATCTTTTTATATCTATTCATCTTAAGTTTCAGATTTGAGTTAAGAATTTGCTAGTTCTGCTTTTTCAAAGTTTAGTATCATTCTTTGTAATGAAATAAATAGAAATCTTATAAGAATTGAGTATTTCTGCTTTCTCTCTGTCAGAGTTTATTTATGTCACTTCTCCAGGTCATGAATCTTTCTTAGTAGACTTTTAGCTCAAACGTCCTTTTTTGTTGGCCTTAACATTTTATTTGGCTTCAAAGATTTCTTTCAGCATTTTAGTATATCATGATTCTAAAAAATATCTGACACTTATAAAAATTATACATATTTTTCTAATTAAAAAGTAATATAAGACTGCCACTTTCAGCTTCAACATATAAAGATCTTGGAAGTCATCACTCATTCCTTGCAACAACAACAAAAAAGCAGAACAAGTTGAAACTCGATGTCTTTCATTTCATCCACCAGTGAACTAATATTGCAGGGAAAACTGTCACTCCAGATCTGGAGAGGTGAATCTAGAGTCACAGGTGAGATCTACTTACTTGAAGCAGAAGTCCCTAAAGTCATAATCTGATAGGGACACTTAAATAGTAATTTCAACTAAGCGTGGGTGCAGTGGCTCATACCTGTAATCCCAGCACTTTGGGAGGCCGAGGTGGGTGGATCATTTGCGGTCAGGAGTTCGAGACCAGCCTGGCCGACATGGTGAAACCCTGTCTCTACTAAAAATACAAAAATTAGCCAGGTGTGGTGGTGTGCATCTGTAGTTGCAGCTACTTGGGAGGCTGATGCATGAGAATAGCTTGAACCCGGGAGGCAGAGGTTGCAGTGAGCCAAGGTGGTGCTACTACACTCCAGTCTGGGAGACAGAGCTACAATCTGTCTGAAAAAATAACAATAATAATAATAATTTCAACAAAATGACAGATGCTGAGTATGAGAACTGCTGGATAGGGGGCACACACTTCCAAGAACCCTAGCAGTTTCTTCTGGTGAAGAAGTTTCTTATGCATCTGTCAGGTGGACAAAGAATAATCTTTGTGCAACATGCCAGAGAATTCTCCATAACAAGAGAGGGTCCACTCTTCAGGGGAGTAAACATTACTAAAATTGTATCCCAGTTGGTAGGAAGTTATTTCTCACCTCCATTTATTCCCTTCTAGCCCTGTCTCTCATGTAAATGGAAAAAAAAAAAAAAAAAAGCTATAGTACTGGATGTTTGGGAAGTCACAGACAAGAGACACAGGCCTACCAAAAGATTGTATATAGTCTTATTCAATCATAGATTATATACATCTCTTCCTCCCTGACACCTTACCCTCATATCAATAAGGTTCCAGTATATAGATTCCCCTGGAAAAACAAACAATTCCAATATTGCCATATATGTATAATGGAATTGAATAATAATACTAGGTTAGAATTGGGAGACATCTCTACAAACTTGTGTACGGTATAATATAGAAACAGAGGTGGTAACATATAGAAGTATGTACAGAATTGTACACATACAAAACTAGTATACACACATGTATTTCATTGCTGTGTCAGCTGAGAGGGTCCAGAAGCAATGACACCACAGGAGCAATGAATATACCTAGCATCCAGATCTTGGTTTCTAATGCCATTCTTCAATAAAAGGAACAAAGTTTCCTTGGAAAAACAGTTCATTCTAGCTCCAGGGGAGGGAATATAAAAATGAACCCAGAATATACTGTACCATGCCGGAAGAAAGGTCATATTTCACATTCACCAGGTATTTAATTGCCATTTGATTGTGAGTTCTTACTTACTTTGTTAGATTAATGGTGTCATAACATATATTTCTTATTTTTATTATTATTATATATTAGCAAAGGCTATAGCTTAAAACCTGCAGGACACAGACTGTCCCTGAAGAGGACTACTTAAGGAAGCCAAAATCAAGGTGGGAAACAAAAAAGGACACTAGAGGCATTTGAAGCCTCTGGCACCTACAGTTACAGAAAACATTAACCACACTGAAAGAAGGCATCTACTAAGAAAAAAAATATTTGCCATTCACTTATAGACTAAAAGGCTTGCATCCAAAATATGCACGGAACTCAGTTAACTCAACAGTAAGAAATCAACCCATTTTAAAAATGGGCAAAATACCTGAACGCTTGACTAAACGAGATATAAAGATGGCAAATAGCATATGAAATGATGTTCAATATCCTTTGTCACTAGGGCAAACAGCTGTGAGAAATACCACTAGATTAAAACAGTTAAATACCACTAGATTAAAACAGCTGTGAGAAATACCACAACATACTTATTAAAATAGTTAAACTTTGAAAAACTGACATCACCAATTGCTGATGAGGGTGGGAAGCAATACGAATTTTTATTCATTGATGGATGGTGAAAATGCAAAATGTTAGAGTTAGTCCATTTTGAAAGATAGGTTGGCAGATTCTTACAAAGCTAAAAATAGTTTTACAGTATAATCCAGTAGTCATACTTCTAGGTATTACCCAACTGTTTAAAAAACCTATGTCCATGAAAAAAATCTACACACAAATATTTATAGTAGCTTCATTCATAATTGTCAGAAGCTGAAAGTAACTGACATGTCCTACAGTAGGTGAATAGAAAAACAAACTGTAGTACATCCAAACAGTGCATACTATTCCATGATAGAAAGAGACATGCTATCTAGCCACACAAAAACATGAAAGAATTTTAAATATATATTGCAAAATGAAATAAACCAGTCTGAAAAGGTTACCTACTGTATGATTCTATCTATTTGATATTGCACAAAATGCAAAATTATAGAGATGATCAACAGATCAGTGGCTGTTAAAGAGTTTGGGAAGAGGGAAGGGTGGAATAGGTGAATAATAGTGGGTTGTTCAGGGTTGTAAAACTACTCTGTACGACACAGTAGTGGTGGACACATTACCCTATATAGTTGTCAGATGCATAGAACTTTATGGTGCAAATATTAAAACTTAGTGTATGAAATTTTTTAAAAAATCATCTAGGAAGTCAGAGATCCCAGGATGGAATGCTTACTGTGACAATAGAGTCAAACTATATTACATATGTTCTTACTAACTTTGTTAGATTAATGGTTTCATAACATATACTTCTTATTTTTATTATTATTTGAGGCTTGGGGGTACATGTGAAGGTTTGTTACATAGATAAACACATGTAATGGGGGGTTGTTGTATGTATTATTACATCACCCACGTATTAAACTCAGTACCCAACAGTTATCTTTTCTGCTCCTCTGTCTCTTCCCACCCTCGCCCCTCAAGTAGACCCCAATGTCTGTTGTTTCCTTCTTTGTGTTTGTTAGTTCTTATAAGTGAGAACATGCAGTATTGGTTTTTCCTGTTTATTCCTGCATTAGTTTGTTAAGGATGATAGCATCCAGCTCCATCCATGATCCCGCAAAAGCAGTGATCTTCTTTTTTTATGTACAATGAGATTTGGAGTTTAATTAAAATCAGAATGGGGATACATTAGACAAACAAAAATACTTTTCTGATTATCAATTTTAGAGACTCAAAGCATTCTCTAAATATTGGAGATCCAGCATATTCCTGAGAAACATCAACCATCACAAAAGATTTTCATTCTTTGAACTATTCATATTTTTGTAGCAGAAAACACAACAAAGTTCTGCAGACATCCTTCCTCTCTTGTTTCTAAAATGTATTCACAAACAGGGTCTTTTCATAGATCAAAAGGAAAACAAACATGTTTCTTTCTGGCAAATTGGCCTGTTCCTGGCACCCTGAGATCTGATTTCTTAATAAGAGGGCTCAAGACACCAAATACAACCAGAAATTCCCAGCCACTACCAGTGGCTACTTTACTTAACTATGAGGAGATGGATGCTTTAGTCTTTCTATGGAGAGTCATTCTTCAGGGATTATTATGCAGGGCAATAGTCCCAGGAAAGGTGGGTGAAGAGGAGGGTAAATGCAAAAGCTAAAGGGTCAGGGAAAATAATGAGACTTTAATGAAGAATCCATAGCAAGGCAGAATTAAACAGTTTTACAAACTCCCACTACAAACCACCCACTACAAACTCCAAACATACACACCCAAAACTACAGGGGAAAGAAAAGAGCTCCTGGGGGGCTGGGGGGGGACAAAAGATGGTGACAGAGCACAGCAGACTCTCCTATGAACATTTCTCACCTTCCTAACACTGGAAGATGTTTCATTAAAAAGTTGCTGTTCAAAATTACACTGAAAAATCTCTAAAAATAGGCCTGACATCATAAAAATAAAAGGCCACTCCTCAGATAAGAGGACTGACAGATACAAACACTTGAGTTATCTTTGATGTATATTTGAAAAATGGCCTGGCAGAGAAAAACGAAGAAAAGGAAGGAGAGAGGAAGACAGTGAGGGAGGAAGAGAGGGAGAGAAGAAAGGAAAGGGAAATTCAGAGTACAATAGGAAAGACAAGAGAACTAAGGAGGAACACATTTTTTAAGCCCATACTTATCTATCCCAGCAGCCAAACAAAGCAGATCCACAAAGAAAAAAAATGCAGTTCTCTAATAACATTATAAAAATGAACTTCAAACTCAAAACATAAGAAACTGCAATCTGAGAACAAATATCACAGTGCTCACTGGATTTAAAAATGACTACTGAGAGTGAGTACTCAAATGGGTCAACGCTCTTCAGAGATCATTCTTAGGCATTATCAGACAAAATACTGTGATCAGGCCTTACTCACCAAGTGGAGACTAAATTTCCTCTATTGCTTGGTATGGTCCTGTTCTGGGAACAGACAAAATCACTTCACTGTCTTCAAGTACAAGAGGACTTCAGCCAGAGCCGTGCCATCCCCACCCGCACGGTGGCCATCAGCAATGCTGCACAGTTACCTCATGACTATTGCACCATGCAGGGTTGCAGGGGGGTGGGCACTCTTTTCCACCACACGGGGAGGAACTCAAATCTTTTATGATAGAAAGTTTCTGTTGGATTGTCTCAACTCTCCCATGGCTCAGACCCCACCCTGCCATCTACCCAATATCCCAGGAGTCAGTAGCCCTGGCACCTTAATCAAAGACTCCAGAGTAGAAGTAAACAATCTGAACAACATAAACAATCATGAGAGGAAACATGCAGCTGGGGATGATGCTCAGTTTGAGATGGACATCTGACTCTCCTGAAAGGATTAGAAGAAAAGTAGGAATGTAGATACTTGTGTGCACCTGATTTGGCCAATAGGATCAACAATGAAAGACAGATGATGCAATACCAACAGTCCCCATTACAGTCTCTACCTCCCTCTCTTCCTCTGGGTGGCAAGTGATGGGAAGATGATCTTCATCTGACCATTTCTTCTCCCTGTCTCTTGTTCCCCATCCCTGTTATATAGGATAGACTGAAGGTCCTTGGTGTATTTCTGTAGAGCTAAGCAACCCTTAGAGGAAAACAAATAAACTGGATTTCCTAGTTGTTTTTTTGAGAGTCACCCCCTCATATCCCTGCAATTTTGTCCCAAATCAAGTATCAACCTACCAACAACTGTCTGGCTGGGAAATCTGTGGAAGGGATACAGAGGCTTTGTGTGTTTAACATCATTCATGTTCCTTACCCTCTGTCTCTCCTCCCTGTATTCCACCTATGGTTCAGTGCTGCAAGAGTCTGGGCTTGGGGTCTTTAAAATCATCAGGGAGAAATGATAAAAAGAGAGCTGCTTTCCCTCTTATCTTGAGGTGTTTCTCCCTTGGGACAGAGCACAGTTTGTGCAACTCTGGTAGCAGTACCCTGTGGCATTGTTTTGTGCTCCACTTCCCTTCTTGCTTCTGGGAGGAATGCCTTCTGTCTTTGGTATTATAGTTCATCTTCCCATTCTTTTACTTAGTGCATTTGTACAGATATTTTTAACTCTTTACATCAGAAGAGAGCCCTTGACAACCAGTTTGGCTCCTCTTCTACCGTTACCCCCCTGCTTGTATGTTGTTGCTAGCAGAGTCCTCTTGTACTTCAAGAGGACTTGCCCATTTTTGTGACTACATAATATTCCATGGTGTATATGTAGCACATTTTCTTTATTCAGCCTGTCGTTAACAGGCATTTAGGTTCATTCCATGTCTTAGCTATTGTGAACAGTGCAGGATTGAACATTCACATGCATGTGTCTTTATGGTAGAATGCTTTATATTTATCTCGGTATATATTCAGTAATAGGATTGCTGGGTAGAATGGTAGTTCTGCTTTTAGCTCTTTGAGGAGTTGCCATACTGCTTTCCACAATGGTTGAACTAATTTACACTCCCACGAACAGTGTATAAGCATTCCCTTTTCTCTGCAACCTCGCTACAATCTACTATTTTTGACTTATTAATAATAGCCATTATTATTAATAGCCATTCTGACTGGTGTGAGATGGCGGTTTTCATTTACATTTCTTTGATGACACATAATTTTGAGCTTTTACTCATATGCTTGTTTGTGGCTTGTGTATCTTCTTTTGAGAAGTGTCTGTTCAAGTACTTTAAGCACTTTTTAATGGGGTGGTTTGTTTTTCTCTTGTAAATTTGTTTAAGTTCTTTATAGATACTGGATGTTCAACCTTTGTAAGATGCATAGTTTGCAAAATTTTTCTCCCATTCTGTAGGTTATCTGTTTACTCTGAAAGTTTCTCTTGCTGCACAGAAGCTTTTTAGTCTTTGCCTTTGTTGTGATTGGTTTTGGTGTCTTTGTTATGAAATTTTTGCCTGTTCCTAGGTCCAGGATGGTAATGTCTCAGTTGTCTTCTAGGGCTTTTATAGTTGAGTTTTACATTTAAATCTTTATTCCATCTTGAGTTGCTTTCTGTATATGGTATAAGGAAGGGGTCCAGCGTCAATCTTCTGCATATGGCTAGTCAGTTATCTCAGTGCCATCTATTGAATAGGGAGTCTTTTCCCATTGCTTGTTTTTGTCAGCTTTGCCGAAGATCTGACGGCTATACATGTGCAGTCTTATTTCTTGGCTCTCTATTCTGTTGCATTGGTCTATGTGCCTGTTTTTGTACCAGTACCACGCTGTTTTGGTTACTATAGCCTCATAGTATAGTGTGAAATCGGGTTGTGTAATTTCTCCAGCTTTGTTCATTTTTCTTATAAATGCCTTGAATATTGAGGCTCCTTTTTGGTTCCACATGAATTTTAAATATTTTTTTCTAGTTCTGTGAAATGTCATTAGTAGTTTGATATGAATAGCACTGAATCTGTAGATTGTTTGGGGCAAAATAGCCATTTTAGTGATATTGATTCTTCCAATCCACGAGCATGGGATGTTTTTCCATTTGCGTCTTCTCTGATTCCTTGAGCAGTATTTTTTAATTCTCAGTGTAGAGATCTTTCACCTTCTTGGTTAGCTGTTTTCCTAAGTATTTTATTTTATTGTGTGTGTGTGTGGCAATTGTGAATGATAATGCCTTTCTCATCTGGATATTAGTTTGGTTGTTGTCAGTGCATAGGAATGCTACTAATTTTTGTACATTGATTTGGTATCCTGCAACTTTGCTCAAGCTATCACCTGAAGGAGCTTTTGGACTAAGACTATGGTGTTTTCTAGAATAGAATCAGTCATCAGCAAACAGAGATAGTTTGACTTTCTCTTTTCCTGTTTGGATGCTTTCATTTCTTTCTCTTGCCTGATTGCTCTGGCTAGGACTACAAATACTATGTTGAATAGAAATGGTGAGAGAGGGCATCTTTGTCTTGTGTTGGTTTTCAAGGGGAATGCTTCCAGCTTTTGCCCAATGTTGGCTGTAGGTTTCTCATAGATGGCTCTTATTATTTTGCAGTATGTTCCTTAAATACTTAGTTTATTGAGAGTATTTAATATGAAAGAATGGTGAATTTTATCAAAAGCCTTTTCTCCATTTACTGAGAGAATCATATGGGTTTTGTCTTTGGTTCTGTATGTGTGATGAATCACATTTATTGATTTGTGTTATGTTGAAATATCCTTGCATCCCAGGGATGAAGCCTACTTGATCATGGTGGATTAGCTTTTTAATGTGCTGTTGGATTTGGTTTGCAAGTATTTTGTTGAGGATTTTTGCATCAATGTACATCAAGGATATTGGCCTGAAGTTCTCGTTGTTATTGTTGTGTCTCTGCCAGGTTTCGGTATCAAGATGATGCTGGCCTCAGAAAAATGAGTTCAGGAGAAAACCATCCTCCTCAATTTTTTGGAACAGTTTTTCTGTGGATATGGTACCAGCTCTTTTATTGTACATCTGGTAATATTTGGCTATGAATCCATTAGGTCTTAGGCTTTTTTGGTTGGTAGGTTATTTATTGCTGATTCAATTTTGGAGCTCATTATTGATCTGTTCAGGGAATTAATTTCTTTCTGGTTCAATCTTGGGAGGCTAGATGTGTCCAGTAATTTATCCATCTCTTCTAGGTTTTCTAGTTTGTGTGTGTGTAAGGTTTTTTGTAGTACTTTCTGATGGTTGTTTTTATTTCTGTGGAGTCAGTAGTAACATTCGCTTTGTCATTTCTACTTCTATTTATTTAGGTCATCTTTGTTTTCTTCTTAATTAGTGTAACTAGCGGCCTATTTATTTTAGTAATTTTTTGGGAAAAAAAAAACAACTCCTAGATTCATTGATGTTTTGAATTTATTTTTGTGTTTCAATTTCCTTCAGTTCAGCTCTGAGATTTGTTATTTCTCATTCTCTGCTAGCTTTCGGGTTGATTTGTTCTTGCATCTCTAATTCTTTCAGTTGTGAAATTTGTCTGTTAATTTGAGATTTTTCTAACTTTTTGATGTGGATATTTAGTGCTATGAATTTCTCTCTTAACATTGCTTTAGCTATGTCACAGAGATTCCAGTATGTTGTATCTTTATTCTCATTATTTTCAAAGAAGTTTTTGATTACTGCCTTAGTTTCATTATTTACCCAAAAGTCATTCAGGAGCATGTTGTTTAATTTCCATGTAATTGTGTGATTTTGAGCAATTGTCATTGTGATGACTTCAATTTCTATTGTGCTGTAGTTCAACAGTGTGTTTGGTATGATTTCAGTTCTTTTACATTTGTTGAGGATTGTTTTATGTCTAATTATGTGGTCAATTTTTGAGTATGTGTCATATGGCAATGAGAAGAATGTATATTCTGTTGTTTGGTGGGGGTTGGAGGAGGGTTTGATATGTCACAAAAGGTCTGGCAGATCCATTTGGTCCAATGCTGAGTTTAAGTCCTAAATATGATTATATGAATAAATATGTCAATTTTCTGCCTTAATGATATATAGGAGCCAACTAAAAGTGATCTCAACAGTCAAAGTTTGAACAATTATAGCAACAAAATAATTTAACTTTAGATTATAACCCAAAACATCAAGTAAATATCTGAGTCCATACTGATAAAATAAATAATTGAATATATAAATACATGGAAGAAAACAGATGAGTCTTCTGTGCAGAAAAATTCAAAATAATTTATGCAGATACTTCACCCTCAAGGAAGTGAAGCATAACTGCTCACTCCTTAAGAATTTGGGCTGTGTATGGTGACTTACTTCCAAAGAATACAGCATGTAAAGGGGAAAAAAGTAATTTTACAGTGGAGTAACCTGACTCAAACTATCTCAGCCAAGTAATCATTCACAGCAACAGTGATAAGTCTTTTTGGTGGTATGTACCTTGATACGATTTGATGAGAATGTCACTTTACCTCTGTGGTTTTTCTCCCAAAAATCCATAACCTAATTCTAATCATGAAGAAAATTAGACAAATGCCAGTTGAGGGATAATTCTACAAAATACCTGGCCAGTACTCCTCTAAACTATCCAGGTTACTGAAAACAAGGAAAGTCTGAGAAATGGTCACAGACAAGAGGAACCTAAGAAGATATAAAAACTAAGTGTAATGTAGGATCCTGGATGGTATCCTGGAACATAAAACAGTACACTAGGTAAAAACTAAAGAAACTTGTATAAAGTATGAAAATTGGTTATTAATAATGTATCATTATGGATTTATTAATTGTAACCATACTTGTTAACAATAGAGAACACTGGGTACTTGGCTTATGAGAACTTTCTACACTATCTTCACAATTTTTTCTATAAATCTAAAACTGTCCTAAGGTAAAAGTTCATTTTTATAAAATTTATTCTTAATACAGAAAACTTCTAAAGCACAGACTATCATGTTTGTTTTTGCCCCTTCATCCTTCCCCTGCTACATCTGCTGCCTGATTTACACACTCGTTTGAAGTCATATCTCACTAGGTAAGTCTCCATGGCTTACACTGCTTTATATAGATGATTTCACAGCTTTTCTTCTGTATAGGGTAATCATATCATTCACCTGTAATTTTATTAAATAAGTTTTAAGAGTCTTTTTTCAATGAACTTCTGGAAATGTGCTTTTCATGTCTGTCTAGTAATATTTTTTGTTTTGGTTATGCTATGAGGTGGTTCAGTGTGCAAGTTTTGTGCAATACACTAAAAACTGACAATACTTTCATATACTTAAAACTTCTGCACTGTGCTAATTATATTTATTATATGTGAGTTATACTAAGGGGAGTAAAATGTGATGTGCTCTAAGATTAAAACAATAAGATTATATAGCCACTTCTGTCACTTCTACTTAATAATGTTGTCCTTTTGGCCAGAGTTAAATGTCATATGTTTTTAGCAAGAATTAAGAACAGTCGGTTCCATCTTGCTTATAGTGTATATATAATAAATTAACTATCTCTGCAAGTCAAACAGCTTCCAGGCATTCTACTTTTTACATATGGAGATCTTTAGACTGTATTATGATTGGCAGAATCTCCTAGTGACACTATATTTTGTTTACTTCAATTGTAAAATCTACCTTAGAAAAACTTCATCAATGTCTTTGACTAGTATAAGGAGATGCAGTTTTACCACTGCATAATATTCTTGATTGCAAAGTATATACAATTAAGATGGTGTAATTTTCCTGATCTTATACTTAGTATGAGGCTTGATCACTTATATTAAAAACAAAGGAAGGAAAGGAAAAGGCAGAGTAAGTCATTCCATGAAGTGCATAGAATAGAGTTGGACAAATAATCACAGGTGAGATTGAAATGCCGAAGAAATTTGAGGATATATATATATATATGAGTTTATTAAGTATTAACTGACATGATCACAAGGTCCAACAATAGGCTGTCTGCATCCTGAGGAGCAAGGAAAGCCAGTCTGAGTCCCAAAACTGAAGAACTTGGTATCTAATGTTCGAGTGCAGGAAGCATCCAGCACAGGAGCAAGATGTAGACTGGGAGGCTAGACCAGTCTAGTCTTTTCATATTTTTCTGCCTGCTTTATAGTCTAGCCATGCTGGCAGCTAATTAGATGGTGCCCACCCAGATTAAGGGTGGGTCTGCCTTTCCCAGCCACTGACTCAAATGTTAACCTCCTTTGGCAACACCCTCACAGACACACCCAGGATCAATACTTTGCATCCTTCAATCCAATCAAATTAACACTCAGTATTAACCATCACAAGTCCACCCCTTGTCAACTTGGACCCATATACGTCTCCTGAGATCGTACATAATATTCAAATAAAGACAATAATAAGGTCATAATTATGCCTAATATAATACAGTTATCCTTCATACAACTGGAAATGCAACAGTCCCCATCCCAAATACTATTATATAAAGTTAACAACACTTAAATGCTGACATGAAGCCAATAAATTTATGTCACATGATAAAGGAAAACTAAAATAGAATGAAGATATTTTCTTAGTACAAGTGTACACACGCACAAACACATTTTTAACAAAAGAAGGAGGAAATATGGCAATTACAGTCCTCGTGTCTTCAACTGGTCACATGGTCACAGATAGTATTGATGACTGCCTTCTTCTATTACCCAATCTGTATTCCCTTTGCTTTCAGAAAGCACCTCCGCAGGTCGTAGTTATTCCTGGTGGAGTGACATAAACCTTCATTCCTGAAAGGTCTGGGTCATTTGTAGTCTTGCTTGGATTGGGCTGTGGTAGTTTTTCATCGACCTTAATTACAGGGCATGGTAATACTAAGAGACACCCTAATGGATCACCTATATTTCATGCACACTCTTCCTTGCCTCTGTTTTGGGGTAGTAGACTGATTTCATCTTGATAGTCTGGGTCAACCACCCCAGCCAACACTGTAACTCCCTTCTTAGCCTGTTGACTTAAAGGTAGGCAGATCACGAGGTCAGGAGATCAAGACCATCCTGGCTAACACGGTGAAACACCATCTCTACTAAAAATACAAAAATTTAGCCAGGCATGGTGGTGGGCACCTGTAGTTCCAGCTACTTGGGAGGCTGAGGCAGGAGAATGACATGAACTCAGGAGGCAGAGCTTGCAGTAGCTGAGATAGCGCCACTGCACTCCAGCCTGGGCAACAGAGTGAGACCCCGTCTCAAAACAAAACAAAACAAAACAAAACAAAAAACACAAAAGTCAAAAAAACAAACAAAACAACAACAACAAACAAAGTTAGAAGGATCCCAAAGTGTCCAAGTGGCAATCTTAACTTCCAGTTTAATGGAATAATTGTTGTGTCTCCTGGTGGCAGCGTTCCTCCCTCTGGAACTAAGACCTCTAAGCCAGAAGAAGGTAGTCATGAGAACAGGAAGCAAAAATTTTGCTAGTAGATCACTAGGGGTGATGGTGAGTTGTGCCACTGCCACTTTCACCCCTTGATTCCTGGACCCCTGAATCATGCCTATCGAAGAAACAGTATCATATATTGGACACTGACTCAGAGCATACACAGCATTCTGGAAACTTTGCCGCAGCCCTTCAAAGTATTGTTAGCCGGTTGGCATTGTAATTGTGACTTTAAAAGGCCATTCTACCGCTCTATTAATCCAGCTGCTTCTGGATGGGGAACATGGTAAAACCAGTGAATTCTATGAGTATGAGTCCACTGTCACACTTCTTTAGCCATAAAGTGAGTGCCTTGTTCAGAGGCAATGCTGTGTGGAATACTATGATGGTGGATAAGGCATTCTGTGAGTCCCTGCATGGTAGGGTTGGCAGAAGCATTGCGTGCAGGACAGGCAAACCCATATCTGGAGTAAGTCTGTATTGCAGTGAGGGCAAACTTTTGCCCTTTTCATGAAGGAAGAAGTCCAATATAATCAACTTATCACAAGGTAGCTGGCTGATCACCCTGAGGAATGGTGTCATATCGAAGCCTCAGTGTTGGTCTCTGCCTCTGGCAAATTGGGCACTCAGTAGTGGCCTTAGCCAGGTGAAGTCCATGTTTCTGAGTGGAAGTCCATGTTTCTGAGCCCATGTGTAACCTCCATCCCTGCCACCATGGCCACTTTGTTCATTAGCCAACTGGGCGATGACAGGGGTAGCTCAGTGGTGTCCACAGAAAGGGTCATCCTATCCACTTGATCATTAAAATCCTCCTCTGCTGAGGTCATGCATTGGTAAGTACTCACATGGGATAAAAATATCTTCACAGTTTTTGAACACTCAGAGAGGTCCTTCCACATACCTCTTCCCCAGATTTATTTGTCACTAATTTTCCAACCATGCTTCTTCCAAGTCCCTGACCATCAGCCAAACCATTGGCTACAGAACATGAATCAGTATATAATTGCACATCTGGCCATTTCTCCTTCCATGAAAAGTACTCAGCCAGGTGTCCTGTTCAGAGTTCTGCCCACTGGGAAGATTTCCCTTCATCACTGTCCTTCAGGTATGTCCTAGAAAGCAGCTGTAGTGCTGCAGCTGTCCACTTTTGGGTGGTGCCTGCATATCATGCAGAATCATCTGTGAACGAGGCCTTAGTTTTTTCTTCCTCTGTCAACTGATCATAGGGAACTCCCCATGAGGCCGTCGGTGCAGGCTGGGGAAGAGAAGGCAGGGTGGCAGGAGTGGAGATCGTGGGCATTTGAGCCACTTCCTCAGATAACTTACTTCTGCTTTCAGGACCTGCTTGAGCCCAATCACATATATACCACTTCCATTTGATGATGGAATGATGCTGTGCACAATCCACTTTATGGCTTGATGGGTCAGAAAGCACCCAGTTCATGATAGGCAGTTCAGATCTCATGGTGACTTAATCACCCATAGTCAAATGTTCAGTTTCCACCAAAGCCCGGTAACAGGCCAAAAACTGTCTCTCAAAAGGGAGTAGTTATCTGCAGAAGGTGGCAGGGCTTTGCTCCAAAATCCTAGGGGCCTCCACTGTGATTCACCTATGGGGGCCTGCCAGAGGCTCCAAACAGCATCCCTATTAGCCATTGACACCTGAAGCACCATTGGATTTGCTGGGTCATATGGCCCAAGTGGCAGAACAGTTGCACAGCAGCCTGGACCTGTTGCAGAGCCTTCTCCTATTCTGGACCCCACTCAAAACTGGCAGCGTTTGGGGTCACTCAATAAACGAGCAGGAGTAACACACTCAAGTGAGGAATGTGTTGCCTCCAAAATCGAAATAGTCCCACTAGGCATTGTGCCCCTTTCTTGGTTGTAGGAGGGGGAAATTACAGCAAATTATCCTTCACCTTAGAAGGAATATCTTAATAGGCCCCGCACCATTGGACCCCTAGACATTTTACTGAGGTAGAAGGTCCCTAAATTTTAGTAGGATTTATTTCCCATCCTCTGGCATGCAAATGTTTCCCCAATAAGTCCAGTGTGTTTGCTACTTTTTGCTCACTGGATCCAATAAGCATAATGTCATCAATGTAATGGACTAGTGTGATATCTTGCAGAAGGGAAAAACAATCAAGTTCTTTCTGAATGAGATCATGACACAAAGCCACAGAGTTGATATATCCCTGAGATAGGACAGTAAAGGTATATTTCTGGCCTTGTCAGCTGAAGACAAATTGCTTCTGGTAGGCCTTATGGACAAGAATGGAGAAAAAGCCATTTGCCATGTCAATGGCTGCTTACCAGGTACCAGGAGATGTGTTAATTTGCTCAAGCAATGAAAACACATCTGGTACAGCAGTTGCAATTGGAGTCACCACTTGGTTAAGCTTACAATAATCCACTGTCATTCCCCAAGATCCATCTGTCTTCTGCACAGGCCAAATGGGAAAGTTGAATGAGGATGTGGTGGGAATCACTACCCCTGCATCTTTCAATCAGGGCACTAATCTATGCAGTCCCTCCAGGGATGCAATATTGTTTTTGATTTTCTACTTTTCTAGATAGAGGCAGCTCTAATGGCTTCCATTTGGCCTTTCTCACCATAGTAGCCCTCACTCTACCAGTCAGGGAGCCAATATGGGGTTCTCCCAGCTGCTAAGTATGTCTATGTCAGTTACGCATTCTGGCACTGGGGAAATGACCACAGGATGAGTCCAGGGACTCAGTGGACCCACTGAAAGCTGGACCTGAGCTACAACTCCATTAACTGCCTAACCTCCATAAGTCCCTACTTTAACTGAAGGACCACAATAACATTTTGGGTCCCCTGGAATCAATGTCAGTTCAGAGTCAGTGTCCAGTAGTCCCCAAAACATCTGATCATTTCCCTTTACCCAATACAGTTACTCTGGTAAAAGGCCACAGGTCTCCTTGGAAAGGATGAGAGAAAGATTCACTGCATAAATTGTTGGTAGTGTAATGGGGTCTTTCCTCAAGGGGACCCAGCCTTCCCTTCATTAAAGGGGTTCTGGGTCTATAAACTGGCTCAAGTCTGGAAATTGATTACAAGGCCATGATTCTTTGTTTTGATAATTCAAATTAGTCTTTTGTCCATTTGACCTAGAAGTTATCAGCTTATATAAATTAAGTAGGAATGCAGTAGGCTTCCTATCAATTTCATTTCTAGGACCACTGTGATTCATTAGCCAATGCCAGAGCTCTACATGAGTCAGACTATTCTGATTGCCCCTTTGCCTCTGCTGTCCATTATGGTAACTATGCCCACCTTGCCTTTGATGGTTGATTTCCACCACTTGGCCCTTGCCACCTCAGAATCCAATTATTCCCATTGTATTTAAATGTTGTAGTTGAGTGACTGTGGTTCCCACTGTTAGACCTGGCATACAGAGAAAAGAAATTACAGAGCTATTCAAAGATGCAGATGCTACATCTGTTTCACTCTCACAAATCTATTTCACAAGGCATTAGTCAAGGGTATATCTTTTGGACCCTCCCAGCTAGGATGAGTAGGTCCAAAGTGACTAATTCACTCCACCATCCCATTCTCCCTAAGTCTTTTGATCCCTTCCTCTATATTAAACCAAGGGAGATCAGTCATTTCCACCTCACTCACAGTAGCCCATCTTTTAATTCACATTTCTGCTAACTAAGCAAATAAACTATTAGAACCTTTTTTTAACTCCCTGAGCTGCAACATTAAATACAGAGTCCCCACTTATTGGGCCCAAATCAATAAATTCAGCCTCATCCAACTTTATGTTCCTTCCACACTCTTAATATCTATTTCCATGCCTGTCCTCCAGATTTCTGTTTATATAAATTAGAAAACTCAAGCAGCTATTTTTGAGTGTACGGCACCTTTTCATGGGTCACACTCTCAACCTCATTTCTAGGGGCCCACCAGGACTTTAGTCTAGTTATAGGTCTAGAAACAAATAGGGTGTTGGGGGTGGGTCCTGAGGACAGTCAACATTATCTTGCCTGGCGACTGCCTCAGGGGAGGCCATCACTGTTGCCTCAGGCAGTACAAGGTTTATCTCCTCAAACAAAGGTTAAAAAGCTGATAGCAGCATAGTTCTGGGAGGGGATGTTGCCACTACTGGTTTCTTCTGGCAAAAAAGGTTCATCGGAGTTTACAAACTCTGTCGCATGCTTCAGCAGGGTTCCCCCGCACATCCCCATTCCAAGTTGCAGGGTCCCATTTTTTTCCAATCAATGCCCTCACTCTAACAGTAGACACCTGCCAAGGCTGTGCATGCACCTTGCATTGCAGGTCAGCCACTCACATGATAAGAGCTTGTGTCTGTTTTTCCACAATTTCAGCTCTTTCTCTACAGGATATAAGATTCACTCAGGGCAATTTGAGCAGATATGAGGCTCAGTATCTGCTTCTGAAGCCAGGAGTTAGAATCCCTGAGTTCATCATTTTCTTTCATCACTTTGTTCACTGAACTTAGAAACAACCAACCAGCTTTATTATGCTCCTTAGTTCCCCATATATGGTCAAAGGCATTATGTATAGAGTCACTAAACTCCTTGCCTCTTATGAGTGGTGAATCAGGAGTGTCAAATGCATTTATATTGCATAACTCTCTAAACAGTTCATGCCAAGGACTATCAGTGTTCTCCATACAATGAGAAGTAGAGTCCTTAGCATTTTGGGGTCTAATCATATTAAGAAGTCAACTCCAGAAACCCCAAAACCAAAGAAGGAACCCCATGTTTACTATTCTGTTCTTCTAAAACCACTCCTGGTACCAAAATTTGTATTAGGCAGGATTCTCTAGAGGGACAGAATTAATAGGGACATAATACATATATATGGGAGTTTATTAAGTATTAACTCGCAGGATCACAAGGCCCCACAATAGGCCATCTGCAACCTGAGGAGCAAGGAAAACCAGCCTGAGTCCCAAAATTGAAGAACTTGGAGTCTAATATTCAAGGGCAGGAAGCATCCAGCACAGGAGAAAGGTGTAGGCTGGGAGGCGAGGCCAGTCTTGTCTTTTCACGTTATTTTACCTGCTTTATATTCTAGCCACACTGGCAGCTGATTAGATGGTGCCCACCCAGATTAAGGGTGGGTCTGCCTTTCTCAGCCCTCTGACTCAAACGTTAATCTCCTTTGGCAACACCCACACAGACACACCCAGGATCAATACTTCATATCCTTCAATTCAATCAAGTTGACACTCAGTATTAACCATCACAGGGTCGCGTCTGCCAGTTCCAAAAGGAATACCAATAGCGAGATCAAAAAACAAACAAACAATGACAACAAAACTAAACCCAAAGGAAATACTATCTTGAAACTATGGGCTCATGTAGACACATGACTGGAGTTAGATAAAGTAAGTTGCTGTTAGTACCTTAGGTTGGACAATTGGATGTCCTATTGGATGACAACTGGAAGAATAGAGGCATTGGGGCTCATTTCCAGATGGGACGTGATTGTGAACCTTCCTCCCAGTTTGTTAAGAGTTGTTTGATGTTTCCAAAGTCAGTGAGCAGGGCATGCACATTGAATTGAATATTTAATATTTAGATGGGTGTGTCCAGCTGGTTAATTCTTATTATCTCTGCTGATCTGCTGATCATATAGTTGTCAGCTAATGCTTTTAGAACATAATACTGGTTTGTTTTGTTTTGTTTTTTATTATACTTTAAGTTCTAGGGTACATGTGCGCAACGTGCAGGTTTGTTACATATGTATACTTGTGACATGTTGGTGTGCTGCACCCATCAACTCAACAGCACCCATCAACTCGTCATTTGCATCAGGTATAACACCCAATGCCATCCCTCCCCCTCCCCCCTCCCCATAATAGACCCCATAATAGGTGTGTGATGTTCCCCTTCCCGAGTCCAAGTGATCTCATTGTTCAATTCCCACCTATGAGTGAGAACATGCGGTATTTGGTTTTCTCTTCTTGCGATAGTTTGCTGAGAATGATGGTTTCCAGCTGCATCCATGTCCCTACAAAGGACACAAACTCATCCTTTTTTATGGCTGCATAGTATTCCATGGTGTATATGTGCCACATTTTCTTAATCCAGTCTGTCACTGATGGACATTTGGGTTGATTCCAAGACTTTGCTATTGTGAATAGTGCCGCAATAAACATACGTGTGCATGTGTCTTTATAGCAGCATGATTTATAATCCTTTGGGTATATACCCAGTAATGGGATGGCTGGGTCATATGGGATTTCTAGTTCGAGATCCTTGAAGAATCGCCATACTGTTTTCCACAATGGTTGAACCAGTTTACAATCCCACCAACAGTGTAAAAGTGTTCCTATTTCTCCACATCCTCTCCAGCACCTGTTGTTTCCTGACTTTTTAATGATTGCCATTCTAACTGGTGTGAGATGGTATCTCATTGTGGTTTTGATTTGCATTTCTCTGATGGCCAGTGATGACGAGCATTTTTTCATGTGTCTGTTGGCTGTATGCATGTCTTCTTTTGAGAAATGTCTATTCATGTTCTTGGCCCACTTTTTGATGGGGTTGTTTGTTTTTTTCTCGTAAATTTGTTTGAGTTCTTTGTAGGTTCTGGATATTAGCGCTTTGTCAGATAAGAAGATTGCAAAAATTTTCTCCCATTCTGTAGGTTGCCTGTTCACTCTGATGGTAGTTTCTTTTGCTGTGTAGAAGCTCTTTAGTTTAATTAGATCCCATTTGTCAATTATGGCTTTTGTTGCCATTGCTTTTGGTGGTTTAGACATGAAGTCCTTGCCCATGCCTATGTCCTGAATGGTATTACCTTGGTTTTCTTCTAGGGTTTTTATGGTTTTAGGTCTAACATTTAAGTCTCTAATCCATCTTGAATTAATTTTCGTATAAGGAGTAAGGAAAGGATCCAGTTTCAGCTTTCTACTTATGGCTAGCCAATTTTACCAGCACCATTTATTAAATAGGAAATCCTTTCCCCATTTCTTGTTTTTGTCAGGTTTGTCAAAGATCAGATGGCTGTAGATGTGTGATATTATTTCTGAGGGCTCTGTTCTGTTCCATTGGTCTATATCTCTGTTTTGGTACCAGTACCATGCTGTTTTGGTTACTGTAGCCTTGTAGTACAGTTTGAAGTCAGGTAGCGTGATGCCTCCAGCTTTGTTCTTTTGACTTAGAATTTTCTTGGCAATGCACGGTCTTTTTTAGTTCCATATGAACTTTAAAGCAGTTTTTTCCAATTCTGTGAAAAAAGTCATTGGTAGCTTGATGGTGATGGCATTGAATCTATAAATTACCTTGGGCAGTATGACCATTTTCACAATATTGATTCTTCCTATCCATGAGCATGGAATGTTCTTCCATTTGTTTGTGTCCTCTTTTATTTCACTGAACAGTGGTTTGTAGTTCTCCTTGAAGAGGTCCTTTACATCCCTTGTAAGTTGGATTCCTAGGTATTTTATTGTCTTTGAAGCAATTGTGAATGGAAGTTCATTCATGATTTGGCTCTCTGTTTGTCTGTTACTGGTGTATAAGAATGCTTATGATTTTTGCACATTGATTTTGTATCCTGAGATTTTGCTGAAGTTCCTTATCAGCTTAAGGAGATTTTGGGCTGAGATGATGGGGTTTCCTAAATATACAATCATGTCATCTGCATACAGGGACAATTTGACTTCTTCTTTTCCTAACTGAATCCCCTTGATTTCTTTCTCTTGCCTGATTGCCCTAGCCAGAACTTCCAACACTATGTTGAATAGGAGTGGTGGGACGGCAGCCCTGTCTTGTGCCTGTTTTCAAAGGGAATGTTTCCAGTTTTTGCCCATTCAGTATGATATTGGCTGTGGGTTTGTCACAAATAGCTCTTACTATTTTGAGATACGTTCCATCAATATCGAATTTATTGAGAGTTTTTAGCATGAAGGGCTGTTGAATTTTGTCAAAGGCCACTTCTGCATCTATTGACATAATCATGTGGTTTTTGTCTTTGGTTCTGTTTATATGCTGGATTACATTTATTGATTTGCGTATGTTGAACCAGTTTTTCATCCCAGGGATGAAGCCCACTTGATCATGGTGGATAAGCTTTCTGATGTGCTGCTGGATTCGGTTTGCCAGTATTTTATTGAAGATTTTTGCATCGATGTTCATCCAGGATATTGGTCTAAATTTCTCTTTTTTTGCTGTGTCTCTGACAGGCTTTGGTATCAGGATGATGTTGGCCTCAGATTCGTAAAGCAAGTCCTTAGAGACTTACAAAGAGACTTAGACTCCCATACAATAATAATGGGAGACTTCAACACCCCACTGTCAACATTAGACAGATCAACGAGACAGAAAGTTAACAAGAATATCCAGGAATTGAACTCAACTCTGTACCAAGCGGACCTAATAGACATCTACAGAACTCTCCACCCCAAATCAACAGAATACACATTCTTCTCAGCACCACATCGCACTTATTCGAAAATTGACCACATCGTTGGAAGTAAATCACTCCTCAGCAAATGTAAAAGAACAGAAATTATAACAAACTGTCTCTCAGACCACAGTGCAATCAAACTAGAACTCAGGACTAAGAAACTCAATCAAAACCGCTCAACTACATGGAAACTGAACAACCTGCTCCTGAATGACTACTGGGTACATAACGAAATGAAGGCAGAAATAAAGACGTTCTTTGAAACCAATGAGAACAAAGATACAACATACTAGAATCTCTGGGACACATTTAAAGCAGTGTGCAGGGGGAAATTTATAGCACTAAATGCCCACAAGAGAAAGCAGGAAAGATCTAAAATTGACACTCTAACATCACAATTAAAAGAACTAGAGAAGCAAGAGCAAACACATTCAAAAGCTAGCAGAAGGCAAGAAATAACTAAGATCAGAGCAGAACTGAAGGAGATAGAGACACAAAAAACCCTCCAAAAAATCAATGAATCCAGGGGCTGGTTTTTTGAAAAGATCAACAAAATTGATAAACCACTAGCAAGACTAACAAAGAAGAAAAGAGAGAAGAATCAAATAGACGCAATAAAAAATGATAAAGGGGATATCACCACCGACTCCACAGAAATACAAACTACCATCAGAGAATACCATAAACACCTCTACGCAAATAAACTAGAAAAACTAGAAGAAATGGATAATATCCTGGACACTTACACTCTCCCAAGACTAAACTAGGAAGAAGTTGAATCCCTGAATAGACCAATAGCAGGCTCTGAAATTGAGGCAATAATTAATAGCCTACCAACCAAAAAAAGTCCAAGACCAGACGGATTCACAGCCGAATTCTACTGGAGGTACAAGGAGGAGCTGGTACCATTCCTTCTGAAACTATTCCAATCAATAGAAAAAGAGGGAATCCTCTCTAACTCATAATATTGTTTTTAAGCAAAGCTAATCAATGATAGCATGGCTCATTTGTAACAGTTATTTCTGGCTTCCACCCTGGTCTCAAAATTCATTTGAGATTAGTCATTCACTGCAACACATCCAAGACCTGATACTCTGCCCATAATATATTGTCTGTATGCTTTGAATATACTATGTTAAGTGATACTTCTCTGACATTTTGTGTGCTGTTTCTGATATCTAGTATTCCCTTACCACCATGTCCAATTCAAAATTTCAATCTATTCTTCAAGATTCAGTATTAGTATTATTGACTAATAGTAGCTTGCCCTGATTACACATATCTTCTTTGGTGTTCTATTCAACCTACATGATATTTATTTGTTAATCTCCAACTATGTTGTAAGATCCTCTACTAGGCAAAGATCTTTTTATCAACTGGGATGAAGATATCCTTTGGTTTTTAGTAAGTCTTTAATAGATATTTATTGACTTAAATTTAAGTATGTTTGGTGGCCTTCAAAGGAATTCTCCTGTTGTTATCTTTTGTGACGTTCCTTGATACATAATAAGTAAGTAAGTAAATGCTTACTGAACTTAATTGATGTGTATGAGATGGCCCAAAGAGCTCAGGTATGCCTCTCATTTCATAAGCATGATTATATTTCCATTCATCCATTCTCCCATCTAGTTTTATAAATAATAGCATGTAGAAGTTAAGTGCATGAGTTCTGGAGACAGGTTTCTGCCTCCACTTTTTACCCATAAGTACTCTGTGATTTAGTTTTTTCATTTGCAAAATGAAGCTACTAATAGTATCTACTTTTTATTTAGTAAGTTACAAATGTTGGCCATCATTACACAAAAGTTGGCTTGAAAAGCAATCCTTCTTCAAATTTGAGCATATAAATCAAACACTATATTCCTAATATATGCTTTATGGTACTTGGCAAGTACTTAGCACATGTGTACTGGAGCAAAAGTGCTCAATTAATAGTCGTTATCCTCTTCTTTACTACTATTACTTTAGGACAACCAACAAGAGGTTCTGTACAATGACATGAAAAGCTCTGCCATAGACATATTACCAAATGGAAACATAGCATCTGTTTTCCAACAAATATGTACATCCATTGTTTGCTCCCAAGCACTACATATTTGATTGGATGAAAGACGGTGGAAATAAGGCTCTTTGACTAAATGAGGACGCATTCCAAATACACATTTTTCACAAAATCATTTTGATTAATTCTTATACATTGTTTTCAAAACCTACCCTCTTCTGAGCATTAATAGTGATATACTTTCACATCCTAACTCTCTACCAAATAGACTGGATAAAGCAGTAATTTCCTACTGACAAGAAATGAGTTGGTGGATAGTGCAGTGAACTAGCAACTATAAGTAATGGGGAAAAGATGGGGAAAATGTTGTTCCTGTCTTAAAAAGAGCCTAATTCTTAAGTTTCACCATACACAGGTAAAATAATGAAGTTAGCACAAATATGAAAATATGAAATAAGTAATATATTAATAATATAAATTATATTTACAGGTATATCATTAATACATCTTAGAAATATGGACATAAATTGCTAATATCTAGTATCTATTTCCTGTTGAAAATACTCAACATTTTTCCTTTCAAATAAAATATAATTTAAATAAAAAGTAAAACAAAACCCAACATAGTAGTTATATCCTGTACAACTGAGGATAGCTTAAAATTGTGGGCAGCTTAGTTCTTGAATTAATTAAGCTAAGAAGGTCAACCTGATCATCAGGAACATTATTTGTGAGAGATGAGGATTTAAGTATCATTACTTTCTTACAGAAACAGTAGAAAATTGGAATCTAAAAAGGAAACCCTATCAAGAGCATACCATTAGCATTTAACTGAGTTAGGTATAGAAATCAGAGTGCAAATATATATCCTGATAACACATACAATCAAGAAGAATACTTAATCTATTTTTATGACTTTTCACATTCAGGTATGATAGGAAGCAGAGCTAATTATCTATATATCTGTATCATACATTTTGTATACTACCCTTGATAGCTATTTGTGAGTAGTGCCTATGACACAGATCATTTTAATTTTACAATATTCAGGAATAACTTCTGGATGGGCACAGTGGCTCACACCTGTAATTCCAGTACTTTCAGAGGCCAAGGCAAGCGGATCACCTGAGGTCAAGAATTCGAGACCAGCAGGGCCAACATGGCAAAATCCCATCTCTACTAAAAATGCAAAGAATTAGCTGGGCGTAGTAGCAGGCACATGTAATCCTAGCTCCTCAGGGGGCGGACGCAGGAGAATCATTTGAACCCAGGTTGCAGAGGCTGCAGTGAGCCAAGATTGCACCATTGCACTCCAGCCTGGGCAACAAGAGTGAAACTCCATCACACACACACACACACACACACACACACACACACACACAAAGGTAGCATGTGCCTGTACTCCCAGCTACTCTGGGAGGCTGAGATGGGAGGATCACTTGAGCCCAGGAGGTTGAGGCTGCGGTGAGTGTGCTCAAGCCACTGCACTCCAGACTGGGCAACAGAGTGAAAACTTGTCTCAAATAAAAGGAATAGTTTCCTGTATATAATGACCAGTTATGGATACTATAGAAAAATAAGATAATGGAATAACAAATGATTGTTTTAGAATGTCACTAATTCACTTACAGTAATGATCTAGGTTTTCCTTTAAAAGATATAAATATGTTTAAACCTACTAACTTCTATTTTGGAAGCCATTACTAATATTCTTCATGAATAGTTTCTCCTGACCCATATAATACGTCATAGTAAACTTCAATGGAATAAGCACAAAATTGTGTTTATTTCATGAATGATTATACTTAATAAAAAATACATTATTTAGTTTGAATCAATTGAATGACAGAAGTTATGGTCTAGGAACAAGAATTATGAAATAATAAGAATAGTTCATTTTAATATTCTCTTGAGTCTAAAGTTGTTCAACCCATATGTTCTACTCTGACCTCATGATTTTTGAAGCATCGTTGAAGCACAACACATTTTATTACTAATAAGCATATTGTATTTGGATAAAAGCAATCAAATAGCAAAGTTACAAATTAATAAAGTAAAGGGATAAGTTAAAAGTAGTAGAATAGAATAATCTGAATTTGGAAATCATATAAATATAGGAAATCTAACAGGTGTTAAATTGTAGTTTTAAAATTTTCAATATAATATTGAAACAGTATCCATGAGACATTTTATTACAGGCAAAATACAGGGGAAACAAGATCCAAGTTGTGGAAGAATTTCCTTTTAAATACAACTTTTTGAGTAAAATAAAAGTATAATTTAGAAAATAATGTGCATATATTCTGCAGCGTTAAAAAATGTCCATTTTGAAATTACATACAATTATCAGTTCACTTGTGGGTAGTCACTGAGATCCCTTTCTGAATAGTGTTTGCAAAAGGCAAGGTTATACTTTAACAAGATATTAAAAGTATTTGTGAATTTTTAAATGAAGGACTGTGTATTACTTTAGAGTTTTTAATATTGCTTCAGACATACAGAAAATCATAAGAGGCACAAGATCCAACACTATTAATGCTAACTTTGACCATTTAGTATATGCTGAATCCACTTTTGTCCACTATGAAGTTACTGTTTTCTTAATTGAAATAACTATGTAATTTATGTGGACATAATTTGAGTATAATTTGTAGTGAGATACATTATGCCTACATTCTGTTCCTCAAATTTTTACTCATTGATTCTAGCGCAAGTTGATGATTTCCAACTCCACCATGTCTCTCCAATCGTTAGTTGGAGTTCCACTGTAAGGAATAACTTCTCTTACTTATCTATTTATTTACTTATTTATTTATGTATCATATGGACTTACGTATCCTTATTTTGTTCAATCAAAATTTATAATATATTAGTATCACTATTTATTTACTATCAGTCCCCAATGTTCTTTTAGCAGTTAATTAATTGGTGTTGCAAGAAGATGTTGTGTACTCATCTTGTATTTTTTCCACCAAAGCATTAAGAGTCAAACATTTTTCCAAGTATCCTGGTTTATTTCACTGGAAAACAGTATTTAGAAAACAAAATCTATGCATTGACAGAGCTAGGAAATTCATGTAAGTGTGAATATGTTTATGCCACATATATAGATATCTATATATAATATAAAATATATAATGTGTATATATATGAATATGTGTATCATCTGTTTTAAATATATATGAAATTAGTTTATATTAATATTTTCAATTATAATATAATGCTACAGGGTACATTCTAGTCTTCCTTCTTTCTCTATTTGAAACTTGGTTCCTCAACAGAAAAGCCTGCCTTCCATTATGCTGAATGTATTTACTTATTTACTAATACTTAGAACACATAGAAGGATCCTTCAGAATTGCTAATCCATACCACTGTGAAAAGCAAGTTTACTATTCACAAGGTTTAATGTTTATTTTAATTCATTGGGAAAAATTGTATAAATTAAAATTGACAATCATAAGTGTAAAATTCTATGAATTTCAAAAGTACATGTACTCATAGAACTCATATTCTTGTCAAAATTTAGAATATGTCATAGAGAATAGTGAAGTAATACAGTATATATTCTTTGGTGTTTGACTTCTTTTACTCTGTATAATGTTGCTAAAATTTGTCCAGAAAGTCTGATGTATTAGGAGTTTGTTCCATTTTATTGCTGATCAGTATTCTTTTGTGTAAGTACAACTCATTAATTCATTCTCCTTTTAATGGACATTTGGGTTGTTTACAGCATTTGGCTTTTATGAATAAAAATGCCAAAATCATTCTTTTAAAAGTCTTTTGTAGACATATGTTTCAACTTCTCTTGGAAAATACCTAAGAGTGGAGTTACTGGGTCATATGGTAGGTGTAAGTTTAACTTTGTAAGAAACTGCTACAATTTTCCCCTAACTGGCTGTACCATTTGTGCTTTTAGCAGCAATGTGTGAGTATTCCATTTGCTTCAAATACTCAGTGACATTTGGTATTTTCATTTTTAAAATTTCAGTAATTTGAGTGGCTGTATGTAACATTTCATAATGGCTGTAATTTGTATTTCCCCAAAGTATTAGTCATTTTTATACATTTTATTTTTGTATAGTAATTGTTTACTGTGCCCTAAGAATGTTTTCTCTTCCACACGTTGCCAAGATAATCTCTTTTGTTTGCCTTAAGAACCATTATGATTTTAACTTTAGAATTTAGATTATGATATCTCTCAAATTAATTTTTACGTTTGGTGTTGGGTAAAGTTTGAGCTTCATGTTTTTCCATATGGATATTCAGTTGATCTAGATTCATTTGTTGGAAAAAAAAAAAAAAAACTTTCTCCAATGATTTGCTTTGATGCCTTTGTGGAAATTCAATTGTGCTATATAAGTGTGGATCTATTTTGGAAGTCTCTAGTTTATTCTATTGATGCAATTATCTACCATTAAGGAAAAGTCAAGCTGTCTTAATTACGGTAGATTTATAGCATATTTTGAAATTGGATTGTGTGTAAGTCCTCCACCTTTCTTTTCCCAAGAATTTTTGGCTATGCTAGGTATTTTGCATTTCCAAATACATTTTGAATCAGCTTTTATATTTCTACAGGAAAACCTGTTGTTACTTGCATTGAGATAGTGATCAATCTATATATCAATTGAAGAAGAGTCCAGAATAAACACTTAATTTTGAAACCTCTAATCTACAAACATGTTGTATCTCTCCATTGATTAAGACTTTTGTTAATTTCTCTGAACAATATTTTGTCGTTTTCAGTGTAGAGGCTTTACAGTCTTTTGTTAAATTTTTTACTAGGGGTTTCAAGTTTTAAAACATTATTTTATACAGGATTGATTTTTAAATTCATTTTCTAGTTGTATGCAGTTAATATATTAATCCTGTACTCTGAAATTCTGCTAAATTCACCTACTGGTTCTAGCAGTTGTTTTAAAAATTCCTTGTGATTTTCTATGTAAACAATTATGTTATCTGCAAGTAGAGACAGATTTAATTTTTTCTTTCCAAACTTTATGTGTATTTTTTTTCTTGCCTTTTTGGCACGATGTGAAATGGTAGTGGTAAAAGCAGACATCTTTACCTTATTACTAATTTTTATAGAAAATCACTCAATATCATATTATGCATGATATTAGGTTTTAAGTATGCCTTTTATAATATTGAGAAAATACATTCTCTTTATCTATTCAGAGGATTCCAAGTTATTTCTGTTTCAGTCTGTTTATATAGTAAATTAAAATAATTGATTTTCAAATGTTAAAATATCTTTTCATGGCTTTAAGAAACCCCATTTGCTCAGTAGGATCCTTTTGATATGTTACTGGCTTCATTTTGCTAACAGTTTGTTAGGAATTTTTACATCTTTATTTGTGACGAATATTAGTCTTTTCTTTTTTGTAAGTTTTTGGTCATGTTTTGGGTAATTCTGGCCTCATAAAATAAGTTTGGAGGTGTTCTATAACTATTTTTTAAAAATCATGTAAGCTTTGTATTTCTAAATTTCTTAGCAGAATTTAAATTAAGCAGTAGAAACATCCAGGCCTTGAGTTATTTTATGAAAAAGTTTTATTTTATATATTTTTAAAATAATATATTCTACTTTTCGCTGAGTAAGTGGGCTGTTGAGATTTTCTATTTCATCTTGTTAGTTTTTGGAAATTGTGTTTTCTCAGGAACTCATGCATTTCATTACAGGTGTCAAGTGTATTCAATAAAGCCATTAATAAATTCCCATATTATTCTTTTACTGTCTGTAAAATCTGTAGTAAAATCCTGTTTTTTACATCACATTAGTAATTTGGGTTTTTCTATAATTTTTTGATCAGTCTTTTATCAATATTTCATCAGTTTTATGTCTTTTTAAAGAATCAGTTTTGGTTTTGGTAATTTTGTTTATTTCTGCTTGTTATTATTTTCTTCATTCTATGTATTTTGGATCTAATTTGTTCACCTTTCTTTAAAATGACAATGAAAACTTAGGTCATTTATTTTAAACACTTAATCTCTTCACATAAAAGCCATCCACTTTATTTTTAAGCATTGCTTTAGGTACTTCTCCAACAGTTAATATATCATATTTGATAAAATACATCAACTTGACAGTTTATTTCTAGATATTTCTTGTTATTGATTTTTGTATTTACATTTGTTATGGCCAGGTAGTATACTTTGTACCAGCATAGAGTCTAACTAGGTAAATTGTTCATAAGCACTTAAAACTATGTATATTCTGTAGCTGTTGTGTGAGTATTTTGTAAAACCAATTAGGTCATGAAGGTAGATAGTACTTTTCAGATTTTCTCTATGACATTTTTGGTCTAGTTTTTTGTTGTTGTTTTTCGATTACTGAGAGAGGGGTGTTAAAATTTTCAACTGTGTCTTTTGATTTGCCTTTCTTCCTTTAGTTCTGTCAGATTTTCTTTTACATACTTTGCAGCTCTGTTCTTAAGCACATCACTTATTATTGCTATGTTCTTGATGAATTGACCCTTTTAATCTAACCTCTGTATCTCTGTAGTAAGCCTTGTTTAAAACAAGTATATTTTCTCTGATATTAGTATTTCATGTTTCAACTTCCTTATGTTTACATGTGATGCACCTATTGTATTGTTTGATACACCTATTGTATTGTTGTTCTTTTACTTTCAGCCTATCTGTGCCTTATATTTTAAATTCACTTCCTTAACCAATAATATAGAGTTGAATCATGCTTTTTCATAGTCTTATAATTTCTGCCTTTTAATTTAACATTATTTAACTTACACCTATCATTTTGTTATGCATTTTTCAGTTTCCCAATTATATATTTTTAATTCTTTATCCTTTTCCTTCTTTGTTTTGCTTCTTGTTTTAAATACTTAGTATTATATTTCCTCTATTGATTTTGTAGCTATAACACTTAGCACTACTTTTTTAGGTTATTACTATAGGGATTATAATATGCATAAGTCAAAATATATTTAGGGTTAATATTGAACTACTTTATACAAAATATATGAGCCTTTGAACAATGGGTTTATACCTTATTCTTGTTTTCTTTGTATTTTTTTCTTATATATCTCTACATACATTATTAAGTTCACAATAAAATATTCCACTTCATTTTAAATAGTTTTGTGGAGGGGCCAAGATGGCCGAATAGAAACAGCTCTGGTCTATAGCTCCCAGCGAGACTAACAGAGAAGGTGGGTGATTTCTGCATTTCCAACTGAGGTACCCAGTTCATCTCAATGGGACTGGGCAGGCGGTGGGCGCAACCCACAGAGAGTGAGCAGAAGCAGGGTGGGGTATCGCTTCATGCGGGAAATGGATGGAGCAGGGCACCTTTCTCCCACAGCCCAGGAAAGTGGTGAGGGACTGTGCTACCCAGCAGGAATACTACACTTTTCCTAGGGATTTTTGCAATCCGTGGATCAGGAGATTCCCTAGTGAGCCTACACCACCAGGGTCACAGGTTTCAAGCACAAAACTGGGCGACTGTTTGGGCAGACACTGAGCTGCAGGAGTTTTTTCATACTTCAGCAGCGCCTGGAACTCCAGTGAGACAGAACTGTCCTCTCCCCTGGAAATGGGGCTGAAGCCAGGGAGTCAAGCAATCTCGCTCAGTGGGTTCCATTCTCACAGAGCCCAGCAAGCCAAGAACCACCAGCCTGAAATTTCCACTGCTAGCACAGCAGTCTGGAGTCTGCCTGGGATGACTGACGTTGGGATGGGGGAGGGAGGCACGAACACCATTACTGTGGCTTTAGTAGGCGGTTTTCTTATGACAGCGCTAATAAGACTAGGAGGTTTGGACTAGGCATAATTCACCACAGTGCAGCAAAACGGTTGTGGCCAAAGTGGTTCTCCAGATCCCTACTCTCCAGAAAGGGCAGTAACTCCAGTCAGGGGCTTACAGACAGAAGTCTCATCTCCCTGGGACAGAACACCTGTGGGGAGGGGCAGCTGTGGTCTCAGGTTCAATGGACTTAATCTTTCCTGCCTGCCTGCCGGCTCTGAAGAGAGTGGCTCATCCTGACAACGGGGATTCTCCCAGCACAGCACACCAGCTCTGCTAAGGGACAGATTGCTTCCTCAAGAAGGTCCCTGACCCCATGCCTCCTGACTGGGAAAGACCTCCCAACAGGGGTCGACTGACACCTCATACAGGAAAGATCTGGCTGGCATCTTGATGGTGCCCCTCTGGGACAAAGCTTCCAGAGGAAGGAGCAGACAGCAATCTTTGCTGTTCTGCAGCCTCCACTGGTGATATCCAGGAGAACGGAGTCTGGAGTGGACCCCCAGCAAACTGCAGCAGACCTGCAGAAGGGGGGCCTGAGTGTTGGAAGAAAAACTAACAAACAGAAATCAACAACAAAAACAACATGAACAAAAAAAGACTCCACCGACAAAAACCCCATCCAAAGTTCATCAGCCTCAAAGACCAAAAGTAGGTAAGTCCAAGAAGATGGGGAAAAACCAACGCAAACACACTGAAAAATCCAAACCCAAAATGCCTCTTCTCCTTTAAATAATTGCAACACCTCTTCAACAAGGGCACAGAACTGAACAGAGGATTTGTCCATTTGAGATGGACAAATTGACAGAAGTAGGCTTCAGGAGGTGAGTAATAACAATCTCCTCCGAGCTAAAAGAGCATGTTCTAACCCAATGCAAATAAGCTAAGAACCTTGCAAAAAGGTAACTGAAGCTGCTAACTAGAATAACCAGTTTAGAGAGGAACTTAAATGATCTGGTGGAGCTGAAAAACACAGCACGAGAACTTTGTGAAGCATATACAAGTATTGATAGCCAAATCGATCAAGCAGAAAAAAGTATATCACAGATTGAAGACCGTCTTGTTGAAATAAGGCATGCAGACAAGATTAGAGAAAACAGAATGAAGAGGAACAAACAAAACCTCTGAGAAACATGGGACTATGTAAAAAGACTGAACCTACTATTGATTGGAATACCTGAAAGAGATGGGGAAAATGGAACCAAACTGGAAAACACACTTCAGGATGTTATCCAGGAGAACTTCACCAACCTAGCAAGACAGGCCAACATTCAAATTCAGGAAGTACGGAGAACACCACTAAGATACTCCATGAGAAAATCAACCCCAAGACACATAATCATCCAGTTCCTCAAGGTCGAAATGAAGGAAAAAATGTTAACGGTAGCCAGAGAGAAAGGCCAGGTCATCTACAAAGAGAAGCCAATCAGACTAACAGCAGATCTCTCAGCAGAAATCCTACAAGCCAGAAGAGTGGGGGCCAATGTTCAACATTGTTAAAGAAAAGAATTTTCAACCCAGAATTTCATATCCAGCCAAACTAAGCTGGATAAGTGAAGGAGAAATAAAATCTTTTTCCAGACAAACAAATGCTGAGGGATTTCATCACCATCAGGCCTGCCTTGCAAGAGCTCCTGAAGGAAGTAGCAAATATGGAAAGGAAAAACTGCTACCAGCCACTGCAAAAATACACCAAAATATAAAGACCAACGACACTATGAAGAAATTGCATCAACTATTGTGCAAAATAACCAGCTAGCATCATGATGACATGATCAAATTCACACATAACAATATTAACCTTAAAAGTAAACGGGCAAAATGCCCCAATTAAAAGACACAAACTGGCAAATGAGATAAAGAGTCAAGAACCATTGGTGTGCTGTATTCAGGAGAACCATCTCACATGCAAAGAAACACATGGGATTAAAATAAAGGGATGGAGGAAAATTTACCAAGCAAATGGAAAGCAGAAAAAGCAGGAGTTGCAATCCTAGTCTCTGACAAAACAAACTTTAAATCATCAAAGATAAAAAAGACAAAGAAAGGCATTACATAATGGTAAAGGGATCAATGCAACAAGAAGAGCTAACTATTCTAAATATACATGCACCCAATATAGGAGCACCAGGATTCATAAAACAAGTTCTTAGAGACCTACAAAGAGAGGCAGAGTCCCACACAACACCCCACTGTCAATATTAGACAGATCAACAAGACAGAAAATTAACAAAGATATTCAAGACTTGAACTCAGCTCTGGATCAAGTGGACCTAATAGACATCTACAGAACTCTCCACCCCCAAATCAGTAGAATATACATTCTTCTCAGTGCCACATGGCACTTATTCTAAAATTGACCACATAATTGGAAGTAAAACACTCCTCAGCAAATGCAAACGAACAGAAATCATAACAGTCACTTAGACCACAGTGCAATCAAATTAGAACTCAGGATTAAGAAACTCAGTAAAAACCACACAACTACATGGCAATTGAACAACCTGCCCCTGAATGATTCTTAGATAAATAATGAAATTAAGGCAGAAATCAAGAAGTTCTTTGAAACCAATAAGAACAAAGGACAACACACCAGAATCTCTGGGACACAGCTAAAGCAGTGTTAAGAGGGACACTTACAGCACTAAATACCCACAAAAAAGCTAGAAAGATCTCAAATTGACACCTTAATATCACAATTAAAAGAATTAGAGATGCAAGAGCAAATAAACCCAAAAGCTAGCAGAAGACAAGAAATAGCTAAGATCAGAGTAGAACTGAGGGAGATAGAGATATTAAAAACTCTCCAAAAAATCAATTAATCCAAGCGCTGGTTTTATGAAAAGCTAACAAAATAGGTCACTAGCTAGAGTAATAAAGAAGAAAAGAGAGAAGAATCAAATAGACACAATAAAAAATGATAAGAGGGATATCACCATTGACCCTACAGAAATACAAACTACCATCAGCCAATACTGTAAACAATTCTACACAAAAAATCTAGAAAATCTAGAGGAAATTGATAAATTTCTGGACACATACACCCTCTGAAGACTAAACCAGAATGAAATCAAATCGCTGAATAGACCAATAACAAGTTCTGATATTGAAGCAGTAATTAACCTACCAACCAAATAAAGCCCAGGACCAGAAAGATTCACAGTTGAATTCTACCAGAGGTACAAAGAGGAGCTGGTACCATTCCTTATGAAACTATTCCAAAAATTTGAAAAGGAGGGACTATTCCCTCCCTCCTGATTTCATAAGGCCAGAATCATCCTGATACCAAAACCTGGCAGAGACACAACAAAAAAAGAAAACTTCAGGCCAATATCCCTGATGAACATTGATGAAAAAATCCTCAATAAAATACTGGCAAACTGAAACCAGCAGCACGTCAAAAAGCTTATTTACCACAATCAAGTCGGATCCATCTGTAAAATGCAAGGCTGCTTCAACATAGGCAAATCAATAAAAGTAATCAATCACATAAACCGAACCAATGACAAAAACCAAATGATTATCTCAATAGATGCGTAAAAGGCCTTCAATAAAATTAAACATCACTTTATGTTAAAAGCTCTCAATGAAGTAGGTGCTGATAGAACATATCTCAAAATAATAAGAGCTATTTATGATAAACCCACAGCCAATATCATAGTGAATGGGCAAAAGCTGGAAACATTTCCTTTGAAAACTGGCACAAGACAAGAATGCCCTCTCTCACCACTCCTATTCAACATAATATTGGAAGTTTTGGCCAGGACAATCCAGGCAAGAGAAAGAAATAAAGCATATTCAAATAGGAAGACAGGAAGTCAAATTGGCTCTCTTTGCAGATGGCATGATTGTATATTTAGAAAACCCTATCATCTCAGCTCAAAAACTCCTTACGCTGATAAGCAACTTCAGCAAAATCTCAGGATACAAAATCAATGTGCGAAAAATCACAAGCATTCCTATATACCAACAATAGACAAGCAGAGAGCCAAATCATGAACTCCCATTCACAACTTCTACAAAGAGAAAAAAATACCTAGGAATACACCCAACAAGGGATATGAAGGACCTCTTCAAGGAAAACTACAAACCACTGCTCAAGGAAATAAGAAAGGACACAAATCAATAGAAAAAACACTGCATCCTCATGGACAGAAAGAATCAATATCGTGAAAATTGCCATACTGCCCAAAGTAATTCATAGATCCTATGCTCTTCCCATCAAACTACCATTGAAATTCTTTACAGAATTAGAAAAAAAAAAAAAAAAACTATTTTAAATTTTAAATGTAACCAAAAAAGAGCCTGTACAGCCAAGACAATCCTAAGCAAAAAGAACAAAGCTAGAGGCATCACTCAACTCAACTTCAAACTATCCTATACAAAGCTATAATAACAGAATCAGCATGGTACTGGTACCAAAGCAGACATATAGACCAATGGAAAAGAACAGAGATCTCAGAAATAATATCACACATCTAGACCCATCTGATCTTCAACAAACCTGAAAAATACAAGCAATGGGGAAAGGATTTTCTATTTAATAAATGGTGCTGGGAAAACTGGTTAGCCACATGCATAAAACTGAAACTGGACCCCTTTCTTACACTTTATACAAAAATTATCTCAAGATGGATTACAGACTTAAATGTAAAACCCAAAACCATAAAAACCCTAGCAGAAATCCTAAGTAATGCCATTTAGGGTATAGGTATGGGCAAAGATTTCATGACTAAAATGCCAAAAGTAATGGCAACAAAAGCCAAAATTGACACATGGGATCTAGCTGAACTAAAGAGCTTCTGCTCAGCAAAAGAAACTATCATCAGCGTCAACAGGCAAACTACAGAATAGGAGAAAATTTTTGCAATCTACCCATCTGACAAAGGTCTTATGTCTAGGATCTACAAGGAACTTAAACAAATTTACACGAAAAGCCAAACATCCCCATCAAAAAGTGGGCAAAGTATATGAGCAGAGACTTCTCAAAAGAAGACATTTATGCAGACAACAAACATGAAAAGAAGCTCAACACCAATGATCACTAAAGAAATGCAAATCAAAACCACAATGAGATACCATCTCATGCCAGTCAGAATGGAGATTATTAAGAAATCAAAAAAACAATAGATGCTGGTGAGGTTGTGGAGCAATAGGAACACTTGTATACTGTTGCTGGGAATGTAAATTATTTCAACCATTGTGGAAGACACTGTGGCGATTCCTCAAGGATCTAGAACCAGAAATATCATTTGACCCAGGAATCCCATTACTGGGTATATACCCAAAGGAATATAAATCATTCTACTATAAAGACACATGCATATGTATATTTATTGCAACACTATTTACAATAGCAAAGACATGGAACCAACCCAAATGCCAAACAATGATAGACTGAATAAACAAAATGTGACACATATATACCATGGAATACTATGCAGCCATAAAAAGGAATGAGATCATATCCTTCGTAGGACATGGATGAAACTGGAAGCCATCATCCTCAGCAAACTAACACAGGAACAGAAAACCAAACACTGTGTATTCTCACTCTTAAGTGGGAGTTGAACAATGAGAACACATGGACACGAGGAGGGAAACAACACATAGCAGGGAGGGCCTGTCACGGGGTGGGGTGGGGTGGGAGGCAGGGGGAGGGAGAGCATTAAGACAAATAGCTAATGCATGTGGGGCTTAAAACCTAGATGACAGGCTGATAGGTGCAGCAAACCACCATGGCACATGAATATGTAACATGCCTGCACATTCTGCACATGTTTCCTGGAACTTAAAGCAAAATTTAAAAATAATAATAATTTTGCTTTTAAAACAAAATTTTACTTTTAAAATTTAAAAGGGAATATATAATTTTTGATATTGTGTTTCGTGTACTTTTTTGGGATTTACCAACTCTTTAGAGTTTCCATCTTTCGTCAATTTGCTTCAGCTTGAGGAACCTTTCTTTAGCATTTCTTATTTTAAAAAAAGGTCTGTTGACAATGGTTTTACTTAGGTTTTGTTTATCTAAAAATGTATTTATTTTGCCTTTGCTTTTGAACATTTTCACTGCATATAGAATTTGGGGTTGACAGTTATGTGTTGAACAATGTTCCTTCATCTTTCTCCCTTTAATTTTCTTTGATGAGAAGCCTCATACCTTTTGCGTAGCTATTTCATTTTTGTCATGTGTTATTTTCTCTGAATATTTCCAAGATCTTCAATTACCTTTCATTCTAATCAGTTTTAATGTTACTTATTTATTATTCTGTTTAAAGTTGATGGAGCTTTTGGATCTCCAAGCTGTTGTTTGCCAAATTGGAAAATTTGCCACCATTATTTCTTCAAACATTTTTCTGTCTTTTTCTAGGACTCTAATTGCCCATGTGTTAGATTATTTGTTATTGTCCCAGGTCAATAAGACTTTGGGTTTTTTTTTTTTTTTTTCTATTTTTATTTACCCCAATTGTTCCTCAGATTGCATAATTTCTATTGTCCTCTTTTAAAGTTACCAACTCTTTTTTCTGCTGCCCTAAAATTACTGTTACGTCCTTTCAGTAAACTCATTTCATGTCAAAAACTTCAATTTAGTTTTTTTAATAGCTTCCACTTCTCTGTCAAAATTTCCTATCCATTTATTCATTATGACTACATTTTCTTTTAAAGATGTGACTTAAGGCTTTGCTATGACTTTATAACAGTTACTTTAACATATTTTTGTTCTTGTTGTTGTTTGCCTGTGTTTGCTAATTTCATGTCTGGGCTTGTCAAAGTCCTTTCTATTGAGTGCCTTTTTCTTGGTCGGAGGAAACTTTTTCTTTTCTTTTTTTTTTTTTTTTTTTTTTTTTTTAATGGACTAGTAATATTTTATTGTTTGCTGGGCATTGTGGATTCTACATAGCCGAAGGTCTGTATTTGGTATTCTTTCTTCAATGAGTACTGTTTTTTTGTTTTGTTTTGTTTTGTTTTTGGCATTCACTTATTTTATAGAAAGGTGTGCCTCCTGTCACTATGAAATCCCCAGGCTCCATTCAAATCACAGGCTTCCAGCAGGTGTTCTGTTCCAGGCCTTGTAAAATCTCACTCTAGTCATGTTCTGCATTGTATTCAGGCAGATATTTGATGGAGGACTTAACACAGAATTGGGGAAGTGTATTCCTGCACAGCTCACTTTTCTCTAATAGCCTACCCAACAAATGTCAGCAGTCCAAGTATCACCAAACTCCAGTGTTTGCCTCCAAAGTTCAGTGAAAGCACTATACTTCTGAGTTTAGTTTTGACTCTATCTTTCCACACATATGCCCAGATAGTGCCTACAATGTGCTCAGGCACAAAGCTAGACCAATTGTGAATCTCATCACTTGCAGTTCCCATTTGTCAGGGATCGCAGCCCTATACTGTATGCTATCCAGTGTCTGAAAATTGTGTTATTATATATTTAGCTAGTTTTACTTTTATTAAAAGCATAGGGCTAATTTCAGTACTAGTTACTCTGTTATGGCCAGTAATGAAAAGCCATGTATTACTCCCTCTAAACAAATATATTTTTGCCTAGTAATTAATATAAGTTTTTGTAAAACATCAAGGTTTAATAATAAAAATGCAAAAATATTAAATAAAAAGCATAAATAGAAGGAAAATATGTTAGTACCAGAGTCACAGTTCTGCAACAACTTGGAAATTTTACTAATGGTGGCATGGATTACTGTGTTTCTAACCTGGGCTCTCTAAATGAGCACTTTTAAACTTAATAGGAATTCAATCTTTTGTGGATATTTTAAAAATAATTTTCTTTTAGTATATTTTTATACTTAATTTGAACCATTCCATTATTTAGTACATTAATAGTGTTATGTATAGTGTGAACTGGTTGTACTTGTATTTTAGATTTTTTGGCATATCTCAATGTTTCATCAAATGCCAGTCAAATGTGCCAGCACTATTTATGAATTACTCCTTTTCCCTAAGTTTGAAGTAATAATTAATTTAATACATCTTTGTTAGGTACTTGTTATGCTCAAAGTATTGTTCAAGTATATTAGTGAACAAACACCAAAAACCCTATTTTGTAGATCATTACATGGTAATGGATGGAAACAGACCATAAACAAGGAACTCAAATAATTTATTAAGTGATGAAAAAGAAGACGTAGATGAGTCCCAACATTAAATAGCATGGTTAAAATAACCCTCATTGGAAGATGACTTTTAGGATCATGTCTGAATTTACTCTTCCATGAATCATCTATTCACATAATTGATCTCTTTTTTTTAATTATTATAGGTGTGTGTTTTATATTTGATATCTAGTCATACAAATCCTTTATAATTTTGCCATATTTTGAATGTTTTTTGATATAACCGTTCTTTTTCTCTTCTATTCGATTTTTAGAATCACAATAAAGTTCTGAAAATCTCTTTGGATAATAATTGGATTTGCATTATGCATAAACTAATTTGAGAAAAATTTACATCTTTATTCAGTCTTCCACTATGAGAATATAGAAAGTATATCCATTTTTATAAGTATTTATATATCTATTGGTAAGATTTTTTTGCTTTCCTCTTTGATACACATTTCCATTTAAGTTTATTTCCAGGTATAGTTTTGGCTGCTGTTTAAAATATGATCCTTTGCTCCCTATTTAATTTTCAATTTGGATGCAGAAAATGTATTAGGTGACCATTTCAATTTAACATTTCTAATACATTTATTAATTAATGTTTTTGGCTTTGCAAAATCATAGAAATAGAAACAACACTTTATTTTCCTTTCTTTTCATTCTCTCTCTTTCTGTTTTATGAGCTAATTGTTGTTCATCTATTTTCTTGTTTTATTATATGAACTAATTTGGAGCACAATGTCAAAGAAATAGTGTTGACTTTTGGAATCCCTAGTGTTGACTTTTGGAATCCCTATCTTTTCTTAATTGAAAGGACTTGTTAAAATTTTTGCAATCTATCTGTATGACAAAGGGCTAATATCCAGAATCTACAAAGAACTTAAACAAATTTACAAGAAAAAACAAACAACCCTATCAAAAAGTGGGTGGATAATATGAACAGACATTTCTCAAACAAAGACATTTATGCAGACAACAAACATATGAAAAAATGCTCATCAGCACTGGTCATTAGAGAAATGCAAATCAAAACCACAATGAGATACTATCTCTCGCCAGTTAGAATGGCGATCGTTAAAAAGTCTGGAAACAACAGATGCTGGATAGGATGTGGAGAAATAGGAACACTTTTACACTGTTGGTGGAAGTACAAATTAGTTCAACCACTGTGGAAGACAGTGTGGTGATTCCTCAAGGATCTAGAAGTAGAAATACCATTTGACTCAGCAATCCAATTACTGGGTATATACCCAAAGGAATATAAATCATTCTACTATAAAGACACATGCACATGTATGTTTATTGCAGCACTTATCACAATAGCAAAGACTTGGAACCAACCCAAATGCCCATCAATGATAGACTGGATAAAGAAAACGTGGCACATAAACACCCCATGGAATACTATGCAGCCATAAGAAATGATGAGTTCATGTCCTTTGCAGGGACATGGATGAAGCTGGAAACTATCATTCTGAGCAAACTAACACAGGAGCAGAAAACCAAACACTTCATGTTCTCATTTATAAGTAGGAGTTGAACAATGAGAACACATGGACACAGGGAGGGGAATATCACACACTGGGGCCTGTCGGGGGGTTGGTGGGCAGTGGGATGGATAGCACTGGGAGAAATACCTCATGTAGATGACGAGTTGATGGGTGCAGCAAACCAACATGGCACATGTTTACCTATGTAACAAACTTGCACATTCTGCACATGTACCTCAGAAGTTAAAGTATAGTAATTTTTTTAAAAAAGTACATGATGTTATGGGATACATACAGATAATGAAATTGTTACTATAGTGAAGCAAGTTGATATATATGTATCTTTCTTTAAGAGCAGTTAAAATCTACTCATTTAGCAGGAATCCCAAATACAGAAGAATTTTATGACCTGTAGTTCTCATATTGTATAACAGATCTCTAGATTTCTTCATCCTACATAGCTGCTACTCTATTTTGTATCCTCTGACTCACATCTTCCCATTTACTCCTCTTTCCCCCAACTCCTGGTAACCACTATTTTATTGTCTATCTCTGTATATCTAAATTTTTTAATACACTTGATATATAAGTGAGATTATGCAATTTTTTTCTATGTCTGGCTTATTTTACTTAGTTTCATGGCCTCCAGCTTCATCTATGTTATGGCAAATGGCACAATTTCTTTCATTTTAAAGGTTAAATATTATTCCACTATGATATTATTTCACATCACAGTTTCATTGTCCATTCATCTGTCAATAGACACTTAGTTTGTTTTGATATCTTGGCTATTGTAAATAATGTCTAGATGAACATGGGAGTGCATATATCTTTATGAGATAGTGATTTCATTTCCTTGGGTATGTGCCCAGACGTAGGATTGTTAGGTCATCTGATAGTTCTATTTTTAATTTCTTTGGAAACCTCTATGTTATTCTTAATGTCTGCACCAATCTACATTCCTAACAACAGTGTAGAAGGGTCCTCTTCTCTCTGAAATAAATTTAATAATTCTTTATTAAGAATAATGTAGGCATGTAGCTTAAAGTATATACAAAGATATAATAAAATGTATATCCTTATTTTCCATTATTATATGTGTGTATCCTTTTATTTCTTGTTTACTGTATTTTTTATTTTAATCAGAAATTAATTTTAAATGGATATTAAATTATGTCTAAAAGTTTTCAACATAAACCAAGATTATCACATTTCATTAATTTGAAAAATATATTTTGGAAAGGAACCTAATTGGAAGTGATGCATTATGTTTTAATATATGGGTTTGTGGTTATTGGCTCATATTTGATTTATGATTTCAAATTATTTCTATAAAATATATAGATCTATTTTCATGTAACTTTCATAAATTTTTCTTGTCAATATGACAACTTCCTTCCATGCTTCACTACAGTATTAACAATAAAATGTGGTGATTCATATATTTCAGAAATTGAAGCTGGGCATAATGTTGTGTCCCTGTAGACCTAGCTACTTGGGAGACTGAAGTGGGAGAACTGCTTGAGCCCAGGAGTTCAAGTTTAGCATGGACAACATAGCAAGAATCCACTTCTAAAAAAGGCATTAAAAGAGCTTGTATACTATTTTAGAGGTAATTATTTGAAAACTTTTCAGTTCTCTTCAGGGATTTTTGTTTTTTTTTTTTAAACTCATATGATCGTTAACATTTTAAACAAATTCATCTATTACAACAAGTTTTAAATCGATTGAAAAACATATACACACATAGGCCTGTAATTTTTAACCTCATATTTTTAATTTTACTTTCTTAGAGCAAATTTTGAATTTGGTCCTTCTAAAAGCTTTCTGATTCCATACCCCTACAAGAAAAAAATGTTTTTCAATTTCCCCACTTTACACTTTTGGGATTTTCTAACTTGGTATCTTTTAATCTGTTACATTTTAAATTTATGTTTATTTTTCACTTGTTTTCTAGTGCTCAAGGTTTAAATTTCTTTCCATATTTTATTTGTTAAAATATTCAGTTATGAATTTTCTTTTGAGAAAACTTTGGCAATATTTTATACATTTTGATGAATAGTATTTCTATTTCTGTTCCTTTTGAAAAACTCAAATTCCATTTATTGATTTTCTTCTTTCAGAATTTTACAATGGGTACTTTAAAAATATATATATATAAGTGGTTTCATTAGTATTATATATGTGCTTTCAGTCAGAGAATGTGATCTGTATTCTACTTTGCAGAATTTGAGGTTCTATATATGGCTCAAATAGCTTTTATTTGAATTTCATTGTGTGAGATATGTATTATTTTTTGTGGATTAAAATCACCTTGTATTACATTAGCATCAACCTTTATAATATTCGAATCTTTTAAAATCTTTCTTTTTCTTTTACTTGATCTCTGAAGTACATACAGCTTTACAGTTTAATATAATATGTAATACAAGATAATTTTAATCTGAACAGACTTAATATATATTCTTAAACAAGAAGTGGAAAATTAACAACTCTGTTTACACTACAAATAAAATCTCAAATTCTACAAAGCAGAATACATATAATTAAACCTTTTAAAAAATATTTTTATTTATTGCATTTTTATTCCTAATTTACCTTGTCTGATATTAATATTGTGATTTCTGCTTTTCTTTTTGTATTTGTGCAACATTTTAAATTCTTTTATTTCAACCTAGATATTTTTTATTGTTTTAAATGATTCCTTCATTGCCTTATCAAAATAATTTTTTTTTGACTCAGTTTAAAAATCTTCATGTATCAATAGAGTAACTCTTGACTTATATTGCTATAATTGACATAGTTGGTCTTGAGACTGCATACTTTTTCATATCTTTTTATTCTTCCTTGTTTCCTTTTTTGAATATTTTCTATATTAACTGTGTTTGTTTGCTTCTAATCTAGTGGTTTATGGGTATAAATTCTTCTTTTTATTCTTCTAATTTTTACATTTAAGCACACTTTAAATTTGCTACTTCCACCTCTAACCCAGAACAGGAAAAAAATTAAATTAATAAGTATAGATTTATATTTTCAAACAACAAAAACAGAAACTTTGTATTGGCCTATTAGTGAAAATTTTTTCATAAAAATAAATAAACAAACAACAACAACAACAAAAACCCAAGCAGCTGAGAAGTCACAAGTTTAAATGTGGTCAATATCATTAGCTAAGGCCATTTTAATAAGCTGCTGCCCCTACTTGAATATGCTTTACAGTACACTTGTAACAGTCAGAATAAGAACACTTTCCTTGATCCACCAATATTGCTCATGTTCTAATTCCTGAAACCTGTTAATATGTTAAATTACATGTTGACATGGTTTGGCTCTGTGTCTCCACTCAAATCTTATCTCAAATTGTAATCCCCAGGTGTCAATGGAGGGACCTTGTAGAAGGTGATTGGATCATGGAGGCAGTTTTCCCCATGCTGTACTCGTGATGGTGAGGGAATTCACATGAGATCTGATGGTTTTAAGGATCACTGTTTTCCAGTATGCTGTCTCTCTCCTGCCACCATGTAAGATGTGCCTTGCTCCCCTTTGTTTTCAACTATAATTTACAATTGTAAGTTTCCTGAGGCCTCTCCAGCCATGGGAACTGTGAGTCAATTAAACCTCTTTTGTTTATGAGTTACCCAGTCTCAGGTAGTATCTTTATAGCAGTGTGAAAATGGGCTGATACAAATAATTGCTACCAGCAGAGAGCAGTACTGTTATAAAGATAATCTGAAAACTTGGAAGTGACCCTGGAACTGAGTAGAAGGCTGAGGTTGCAACAGTTTGGAGGGCTCAGAAGAAGATAGGAAGATGAGGGAAAGTTTGGAACTTCCTAGAGACTTGTCCAGTGATTCTGACCAAAATGCTGATAATTATATGGACAATGAAGTCCAGGCTGAGGAGGCTTCAGATGGAGATGGGGAACTTGGGAACTGGAATAAAGGTCACTCATGCCATGCTATGGCAGAGAGATTGGCAGCATTTTGTCCCTTTCCTAGAGCTCTGTGGAACTTTGAACTTGAGAGAGATGATTTAGGGTGTCTGGTAGAAGAAATTTCTAAGCAGCAAAGCATTTAAGAGGTAATTTAGCTTATTCTGAAAGTGTTCAGTTATATTTATTTACAAAGAGATGGTTTGAAATTTGAATTTATATTTAAAAGGGAAACAAAACATAAAAGTTTGGAAAACTTGCAGCCTGACCATGTGGTAGAAAAGAAAATCCCATTTTCTGAGGAGAAATTAAAAACAGCTACAGAAATTTGCATAAGAAGGAGCTGAATGTTAAAAGTCAAGACAATGGGGAAAATTTCTCCAGAGCATGTCAGGGATGTTCCCAGCAGGCCCTCCCATCACAGGGCTGTAGGCCTAGAAGGGAAAAATTGCTTCGTGGGCCAGGCCCAGAGCCCTGCTGCTCTGTACAGTTTTGGGACTTGGTGCCCTGTGTCCCAGCTGCTATAGCTCCAGCCATGGATAATGGGTCAAGGCACAGTTTGGGCTGTGGCTTCAGAAGGTGTAAGCCTCAAGCCTTGGTGGCTTCCACTTGGTGTTGTGCCTATTAGTCCATAGAAGATAAGAGTTGAGCTTTGGGAGGCTTTGCCTAATTTTAGAGGATGTATGGAAACACTTCAGTGTCCAGGCAGAAGTCTGCTGCAGTGGTGGAGCCCTCATGGAGAACCTCTGCTAGGGCAGTGCAGAATGGAAATGTGAGGTTGAAGCCCCTACACAGAGTCCCCAGTGGGACTCTCCCTAGTGGAGCTGTGAGAAGAGGGCCACGTCCTCCAGACCCCAGAAAGGCAGATCCACCAGTAGCTTGCACTGTGTGCCTGGAAAAGTCACAGGCACTCAACACTAGCCCGTGAAAGCAGTCAAATGGGCTGGGGTCAGGGTCATACCCTGCAGAGCCACAGGGATGGAGCCACCCAAGTCCATGAGAACCCACTTTTTGCATCACCATGCCGTGGATGTGAGACATGGAGTCAAAGGAGGTCATTTTGAAGCTTTAAGATTTAATGACTGCCTGGCCAGATTTCAGACTTGCATGGGGTCCTGTGGCCCCTTTGTCTTGACCAATTTCTTCAACTTGGAATGGAAACATTTATCCAATGCCTGTATCACCACTATATCTGGGAAGTAATTAACTTTATTTTGATTTTACAGGTTCATAGGTGGAAGGGACTTGCCTTGTCACAGATGAGACTTTGGACTTGGACTTTTGAGTTAATGTTGGAATGAATTAAGACTTTGGGAGACTGTTGGGAAGGTATGATTGGTTTTAAATGTAAAAAGAACATGATATTTTGGAGGGGCCAGGGTTGGAATAATATGATATGGCTCTCTGTCCTCACCCAAATCTCATCTTGAATTGTAATTTCCAAATGTTGAGGGAGGGACCCGGTTCAAGGTGATTGGATAATAGGGGTTGTTTCCTACATGTTGTTTTCATGATGGTGAGGGAATTTTCATAAGATCTGATAGTTTTAAGGCAGGCAATTTCTCTGCATGCTGTCTCTCCCCTGCCACCATGTAAGACATGCCTTGCTTCCCCTTTGCCTTCCACTATGATCGCAAGTTTCCTGAGGCCTCCCCAGCCTTGTGGAACTGTGAGTCAATTAAACTTCTTTTGTTTATAAATTACCCAGTCTCAGGGTCTTTATAGCAGTGCTAAAATGGACAAATACATATGGCAAGGGGGAAGAAAATTAGAATTAAGATAGCCAAACAGCTGATCTTAAAACGGGAAAATTATCCTGCATTATCTAGATGGGACCAATGTAATCACAGAGATCCTTAAAAGTGGAAGAGAAAGTCGGAAGAGAGAAATGAAAAGATGGCAACCAGAGGACTCAGTCTGATGATACTGTTTGAAGATAAAGAAAGGGGGCTAAGAACCTTCCTCTAGAAGCTGGATAGTGCAAGAAAACTAATTCTTTTCTAAAGTCTTCAAAACAAGGCATCCCTGACAATACCTTGATTTTACCACAGTGAGGCCCATTTCAGACTCTAATCTATAAATTGGTGAGATAACATATTTGTGTTGTTTCAAACCACTAAACTTTGGTAATCACTTCCAGCAGCCATACCACTTAACTGGAAAAAAAATCACAGTTATAGATGAGATGCTATTAAAAACATCACTTAACTGCAAAAAAAGTAACACTTAACTGGAAAAAAAATCAGTTATAGATGAAATGGTACAAAAAATAAACAAAACTTAGAGGTAATTCACCCATAAAGAGAAAACACATGCACAAGAAATACAGAAAGAAATGTTTTCCAAAGAAACAAAATTATTAGAGAAATCAGAAAATAACTTCAAAATTAGTACATTTTACATATGTAGAAAGATAATGGAGAAAATAGCATTCATGAGACAAGAACATATCAGTAAAAATAAATGCTATAAGTTTTTCAAATGAAAAGTATAATTACTGATTGATATGGCTTGGCTGTATCCCCACTCAAATCTCATCTTGAATTGTAACTCTTCTAATTCCCATGTATTATGACAGGGACCTGGTGGGAGGTAATTGAATCATGGAGGCGGGTCTTTCCCATGCTGTTCTCGTGACAGTGAATAAGTTTCACAAGATCTGATGGTTTTATAAAGGGTAGTTCCCCTGGTAGTTCTCTTGCCTGCCACCATGTAAGACATAGCTTTTACTTCTCCTTTGCCTCCATGCCATGTGGAATTGTGAGTCCATTAAGCCTCTTTCCTTTATAAATTATCCAGTCTCATGAGAACATACCCATGAGAACAGACTAATACTCTCATATAAAAAGCAAATAGTAATTGCACACTAGAAAAGACAAATTAGTGAGTTAAATGATCAAGCCAAAGAACTATGCCAAAATATAGTAAAAATACATTTAAAAGATGGAAGTATTAAACAGAGTGAAGAAAACACTTTTATTTATTGACAGTTTCTAAAGAGAATATAATCAAATATAGGAAAGAAATGTTAAATGTAATCTTTTTTCAAAAGTACAATAAATATAATGATATTTTTTTAAAAGAAATTTCAAAAAGCAAGGCATGGTGACTTATGCCTGTAATCTCAGCACTTTGGGAGGCCACAGAGGGCAGGTCACTTGAGGGCAGGAGTTTGAGACTAGCCTGGCCATCATGGTAAAACTCCATCTCTACTAAAAATAATACAAAAATTAGCTCAGTGTGGTGACACATGCCTATTGTCCTGGCTACTCAGAAGGCTAAGTTTGGAGAATTGCTTGAGCCTAGGAGGTGGGGGTTGCAGTGTGCCGAGATCACACCACTGCACTCCAGACTGGGTGACACAGTGAGATTCTGTCTCCAGAAAAAAAAAAAAATTCAAAAGACACACATTTGTGGAAATATTCTTCCAAAAGGAAAATAAATGATTTCAGAAAGGAACAAAGAGGAAAGGGAATGATAAGCAAACATGTAAGTAAAATGAGTATTAAATCTTAATAAGTGTATATTGTAAGAAGAGAGAACGGAAAGAGGATGCAGAGAAGGAAGAGAAGGGGATGGTGGAAGCAAGCAAGAAAGAAGTAAGTTAAGAATGTTTTTAAATAATAATCTAGAAACAAAAGTCCAGATTAGAGTTAAAAAGTGAAGGGGTTTAGAGAGAGAAAAAGGAAAAGAAGAAAGGGAAGAAAGATACTGATACATTATTGAATATATTTTTATAAAATATATCTTTAAATACATGTGTTGAAAACTGAGCATAACAATGGAAAGAATAGAAATAAAATTTACAGCTATCAAAATAAGGATGAAATGAAACTCACTCAATTCAGAAGAAGATAAGAAAACATGGAGAATGAATGGCAAATAAAAAACACAAAGTGAGAAAACAGGTATCAGTAGTCGCTACTCACAACGACTTTGAATGAACTAGATTCTCCTATTCTCAGACTGAGATTATAGGACTGTATCAAATAAAGGAACCAAACTATCATACCTAAAATGTATTTTTGTTTTCTTTTGTATTTCTTTTTTTTTTCCTTATTTTTTCTAAAATTTTTGTATAGTAGGTGTATATTTTTATGAAGTACATGAGATGTTTTGATACAGGGATACAAAGTGAAATAAGCACATCATGGAGAATGGGGGTATCCATCCTCTCAAGCATTTATCCTTTGAGTTACAGACAATCCAATTATACTCTTTAAGTTATTTTAAAATGTACAGTTAATTTATTATTAACTGTAGCCACCCTATTGTGGTATCAAATAGCAGGTCTTATTCATTCTTTCTAACAATTTTTTGTATCCATTAAACATTCCCACCTCCCTCCAAACTCCCCTCTCTGCCATTACACTTCCCAGCCTCTGATAACCATCCTTCTACTCTATATGTTCATGAGTTCAATTGTTTTGTTTTTTTGACCCCACAAATCAGTGAGAACATAGAATTTTTTCTGTTGTATTTCTATGGAAGAATAGGTGTACACAAATAGCCAAGAAATAAATGATGAAATAACAAATATAAGGTGTTTTTCCACCATTCATCTAGACATAAACTAAAGCTATAATAACAATTATGTGGCATTAGAACAGTAATAAATAAATAGATCAATGTAACATTGGGTAGTAATACACACACACATATAAGAATATAGCAAGTAATAAAATTTCAAAATAGTGAGAAACAGGAAAAATGTTTCTTGAATTATCCGTATATTAGTACTTTTAAAATTTTGATTGTTAGAAGCTAATTGGTCTCTGACTAAATCTTTTGGCTTAAGAACAAATTTGTTGAAACAAATGGATCTTATATTCAAGATATATACACATTTATTTATTTATTTAAAATGAGTGATAACATTATGTTAATATAATATAACTCAAGTGAAATTTTTCTGTCTTTATACTACTGGGTGAATTATGTGGGAGTAACTATGCTGGCAAGACATTAGAGTAATATATAACAACAATAATATTGCTAATTACATTGCTGTAATAAAGACATAATAAAAATGCTACTAGCTCTTCTGTAGCAAAGCTTGTCCTTAAAGCATTGTAAACAGAGATATCATGGCTATTAAGAATTAGTGTTGATGTATGATATTATGATAAAGAGTTAGTCTGACAAACACTGGCCCAAGTGAAAAGAATACATTAAATTACTCTTAGAACTACTGCTATATCTCTTCAATATGGAAGCTTTGTGTCCTAATTTTTAATCATGCCTGTAGCAGAGAGCACATTTGTAATGAAATGATTTTACCTGAACATTATTCTCTATTCTTTACTTTTTTGACTAATATGCCCCACATAGGAAATTGTTTCAGAAGATACTTTAGCATATCTAGATACAAAAATGAGCCCTTCAAAAATGTCCAAAAAATTTAACTTAGTAATTACTTTTGTGAGCCCTTAAATATTCCAATACATTGCTGGCAGTCTACAAAAGTGTTTTGATTTATTTTTAAAGAATCATATTTATTATCAAATACAGTACTTTGTATTCTATCAGCAGGGTAGTTGGGTTGGCAGTAACAAAATCAAGTTTCCTAAAGTGATCTATAGGCTCCCATATTTCAGTGTATAACTTTGGAAGTTATGGAATACTAGATGCACATTACTTTTGCCTCATAAAGCTTTGGCCGGGGCATATTGTAGCTTCTAAAATCTACCTAACAAATATACTGGCTTCCTCATTCCTTTTGAATTATTGCAAATAATTTTTATAAACCTAGATACAATGAAAATCTCGTTAGTTTGTGGATATTGAGTGAATAAAAACCAAAACCATTTGCAACTAATTTATTACACTGTACAAATTTTTTTTTCTGATTCTGATATAATGATGGCAGAGAATATGACAAATCTTCATTTTACAATAAAAAGCACAACAATGAGGCTATTTCTAGGCACTTACCGTATATTCGTTTTTCGGTCACTTTCTGTAATATTTTATTAAGTAAAACTCCTTTTAAAGCAAAGCATCCTAATCTCCCCCCAAATTTACATTTATTCCCACCCTCACCCCTTAAGAAAAGACATCTCACACTTTTCTCCAGAGAGTAACTACAAAGGGTTAAAGAAAATCTACCCTGACAATACTAGAAACAATTCTCTCGGTGTGTGTTGGTTCACTGCTCCACAGGGCATAGCAGATGTTGTGTCTGGTAGTAAGAAGGGCCCAGGAGGTGTGGGCTGTCAATCACATGTTTGCTTTTTTTTCCCCTTAACTACAGGCTATGCTATGGATATGAAGCCCAACTAAAACAATCTGCCTCAGCTGGGGTGTGTGAGGTATCAATAACCCTTGGCAGAGGTGTCAAGAGCCTTGCTGGAACTCAACTACCCTGCTGACCAGATGCTTAGCAAGTTAACAAGACTCTGAGCATTCACCACTTTTTCTAACACAACAATTAACACAACTGGAAAATCACTGCACTGATTATCTGAAGAGAAAAAAATCTTACCAAAGTTGCCTTTTATGGAACAGAGACAAATAATAAATACTGGACCATACCGGGAAGAGGAGAATTTTGAAGTTTCAAGCTGGGCAGGTGTTATGGCTCAATAAATAAAATGAGAGAAACTGAAAAGTAAAAATATTGTCAAAAGCATTTTCTCAGTATTCTCATACACATTTCTGAGTACATTAAAACTATTTCAATCTTACCCTTACAAATATTATGTTTTATCTTTGGAAACAACTGAGGCTAACACATTTTCTCATAAGAGATCAAGACTAAAACTTAGTTTGAGAATAGAATCTAAAGAGCTAAAGTTTTACTAAAGTGAAGAATATTAGTCAGCATCTACATATAGACTATAAGAGCATATTCAGAAGTTACTCATTGAACAATATTTAGATATCTATAAAACCTGGATAAAGCAATCAAGTTACTTGATTTTTTAAAACTCCTCTTTAAAAGACTGTATATGAAATTGGTTTATTTTTTAACCTAAAGATATATTTTCCTTTTTTTCAAGTTGTATTACCTTAAGGTCATTCCCTTTCCTCTCATTCGTAATTCTATTAGATGGCAATTATATGCTTTTTCTGGAAAAAAATAAATTACATGCTATTCCTAGAAAAATATACGGTATGCAGGAAAACATGAATATTAGCTTTAAACAATTTAATGTTGTTTGTCTTTGCTTTGAAATTCAATAATGCCATCAGCCTGTTAGACCTCTTAGAGCCTAGCATTTCACACAGTGAAAGCTGCTTTCTGTTACAAAAGCACAGCAGCTGTGACTCCCGCAGATACCCTTAAAGACAGATATAATAAAACACTGGGAGGGAGTAGGTCGACACAGGAGCATGAAATGGACGAGATGAAGCCCCTTTGTCACAGCCAAACAGGCTATAAAGTTACTATAGTAACATACAGTATTAAACTCCAGGTGGATTGACTTAATCTTCCTCAAACAAAAAATAAAGGTTAACAAAAACCAAACCAATAATGATTACAATCTCTCTACCCAAATATTTTTCAAGAAGTTCTTATTTTTGGTTTAGTCTGGATAGGTGAAGAACAGGGTACACTGGCTCATGTTCTGATTTGAAGAAACAACCCCAGAAGTTCAGGGTGTGGCTGAAGAAATGCCTGTTTAAAATATGTGAATGCATCCAATGACTTGATCAAAGTGATGAGAGAACAATTAGACTATATGGATTCTCAAACCCAATTTTTTTTTTCTACGTTCATCACATTTTTGTCAAGTGGAGAGAATTTAAGTGATCATGCCTCTGGATCCAGTCCTAAATTCATGGACAATTCAGCAGCCTTTTCTGAACTTTAGTTGAAGAGTTTCAGGCCCCATCTGTTTTAGTCTATAGAGAATAATGACTTATGACATAAGGTATAATAAGTATGAAATAAGAACCAAGGAACTGGCCTGTGGAACATAAGACAAAAAGTAGAAAAGACAAGGAAATGAAAAATTGCAAATTGAATTCTAATTTTTAAATTTCATTAAGGAAGTATACCTGAGAGTTTAGGAGATACAGTAACCTCTTAGAGTACACGTCAAGTCCTATTATTACTTCTTGCAGGTATAGGACTTGCTATTATTTTGCTGTGATAATTGTTTCATTTATAAACCACTCTTGTAAGCAAAACTTAGGAACCCTTTATTCTACCCAAACACTCTCCCTCACACACACACACACGCGCGCGCACACACACACGGTATTATCTGTTTTACATTAGTAAATATCCATTTTTATAGCTCTATTTTCAAATGTTGAATTTTATGTTTTAAATGTAGATGAAGACTTGCAATGATAAATAAAACTTAACATGTACACTTGCAGTTTGGATTAATCCAATGATCATTTGGATTGCTCTTTTTCAATACTGCTGTAATGATCTGAAAGAGTTAAGAGACTTGCTCTGAACCTTAATTTATGCCATGGAGTTAGGCACCAGGGCAAGCTGGACTCAATAAGAATATTTTTAGTAGGATTTAGCTAACAGTGTGAGACATACCTTTAATGGATTTAGTTTGGGTAAACAACCTTTGTCTAGACAGCCCAAATGTCACAGGTATTGGTGCTCATTTTAAGTGGTAACTTCTATGCAAATAATTGCAAAGTTGCATTTCGTTCTCTGTACTGATATTTGATGAATTAAGGTTTTTGACTGTATCAAGAGCTGAATGTATACTCATAAATGATAATTTTAGTTAAAGTTTTTTTTTCTGGTCACATATTTGACAATATGGCAATAATTAGGTTTCAGATTGCACTCTAAGTTTTATGATGTGATTGCTGAGGACTGCTAAAGATTTTTTATAGTATTAGCTACAGGAAAGAGATACGAAAAGAAAGAACTGATGGACAGCAGATTTTGGGGGAAAGTACAGAGCAGAATTAGTGTTAAAAGATCAAGAAATACAATCATAGTACAAAAGAGTAAGGAAACTTATTTATTATAAGTAAATATATTTATTAATTAGACTTATTTTATATATCCATGAATATAAGAAATATAAAATGTTGTGAACTAGAACAGAGCTATTTTTTTTACAGGTGGATTAAATTTAATCACCTTTCTTGTTTCTTGTATTAATAATTAATAACTAATGATATATTATTTTTTAAATTAAAGATCATATGACCTTTACCTACTTATGCTTAGATTCATCCATAAAATATTTGCTGTTTACCTTATTACGTTGTTGAAGAATCTTAAGAAAGGAGAAAGAAAAACCTGATTCTTGAATTGTGGAGCTATTCAAACTAATATGTAGATTGGGATGTTAGAACTAGAAATGTAATTTGCATCTATCCAGAGGCCTAAAATTTTGAGCATTGCACAAAACTATCCATAGAGATAGCTTAATGGACTCTTAAATTTCATTCATGTTATAATAATATTTCATGCTTAGTTTAGGTTTGTCATAGTTTCTAAAATTCCAGTTAAGGAAAATACGATTAATTCATTCCTTATATCTAAAATTGTAAATTCATAATTTTATATAGGTTGAAACAATTTCAAATCATGAACGGTAAATTGTGAAAAATTCAGTAAATTCTGTCACTAATACAAGTTATAAAAATAAGAGTAAGGTTAGGTAAAGGATCTCTTTGTAAGCATCTAATTTCATTATAAGTGGGAATGTACTTAAAACTCTTAGCACTGGATAAAGTTTTTGCTTTAATATTAAAATATTGAATTACTTATGCACGCAAATTTATATTTTCCATTATTTTAATTTTAAGAACAAGTGTCACCTGAAGTAGAATTTATTTTATTGATTGATAACATCAGAACCACTTTCCCCCCAAAAAGTGCAAAATAAAATGGATATGAGGTCCAGAGCAAAAACCATTGCATTAAATGTTCACTTAAAGGAGAATAAGTCACTGGTAATTCTATTTGTATATTGCATAATCTGTTATTTTGTTTTCCCTTCAGTATGCAGTCCACATTTTGCCAGAAGAGCTGTGGGGTTCAAACCAGTAATTAAAAACCCAGGGCTCTAATAACTTTGACAAATATAGTAGGTCCACTCCATTGCATAAGTTGCTCATAGAGGAAAAAGAAATGAATTTTTAAAGATAAATTAGTTTAATTCATAAAAATTCACGTAACAGATATAGATTAGTTCTGCCATCTTCATTCGGAGAAGCAAAGAAGAAAAAGAAAGGAGGCTTAAAGTCATGTTTTTAGTGCTATCAGCTGGAAAGTGTGTCAGACTCTTAAAATTGCTGTAATTTTCCCCTCAGGCACCCCAAAGAGCTCAGTAAACCATCCAGGATGAAATCCACAACAATCTGTAAGTCCAGCACCCTCCCCGCAAATCCTGCAGGGTACCTGAGAATGCCCCAGACTCTCCTGGCATCCTCAACTACTTGATTCTGACCTCACTGAGCATTCGTTCCATCAGAATAATAGAGCCACCCTCCTCAGATTCTGTATCCGGATAAGAAGAATCAGAAACAACCAAAGCCATTAAGAAAATTTATATACAGAACAACTGTTTTAATGACCCTGCAGATTGTACCCCAAGTTCCCTAACTTCAAAGGAACGATCTGAGCTGGAATCTCATAATGATGGAAGCAGCAATTATTGTCACTTTAATTTTCTTTTTTATTTCCAAAAAATAGAAATGGGTTTTACAATGATTTTTGCACAAAATATGGAGCAAAATTCACTCAGTGAACAAGTTGTTCTCTAGATACTTCTAAAAGCAGAATTAATTATTTTTTGTAAAAATATCATAATGTCCATAGCTTTGTTTAAATGGAGATACTCTATTGTCAAAAACTTTTTAATGGAATTCTGTTAGCTAACTGATGACTTATATTGATGGACCGTTCCAATTTTCCATCTTCTTTAAAAATATGAAGATTTTAAAGTAGGTATAAGCCATTTAAACAACCATCACATTCAAGAGAGAACATTTTGTTTTTCCTCTTTGTTTTGGAATACAGCCTTTATGTCACAGTCAACCTTTTAGATAATGGTCACTAAATAGTGAACATTAGTTTTTAAATCTCCAAAAATACGTAAAGATAGTAGGATAATAATTTCTGAATGAAATCTGAGGTCCTAATTGCTTATCTATGTTTGCATTATATAAAATCAATTATCCTTAATATTGCATGTAATTTATAATACATTAATAGTTTATTAGAATGTGAGCCCCATGGGGACAGTGCCTGTATCTGTTTATTCATTCCTCCATTTCAGTGATCACAATAGTGCCTGACACATAATAGATACTGAGTGTTTATTGAATAAACAAATGATGAAATTACTACATTTGACATAATTTTCTGCAGCTGCCTAAATATATAGAAAGGAATAAATATTTTATTTCACATTTCAGCTGAGTTCAATACATTGAAATATACTTGGGGAAGCAAGTTTAAATGATTCCTCCTTGATGAATGTAGAACTTACAGAAAGCATATACAAAGTGTGTATTTTTCTTTTTTTGTTTATAAGTTAATGCTGTCTCTTTGTATATATGTCACTTGGTCATTGTTAAATGACAATTGATAGATAAAACCATTAAGAAAAAGATTGCATATTTGTTTACAAAAGCAAACTATTTATAAGGGAGTCTTGAAAAACTGATTCTCTGAACACAGTTTGAAGCAGGTATGTGAAGGAAAATAAACATTCACAATACAGGGTTTCCAAAGTTGTATTTCGCCTGTTAACAACGGCGGGGAGGGGGGGAGGGGGGGAAACGAAAACAAACAAACAAAAAGATGTTTTCTCTAATGATTATTATATTTGCATGAGTCTGCACCTATCTGTAGATATCAGTACTGCAGAGTCATGATTCACTTTTCGTAGGAAGTTGGCAACTTCGGGAAAGCACTAAAGCCTTCATTGATTTGGGGACTGGGGGGTTCTTTTTCATTTTGTTTTAGTTCATCCATTAATGAAATGGTTTTTGTTTGTAAGTGTGTTTTGTTTTCATTTCTGACTGGTATGATGTGCCTAATCATCATGGAGGCAGGGCAAGATGTCAGTTTTGCTTTTTAACTAGAATTTCATGACCAGAAAATTAATTATTCAAAATGTATTTATTTCAGGCCTCATGTAAGTCTATCTGTTCGCCATACTCTGAATGTTTAACTCAGCCTGCCTCAGACATGCTGCTTTGTGCAAGAAAGAATAAACTGGGAGCTTTAGATTTGTTCCCTAGCAATCACTTAGGACTCTTCTGGAAGAGTCTACTGGAAACGTCGTGCCCACCCTGCCTACCCCTTCCCCACCTCCACCTCAGTGCCAAACATCTCTCAGTCCCGCTTCTGGAATCTCAAATCTGCCCTCCAGGCCAGGGGTTTGCTCCCTGGAGCAAGTGTGTTAACCTCTCTGAACCTCTGTTTCCTCATTTATGAGACTATGATTTAAAACTTATTTACAGGATTTTTGTGAGGATTCCATATAATTTACATAAAGAACTTATGACTGTAACCTCTCCACAAAAGTTATTCAGTTAATACATATTCTCTTCATGTTTATTTTCCTATTTTTAGCCTGTTCTTGTCTTTTGACTTGTCATTTAGACATGATTTATAGAATGTAAAATGCTTATTTTTCCCAAAACACTTGAACCCCCATTCACTTTTTAACTCTTGCTTGTCATTGCCTTGGCAGAACACTTCTCTTGAATCCAAGCCCCAGGACCAGGCCATCTTCTGGTTATTGCTGCCCTCTAGACCCCCAGAGAGGCAATTCTGATCCCACATATTGTGGCTTTAATGACTGAGACATTCTCTTTTAGTTATGATTTCAAATTTTGGCTCTGACATTACCTATCTGTTTCCTGGTTTCCTCATCTGTAGAATGTGTATTATTAAATTCTCTTATAGCATCACAGGGAATAAATTAAATAATGCACGCATGCTTTTCAGCATAGTGTATGGCATGTGAAATGCAATAAAAGGTGATTCTCCTTATAATTAAAGAAATAGAAATTAGTGCCCATAACACTGTGTATTTATATAATAAAATTCTTTCCAATTGCCCTACAAGATGAGTGAAGCAAATCTGTAAAAAGTATATTCCTTTCTCAAATATTTTATTTTACTTCTACAAAAAACTAAAAAAGGCCAGGTGCAGTGGGTCACACCTGTAATCCCAGCACTTATGGAGGTCGAGACAGGCAGATTGCCTGAGATCAGGAGTTCGAAACCAGTCTGACCAACATGGTGAAACCCCGTCTCTACTAAAAATACAAAAAAATTAACCAGGTGTGGTGGCGTGCTCCTGTAATCCCAGCTACTCAGGAGGCTGAGGCAGGGGAATTGCTTGAACCAGGGAGGTGGAGGTTGCAGTGAGCTGAGATCGTGGCACTGCACTCCGGCCTGGGCAACAGAATGAGACTCCGTCTCAAAATAATAATTTTTAAAAAAGCAAAAACTAAAAAATACATTTGTATGGCTCACAGATGTTAGTGATCTGGAGAAACTTTGATATTTAATGAAAATTGTTTCTTAGAATTTGTGTCTGTGGATTTTTTTTAATATAGCATAGGTTAGGCAGGACTGGGGTTTTATAATCATTGGTAATATCAAGAAAAATAGATCTAGGTCATTTTATCTATGCTACTATGAAGTGTTATAAAATGAATATAATAAGCATTGTAATAGCTATGAATGTATATGTCAGTTTTTAAATTATTATTCCTATTGTAATAATGAATTTAAAAATCATATTTTATTATTGAGTCCATCTAGAAAAGGATTTCAGTGCCTACCCTAGTTTAAGGCTTATATCATTTGCCCAACAAATGTTTGTTGAATGAACAAAACTGTATAGAATACTTATGTAGAAATTTATAGAGGATAGAGTTATTCCAAAGAATTCAACATGAATGCTTAGCCAAGGACATTCCTCTTTATAAAGAGATTTCACAATTCAAGATAGTGACTGACAAAACCTCCTGGAGAAAGAGAACCCTACTAGTCGGGTACTATGAGTTTCCATTCAGGTTGTGATGGCAAGCCTTCAGAAAGATCTAGCAAATCAAACAAAGGAAGAACACAGGCATGATAAAGCATTTTTTTGCTCTAGTGGAACTGTGTGATGCCCTGAATTTCACTTGAAAATAGAACTTTCATGGAATGTTTCAAATAAAATACTGTATAACAAAAGTTGCCGTTCTTGCTTTGCCACTGGTTTATTTGTAATAAATCATTCTTTATGCAGGAGAAAAGGAAAGAGTAGCAAGTGAATGTGTGCAAGAATACAGCATTGGGATGATTGAGTTTGTTTAAAAATCAAATATCATGTCAACTAGGAAATTTATCATAAACGACTTTTCTGTGCTTTCAAATTATAAAAGTTATCAATTCTTTTTTTGAACAAATTTGGCTGAAAAGTAAATAAGACTACTAAGGGAAACTGTGCCTTAATGCATATGGAAGGGAAAATTTCTGTTTGCATGAAGAAACCATTGGTCAATCTTCTCAATTAGGCAAGAGTAGCTGGATCATAGAATCAGAAGTTTTTATTGCTTGATCAAGAATATAATAGAATCTCATAGAGGCATTTTTTTGGTTGTTACAATGATTGGGGGCACTTTTAGCTTTATATTGGATAGATGCCAGGAGTGCTGGATAGCCTCCAAAGAATATCCCTGAGTCCTCGAAAATTTAAAAAAAAAAAAAAAAAAAAAAAAAAAAAAAAAAAAAAAAAAAAACAAGATACTTATATGGGTGTGAATGGCACCTAGAGCACAGTTTAATTTTACAATTAAATTCAAACTATTCTTTTTACAGTTTTAACATAATTGAAAGTTTTCAGAAATTGAGCTATTTTATACAATAATAGAAGTATGACCTTCATTTTTTCAGACTCATTAAAAGTTGTTTACCATTGAAGAACATATTCAACACCTATGGTGATGCCATTCCCACTTGAATCCCTGCTACAACACACCTGAGTGGGTCTGCTTTTGGCAGCTGTGGCTTTCCACACATAGGTGCAAGCATATGAAAGAGAAACACTGAGGCAGCCTTACAAGAATGTGACTTAAAGTAATGCACAGAGAAAGAGAGAGAGAGAGAGAAAAAGAAAGGCTGACTCTTAGCAGAGGTGAAATGACAAAAATGTTACTATATACTTTTTAATCTACATTCCAATATAGACAGAGCAATGAAATAACATGTTCCCAGGACACCATAGTTTGTAGCTCTTGAAGCTCTGGTGTTTTCACCAAAAAGACTCTGGCTCTTTCACAGGAATTTTGCTGCTTGGCTCCTTCAGCACTTTCCTTTTTGTCTACCATCCTAGAGCAGAATTGAGAATCATTTTCCTGCCTTCATTGCCTGTGAACTTCTCTACTTGAGTAGCAAACCTAGGCTGCTCTATAGCTTCTTATCCATGTGCAGGAAATACTTCAAGCTGCAGACTATATTAATGGCCAAGTGACTGTTTAGTAGAAATTTTCTCAGTGTATGTTGTCTAAGTATGCATGTATTTGCAAGAAAACTATGCTGGTCAATATGTTGAACACTGGCACACTGAACACAGTCAAGTTTCAGGGTTTTAAGAAACATCTTTCTGGTCTTTTATTTTATTGTCTGTGTCTTGCAATGTGACAATGCATACAAACTGCTTAGCACAGGGCCTAGTACAAAGTAAAAGCTTTAACTTGTCAATTATTGTTATACTCTTATTATTATCAGTTATTACCTGTTACTCTTCTAGATATTCAATATAAAAGTACATTGCAAATTGATGCCAGGAAAGAAACATATTTTAATTTTTGCAAGTCTCATAGGGGAATTAAAGTTCTTTTAACAGGAAAGCATAAAATGGTAGTTGTAATATATGTAGATTTCACTCATGAATGGTTATAATAATGAAGTAGAAATCAAAACTACATAGACACTCTAGGTTCTACTAGCTGTTTTAGTTCCTAAGATGAACTCTTTAATTCTCTCCTCTGTAAACAAAAGTTAAGGTTTCCAGAGTACTCATGATTGTTTCTAAATTATCTTAATTGTATGAGCTAAATGTAAATTAGAGAAGTATAAGAAATAATCCAGAAGAAATAGAGTATGATGTGATGGTTTTTACTATAGTGTTGGCTTGAGTTCTGGTTTTGATTTTGCCTTAATTTACAGTGTCATTTAGAGAGTTGGCTAAGAATTTCTTTTTTTCAAGAGTCATGCCTCATGACGACAAATGGCCTTGAATAACAAAGCATGTGCCAGCACCAGCAATGGGATAAGTTCTCTTTTTCACTAATATAACCCAAGAGGCATTATTCAATTATGGTTACTTGTTCACCAAATCAGTGTGCACAATACAGACTTTTCTCTATCAAAATATCTCCAGTAAGATCTTCAGATGACCCTTAAGTTTAATCATCTATATTTGATTTAATTTAAGATTTCTGAGAAATAACTGAAGTGACTTCAAGATGTTCCCAATCAAAATTGCTTTAGGATAACAGTGTGAACTACATCAGGAACTGTCCCTGCTGGCCAGATGTGGCCTAGTGCCAGGTTCAGGAGCTCTGGGAGATTCGGAATACTGGGAGTCTGCCTTTCATGGAAGCTGATACTGCTTACAAGGATAAACAGGTCATTGATGTCTTGACCATTGACTATTGCCACAATGCAGAGCTATGACATTTTTGAAAGTCAGTTGTGAGAAAGCACAATGAAAACATAAGCAAAATTTCCTAAGTCCTCCTGAGAATGCAACAAATCAATTCAGTGATTTTCAAGGTCTCTGCAGGACAAAAATTTCACATTGTATGTGTGTTTTTGAATTCCTAGAATGAGAGATTTCCTATGTTGCAAAATGGCATTGTTAACATGCTTTTAAAAGAAGATGGTTTAATTATAGGTAATATACACAGGAAAAGTTTTTCTTTTTCATATAGGTACTTCTACAAACTGAAGTAATTCAAAAGAAAGTTGATACATCATTCCAAGCATATAAACTGCCACTTGAGAAAAACATCATTTACCCCCTCTAAGCAGAGGTAAAAGTATAATTAGGAATATTTCCTCATAACACATTTTAATTATTTTTGACCAATAATAACATTTGGATGCTGTGGTGTATTCTCTCCCTCATGTGTAGTAAGATTAAATTCAAGTTTCAATCCATTTCTTGTCAAGTCCAACTCCCATTAGTAAGAGTAAAAAGTAGCTATATCAAGCAGCTTTAACAATGAGGATGTCCTTAAAAATATGAATTATGTACGTTTGCCATGAGATAAATGTGACAGGAATTCAGACTTTATTGGCATCTACTCACTAAAGTCATTATTAAGTGCACTCTGTTATGTGGATGATACATGCTGCATTTTCTGTAGTTTGATCATGTTAAAGTATAAAGATACTGAATGATCTTTATGCCCAACATATAGATTAACATTTCATTTAATAATGATAACTTAGAATCATGATACACTTTATAATTTACAAATCAATTTTACATTGGTAATCTCACCTTAAAATTTTATCTTAAAAACAGATTTTTAATAAGATTATAATGTTAAGAAAACTGCCAATTTTCTCCAAGTCCAATACTGGATTTTTTTCCAAAGGTATTAAATTATTTTGAAAAAGATAATTTTAAATTAAATAGAGAACTCTGCAGGATGAATCACCAGTTCTGTCCTTCCACATTTTAAACTTTTACCTTTTTTGAAGATTTCTTCCACCATTAAGAATATGTCTTATGTGGATTATCTTGCAATATCAAAGCAAGAGAAGATTGTATAAGACTTTTTACCAGATTAATGTCATTTGCAAAATGATAGATAAAATAAAAATGAGCCTAGTCACTAGGAGTTTCAGATTCTCATTTTCAGTTAAGCATAATGTATGCAGATAAAAAGAAAAATCATAATAAATTCGCTTTATAACCAGCAAGAATTGTAAGTGGGTTAGTAGACTATGCTTACTTTATGCCATTTAACAATGAAGACACTGTGCAGTATTTTCTTAATTATGCCAAAGCAAGTGTTTTAAAAAATCACTGGCTTTCTCATGCTCCTGATGCTTGCCCTATCTGTGGAAAGGAAAAAACAAGAAAGGAAACATTTCTAAAAAAGCCACTTTGGTAATATTTGAGACACCACCATTCTTATTTCACTGGGATTTCATTTCATTCTTGTAGGCTTAACATCTCACTGCATGAACAAAGAAAATATAATGTGAAAAGGGCTTCAGGCTAGCTACTTCCAAAAGGATTCAACCTTCCTAGTGCTATCAATATCATCCATACACCCACACAGTTAGCACTTTTGAATACATTGACTGAAAACCATTAATAAAGCAACAATCTTAGTCTGGTTCTTAACCATGTGTCAGAGTGAAATAAGTTCATGTAAATCTGTGAACTGCACGACAATGATCAAATTAACAGTCATTTCAAGAAAAAATGCCCCTCAGGCTGAAAAATAATTAGTAGTCTCTCACTATCTTTTCCTCCTAATAAAAATCACGATATTATTGTTGACTGTGCTAATAAAACACCTCCCGTGACCCTGATGCAGCTTGATGTAAAATGTAAGGACTGTTCTATTGTGCAGTCTCACACACGTTTTATTGAACATCTCCACTTGGCTCTTCATCTGGGAATACAAGGGCCCATAGAAGCTGAGAACTTTTGTCACAGTGTAATGCAACTCTCACTTGTTTATTGCTGCAGTTAATAAAACACCAACTTTGAAATATGTTATCTTTGAAATTTAACTTTTAACTGAAGAAACTGAATATTCAGAGCTTCGGATATAAGCGGGGATAAGAGAAAGAGACAGAAAAAGCCAACAGAGAGAATCCGATGTGTGCATAAAGCAGCCCAAGGTTGGGATATATGTAGCCATAAATGTCAAGTCTTGGATTTTGACTTTTAGGAAAACAGTATTGAGAAAGTCTTAATGATCAGAGGTTGTTCAACATATTTTCCATCTGGTTATTTATACTCACACCACAATTACCTTTTGAATGCATTTGTGCAAAACAACAGTAGAGGTCTATGAGGGACAGAAGGAAGTTAAAAAACATAATTCCTGTTCTCAAGGAGCTTATCAAGGATACGACACATTGGGTTTCTGCACTGAAGTGGATGATGAGCTAATGTTGGTTAATAACATTTCCAATATACAAACTGAGGATAAAATGTCAGTTGTCTTTACAAAAAAATAAAAAATAAAAATAAAAAAACCTGTGAAAGTCGGCAAACTACTGAAGCATGTGACTCAGAACATTAAACAGCATCTATATACTGATAGCATGATTCATAAGAAACTTGGTTTCAGGAATCAACGTGATTCAACAAAGGCATTTGGAGGTGGCGAGATGAATAAGATATTGTCTTTTCCCTGAAGTGGTTTGGTGTTCAGGGAAGGAAAATTCATTACTATCACTAATTATAATATAATCAGAATACGGCCAGTTGTTCTAGTGACTATTTACTCTATAGCAGAATATTTTGGTTGTGCTTTTGTAAATTCTTAAAATTAAGTCTTTTAAGTAATCAATGATACAAATGTTTCCTGGAAAAAGCTGAACATTTTCAGGCCTAATTTTAAGGAAATATCTAAGTGTCAAACATTATCAGAAAACATACAGTAGTTAACAGCAGATAGTAAGCAATTGTAAAATGAAATGAAAAGTCAAGCTTACTGTTGATTTTACAAGAATATATATGAAAATATACATTTTTCCAAAAGCAAAGAAAATTTTGTTTTGCTTAAGTTTTACGGAAGGGACATTTCAGAATTCCTCTAAACCCCTGTTTTTCGAAGTGAGCTCCACTCTACATTTAAAAAAATGTTTTAAAGGTCCAGTAAGTCTGGAAATACTAGATAAGCCAAGTTAAACATCTTTAGAGCTTTAATATGGTCATGTGCATTGTGGATCTCTAGGAGAAAACAGTACTCTCACAGAGCATCTCAAAGAACTGTAGTTCCATGGACCAAAGCTTGGACATAGCAACACCTGATGGTAGATGGGAATAAGAGCAGACTCTCAACTCCCATCCCTAAAAGGGGGAGCCTAGAAGTCTTGACTTTTAAGGCTCTTCAGGTAATTACAATGTAATAATCTGGTATTGAACCTTGAACTGATATTTGAGAGTCACTGCTACTAAAGATAAGACTTTACATTTAGATACTATAGGTGATTCAAGATTTATGAACATTAGTTTCTTTCTTTTTTTTTTTTTTTTTTTTTTTTTTTTTGAGACTGAGTGAGACTCTGTCGCCAGGCTGGAGTGCAATGGCACCATGTTGGCCCACTGCAACCTCTGCCTCCCAGGTTCAAGCGATTCTCCTGCCTCAGCATCCCGAATAGCTGGGATTACAGGCACGCAACACCATATCCAGCTAATTTTTGTATTTTTAGTAGAGACGAGGTTTCACCATGTTGTCCAGGATAGTCTCAACCTCTTGACTTTGTGATCCACCCACCTTGGCCTCCCAAAGTGCTAGGATTACAATTAGTTTCAATTTAATAGTAGGCATTAAAACATTATTTCAGAAAGCCTTTCAATAGAGAGATGAAAGTAAATGCTTTTCATAAACACCCTTTGCTGGAAAAAGGCAAATCTTTCATTTCTCAAGCTATGGTCAACTTTACATCATAACGATGTGAACATTTTGAAGAGAAAGAGGAAGGAATTTCTGAATGGCAGTGCTCAACAGTTCTGGCTAATTATACTTGGCATAATTATTAGCTATATTTTTTATTGTTTCTTTCAGCATGGGATGAGTTCCCCCCCCGCCTCAGTTTTGTTTTCTTTCTTTCTTTCTTTCTTTCTTTCTTTCTTTCTTTCTTTCTTTCTTTCTTTCTTTCTTTCTTTCTTTCTTTTCTTTTCTCTTTCTTTCTTTCTTTCTTTCTTTGTTTCTTTCTTTGTTTCTTTCTTTCTTTTTTTAACAAAGCAAAAAACACCTCTACCTCTCTTTATTTTCCTGGCTCTAAGTAGCCAAGTGCTTAGGAAAGAGAATCGAGCAGAGGCATGCCATTGATTTAAATATTATAAGCTGCTGGGTGTCCAAATACTACATTCTGCCCTATGCTACTTTCATTTATGAGATACACAGACTGTTTTGATAAACTTTTCACTCTTTGAATTGTGCAACTTAAGTTTCTGCAAGAAATAAGCTCACAAAGGTGATTTTAAATAAAAGCAGACAGAACTGTCAAAGAAGACCAAATGCAAGAAGCAAAAGGAAAAGTGTATACTTTCTGAAAAAGTAAAGTTCATAAATAATTTTCATTCACCTCTCTCATGAAAGGTGTGGTTTGTGTGACCAGTGTTGTCACACAGCAGCACATAAGATGGTATTGATACTGATCTTTCTAAAACAAATCAAGAGTAACGCCACAACTATTAGGATAATTTAACAAAAGAATTGTTGCCATTGGTACTAACAGGCAGTCAGAGTTTTCTTTGTAATTCTCACATTCTATATGTACAACACTGACAAAACTACAAGTTCTCTTTAGAGAATTCCTGTGCTTAGGAATCAGTGTAATTTTCAGTCAAGCATAAATCAACATAGATTGAAACCTGACATCTCACCTGAGTTGTTAAAGTGAGTTATAAAGCATTCATTTAAAATCAAGACTTAACCTCAAGTTTTTTTTTTCTTCTTTTGTTTGTTTATTAAAGTGATATTGGTAATGTTGGTAATGCACACTTCCTTTTTTTTTTTTTTTTTTTTTCCCCAGGGTCTCCTTCTGTCTCCCAGTATGGAGTGCAGTGGGATGATCTCTGCTCACTACAACCTCCGCCTCCCAGGTTCAAGCAATTCTCCTGCCTCAGCCTCCCAAGTAGCTGGGATTACAAGCATGTGCCACCATGCCCGGCTAATTTTTGTACTTTTAGTAGAGACGGGGTTTCACCATGTTAGCCAGGCTGGTCTCGAACTCCTGACCTCAAGTTATTTGCCCGCCTCGGCCTCCTAAAGTGCCGGGATTAGAGGCATGAGCCACCATGCCCAGTCGGTAGTAATGCACACTTGTAAATCAATATACATTGAGGAATTAAAGCTTCTTGTTTATAAAATGTCTTCAGTGTCTGTAACAAATGAAACTTCCAGCTCATGGTAGTCAAGTGACTGATAGATGAATGAATGAAGACATCTCATACACACAAATGTAATTCCTCCCTCAATTATCCAAGTTTTCGCTGACTTTGGCAGTGAATATTGTCTTGCCACTGTGATGCAAAAAGTTTAAATTATGCTAATACATTACCTGTTGCTGTTTCACTAGTCTATGTATACAACAAATCATCCCTAGTCATAGTGGCAAACAACTCTTTATTATTGTCTCTTACATTTCTGTCAATTGACAGGACTCAGCTGGACAGTTTTCACTTAAGGCTTCTTGCAGTATTGCAAACAAATGTCATCCAAAGGCTTGATTGCCCTGGACATCCAAGATAGTAGGCAGTTAATTCTGGATGTCACATGAGAGTTGAGCTAGGGTTATAGACCTACATGGGACATCTCTGTGTGTCTCAGGCTTCTTACAAGTTCTTCGAGGAAGCATCATAAATACAAGTATACCAAGAGATCCGGATAACGTGAAAGACCTTAGTGTGACCTAGACTTGGAAATCCCAGAACATTACTTTGCTGTATTTTATAGGAAAACGTAAGCCACCAAATCCAGGCCTGATTCAAGAAGAAGGGAACCAGACTCCATCTTTTAATGTGGGAAGTGTAGACATACATGGAGGGAAGGAATTAATGGTTTTTAGCTTAGACTGTCACAGCTTTTTAGTGGTTCTTCTTTCTTCAAAGACATAAGCATGTCTCAAAATTGAAGTGAAATATTTTAGTCAAAGCACTTCTCTCTGTGGTATAAAGAGGCCTGATACCATTTTAACTCCTTACTTATTTATTACTTCTTGAGGCAGAGGAAAAGTAGCAAAACCCTTAAATGGGAATGATCTCATTTAAACTGAATATTGAACATTGCCAATAGTTGTATGCCTTGCTGTATAAATGGCAAATATTGTAGAAACTGTGAAATATCAAGAAAATATAATAACCCTTGTTTTACCTAGAGTGACAGGCTGTTAAAGTCGATGAAAGATCATGTTTTTAACTTCATGTATATCACAATGAAGCAAATACTTGTACTCTTATTTTGCAGATGAGCCTCAAGAGGTTAAGTGTTTTTTCCCCCTTCCAACTAAAACTGCACACTTACTGAGTAAATAGTACAACTGAGACGTCAGTCCAGGGATTTTGCTGTTTTTGCTATATATGCTATTTTAAAAAGTTAATAAATACTGTGAAAACTTGTGGAGAATTTGGAGGTGAGAGCATGAAAGTAGGGCGAAGACACAGTAGGAGACAGGGAACATTGTGCTGAGAAACTTTCATTTTACTGCTAGTTATTTCAACAAACATTTTCTACAATCCTATGCTACTAGAATGGCGAGCCTTATGGCAACCACTGTCTGGGAAAAATTAAAAAACAAAACGAAACAAAACTCTAGACGTGGGGAGTGAGAAAGAGCGAGTAATGTCATAGAGGTCATGGAACCGGCGGCCAGGATGAGGCACAGCGTGGCTGGAGATGGTGTGTGGGAAATATATTGACAAGTGATGAACAATGAGATACACGGAGGAATGGGAAAGGAGACCCCTTCCCTCCCTCAGTGCTCACACCCCCGCTGCTGAATAGCCTTTTGGGTTTGTATAGAGCTGGAGGAAGACTGTGAAAGAAATGATGAGAACATCCATAGACTGGCTGCAAGGCACTCTCTATTTTTTTTTCATTGCACTGTTTAAAAACAAAACAAAACAAAACAAAACTGCATGCCGATAGCAAAATGAATTAATTTAAATTTTCAATAATAGCAAAGGAATATAATGTAACAAACAAAATACACTATTGCCTAATTATATAGTATTATGTTTCTGCTTGAGTCATGTTTATAGCCTAATCTTAAAAAGGAGAGGAAAATAGTATGAGTAGCAGCAACTTTATTTGATTCCTTTCTCTAAACAGTTTATAATTGCTTTAAAACTGGTATTATTTTTTAAGAAAAGTACTCTGACAATTACAAAAAAAGATATAATGAAAGTGTTCAACATCACCTATTACATTATTTTTAGTATTTACCACTGATTTATATGTGTTACTCATTGGAAGATTAATCTAGGAAAATATTATTCATTAGGCTTAAAATCTCATCAAAATCTACCTCAAAAAGAAAAAAAAAAAGATCAGGCCACATAAGCAACTTTTTCAGTTATACATTTTTAAGTAAGTTGATTCACATCTCTTAGGGGTTAAGTGGTCTCAAATTATTTTTATAACATTGATACACATTTCAATTTGTGAGAGCAAGTTGCATTCCTTTAAAAGGATGTCAAATTGTAATGTCATTCTTCATCTGCCTTTAATTCTTATCTATTCATTCATCCACATCCATCCCAGCCTATTATGAATAATAATTTCTAACTATTTTATGATCCATGTTTTTGCTGTAAAATGCACAAAAGTAATTAAGGCAAATTGGAACAATTATAGAAATACACTATTCAATAACTCAGTTGCCAAAAAAGTTTTACTGTACCCTAAGGAGGAAAAAAAATGCCTATACAGCAGTAATATCATTCCACACGTTTCATTTATTCCTGCAAGCCAGCCAAGCTCAAATTAATTGTACTGACTAAACTTTTCTTCTTGGAGAAAATTAAAGATATGCTGTTGTCAACACTTGAGCACAACCTTGCCGACACTTAAACTCAGAGAAGGGTGTGACATCCTGCCCCGGCTGCCTTGCGCTAATTAATCACTCTGGTATTTAGGACCATTCAAGCAGACAAATTAATGGGGAATAATTAGTGTATCTTTGTTCCAGCTCAGCTTTGCACACCAGACACTCTCAGGGAGAGAGGGGAGTTCGCAGAGCGCAAGCCATTAGCATGTGCATAGTTTCACTTCTGTTCAGCAAGTTCTTCAGAGATTAAGAGAAAGGCCAAATTAGCAGACGTGTGACTGGGGTTAGGACACCCTTCTGGAAAGAAAGCCCTCTGTTTGGGTATCAGCTTTCAGAAGCAAGTCGATAATCCAGAGACTGAATTTCATAAAACACAATTAAACCTCAGGGATGAAATAATTCCAGAAACCAAGAACATGTTTTTAAAAAATACATAGTGAAAATATTTTTATTATTTATACTATCTGTATTTACTTATACATCCAGAGAAAAATACAGCCCTAAGAAATTTCATATTTTCTCTATATTATTGTTGGCTTTTGTAAATTCTTATTGAAAACTGATTTTTATCAACAAATGGCATTTATAAAGTTTGTAATTAAAGTGTGTAGACCATTTAACCTCTCTCCATTTAGTAAGAACTCTCTGTAGATACTCCCTACGGCCATAAAACTTAATTTGTTTCTTCTGATAGGAATCAGAGAGTAGAAAATTCAGACAAAGTCTCTATACACAGTCAGTGTGACCGGCATAGTATTGATTAAAGTCTGTCCCATTTTATGCTGCTGACTGGTTTCAACGTGCATGTGGACTGAGTTAAGGCACAGTTTCTTATTGAAATATATTTTAAAACTAAAAATAAAGTGTTGAGATTTACTATATTGAGGATATATCATGATTCGGGTTCACTACTGAAAACTGTTAAAAAATGAAACCAATTGACTTATAAGAGTACATATTTCCTGGATTAAAACCATGGGTTTTACTTTGATACATAAATTCTTCCCCTCATCAGACAAAAACATCTGATTTTTTACACAAATAATGCTTCAAACATCATATTTTATCCTGATGATAAATTATTTCTGAGCTTTTTATTAACAGTTTGCTATATACAGAACTTATCCAAACATACTGCAAATAATTGTGTGAATATATGTATATCCATACACATAATCACACTTGGTTTATACCATATGTGTGCATGATCTTTTATTGCTTTTTCTGCAGTTTATGTAAAGGAGGCATTTTTTCTGTTTTCCTACCTAAAGTTCCTATGTTTTGTACATTCACTATTTTCTGTGTTTTACTATCTAACCCTCCAGCTTTATCATTTAACAAGTAAGGCAAGAATGATTGCTATAGCATACAGAGAACATTCCTGCAGATTCCATACTCACTATAGGAAGGCTCAAAACACAGACCTCCTCACTCTCAGAGAGCATGGGTATTGCATGGAAAGGCAGGCCCAGAGGGTCAGGAGCTGATGTTAAGAGAGACCACACAGTGTGAAAATAGGCCACTGTCTCAGCCCAGTTATCAATTCTTTTGTAAAGAGATTCCATCACATCACCCTAACTACAAAGGTGAATTAAATGTGGGACACTGTGAGTACATTTAGTTTTATTAATACCACATAACATAAAAATAGTCCAAAAAAGGAATTTCCCTACCTGGACCATGCCAAAATTTGTGATATTGCTTTACCACATGCAGCTTCTAGATCTCATAAAAAACATGATATTGTTAGGCATAATGCTCTTGAATTTGTGCTGGTGGAATGGGAGGAAAAAAAAAAAAAAATCCTAAAGCTACACATTCTTGAAATTTCTTAGAGAGGAGAAATGAATCTCCAGTCTCAGCTGAAATACTAAATTACTGCCTATGATAAGCCCAGATACCATTAGAAAGGCTTCCATCCTGGGAGTAGGTCCTCCTAGATCTTTGAAGGTGCCTAATCCTCATTAAAGGCAAACCCTGGGCGTAGGAGGGGCTGTGCTGGCATCAAGGCACCTGGCGATGACTAAAAGCGCTGGCCCCATGTGCGGCTGCCGCTGAGCAGCAGAATGTAATTTAGTCGCACCAGCGGGAGCAGGGGTCAATGATTTTATATTAATGGGGATCACGACAGTTCTAAGCTGTGGCGTGCTTTGAAATAAGTGTTGTACAAGGCAGCAAAGAGAGCTCAGCTGAGGAAATGAGCTGTGTCACTGTCTCCTCATGCCTTGCAGCAAACACTGGAATGTTTTTAGTTGCCACAGACTCTCTGCCATCATAATATTTTATAAACAACAATTACCTGTTTCATTTTGCAAAACTCAGACTCCTAAAGTAATGCTGCTCAAGATGCCACGAAGGATGAACAAATTCCTTTCTAATCGAAATTCGGACCAAGTTGTGTGGACAAAGAATGAACAATATCTGAGATGTTTATATCTGAAAACTAACTTATGAAAACAAGTGCAGGTGTGTTGTGGGTGTCTGTTGTGATACTATTGAAAGATGGTAAAGCATAACACACTCTGACATGTTATCAAAGTGTCCACACCTAAAACAAAAGAGATGGAGAGGGAGTTCAAGGCAATGCTTTTAAATTTTAGTCAATATTCAATCTTCATCTGCAGTTGAAAGCACTATTATCACATCTTTACCAAAATGTACGTTTTTACATTTATTTTCAGGGATATCAGTTTTAGACTTCATGTTAAATTTTTAGTAGATTAATTGTTTTTTCCAAATTAGTAATTGGGAATGGGGGGCAAGAAATCATTTTTGTCAGTATCTCTGAAGGTACAGAAAAGAAGGAAAATCAAGTTCTTCCAAGCTTCAGGGATGGTCGGATGAGAAGGGTGCATTGTATGTGGAAAACAACAGAGGTATGACAAGGAATGAAGTTTCTATTTTCAAAACTTCTTTTGAAGTAAACAGGACAGAGGTACCAGAGCCAATAGGAATAAGCATATAAGCTGTGCCAAATATGACTGATTAGGGAGACCTCTAGCATTAAGTGATTAATAGAGTTATAAAAAAATTTCAACTGTGAAAAGGCAAATGTGTTGACCAGAAAAATAAAATCTATTCCTATAAATTGCACTTGGTAAAACAATTGATTCATTTTCAATACTTCTTCCATGCAAAAGAAAAGTCCTAGCTGGGCTTTGTGATTAGTGAGCCATTACTGGAGAAAAAAAAAAATTGCTATAATTGAAAGCTGAGTTATATATCATCTGAAAAAACACTTTCTGCAAAACAAAATCCAAGCTTGACTAGTTTATTACAGATATGCTTTCCAAAGATGATCTGTGAAACTGTAGTGCCACGACAGATGTTCATTGCAAAATCTCACATACATGCAAATATGTATATATATATGTAAAGTTTCTGTAGTTAGATCTGTTTAAAAAACACTGCATTTTATAAGGTTATTTTCTGTATTACTAAAGAACATTAGCATATTAGAGGCACCAAGTTCTGAAATAAAGAATCTCTTAAGTTTCCTTCAGATCTTTACTATCCAACTAATTTTATTACTATTTTCTTCCCTGACCCTGTGAACATTCTCCTTGCTGAAATACACTTTGGGAAATTCCATATTAGAGTTCAATAAGTTAGTGAAAATGTATTTTTATCAAGCAGAACTAGACTAGATGCAATCTCTGCCCCAAGTTTATTCCCCTACACCTAGGAACTGATTAATAGGAGTTTTGGGTTGTTAATTATGTTGAGATCAGACTTTCAGAAGGTGTGCAATAAAGTAGACGGTATTTATGAATTAATATGCCAAAAATTGGAGAGGCACTATTTATTTTTCCCTGTAATACAAAGGCAAAGGATAGTAGATATGTTTCTACCTACAAATGTGAGGAATGGAAGTCACTAAAGTTGTGATGTGGATATTTTCTAAATTCATCATGCTTTTAAATAACTTGGAATATAAAGTTGCTTGGATGTTCTAAGACTGGAGATACACATAGTTTTGAAGGGGTAATCAGAGCAGACGGTAGGGTCAGATAAATGAGTAATTGTCTCAAGAACAGAAGGGGTAACGAAAAACTAAGTAATTAAGATACATAATATTTTAATCAATAGATTTTGATATTAAAATTTATGCAAATAAATCCATGATGAACAAAATATCAAAATTTTAAATAAAGACAGGATTAGTGTTACTGATGTTCCCTTTTGCCTCAGGCTCCAATATGGCTCAGCACAGCACTGGGATAAGAAAGTACCAGGAGACAAACTGCAAGAAGAAAGGAGCACTTAATTGGGTATCCAAATTAGCTCTGATTCTTCCTGATAATAAACAGCCATATAACTTTAGAAAGCCTTATAAATATACCATGTCTGTGTTTACTCATTTATAGAGAGAAAAATAATTCTCTAGCTATTCTGAGAAGCATTAAATCAAATGAAGTTTTTATAGATGTTCAAGAAAAAATAAAAATGGATAGTAATCTTGATATCAAAAACACTTGGGAAAAGCTCTGTTGAATTTGATCAGGTTTCTTTACTTCAGAACTTCTCATATGCTTTTAACATGTCAGTGTATTTTATAATTGTCTTATAAGAAAACAGAGTATTTAAACAACTAGAGCACTTATTAACATCTTATGCACAGTATGAAAAATGCTGAACAAAATGATCTCAAGTTTCCTCCTCCCTTTAAAACTTTAAAATTCTAAAGAGACTTTTTAAAGGTAACATGCACAGAGTAAACAGCAGTTTAGTACAAGTTTATATTTCATAAAAAATAAATTGAAGTATGCTTACAGAAATATATATTTTAATCGATCATTTATAGCACAGCAAAGTTATCTCATACCCATATTCCTGAAAAACAGAGAATCTTCATGTTGGCTTCAACAGCCAGAAACAAACATCAGATTAGGCTGAAGTTCTCATACTGAAACCTTACAGAAGACATGTAAAGGGTGGAAAGTGAATGGAATAGAAACTGAGTCACCATAGTTAGCTGACAGTGGGTGAGAAGGGTAATTTTATGGGAACATATATTTTTAAAATGTGTCAGTATATGAATATGAAGTTTTGAAATAATATTACAAAAGTGTATCAATCATAAAACACTAACATGTATACACACAGTCATAGTTTTATATGTGTATTTTTTTCATGTGTGTGTGCATGTGTGTGGGTGTGTGTGGGATTGGGGGGAGAGAGAGAGAGAGAGACAAAGAGAGAGAGAGAGAGAGAACAATTGGGTATTAAATATTGAAAGGGATACTGTCAAGGCATATAAAATGATTCCATACTCAGAGACAATGAAATGTATCCTTCTGAAGAAATTACATCAATGATTTCCAAAATGCTTTAGAAAAAAAATGATGAAAAACAAATGTATGGTAGTTTAATAATACATGTAGCATTTTTTTTTTTGGAAGAGCTCAATATCTAATAGTATAACTAAATATTTTGCAAAATGTGTCATGGAACCTGTGTTCAAAACAAACAACTGAGTTGGAATTTTCATGAATCTCAACAAAAATAATTACTTTTTAATCTTCTCTTTAAACTTTGAAAATTTCAAGTGTTTTCCTCTATAACCTTATGTCAATTTTGTAAATCTCAATCTATACCTACTACTATCACAGCAAAATTAAGGGAAAGGTCCATATATCTACTACCCTCACACTTGCATGGCCTGCCCAATTATCAACATCTCCTATCAGAGTGGAATATTTATTACAACTGAACCTACGTTTCTGCATTGTCACCAAAAGTCCATAATTTACATTAGGTTTCACTCCTGGTGTTGTACAATTGATGGGTTTCACCAAATGCCTAATGACACGTAGCCACCATTATGGTAACATACAGAGAGTAGTTTCACTGCCCAAAACAAAATCGTCTGTGTTCTGGCTATTAATCCCATTCTCAACCTCTGGAAATCAGTGATCTTTTATTATCTCCATAGTTTTTCATTTTCCAGAATGTTACATAGTTGGAATCATACAGTATACAGCTGTTTCAGATTGGTTTCTTTCACTTAGTGATATGTATTTAAGTTTACTCCATGTATCTTCATGACTTGATAGCTAATTTCTCTTTAGCAATGAACCATATCACTCTGTGTGGATGTTCATTTTCCATTTATCTACTGAATGGCATCTTGGCTGCTTCCAAGTTTTGGCAATTATGAATAAAGCTGCAGGTTTTTCTGTGGACAAAAGTTTTCAACTTAATTGTGTTAACACCAAGAAGCCTTGTACCTATTTTAATTCATCCTACCAGATGACAAAACAATAAACTTGATTAAATACAGTTCTGCCAACTCTAGTATATACAGTTGTTCTGAATAAAGTTGAAGAAACACGCATGCGCGCACACACACACACACACACACACACAGAGTGTTTCTGAACTCACTTTACATTTATGAGCACAAACTTCAATTTTTTTTTAGTGCTCGATTGTTCTGTACTTCCATTCACTCAATTATCTAGAATAACATGATTCATATTTCCTCCTCTCCAATTCTCTAGTATCTTCTCCTTCATGTTTACTCTCAGCCACGTCCTTGCTCTATTTTTCACTGAGAAAACAGAAATCAATCGAACAGAATTTCCACAAGTTTTTTTTCCATTTTTTTTTCACACTTCTAGAAACGTGCCTTTGTAACCTTACATTTTTCCTTTTTTTTTTTTTTTCTATTACTGTGGAGGAATTGTTCTTCCTCCTACATAGGCCAAATCCTCCATTCACCTGCTGGATTACATTGCGTATAGCCTAATCAAGTACACCACTCAAGCCAATCTTTCTCGCACACCATAATTTCCTTCTCTCTACATTTTCCCTTCCCATTTCTGCCTAATTTCTCTCCTTCCTTTTATATCAAAACTCCCTTGAAGACACCTAATCTCACTTTCTCCTGCCATTTTCATTTGACTTCACTCCAAAGAGGCGTTTTGCCACTCTCCACTACACCTAAATTATCAGTGAACTCTATTTTGCCAAGCCCAATGGTCAACTCTTGTTATCTATTATATTTCTGCCATAAGTAATATTTTACACTTTTCACATCCACTACCACTTTAAATCAAACTATCATTATCTCCCTCCTAGATTATTACTAAAACCTCTCAACTGCTCCAGCTTTCACATTGCCCCCCTCCAACCTATACCTAGCTAAAGTCAGACGAATTCTGCAAAAATGTAAAGTGCATCAATGCACTTTTATGCTCATAGTTCTCCATCCTACTCAGGGTAAATGACAAAGTCTTCCTAATGTAAGAAGTTATATCTAATCTGGTCACCTGTCACCTCTGAATTTATCACCTATTCCTCTCTTTCCCACAAGCCAGGTCATTCCGCTAAAATCATATTGGCCCCTCTGTTGTCCTTTAAACAAACTAGGCATGCTCCCAGTTCACATCTTTTGATGTTCTTTCCTCTGCCTCTTATAATCTCAACTTTAATAATCATAGGATTTGTTTCCCTTTACCTTCAGGTCTTAACTAACCCACTCGTTTCCCAGAGCATTCTTCCCTAGGTATGCTGTCTAAAATTCTGTACACATACACACACACACACTTCCTATAACACTACCCTAGTTATTATCTACTGCACTTATCACTCCCTGACACATTGCAAATTGTATTGTTTTCTTTAATGTATAATTTACATTTTCCATGATATGTTTTACTTACTTCCTATTAATTTTTCTCATTTAGAATGTGAGCTCCTGAGGGCAAGTTTTTCTTGTTCAGTTCTGTTTACAGCTGTATCCGCAGGACCTAAAACAAGTCTCTAACAAACAGGTCCCCGAAATGTATTTGTTGAATAAATTAAATGAGTGAATTTTGACTTCATTTCAGTTGAAAGTATTTCTCCATTTATCTAATTACAATAATTAAATAATTTGTCCAAAAGTAACACATAATATTCTAGTGAGAATGATTAGAAACAATGTAAGGGATGCTTATTTCTCCCTTTCTACCTTATATTGCACCTGAAGTTTTTTGGTCAACTTAATCTTTAGCTATACAAAGTTTTCATTTTTATATTATCAAACAATCCTATCAATTCTTTTCTGGCAACTGGATTCCTATTGTTGGTTAAGAAGGCACCTCACAGATCCCAGGTTGCAAATATAATCTCCAAAGTATTTGTACAGATCCTTTCAAAAAAATCTGACATTTTTGTACATGTTGTATTATAGCAGTCCAACTTATTGATTAATTACTCCTATTTGTAATGCTATTTATTTAGACTTTCACCTATAGATAGAAATACATATATTAGCCTAGACTTACATAGGGTCAGTATCATTGATATACCACTAGGCTATATAATTTTTTCAGCTTCAGTATAATATCATAGGACCACCATCATATATGTAGTCCATCATTGACTAAAATGTCACTATGTGATGCATGATTATATATATATATACACAAGCATATCTCCTTTTATTGCACTTCACTTTAATGCATTTTGTAGATACTGCATTTTTTACAAAGTGAAGATTTGCGGTAACCCTGCGTTGAGCAAGTCTATTGGTGACATTTTTTCCAAGAGCATGTGCTCACTTCGCATCTCTGTATCACATTTTGGCAATTCCTGCAATGTTTAAAACATTTTTATTTCTGTTATGGTAACCTATGATCGGTGATCTCTGATGTTAATATTGTCATTGTTTGGAGCACCACAAACTGCACCCATTTACGTCGCCAAACTTAATCCATAAATGCTGTGTGTGTTCTGACTGGTCCATTGACCAGCCATTCAATGCCTCTATCCAACTTCTTGGGCTTCTCTATTCCCTGAGACACAACAATATCGAAATGAGCCCAATCTGGGGCCTCCTTATTCCCTGAGATGCAACAATATTGAAATGAGGCCAACACTTATGGCCTGTAAGTGTTCAAGTGAAAGTTAGAGTCACTCTAAATCAAAAGCTAGAAATGAGTAAGCTTAGTGAGGAAGGCATGTCAAAAGTTGAAGCAGGGTCACAGCTAGGCTGCTTTCATCAGTTAGCCAACTTGTGAATGCAGAGTAAAAGTTATTGAAAGAAATTAAATGTGCTATTCCAGTGAACACAAGAATGAGAAGAAAGCAACACAGACTTATTGCTGATAGGGAGGTTTGAGTGGTTGTCTTGATAGAAAACCAAACCAGCCACAGTATTCCTTTAAGACAAAGCCTAATCCAGAGCAAGCCCCCAACTCTTTTCAATTCTGTGAAGGCAGATCGACATGAGGAATCTGCAGAAGAAAAGTCTGAACCTAGTAGAGGATTGTTCATGAGATTTAAGGAAAGAAGGCATCTCCATAACCTAAAAGTGCAAGGTGAAGCATCAAGTGCTGATATAGAAGCTGCAGCAAGTTATCCAGAAGACGTATCTAAAATCATTGACAAAGGTGGCTACACTGAACAGCAGATTTTCAATGTAGATGAAACTGCCTTACATGTTGGAAGAGGATGCCATTTGGTTGTTTCACAGCTAGAAAGAAGTCAATATCTGCCTTCAAAGTTTCAAAGAGCACGCTGACTCCCTTGTTAGGGGCTAATGCAGCCGGTGACCTTAAGTTGAAGCGAAAGCTCATTTACCATTCCAAAAATCCCAGGGCCCTTAGGAATTAGGCTAAATCTACTCTACCTGTGCCTTATATGTGGCAACCACAAAGCCTAGATGACAGCATATCTGTTGAAAGCAAGGTTTACAGAATATTTTAAGCTCACTAATGTTGAGACCTACTGCTCAAAAAACAAAGATTTCAGTCAAGCTATACTGTTCATTGACAATTCACCTAATCACCCAAGAGCGCAGATGAAGATGTACAAGGAGATTAACTTTGTTTACATGGCTGCTAACGTAACAACCATTCTGCAGTCCATGAATCAAGGACTAATTTTTACTTCCAAGACATTATTTAAGAAATACATTTTGTAAGGCTACAGCTGCCATAGAAAGTAGTTCTTTTGATAGACCTGGGAAAAGTAAATTGACACCTTCTGGAAATAATACACCATTCTGGACACCATTAAGAACATTTGTGATTTATGGGAGGATGTCAAAATATCAACATTAACAGGAGTTTATAAGAAATTGATTCCAACCTTCATAAATGACTTTGAGGGGTTCAAGATTTCAGTGGAGGAAGTAATTGTCAATTTGGTAGATAGAGCAAGAGAATCAGAATTGGAAGTGGGCCCAAAGATAAGGCTGAATTGCTATAATCTCATGATAAAACTCATGAGAAACTACTTCTTATGGATGAGCAAACAAAATGGTTTCTGAAGATGGAATCTGCTCCTGGTGAAGATGCTGTGAGCAGTGTTAACAAGACAACAAAGAATCTAGAATATTACACCAATTTATTTGATAAAGGAGAGGCAGAGTTTGAGTTCCAGTTTTGAAAGTTCTGCTTTGGGTAAAATGCTCTCAAGTAGCATTGCATGTTACAGAGAAATCTTTTGTGAAAGGAAGAGTCAATTTATATGGCAAACTTTGCTTTATTTTAAGAAATTGCCATACTCCACCCAACTTTCAGCAACCCTGATCAGCCAGCAGCCATCAATATCAAGGCAAGACCATCTACCAGCAATGAGACTACAACTTGCTGAAGGCTCAGATAATCGCTAGCATTTTTTAGCCATAAAGTTTTTTTTAATGAAGGTGTGTACTTTTTTTAGACATAATGCTATTATTACTCACTTAAAAGACAATAGTATAATGTAAACATAACTTTTATATGCATTAGGAAACCAAAAACAATTGTATAAGTCTCTTTCTTGTAATATTTACTTCATTCCAGTGGTCAGGAATAAAACCTGCAATATTTACACACTATTTTTTTCTTTTTTAAAATTATTATTATACTTTAAATTCTAGGGTACATGTGCATAACGTGCAGGTTTGTTACATATGTATACTTGTGCCATGTTGGTGTGTTGCACCCATCAACTAATCACCACCCATCAACTCGTCCTTTATATCAGGTATAACTCCCACTGCAATCCTTCCTCCCTCCCCCCTCCCCAAAATAGGCCCCAGTGTGTGATGTTCTCCTTCCTGTGTCCAAGTGATCTCATTGTTCAGTTCCCACCTATGAGTGAGAACATGCGGTGCTTGGTTTTCTATTCTTGTGATAGTTTGCTGAGAATGATGGTTTCCAGCTGCATCCATGTCCCTACAAAAATTCATCCTTTTTTATGGCTGCACAGTATTACATGGTGTATCTGTGCCACATTTTCTTAATCTGATCTGTCACTGACGGACATTTGGGTTGATTCCAAGTCTTTGCTATTGTGAATAGTGCTGCAGTGAACATATGTGTGCATGTGTCTTTATAGTAGCATGATTTATAATCCTTTGGGTATATACCCAGTAATGGGAAGGCTGGGTCATATGGTACTTCTAGTTCTAGATCCTTGAGGAATCATCATACTGTTTTCCTTAATGGTTGAACTAATTTACAATCCCACCAACAGTGTAAAAGTGTTCCTATTTCTCCACATCCTCTTCAGCACCTGTTGTTTCCTGACTTTTTAATGATTGCCATTCTAACTGGTGTGAGATGGTATCTCATTGTGGTTTTGAGTTGCATTTCTCTGATGGCCAGCGATGACGAGCATTTTTCATGTGTCTGTTGACTGTATGCATGTCTTCTTTTGAGAAATGTCTGTTCATATCCCTTGCCCACTTTTTGATGGGATTGTTTGTTTTTTTCTTGTAAATTGGTTTGAGTTCTTTGTAGGTTCTGGATATTAGCCCTTTGTCAGATGAGAAGATTGCAAAAATTTTCTCCCATTCTGTAGGTTGCCTGTTCACTCTGATAGTTTCTTTTCCTGTGCAGAAGTTCTTTAGTTTAATTAGATCCCATTTGTCAATTATGGCTTTTGTTGCCATTGCTTTTGGTGGTTTAGACATGAAGTCTTTGCCCATGCCTATGTCCTGAATGGTATTACCTAGGTTTTCTTCTAGGGTTTTTTTGGTATTAGGTCTAACATTTAAGTCTCTAATCCATCTTGAATTAATTAATTTTCATATAAGGAGTAAGGAAAGGATCCAGTTTCAGCTTTCCACTTATGGCTAGCCAATTTTCCCAGCATCATTTATTAAATAGGGAATCCTTTCCCCATTTCTTGTTTTTCTCAGGTTTGTCAAAGATCAGATAGCTGTAGATGTGTGGTATTATTTCTGAGGGCTCTTTTCTGTTCCATTGGTCTATATCTCTGTTTTGGTGCCAGTACCATGCTGTTTTGGTTACTGTAGCCTTGTAGTACAGTTTGAAGTAAGGTAGTATGATGCCTCCAGCTTTGTTCTTTTGACTTAGGATTGTCTTGGCAACGTGAGCTCTTTTTTGGTTCCATATGAACTTTAAAGCAGTTTTTTCCAGTTCTATGAAGAAAGTCATTGGTAGCTTGATGGGGATGGCATTGAATCTATAAATTACCTTGGGCAGTATGGCCATTTTCATGATATTGATTCTTCCTATCCATAAGCATGGTATGTTCTTCCATTTGTTTGTGTCCTCTTTTATTTCACTGAGCAGTGGTTTGTAGTTCTCCTTGAAGAGGTCCTTTACATCCCTTGTAAGTTGGATTCCTAGGTATTTTATTCTCTTTGAAGCAATTGTGAATGGAAGTTCATTCCTGATTTGGCTCTCTGTTTGTCTGTTACTGGTGTATAAGAATGCTTGTGATTTTTGCACATTAATTTTATATCCTGAGACTTTGCTGAAGTTGCTTATCAGTTTAAGGAGATTTTGGGCTGAGACAATGGGGTTTTCTAAATATACAGTCATGTCATCTGCAAACAGGGACAATTTGACTTCTTCTTTTCCTAACTGAATATCCTTTATTTCTTTCTCTTTCCTGATTGCCCTAGCCAGAACTTCCAACACTATGTTGAATAGGAGTGGTGAGAGAAGGCATCCCTGTCTTGTGCCAGTTTTCAAAGGGAATGCTTCCAGTTTTTGCCCATTCAGTATGATATTGGCTGTGGGTTTGTCATAAATAGCTCTTATTATTTTTAGATACGTTCCATCAATACCAAATTTATTGAGAGTTTTTAGCATGAAGGGCTGTTGAATTCTGTCAAAGGCCTTTTCTGCATCTATTGCGATAATCATGTGGTTTTTATCTTTGGTTCTGTTTATATGCTGGATTATGTTTATTGATTTGTGTATGCTGAACCAGCCTTGCATCCCAGGGATGAAGCCCACTTGATCATGGTGGATAAGCTTTTTGATGTGCTGCTGGATTCAGCTTGCCAGTATTTTATTGAGGATTTTTGTGTTGATGTTCATCAGGGATATTGGTCTAAAATTCTCTTTTTTTGTTGTGTCTCTCCCAGGCTTTGGTATCAGGATGATGTTGGCCTCATAAAATGAGTTAGGGAGGATTCTCTCTTTTTCTATTGATTGGAATAGTTTCAGAAGGAATGGTACCAGCTCCTCCTTGCACTTCTGGTAGAATTCAGCTGTGAATCCATCTGGTCCTGGACTTTTTTTGGTTGGTAGGCTATTAATTATTGCCTCAATTTCAGAGCCTACCATTGGTCTATTCAGGGATTCAACTTCTTCCTGGTTTAGTCTTGGGAGAGTGTAAGTGTCCAGGAAATTATCCATTTCTTCTAGATTTTCTAGTTTATTTGTATAGCGGTGTTTATAGTATTCTCTGATGGTAGTTTGTATTTCTGTGGGGTCGGTGGTGATATCCCCTTTATCATTTTTTATTGCATCTATTTGATTCTTCTCTCTTTTCTTCTTTATTAGTTTTGCTAGTGGTCTATCAATTTTGTTGATCTTTTCAAAAAAACAACTCCTGATTCATTGATTTTTTGGAGGGTTTTTTGTGTCTCTATCTCCTTCAGTTCTGCTCTGATCTTAGTTATTTCTTGCTTTCTGCTAGCTTTTGAATGTGTTTGCTCTTGCTTCTCTAGTTCTTTTAATTGTGATGTTAGAGTGTCAATTTTAGATCTTTCCAGCTTTCTCATGTGGGCATTTAGTGCTATAAAATTCCCTCTACACACTGCTTTAAATGTGTCCCAGAGGTTCTGTTATGTTGTATCTGTGTTCTCATTGGTTTCAAAGAACATCTTTATTTCTGCCTTCATTTCGTTATATACCCAGTAGTCATTCAGGAGCAGGTTGTTCAGTTTCCATGTAGTTGAGCAGTTTTGATTGAGCTTCTTAGTCCTGAGTTCTAGTTTGATTGCACCGTGGTCTGAGAGACAGTTTGTTATAACTTCTGTTCTTATACATTTGTTCAGGAGTGCTTTACTTCCAATTATGTGGTCAATTTTGGAATAAGTGTGATGTGATGCCAAGAAGAATGTATATCCTGTTGCTTTGGGGTGGAGAGTTCTGTAGATGTCTATTAGGTCTGCTTGCTGCAGAGATGAGTTCAATTCCTGGATATCCTTGTTAACTTTCAGTCTCTTTGATCTGTCTAATGTTGACAGTGAGGTGTTGAAGTCTCCCATTATTATTGTATGGGAGTCTAAGTCTTTTTGTAAGTCTCTAAGGACTTGCTTTATGAATCTGGGTGCTCCTGTATCAGGTGCATATATATTTAGGATAGTTAGCTCTTCCTATTGAATTGATCCCTTTACCATTATGTAATGGCCTTCTTTGTCTCTTTTGATCTTTGATGGTTTAAAATCTGTTTTTTCAGAGACTAGGATTGCAACCCCTGCTTTTTTTTTGTTCTCCATTTGCTTGGTAGATCTTCCTCTATCCCTTTATTTTGAGCCTATGTTTGTCTCTGCATGTGAGATGGGTCTCCTGAATACAGCAGACTGATGGGTCTTGACTCTTTATCCAGTTTGTCCGTCTGTGTCTTTTAATTGGAGCATTTAGTCCATTTACATTTAAGGTTAATATTGTTATGTGTGAAGTTGATCCTGTCATTATGATATTAACTGGTTATTTTGCTCGTTAGTTGATGCAGTTTCTTCCTAGCATCAACGGTCTTTACATTTTGGCATGTTTTTGCAATGGCTAGTACTGGTTGTTCCTTTACATGTTTAGTGCTTCCTTCAGGGTCTCTTGTAAGGCAGGCGTGGTGGTGACAAAATCTCTAAGCATTCGCTTATCTGTAAAGGATTTTATTTCTCCTTCACTTATGAAACTTAGTTTGGCTGGATATGAAATTCTGGGTTGAAAATTCTTTTCTTTAAGAATGTTGAATTTTGGCCCCCACTCTCTTCTGGCTTGTAGAGTTTCTGCCGAGAGATCTGCTGTTAGTCTGATGGGCTTCCCTTTGTGGGTAACCCGACCTTTCTCTCTGGCTGCCCGTAACAGTTTTTCCTTCATTTCAACTTTGGTGAATCTGACAATTATGTGTCTTGGAGTTGCTTTTCTCGAGGAGTATCTTTGTGGCGTTCTCTGTATTTCCTGAATTTGAATGTTGGCCTGTCTTACTAGGTTGGGGAGGTTGGGCAAGTTTTCCTGGATGATATCCTGAAGAGTGTTTTCCAACTTGGTTCCATTTTCTCCCTCACTTTCAGGCACCCCAATCAGACGTAGATTTGGTCTTTTCACATAATCCCATACTTATTGAAGGCTTTGTTCATTTCTTTTTCCTCTTTTTTCTTTAGACTTCTCTTCTCGCTTCATTTCATTCATTTGATCCTCAATCGCTGATACTCTTTCTTCCAGTTGATTGAGTCGGTTACTGAAGCTTGTGCATTTTTCACGTATTTCTTGTGTCATGGTTTTTATCTCTGTCAGTTCATTTATGGCCTTTTCTGCATTGATTATTCTAGTTATCCATTCTTCCATTCTTTTTTCAAGATTTTTAGTTTCTTTGCGCTGGGTACGTAATTCCTCCTGTAGCTCTGAGAAGTTTGATGGACTGAAGACTTCTCTCAACTCGTCAAAGTCATTCTCCATCCAGCTTTGATCCATTGCTGGCGATGAGCTGCGTTCCTTTGTAGGGGGAGATGCACTCTTATTTTTTGAATTTCCAGCTTTTCTGCCCTGCTTTTACCCCATCTTTGTGGTTTTATCTGCCTTTGGTCTTTGATGATGGTGACGTACTGATGGGGTTAGGTGTGGGTGTCCTTCTTGTTTGTTAGTTTTCCTTCTAACAGTCAGAACCCTCAGCTGTAGGTCTGTTGGAGATGGCTTGAGGTCCACTCCAGACCCTGTTTGCCTGGGTATCAGCAGCAGAGGTTGCAGAAGATAGAATATTGCTGAACAGCCAGTGTACCTGTCTGATTCTTGCTTTGGAATCTTCGTCTCAGGGGTGTACCCTGCCGTGTGAGGTGTGAGGTGTCAGTCTGCACCTAGTAGGGGATGTCTCCCAGTTAGGCTACTCAGGGGTCAGGGACCCACTTGAGCAGTCTGTCCATTCTCAGATCTCAACCTCCATGTTGGGATATCCACTGCTGTCTTCTAAGCTGTCAGACAGGGTTGTTTGTGTCTGCAGAGGTTTCTGCTGCTTTTTTTTTGTTTGTTTAGCTGTGCCCTGTCTCCAGAGGTAGAGTCTACAGAGACAGGCAGGCCTCCTTGAGCTGCTGCGGGCTCCACCCAGTTCAAGCTTCCCAGCAGCTTTGTTTACCTACTTAAACCTCAGCAATGGCGGGCACCCCTCCCCCAGCCTCACTGCTGCCTTGCCGTTAGGTCACAGACTGCTGCACTAGCAATGAGGGAGGATCCACGGGCGTGGGACCTTCCTGGCCAGGTGTGGGATATAATCTCCTGGTGTGCCGTTTGCTAAGACCCTTGGTAAAGCACAGTATTGGGGTGGGAGTTACCTGATTTCCAGGTGTTGTGTGTCTCAGTTCCCCTGGCTCGGAAAAGGGATTCCCTTCCCCCTTGCGCTTCCCAGGTGAGGCAATGCCTCACCCTGCTTCAGCTCCCACTGGTCAGGCTGCAGCAGCTGACCAGCACCAACTGTCCAGCACTCCCTAGTGAGATGAACCTGGTACCTCAGTTGAAAATGCAGAAATCACCCATCTTCTGTGTTGCTGGTGCTGGGAGCTGGAGACTGGAGCTATTCCTATTCCTACACACTTTTATTTTAAATAAGTCTCCTGAAGTGTTTTTCTTTATATAATACCTATTAAATGAACAGCTTTGATTTTATTTATCATTTACTATTTTCTATATTTTACCTTATTAATTTAAAATTTTTAACTTTTATATGGTATGTCCTCTTTCTACTTTATTTTGCACTGTTTTGTAATTGTTTTTCTAATTTCATAAAATAATTTGTACATTTTTTTTGTTTGTTTTGTTGAGATGGAGTCTTGCTCTGTTGCCCAGGCTGGAGTGCAATGGCACCATGTCAGCTCACAGCAACCTCTGCCTCCTGGGTTCAAGCGATTCTCACACCTCAGCCTCCCAGGTAGCTGGGATTACAGGCGTGTACCACCACACCCAGGTAATTTTTATATTTTTAGTACAGATGGGGTTTTGTCATGTTGGCCAGGCTATTCTCAAACTCCCCACCTCAGGTGATCCACCCACCTCAGCTTCCTGAAGTGCTGGGATTACAGGCATGAGCCACTGTGCCCGGCCTTGTTTTTCTTTTTTATTAAGACATTCATAATGCATTTTCCTCAGAGAAGTACTGTTCCTGTGTTCTTACAATTATATCATAAAGTGTTGTGTTTTTTTTTATTTTGTGCTTTCTAGATATGTAATTTTCCTACTTAAAAAAAAATCTGATCCAATAATTGTTTAATTCCCAAGTAACCTCAGAATACTTTAGCTTTTATTTTTCTTGTGCTTTATTTATTTATTTGGTAAGAATTAGAGAATGTGGCCTAGAAATTCCCTTGTTTTAAATTTCTTAATGTTTCCTCTGTGGCCAATTTTAGACAAATTTTTACAAATTCCTCATAATATACAAATTAAGTATCTTAACTTTTCAAGAGATATAAACTTCTATGTATAGCTAATTTTTGAACATTATTGGTTTTATTATTCATCTTATTTATTTATTTATTTATTTTTTGTAACAGGCTTAATTCACTTTATTTTTCTAGTATAAAAACCCTATGTTGTAGCCACAGCTGGAGCCTGGGGTCCGCTGCATGGAGACTCTGGTGTGGGTCTTGACAAAGTGGTCAGTGAATTCCTGATAGGGAGACTTGGTAAACACAGTCTCCTTCCAGAGGTCAGGGGTCAGGTAGCTGTAGGTCTTAGAGATGGCATCAACGGTGGCCTTGGCAAAGTTGCCCAGGGTGGCAGTGCAGCCCCGGGCTGAGGTGTAGCAGTCATCAATACCAGCTATCATGAGCAGCTTCTTGGGCACAGGCGCTGAGACGATGCCAGTGCCCCTGGGTGCAGGGATGAGGTGCACCAGCACAGAGCCGCAGCAGCCTGTCACCTTGCAAGGGACAGTGTGGGGCTTGCCAATCTTGTTCCCCCAGTAGCCTCTGCGCACCGGGACAATGGAAAGTTTGGCCCCACGGATGGCGGTGGCCACCTCCTTGGAGCACTTAACACCCAAGCCTACATGGCCATTGTAGTCCTCGATAGCAACAAACGCCTTGAACCTGGTAAGCTGGCTAGCCCGGGTCTGCTTCTGAACCGGCATAATCTTCAAAACCTCGTCTTTGAGAGAGGCCCCCAAGAAAAAGTCAATGATCTCAGATTCCTTAATGGGCAGAGAGAAGAGGTAGATCTCCTCCAGGGACTTGATCTTCATGTCCTTGACCAAGCGGCCCAGCTTGGTGACGGGCATCCACTCCTTATCCTCAGCCTTGCCTCCGCGAGCTCTGCGGCCTCGGCCCCGGCCCTGTCCACGGCCACGACTCCGGCCCCAGATGCCACTGCTGAAACCTCTGCGGAAGCCACCGTGGTTCCCCATCCCAGGGCCACCAGGGCCTCCGGGCCCCCACGCTGCACCGGCGTCATCCACCACTTGGTGTTTTCTCGGAGAAGAAGCTATTCATCTTATTTTTATGGCTATTTTCTTCCTGTCTCTCTCTAAGCCTAAAAGTGGGTAATTGAAATATTCCATTACAAAGAGATTCAGCTATTTTGTGGCCTATTGAAAAGTTTATCTTTTTCATATATTATCTTCTATATATCATATCTTCTTTACAATACACTCATTTTATTATTCATTGCTATTTTATTTCATTTTCAGACTTTTAATATCATGTCTGATATTACCACTGACACTTCTATAATCTTTATCTTTGTCTCCTGTTAATTTGTCTATTGCTTTATCTTTAAACTTTATGTATTACCTTAAGTGTGCTTAAACTCTGTTGTATTTTTTAATTCAATCTCATAGTCTCGTTCTTATAATGAGAAAATTCAGTTCGTTCAGGTGTAGCATTATCTTATAAATTTGACTTTGTTGCTTCTATGTTAATTAAATATTTCTTACATATTGAATTTTCCCTTTTTCTCAACTGACTAGGTTGCTTCATTCTATTTTACCCTTGTAAATGTGAAAGCAAAACTATAGTTTACTATTTTATTAATGTTTATTCTCTGTTTTCTATTTGTATAATCAGGTGCATATTTCGATATCATCTTTACAAAAAAGAGTCAGGTGTTTTCCCCACTCTAATGCACTTTTATGTATATGAGAATGCTTTACTTTCTTTTTTTCCAACACCTGTTTCCCACTACAATAATATTAGCTCAGAGAAATACAATGGGTTGTTCAAAAATTTCATGAAAAAATGGGCATTATGAAAAAACTATGCCCAAATATAAAAAAATTTGCATCAATATAAACTCATACTAACTTGTTCTAACATGTTCAAAGAGGATCTAGTTTGAGGCAACAAGCAGGATAAAACATTGGTTTGAAAAGAGCCCCTATCATAGCAACGTGAATTCTACAAAAATTGACAGGAACAAACATCACATTTATAGTGAAGAGTGAGTGGAAGAATGGTGAAATCACTGATGCTCAATGAAAAGCTTCTGGAGACAATATTCCAAAGACATCAGCAGTTTAAAAATGGATAACTCATTTTAAGAAGGGATATGGTAATGTTAAATACAAAGCCCACAGTGGCAGACCATCCATATCAACCTGTGAGGAAAAAATTAACCTTCATGGTGACCTAATTGAAAAGAACTGACAACAGCACAAACAATAGCCACCACCATAGACTTCCTAATTGATTTAGCTTACACAATTCCTAATGAAAAGTTAAAGATGAGCAAAGTTTCCACTCAATGAGTACCAAAACTGTGTCACCTAGAAAAGTTACAAAAAACATGAGAGATATCTATGGGAATTTTGAACAACTGAGATAGAGATTATGAAGAATTTATTCAAAGAATTGTAAAAGGAGATGAAACATGGCTTTACCAGTGCAATCCTGAAGACAATGCATAATCAAAGCAATGGCTACCAAGAGATGGAAGTAGTCCCATCAAAAAAGGGGACATGTCAAGAGCAAAGATGATAACAGCGTTTTAGGAAGCTCAAGGTACTTTGCTTGTTGACTTTGTGGAGGGACAAAGTATGATAACATCTGGTTCTTATGAGAGTTTTTTGAAAAAGTTAGCTAAAGCTGTAGCAGAAAAAATACCCAGAGAGTCCTTCTGCACCATCACAATGTTCTTGCTCATTCCTCTCTGATCAAACATGGCAATTGTGCAGAAGCTTTAATAGGAAATTAAAATTTGAATAAAAAATATAAGTTTCTAACATGGTATAATTTTCCCCCTTTTAATATATATCCTAGCATCTTTAATAGTCAGTTTAAAATGCATGTAAAATATGTGAATGTCAGTGAAATAATAAAACACACAAAATATTATACTAAAAATGAGACCCCCCCTGATAAATAACTCAGTGAAATATTAATGTAATCTTTATAAGAGAGTTCCAGTGAGGCAGCCACTATGGCTGCACACCAGTCCACATTTCCCTCTCCATACTGCATCTTCCCCCAGCCCACAACAAATCTCCACATCACTTTGCTGACAAGTGTTTGCATGGGCAGGCTTTGCTTTACTTGCCCTGCCAGTATGCAGAAGTTCAGTATGCCTCAACTCTACTGACTGCCATTGCAGAGTGAGCCTTGGTGGGCACAGAGCCAGCAAGCCCATCCCCTGCTAGTGCCCAGCCCTTGCACTAACACACTGTGCAGAATACACGGGATCCTCCCCACACCTTGAGCAATCACTACCACTTGGAGAGCACAGAGAAGGCATTCAGATGTGTGCCAGCCAGCACACTGCCCCATGCCAACACAACCTTCAGTGCAACACAGCACATGGTCTTCAGCAGAGAATTCTGACTCCTCCCAAGCTGCCTGGCCTCTGCCACTGTGGTGAACACCCACAGGAAAGCAGGCATCCCTGCATCTGCTAGCACTCTGCTTCATCTGCCACACTTCAGTCCCCCCAGCACAGTGGACTCCAAACCTTGAGGAGTCAAAGAACAAAGGCCCAATGCAAGTGCCCCAGAGTTAGAGCACACAGTTTAGAGTTGGGAGCTGAGTGTTGGTCCCCTAAAATCTCACAGAAACTAAGCCAGTTGGCTGAATCCATCTTATACCACAATCAAACTCTCAAGGTCATCAGATAGGATAAAAGGAACTAAAAACTCATCCAAAGGTCAGCAGCCTCAATGATTGAAGGTAGATAAGCCCACAAAGATGAGAAATACACAGCACAAAAATGTTGAAAACTTAAAAAGCCAGAGTACCATCTTTTTTCCAAATGAAAGCATCACCTCTCCAGCAAGGGTTTGGAACTGGGCTTAGGCTGAGATGGCTGAAATGACAGAAATAGAATTCATAATATAGTTAGGAACAAGGTTCATTCAGCTATAGGAGCATGTTGAACCCCAATGCAAGGATGCTAAGAATCATTATAAAACATTACAGGAGCTGACCAACAAAGTAGCCAGTAGAGAGAAGAACATGACCAACTATATACAGCTGAAAAACACACTACAAAATTTCATAATGCAATCCATAAGCATTCATATCACAATAGATGAAGAGGTTAAAAGAATCTTAGAGGCAGCTAGAGAGAAAGGTCAAGTCACCTACAAAAGGAATCTCATCAGACTAACAGTGGACATTTCAACTGAAATCCTACAAACCAGAAGAGATTGGAGCCAATATTCAATATTCTTAAAGAAAAAAAATCCAACTCACTTTCATATCTGGTCAAACTAAGCTTCAAAAGTGAAGGAAAAGTAAGATCCTTTTCAACAAGCAAGTGCTGAGGAAATTTATCACCACCATATCTGCCTTACAAAAGCTCCTGAAGGAAGTTCTAAATATGAAAAGGAAAGACCATTGTCAGTCATTATAAAAACACACTAAGGAACACAAATCAGTGACACTATAAAGCCACCATGTGAACAATTATGCAAAATAACTAGGTAACATCATAATGACCTAATGAAAAGACACAGAGTGGCAAACTGGATGAAGAACCAAGACCCATTGGTATGCTACCTTCAAGAGAACCATCTCACATGCAACAATACACATAAGTTCAAAACAAAGGGATGTAGAAAAACCTACCAACTAAAAGAAAAATAAAAAAGCAAGGGTTACAATAAATTTTTTGAAAAAGTAGACTTTAAACCAACAAAGATCAAAAAAGACAAAGAAGGGCATTAAACAAGGATAAAGGGTTCAATTCAACAAGAAGATCTAACTGTCCTAAATATATATGTACCCAACACAGAAACACCAAAATTCACAAAGTAAGTTCTTAAAGACCTTCAAAGAGAAGTAGACTGGCAAATATTAATAGTGGGAGATTTTAGCATGCCATTGACAGTATTAGATCACTGAGACAGAAAATTAACAAAGATATTCAGGACCTGAACTTAGCTCTGGATCAAGTAGACCCGACAGATGGCTACAGAACTCCCCAACCAAAAACAACTGAATACACTTTCTTCTCATCACCACATAGCACATACTCAAAAACCAATCAAATTATTGGAAGGAAAACATTCCTCAGCAAATGCAAAAGAATTAAAATAATAAGAGTCTCTTGGACCCACAGCACAATCAAATTAGAAATCATGACTAAGAAACTCACTCAAAACTATACAATTACATGGAAATTGAATAACCTGCTCCTGAATGACTTTTGGGCAAATAATGACATTAAAACAGAAATAATGAAGTTTTTTGAAACTAAAGACAACAAAGATACAAGATACCAGAATCTCTGAGACACAGCTAAGGCAGTGTTAAGAGGGAAATTTATAGCACTAAATGCTCACATCACAAAGTTAAAAAGATCTCAAATCAACCACTTAATATCACAACTAAAAGTACTAGAGAATTAAGAGCAAACAAATCCCAAAGTTTGCAAAAGACAAGAAATAACCAAAACCAGAGCTGAACCAATGGAGATTGAAACATGAAAAGCCATTCAAAAGGTCATCAAACTCAGAAGCTATTAAAAAAAAAAAAGAAATCAATGAAATAGATAGACCACTAGGTAGACTAATAAAGAAAAAAAAGAGAAGATTCAAACAAATGCAATCAGAAATGACAAGGGGGTTATATCAGTGGTAATATCCACTGATCCTACAGAAACACAACCAACCATCAGAGAATACTATGAACACCTCTATGCATATAAACTAGAAGATCTAGAAGAAATTGGTAAATTCCTGGAGAAATACACCTACCACCACCCAAGACTGAACCAGGAAAGAATTGAATCTCTGAACAGAACAATAATGAGCTCTGAAATTGAGGCAGTAATACATAGTCTACTAACCAATAAAACCCCAGGACCCGATGAATTTACAGCTGAATTCTACAAGATGTACCAAGAAGAGCTGGTACTATACTCGCAGAAAGTATTTCACAAATTTGAAGTAGAGGGACTCCTCCCTAACTCATTATATGAGGCCAGCATCATCCTGATACCAAAACCTGGCAGAGGCACAACAAAAAAAGAAAACTTCATGCAAATATCCTTGATGAACATTGATGCAAAAATCCTCAGCAAACTACCTGCAAACCAGATCCAGCAGCCCATCAAAGTTTATCTATCATGATCAAGTAAGTTTCATCCCTGGGATGCAAGTTTGGTTCCACATACACAAATCAATAAATGTGACTCATCACATAAAGCAAACTAAAGAAAAAATCCCACATGATTATCTCAGTAGATGAAGAAAAGACTTTCCATAAAATACGACATTCATTCATACCTCATCTCAATAAGTGAGGTATTAAAGAAACATACCTCAAAATAATAAGAGTCATCTATGACAAACCCACAGCCCACATCATACTAAAAGGGCAAAAGCTGGAAGCATTTCCCTTGAAAACCAGCACAAGACAACGATGCCCTCTCTGACCACTCCTATTCAACACAGTACTGGAAGTCCTGGCCAGTGCAATCAGGCAATATAAAGAAATAAAGGCATTCAAACAAGAAAAGAGGAAGTCAAACTAGCCCTGTTTGCAGATAACAGGATTCTATATCTAGAAAACCTGACAGTTTCAACAAAAATGTTTCTTAAGCTGACAAAAAATTTCATCAAAGTCTCAGGATACAAAATCAATGTGCAAAATTCACTAGCTTTCCTATACACCAACAACAGTCAAGCTGAGAGATGAATCAGTAATATACTCCCATTCTTAATTGCCAAAGAAAAAATAAAATGCCTAGCAATATGGCTAACTAGGGAGGTGAAAGATCTCTACAAGGGTAACTACACAGTGCTGCTCAAATAAATCAGAGATGACACAAACAAATGAAAAAAACATTTTATGTTCATGGATAGGAAGATTCAATATCAAGAATATGGCCATATTGCCCAAAGCAACTTATAGTTTCAATGCTATTCCTATTAAACTAACATTCAGATTCTTCACAGAGCTAGAAAAAACTATTTTAAAATTCATATAGAGTAAAAAAAAAAAAAAAGAAAAAAAAAGAAGCCTGAATATCTAGGGCAATGCCAAGCAAAAATAACAAAGATGGAGATATCATGCTACCTGGCTTCAAACTATACTACAGGGCTACAGTAACTAAAATAGCATAGTACTGGTACAAAAACAGACACCCTGAACAATGGAACAGAATAGAGAACCCAGAAATAAGACCATACACTACAACCATCTGACCTTTGACAAACATGACAAAAACAAGCAATAGGGAAAAGGATCCCTATTCAATAAATAGTGCTGGGTTAACCGGCTAAGCCATATGTAGAAGATTGAAACTGGACCTCTTCCTTACATCATACACAAAAATCAACTCAAGATGAATTGAAAACTTAAATGTAAAACCCAAAACTACAAAAACCCTAGAAGACAACCTAGGCAATACCATCCTGGACATCAGAATGGGCAAAGATTTCATGACAAAGACACCAAAACAATAGCAAAAAAAAAAAAAAAAAAATGGACAAGTTGGATCTAATTAAACTTAAGACCTTTCACAGAGAAAAAAGAAACTATTAGAGTAAACAGACAATCTATAGAATGGGAAAAAAAATGCAAACTATGTATCTGACAACGGTCTAATATTCAGCATCTATAATGAACTTAAACAAATTTACAAGAAGTAAAAAAAAAAAAAAAAAAAAAAAAGAACAACCTCAATGAAAAGTGGGCAAAGGACATGAACAGATGATTTTCAAAAGAAGACATACATGACGCCAAAAAGCATATGTGAAAAAGCTCAACACTACAGATCATTAGAGAAACGCACATCAAAATCATAATGCGATACCATCTCACACCAGTCAGAATGTCTGTTAGTAAAAAGTTAAAACAAAAAAGCAAATGCCAGTGTGGTTGCAGAGAAAAAGGAACATTATACACTGTTGGTGAGACTGCAAATTAGTTCAACCATTGTAGAAAACAGTATAGCAATTCCTCAAAGAGCTAAAAGCAGAACTACTATTTGATCCAGCAATCCCATTACTGGGTACATACCCAGATAAATAGAAATTATTCTACCATAAAGATACATGCACACAAATGTTCACTGAAGCACTCTTCACAATAGCAGAATCAACCTAATACCTATCAAAGGCAGATTGTATAATCAAAATGTGCTATGTATATACCACGGAATACTACGTAGCCATTAAAAAGGAATGAGATCATGTCTTTCATGGGAACATGGATGGAGCTGGAGGCTATTATCCTTAGCAAACTAATGCAGGATCAAAAAAATCAAATACTGCATGTTTTCACTTATAAGTAGGAACTAAATGATAAGAAGGGTGGAAGGTGGAAAGGGTAGAAGGAGGGAGAGGAGCAGAAAAGATGACTACTGGGTGCTGGGCTCGATACCCGAATGATGAAATAATATGCACAACAAACTCCCATGACACATTTACCTATGTAACAAACCTTCACATATACCCCCAAACCTAAAATAAAAGTTAAAAAAGGAAAGGTAAAAAAGAATGGCAGAAAATCAGACTGCTTGGTTTTGAGTAGAGTAGATTATATTTATATTCATAAAAGTAAGTCTCCAACCTGTGGTCAAAATACAAAGCAGTTTAGGCAAAACAATCAAGTGTTGCTTAGAAATTTTCTGTGAGTCTTCAAGAAGATCAAAGATAAAACATGAACATGAGAATTTGCTGCAGATAAGAAATATCTATCAAGTATTTTCTCCCCTACTTACCAAACACAGATAATTGATTTCAGTACAGATGTGATTCTTGACATTGCCCAAACTTCACACTCTTAATTATGTAGGAAAATTGAGCCTAAAAAAACAAAACAAAAAACATGTGCAAACTAAATGTCAAATGTAGAGGAAAAGCCTGTTTCATTAAAAAAAAAAAATTGGTGTATCTTATCTTATAAAAAAAAGAAGCTTACAAATTGATCCATATAACATTTCCTTATAAATATAAAAAGAGTAAAATCATTGCCTGTAGTTTTTCCTTTAGTTGTTCAAGTCTGAATCTGACAGATGTGGATTAAATGTGTCTATTCTGTTTACCAAAACAGACTTTTAAAATTGCTAGGATATACCAATAGATATTAATTCATATTATTACCATTCCATCACAGTACATGGTGATATTTTTTAACTGTCATTTGCATCTTGAAACTCTCTTCAATTTTTTTTTCACTTGTACTGATACTACTTTAGTAATGGAATATGCGTTAGTGGTTTTAAATTCAATACTTAGTAAATTAATTCCCAGTTGTCTTCATAGATACTCTAGAATATTAGGAGGTTGCAGGCCACATAAGCTATAAAATATTATTAGGATTATCTAGTGAAATATCTACTCTTTATGATATTTTACAGAATTATTTAATGTCACTTAATGCTTCCTGATGGCATCTTTATAGAGGATTGCTACTACAAAAGGAATTTTAAAATATAGAAAAAAGCAGGAATATTTCAATTTTCTGTGGTAGGCACCAAATAGATGACTTACAGCTATTTTTCAAGAAATATCTGAAAGTGTGCTCAACTTTCATCCCTTACTACATACTCTCAAAATATTGCACAATACTTCTCCATTATTCAAAAAGAGAAGAGTGTGTGTGTGTGTGTGTATGTGTGTGTGTAAGTGAGCTAGATTATGAAAACTGAGAGAGAGAGAGAGAGAGAGAGAGAGAAATGGAGCCATAGAAATCAGAAGAAAATGAAAAGAGAAAAATAAAAGAGATGTTAAATGAAAAAATAAAACACCGTGTCCACTGAATTTTTGTAGAAATGTTAAAGTCAAAGCACATTGAACCAAAAAAGACATTTCATTGTCTCTAATTCATCTGTATGGTGCATTTTATTTGTATTTTCTGGCAGAAGTCAGAATTTATTATCAAATCACCCAAACAATGGCCCAAAATTACTTTTTATCCTGTCTTGAATTTCAAAATTCTACAAGTAACTTTTAACTTGAGTCCTTTTAGGGCCCCAAAAATAACATACATTACTTATATTATTGAAAAATAAAAGATTTGGTGTGAATCAAAAAGGAAACATGTAAAAAGGAGGGCAAAAATGTAAAATGTACAGCTTGCCACTACTGTTGGGCCTGTTCATCCTTCCACTGGGTCAGTAACCTCGAGCCTCATGACTGTCAAGTAAAACGATCTGAGTGACACCTGTTTTCCCAGAACCCCTGACCCTTGCTCAGCCACTACTCCTGATATGCCCTCAAGAAGTGCACAGCAATAAAGTCAAGGAAATGGGCGGTTGCCAGGGGAGTTTTGCCATGCTTTTGACTAGCCATTTATATGTAATCTCTCACCTCATTTGTAAGGAAGAGAAAAGTATTTTTTAAATTTGAAGAGCAGTATTGACTCATTTAAAAAGCTTTAGATTGGGTTTCTGAAAAAGCATTCAGAATTTCGTACCTCAATTTTGATACATATCCCAGAAGGAACCAGTGAAGCAGTTTTTTCTTATTGACTTTATAAATCTGCATAAAAACTTTAAAGGTCAATAATACAGAAAGTTACTGAACTCTATCTAAGAGAAGTTAAAGAATATTCCTTCCTAAGTTAAAACATATATGAAATAATGAGATGCTGTTACTGGATCATTTTATTTGCTCCAATCTTTTTATTTACTTTTCTCAGAATCATCTTTGCAACACCCAACCAGGCTGTGAATATGGCATATGGATTTAGTTCTTATGATGGCTAAACTACAAGATAACATGCTATTTTTGTTATTTTGGTCATATAGATATGAATTTAGGGCCTGCACGCGGCTTACGTAAGGTGCATGACATAATTTAAATCTCTAATTAGTATTTAAAAAGTGTCTTTTCAAAAAAAGTGGCTTCTCTCCCAGGAAAGCAGTAGTTTGAAAATAAATCACAATATTTTTATGTCAAGCAACTGCCCCAAAACTATGAATAAAGAAGAGAATTGGAAATGGAGAAACTAGAAAAATGCCACAAAGAAATCAAAAGAATTCTAAGCATTCATATGCTAGCAGCAATGTGGTAAGAAAATCTCTTCTCTAGATCCACAATATTGCCACAGGATAAAGAGCCCCTCCTCACATATTAAGGGTTAAAATAGAATCAAAACAGGCTGGAATACAAAGGCCAGCACTGGATAGTTCTCTGGCCATGGACCCAGATCATCAGGCAGTACTCCCATCTTTAATAGCCAGCTTGAATTACCAGACCTCAAATGTGTTCAGGAAAGCCCAACACCTGCCTCTCTGGGCAATGAGAAAGTCTGACTTAGGGAAAGACACACAAAAAGAAACCAGTACAAAAAGAAATAGCAGGCTCACGATTGATGCTTCATTGGGAAAATGAGCCAAGGAAGATTTCTATAGAGCAGAGCACCAAGTAAAGAGTGTGAACTCTTCCACTACCATCAATCACCAGAGAGCAGTTCTGTGTTTTCATGGTATCTGCTGCTCAATAAGAGTCAGAGTGGCAGCAAATTTACAAAAAGACCATACTGGAGAAAAGAAGGCAGTGATGGCAAAATATCACAGCAGACATCATAATCAAGAAAAAAAAAAGTTTTCAATTTAGAAATTACATGAAAAGAGATACAGAGGGATAGGATGCACTATGAAACCAAGATGCTCTTAGAAATAACCACCATGAGGTTACTTTTATAAAGAAAAAAGAAAAGGGCCAGGGTTTTGCCTTTAATTGCACATACTAGTACACTAGTAAAAGAAACAGTTTAAAATGAACTATAATTCTTTTTAAATATTTTAAAATGTGCCTTAGACAACTTTTGAAAACCCATGTACAGTATCATTTTTGTCTTTTTTCCCAAGATAAAAGCTTTTGTCAAGTGAATCAAGTGACTTTAACATTTTTATGTGTTTGCCACAGACATTCTAGTTCTTGGAATTTATCTTAAAGTTTCTCAAAAAATACAGATTGTGGCACAAAGATGTTCTTCACAATATTTATAACTCATTCATTCATTCAACAAAACTTTTGGAGAATATTCAACGGTCCAGGCAATGTATCTGCTGTTTGGGAAAACAAACAAACAAAAACAAAATGCCATTGAAAGAGTAATAGTTAATGATGATATAGGCATATGATGAGTTATTAAAATGATGTTTATGGAATGTTTAAAGACTTGGAAAAATGCTAATGATCTAATATTGAGTGAAAATGTACCTATAAAATAGCACTTACTATAATATCTGAAATGTTAAAAATGCATTAAAATGAAGAAATACTCCAAAATAACAACAGTAGTTGACTTTAGGTATTAGAATGATGAATGCTCTCTTCCCCTGCACTGCTTTCGACAAAGAACATGTATTAATTTAATTATAATTAATAGATATTCAGATTTTGGTAAGCTAGAAATATCCGAACCTGACCCAACTGGCCATCTGATCAGAATTTTACTCTCTAGGTGTAAGAACTTGACTGAGTCTGAAAGAACGCAAGATATTCAGAGGCTTTTACAGATATGCCTCCCTGGAAGAAACAATAGTTGATTCTGTGGATTGCTTCTACCTTTCTTTCATATTCTTAAAATGCTTTGTATTCCTAAGCATGGCAAGCAGATATGATTAAGACTTTATGTTAATATTCAAAAGTAGATTTGATATGTTTCTTATTATATAAATTGTACTGATGTATAATCTACATACAATTAAATGCACCAATTTTAAGTGTACAGTTTGATGAATTCTGACAAATATATACATGAATGGAACCACAATTCCAATAAAAATGCAGAATATGTCCATGATCCCTAAAAGTGCCCTAGCTTTGTGCTGCTTTGCAGGTAATCGTTAGTCCTATTCCTGGCATCAAACAACTACTGATCTGCTTTCTGTCGATATAGATTAGATTTACCTTCTAGAATTTCACATTCATGGAATCACATAAAATATACTCCTTTTTATACCTAATGTATTTCACTCAGCTCAAAGTTTTTGAGATCTACCCATGTTGCTGCATGCGTCAGTCTGGGATGCCATTATAGACACTTTAGAATGGCTGAAAACTAAAAGATGTATGAAATCAAGTGTTGATGGGGAAACATAGGAACTCGAGTGCATCGCCAGTGGGAATATGAGATGGCGTAGCCACTTTAGCAAACAATTTGGAATTTTTAATAAAGTTATACATACACTTGCCACATAACCCAGCAATTCCATACCTAGATATTTATTTAAGAGGAATGAAAACATATGTCCACAAAGACATGTATATGAATAACAATGGCAGCTGAACTAGAAGCATAACATTTATAACAGACACAATTGACACAATTGAAACAACTTAATGTCTATCAATAATTGAATGAATAAATAATTACATATATATATACAGTGGAATATAACTCAATAAAATGTCGACATCTTAAGCATATTTTTTAAAACTATGCTTACAAAATTTAGTTTAATCAAAATGTGTTATCCTGAGAAAAAGGCTCCAACAATGGGAAAATCATATAGATTTACTTATATACATACTATTACTTAGTAAAATATTACAAACAAAAACATTATTTATTTTTAAATAAGCTCCAATCAGGGTTTAAATTAATAAAGTCAGTGTTCTCAATTCAAAAGTACATTTGTTTATTATTTATTTTTAAAATGAATAAAATTTTTTATAACATTTGTCATATTATTCAGGGAAGATATTAAACTTGTTAAAACACCAGGAAACAGAAATAAATAGTTATTGCATGAAATTTATATGTTTTAAAATAAGTCCCAAACTCCTGTTGTGTAGTCTTCTACCAAGCTCTGGCGAAAACCTTATTTTTCTTCAAATGAAAAACTCCAATAGTCAGAAATGAAATTGTTTCATTTTTCTTTCATTTGAAAATCAAGTACTGAACATAGAATTAGACATGGTCCCTGCTCAGTGGGTTTCACAATCTACAATGCTAGCCTGATTTTCTTTCTGCCAAAACTCTATATAAGAGCACACACTTGATAGGAACTTGTTTACTATTGCTAAGATATACTTTTGTGCCCAGATATAGTACTGAAAGAAAGTTCACAGTCCTTTGAAAAACAAGGGCCTTGGGCATGCTGGCAGGCCAGGCACAATAACATACACTTGTATCAAATAAAGGAGAGTTCTATGTCAAGAACGGAATTCTAATAATGACTTGTCTTTTTCTAGTTTACTACTTAAGAAAGCTTGACAGAAACAAAGAGCCAACTTTACTTCTATATGTGCAAGTTTATGGTCCAGCACAGTACTTAGAATATAGTAAAATATTTGTTAGATTGGTAGAGCAAATTAAAAATATGTATTTGAAATAAAACATTCTGTCAATAATAAACAACGTTCAGTTGTAGTCTGAACTTATAAAATGATTAAAATTTAAGATAAACCCCAAAATAAAATAAAATTTCACATGATTTTCACATCTCTGCTAAATTTTTGGCCATTATGAAGTTTTCTCTCCCTATTTTCCTGAAATTGTTTTCAACCAGTGAAGTGATTCTTGGCTCACACATATGAGGCAATGTAATATACAGTAAAAATATACTTGCTCACATTAAGGGGAAACATAAGCAATTTCACATATTAAAGATCTACCTATATATTAAAGACCTACCTATCTTTTTTTTTTTTTTTTTTTTTTTTTTGAGACGGAGTCTCGCTCTGTCGCCCAGGCTGGAGTGCAGTGGCGCGATCCTGGCTCACTGAAAGCTCCGCCTCCTGGGTTCCCGCCATTCTCCTGCCTCAGCCTCCCGAGTAGCTGGGACCACAGGCGCCCGCCACCGCGCCCAGCTCATTTTTGTATTTTTAGTAGAGACGGGGTTTCACCGTGGTCTTGATCTCCTGACCTTGTGATCCGCCCGCCTCGGCCTCCCAAAGTGCTGGGATTACAGGCGTGAGCCACCGCGCCCGGCCAGACCTACCTATCTTAAATACTGAACTAAACAGGTTAATTCATCCACTCAACAAATATTGTTTAGGTGGCTACTACGTGTCAGACATTGTTTTTGTGCTGGTGGACATAGCAGTGAACAATTCAGAAATGCCTTTCAGACTATGGATCTTTCATTCTAGTGGAAGGTGTATCAAATTGGGGAAGCAGAAAAAGAAGAGAACTAATAAACAAATAAATTTTTATGTAACATTATGTCCAGTTACAAACCTAGTTTCATTCATTCTCAGCACAAGCTTGCAAGCTGGCTATTTTTTAAATTAGGAAAGTGCAAACAAGAGATGTCATTTAACTTGTCTTAAAGTCATGCCCTAGTATAGTAGTAATATCACTCAGGTCCTTCAGACTGGGAATTCCTTGCTGTTTCCACTTATTTACATTAGGGAAAATAATTCAAAAATGATTCCTAAGTTCACAAATTCAAATAAAGAAGGAAGAAAATGGAAGGAGGGAGGGAAAAGGCTTTAGAAGTAAATGCTTATTTCTGTGTAGAAGTCATGAGCATGTGCATTGTGTACCTCCCTTTATGGATATGGATAAAACAACTAACTGAGGGCCCCAGCTGTTGTGCTATGAAATCTACTGTGGCAGTTGCACTGATCCCTCCAGCTGCTCTCAGCCACTGATGAAGGACAGCAGGGATATTAAGTGATTCCCATTCCAGGGAGACGTGGGACTCCTCTAATAGCCGACTTTAGCTAGAGGAATTCCTGAGCAGCATCATTGTCAAGGGCATTTCCCTCCCTGTCTTTTTGTTTGTTTGTTTTTTGACACAGAATCTCGCTCTGTCACCCAGGTGGGAGTGCCGTGGCGTGAACACAGTTCACTACAGTCTCCACCTCCTGGGGTCAGGTGATCTTCCCACCTTAGTCCCCTCAGTAGCTGGTATTGCAGACATGTGCCATTATGTCTAGCTAGTTTTTTTCATATTTTTTTGTAAAGACAGGATTTCGCTATGTTGCCCAGGCTGGTCTCGAACTCCTGAGCTCAAGATACTTGCCCACCTTTAACTCCCAAAGTTCTGAGGTTACAAGTATGAGCCACCAGGCCTGGCCCTCCCTTTGTCTTTCACTCACACTGTGGTCTAAAGGTGCCCCTAGCCTTACCAGGTCCCCTCTCCATTTTGTCTCACAGAGCTGTCTAATACAATACTTGCATGTTTAATCCCATCTTGAGTTACCTTCTTTTTTTTAATTTTTAATTATACTTCAAGTTCTAGGGTACATGTGCACAACGTGCTGGTTTGTTACATATGTATACATGTGCCATGTTGGTGTGCTGCACCCATTAACTCATCATTTACATTAGGTATATCTCCTAATGCTATCCCTTCCCACTCCCCACTCCCCACAAGAGAACCCAGTGTGTGATGTTCCCCTTCCTGTGTCCAAGTGATCTCATTGTTCAATTCCCACCTATGAGTGAGAATATGTGGTATTTGGTTTTCTGTTCTTGCGATAGTTTGCTGAGAATGACAGTTTCCAGCTGCATCCAAGTCCCCACAAAGGACAGGAATTCATCCTTTTTTATGGCTGCATAGTATTCCATGGTGTATATGTGCCACATTTTCTTAATCCAGTCTGTCACTGATGGACATTTGGTTTGATTCCAAGTCTTTGCTATTGTGAATAGTGCCACAATAAACATACGTGTGCATGTGTCTTTACAGCAGCATGACTTATAATCCTTTGGGTATATCCCCAGCAATGGGATGGCTGGGTCAAATGGTATTTCTAGTTCTAGATCCTTGAGGAATCGCCACACTGTTTTCCACAATGGTTGAACTAGTTTACAGACCCACCAACAGTGTAAAAGTGTCCCTATTTCTCCACATCCTCTCCAGCACCTGTTGTTTCCTGATTTTTTAATGATTGCCATTCTAACTGGTGTTACATGGTATCTCATTGTGGTTTTGGCAAGTGGCAATGAGTGATTGTAGCAAATGAACAGTAAGACAAGGATTTGGGACTGGTTAATCCACTACCAGGCAGGTGAAGAAGATACCATCCTGGTTAGTATGGGGGGCGATGGGTAGTACTTGGCACAATATGGTGGCTCAATTGCTAAAGATTTTGCCCATGGTGACCTGGGAAAATGTCCTGATGGAGAAACTGCTAAGGCAGGGGTAATAATTTTGACATCTAAAAAACAGGTGGGAAACAATGTCTACAAATCAGAGTGAGACGTCCTTCAGAAGGACAATGAGAGATGCAGGGTTGTTAACAAGGACTTTATAGTTAAGAATGTGAATCAGAGAGTCTCAGTTGTACCACATAAAGAGGCCCTTATCACCTGTAGTGGAAGGGTAAACACAATTAAGTGATAGGCTGAAGATTATTATCAGAGGCACAGAGCTCCAGAAATGCTTGAATTCTTAGCTAAGACAGATTTGTTATATGAACATGAGGGCTCTGGTGGGGAAAATCTATGGTCTTGAAAAATAGGACAGGAAAATCTGAGCAGATGACCCTGAGAATGCTGACTATTCAAACTGCTGGTTGCCCATGGAGCCTCAGGTTTGCAAAGGAATCTCTCCTTCTTAGTGAGAGCTAGTGCTTCTACTGGTCAGGAAGATTAGGTTCTCCTCATAAGGTAACAGGTACCTGCCCCTAGAAGCTGTCCCCACCTCCTTTTCTGCTTGCCAGGTCACTAATTAAGGTTAAATCCAAGCATAACCCAGCCGGGTATATGCTAGGGCTGATAATGCAGGAAAGAGACTACACTCAAAAATTTGCAAAACTTGCTGTCATATACTGACAAGAGCAAATGGGGGAACTCCTTGAATTAAATTTTGAGGGTGTTTGATCAAGGAGACCAGGATTTTTTTTAAAAATTACATTATTATGGGTACATAACACTTCTGTGTGTGTGTGTACATATATATATATGTACATATTACATTTTGATATGAGTACAATTTATAATGATCAACTCAGGGTAATTGAGATATCCATTACCTCAAGCATTTATCCTTTCTTTGTTAGGAATATTCCAATTCCATTCTTTTAGTTATTTTCAATATACAATAAATATATTGTTAGCTATAGTTTTCCTATAGTGTGTGGGTGGGAGGAGTTAGAGAGGGGATGGTTAATACCACAAGCTCTCACTCACAAGTGGGAGTTGAACAATGAGAACACATGGACACAGACAGGGGACATCACACACCAGGGCCTGTTGCGGGGTGGGAGGCAAGGGGAGGGAGAGCATTAGGACAAATACCTAAGGCACGCAGGGCTTGAAACCTAGATGACCAGTTGATAGGTGCAGCAAACCACCATGACACATGTATACCTATGTAACAAACCTGCACATTCTGCACATGTATCCCAGAACTTAAAGTAAAATAAAAAAAAAAAATAAGAGGGGATGGTTAATGGGTACAAAAATACAGTTAGATAGAAGGAATAAGACAACACTAGTGACAAGAGCAAATAGGGGAACTCCTTCACTTGTGTTATCTTATTCCTTCTATCTAACTGTATTTTTGTACCCATTAATCATCCCCACTTTCCCCCACCCACACACTACTCTTTCTTGCCACTGGTAATGATCATTCTACTCTCCATCTCTATGAGTTAATTTTTTTTTGCATAACCCCCACATGTGATTGAGAACATGTGATGTTTGTCTTTCTGTGCCTGGTTTATTTTACTTAATATAATGTCCTCCAGTTCCATCCACATTGCTGCAAATTACAGAATTTCATTCTTTTTTTATGGCTGAATAATATTGCATTATGTATAGGAATCATATTTTATTTATCTGTTATTCATCCACTGATGGACACTTAGGTTAATTCCATAACTTGGCTATTATGTAGAATGCTGCAATAAACATCAGAGTGCAGCTATCTCTTCAATATAGTGATTTCCTTTCTTTTGGATAGGTCTGCAGCATCAGGCTTGTTGAATCATATGGTGGTTCTATTTTTAATTTTTTCAGGAATCCTTATACTCTTCCCCATAGTGGCTGACTAATTTACACTGCCACAAGTACAAAGATTTCCCTCTCTCCATGGCTTCACCAGCATCTGTTATTTTCTGTCTTTCTGATAATAGCTATTCCAACAAGGGTGAGAAGATCTATCACTGTTGCTTTTACTTGTGTTTTTCTGATGATTAGTGATGTTGAGTATTTTTTCATACGCCTGCTGGCCATTTGTATGCCTCCTTTTGAGAAATCTCTATTTACATCTTTTGACCATTTATTAATCAGATTTGTTTTTCTCCCTATTGAGTTGTTTGAGCTCCTTATATATTCTGGTTATTAATCTCCTGTTAGATAAGCAGATTGCAAATATTTTCCCCATTCTGTGGGTTGTCTCTTTACTGTGTGGATTGTTTTCTTTGCTGTGCAGAGCTGTTTAGGTTGATACAATCCCATTTGTCCACTTTTGCTTTGGTTGTCTGTGCTTCTGAATTCTTACATAAAAAATCTTTGCCCAAACCAATGCTCTGGAGCATTTCCCTAGTGTTTCCCTAGTAGTTGCATAGTTTCTGCTCTTAAATTTGTATTTAATTCATTTTGATTTGACTTTTGTATATGGTGAGATAAAGGGGTCTAGTGTCATTCTTCTGTATATGGACATCCAGTTTTCCCAGACCATTTAATGAAGAGAACAAAGCTGAAGGCATCACATTACCTGACTTCAAATTATACTCTGAAGTTACAGTAAAAAAAAACCACAGCACAGTATTTTCATAAAATGAGACACAAAGACCAATGGAACAGATTAGAGAACCCAGAAATAAATGCATGCATTTATAGTCAACTTTTTTTTGACAAAGATGCCAAAAACAAACATTGGGAGAAGGGAGGAAAAATTCAAGACTTGCTTGTAGTAGTCTGTCTTCACACTACTAATAAAGACATACCCAATACTGGGTTTAATTGACTTACAGTTCCACATGGCTGGGGAGGCCTCACAATCATGGTGCAAGACAAAGGAGGAGCAAAGTCACATTTTACATGGTGGCAGATGAGAGATTTTGCAAGGGAACTCTCATTTATAAAATCACAAGATCTCATGAGACTTATTCACTACCATGAGAACACTATGGGGGAAACTGCCCCCATGATTTAATATACTTCTCCTGGCCCTGCCCTTGACATGTGGGTATTATTACAATTCAAGGTGAGATTTGGGTGGGGACAGAGTCAAACCATATCATTCTGACCCTAGCCCCTCCCAAATCTCATGTCCTCATATTTTAAAACCAATCATGCCTTCCCAACAGTCCCCCAAGGTCTTAACTCATTTTGGCATTAACTCAAAAAAGTCTACAGTCAAAAGTATCATCCATGACAAGGCAAGTCTCTTCCACCTATGAGCCTGTAAAATCAAAAGCAAGTTAGTTACTTCCTAGATACAATGGTGGTACAGGCATTGGGTAAATACAGCCATTCCAAATGGGAGAAGTTGGCCAAAACAAAGGGGCTACAGGGCCCATGCAAGTCTGAAATCCAGTGGGGCAGTCAACTCTTAAAGCTCCAAAATGATCTCCTTTGACTCTGTATCTCACATACAAGTCATGCTGATGCAAGAGGTGGGCTCCCAAAGCCTTGTGCAGCTCTGTCCCTGTGGCTTTGCAGGGTACAGCCCCTCTTCTGGCTGCTTTAATGGCTGGTGTTGAGTGTCTGTAGGTTTTCTGGTCACACAGTGCAAACTGTCAGCAGACCTACCATTCTGGAGTCTGGAGGACAGTGGCCCTGTGGGGACTCTGTGTGGAGGCTCCCTCCCCACATTTCCCTTCCACACTGCCCTAGGAGAGGTTCTCCATGGGGGCTCCACCCCTGCAGCAGACTTCTGCTTGGACATGCAGGTGTTTCCATACATCCGCTGAAATATAGGAGGAGGTTCCAAACCTCAATTTTTGACTTCTGTGTACCCACAGGACCAAAACCACATGGAATCTGCCAAGGCTTGAGGCTTGCAGTCTCTGAAGCCACAGCCCAAGCTGTACCTTGGCCCCTTTTAGACATGGCTGGAGCATCTGGGACACAGGGCACCAAGTCCCTAGGCTGCACACAGCAGGGGTTCCTGGGCCTGGCCCAGGAAACCATTTTTTCCTCCTAGGCTTTGGGATCTGTTATGCAAGAGGCTGCCATGAAGGTCTCTGACTTGCCCTGGAGATATTTTCCTCATTGTCTTGGTGATTAGCATTTGGCCCCTTGTTACCTATGCATATTTCTGCAGCAGGCTTGAATTTCTCCTCAGAAAATGGGTTTTTGTTTTCTACTGCAATGTCAGTCTGCAAATTTTTCAAACTTTTATGCTGTGCTTCCTCTTGAACAGTTTGCCACTTAGAAATTTCTTCTGTCAGATATCTTAAATCATCTCTCTCAAGCTCAAATTTCTATGGATCTCTAGGGCAAGTGCAAAATGTCAACAGTCTCTTTGGATAGCAAGAGTGACCTTTACTTTAGTTCTGAACAAGTCTCTCATCTCCATCTGAGACCACCTCAGCCTGGACTGTATTGTCCATATCACTATCAGCATTTTGGTCAAAATCACTCAACACGTCTCTAGGAAGTTCCAAACTTTCCCGCATCTTCCTGTCTTCTGAGTCCTTTGAGTCTCTAAGAAGTTCCAAACTTTTCCACATTTTCCTAGTTTCTTCTGAACCCTCCAAACTGTTCCAACCTCTGCCTGTTACCCAGTTCCAAAGTTGCTTCCACATTTTGGAGTATCTTTACAGCAGTGCCCCACTAGCTGGTACCAATTTACTGCATTAGTCTGTGCTCACTCTGCTAACAAAGACATATCTGAGACTGGGTAATTTATACAGAAATGAGTTTAATTGACTCAGAGTTCCACATGGCTGGGGAGGCCTCATAATCATGACAGAAGGCAAAGGAGGAGAAAAGTCACGTTTTCACATGGTGGCAGGCAAGAGACAGCTTACGTAAGGGAACTCCCATTTATAAAGCCATCAGTTATCATGAGATTTATTCACTACCACAAGAACAGTATGGGGGAAACCATCCCCATGATTCAATTCTCTCCACCTAGCCCCACTCTTGACATGTGGGGATTATTACAATTCAATGAAGATTTGGGTGGGGACACAGCCAAACCATATCAACAAGCAAGATTTAACTGCCTTAAGTGCACTTTCTAAATACATGGAATTTAATATTCTGGCCAGGACTCCAGGGGATGGACAAAACTTCATTGTGGGATGGCTTTGAGAGTTCTGTAAAAAAAAAAAAATGATGGTCAACAGTCTGAATCCAATTGCATTGCTATAAAGGAATACCTGAGGCTGGGTAATTCATAAAGAAAGGAGGCTTATTTGGCTCACAGTTCTGCTGGTTGTACAAAAAGCATGACGCCAGCACCTGTTTCTTGTGAGGAACTCACAACAAGAAACAGGTGCTGGCGTCATGCTTCTTGTACAACACAATCCTAGGGCAAGGGATTGTGCTTCTTGTACTCACAATCCTAGGGCAAGGGAAAGGGGAGCTGGCATGTCACCTTGTGAAAAAGGAAGCAAGAGAAAGGACGAGAGAGAGAGGAGGAGGGGGCTACAGTTTTTTAAAAAACCAGCTCTGGCATGAACTAATAGAGCAAGAACTCACCCATGACTGTGGGGAAGGCATCAAACTATTCATGGGGGATCTATTCCCCTGGCCCAACACCCCTCCACTAGGCACCACCTCCAACATTGGGGATCAACTTCCAACATGAGATTTGAAAAGAAAAAAACATCCAAACATCAGTTCTCAGTGAACTAAAACTGTCAATATTGCCCTGGCAGGTAGTAGAGGGAGGAATGATGAGGCTGAGGGAAATTAGTATGTTGAAGGGACGTGTTATGTAAGACCAAAAGACTCAAGAGAACATACTCTTCACTAAGACCATCAGGCATGTGCTGGTGAGAGGATGCCAAAATCACTAAATCTTTCATGACAATTCTTTCCAGGCTGCGGATAAGAGAAGAGGTAGTTACAGAGTCTGATTCTTTAACATCCATGGTCATAATGCTCCTCTTCCTAAGTAATGGAACTAGGTGATGGCACTTACTTACCTGAAGCTAAGAGGCTTCAATTACCACAATGATAGGTGAAGTTGGAGAGATAGTCAAGGAGTTTAATCTGCAGATATTGTGAAACGGTTAATAGTGTTTAACATCCTTATAAGCAGAAGAGATGGGCAGCTAACAAGGGTGCTGCTTAATATTTTAAAATTTTTTAAAGTAAATAAACAAAAACACAAAAATGGAGGAGTGAGAAATGATGCTGTAGGAGGTCCAGACTGTGATGCAATGAGCTCCACTACCTGGGTCACACAATCTTCTATAGTGCTGGAGGATCCAGTAGGCCCTATAGTGCTAGAACACGCACAATGTGGAACTTATGGCAAACTCCAGTAGAAGAGTCACAACCCAGATCCCTGAAAGTCTGGAGTAAGCTCAAGCACAGTAGAGAACTATTCATTCTTTGAGAAATACTATTCATCTTTTGTGTGTTACGAGGCTCTGGTAAAGACAGAACACTTGACCATGTAACAAACTGTCCATGCAAATAAAACTGCCCATTATGAGCAGAATTCTGTTGGACTAACCATGTCATAATATTAGGCCCAGATACAGTTCACTAGACATGAGCAAGTGGACCAAACCACATGTCATCAATCCCAGTTGCACAGTATCTCTCTCCTGGTTTGTTGTATAGTTGTATGGGGTTTTCTATATCACTAGCTAAAAGAGCAGGAAAAAGGCTTTGTTTGATTTATGGATGGATTGCCTCAGTATGTAGGTGCAAGTGAAATATAGACAGTGGCTACATTACAGCCACATTTAGGATTGCCCTTGAAAAACAGTGGAGAAAAAAAAATCTCACTGATAGAGCTATAGGCAGTGTACTTAGTGTGGAAAGAAAAATAGCCAAGATAAGAATACATATAGATTTCTGTGCAATGGCCAATGGCCTGCCCCTCTAATGTGTAGCCTGGAAAAAGAGGAACAGGAATATCAGAGACAGAGAGGTCTAGGGTGGAGCTTATGTAAGTTCCAGAGTCTGAAAACCTGTGAACCAGGAGCTCCAGTGTGCAAGTGCAAAAGAAGATAGATATCTTAGTCCAAGGAGAGATAATTTGCTCTTCTCTTACCTTTCTATCTTGGCCCTCAATGTCTTAGATGATGCTAGCCAACATTGGTGAGGATGGACTTTCTTTACTCAGTCTACTAATTCAAATACTAATTTCTTCCAGAAACACCCTCACAGACACATCTAGAGATAATATTTTAATAGTGCTCTAGATATCCCTTAACCAGTGAATTTGATATACAAAATCAATTATCACACCTACTTACCAAAAGTGAGCGAACTATTGCTACTGCTGAATGTCCAATTTGTCAGTGGCAGACACCAACACTTAGTCTCCGATAAGGCATTATTCCTTGAATAAAACCATTGGTTAGCTGATTATATACCTCTACTTCCATTCTAGTTCATCTTGTAGGAATAGTTATTCCGGGCATGGGTTTGCCTTTCTTGTTCACATTAGTCATGCACTGGCATTAATATCCAGTGGCTAAAAGAATGCCTGATCCGTAGGCATAGAATCCCACCCAACATAGCATTTTACTTGGAAAGTCACCTAGCCAATGAAGTATGGGAGTTGACCCATGACTGTGGGGTCCACTGGTTATAACACATGCTGCACTACTCAGAGGGAGCCAACCTTACAGAATACTGAAATAGCCTCCTAAATGTGCAACTGCAGGCCAGCATTGAGGAAATATTGAAAGGATGTAGTGCCATCCTTCAGGATCTCATGTGTCTTTTGAACCTGAAGTCTCCATATGACACATTGTTCCCAGTAGGAAGGATACGTGAACTCAAGAAACAAGGAGTAGCCACCAATGACTCACTGAGAGATTTGTGCTTCCTGTATTCACAAACGTGAGCTCTTCCAGGGAATAAAAAAATAGTGTTCATATGGAAGATATCAAATTACATAATAAAATTACAAGCTATGTCTGTCATATGAAAGCTTTGGATTCCTGGTGCCCAGGACCAACAGGAGAAAAGTGGAGTCACCATACCAGCAGGGGTAATTGAGTCTTATCAGCAGAATGATATAGGGTTGCTTTCAAAATGGGGACAGAAACATATGTGGACCCCAAATGATCCATTTGGATGATGCTAATACTCCCTTGCACTATTGTAAATATGGATAGTAATATGAAGCAGCTTAGATGGTGACGGGTCTGATAACAAGATTTCATATGCTTTAGGAATAAAGGTTTTGTTCATACCCCCAGGCAAACCACCAAGATCTACTGAGAGAATCATTGATGTTGAGGGAAATTTAGAATGAAGAGTGGGAGAGAAAGAGGAGGAATACTAGTTGCAACCCAGAGATAAACTGTACTAATGGAAACTTTATCCTGCTAACTGCCCCCTCTTGTTAGATTTCCTTCCAGGAAGAAAGGTTCATGGAAACTTTGGAGGAGCTGCTCCTGGACCTGAATGTGAAGAAGATCCAAATGATACAAGGGCATTCTGTGGTAGCCATGAGAATGAGCTTCCCAGACTCATTAGCATAGTGAGTACAATTGACTATGCCCCCAAGCTGTTGTGCTCTGAAATCCAGAACCATATTTATGCTATGGTTCCATGGGCTGCTCCCAGCTAATGACTGAGAATGCCAGGAATACTAAGGGAGATCCACTGCTGAGAGACACAGGACACCTATGATTGGCAACTTTGGCTCAAACACATTCTCTGACAGCCTTAGCAAACCTCTCTCAGACTTTAGGACTATCGAGGACACTAGCCCCTTTCACTCAGGATCAGATTTGTATTGTGGTTTTATTATGCACTCAGCTTTATCCAGCTCCCTCTCTGTATTATTTCACACAGATATTTCTCCTCATAAAAATTCTCAACACTTAATACTGTTTTGTCATCTGCTTTTTGAGAACCTCTATGACATTCCTATAATATAAAGTTTAAGTTGTGTTAATTAGCCTCAGGTCCTCATTTAATATAACAAGGAAATGCAGCAAACTAGTGAAATGACTTGCTTGAAGGCAAATGGCAAATAAGTAAGTATAGTGTAGTATGATGATGTAATAAGGCATTTTTATAAAACCAACCTAGGTAGTGAAATTTACATCACTGCAATTGTTCACACTGTGGCTGAATGGAATCACTGAAAGATCAGAGAGTCTGAGTGTTATTGCCTATCTACAAAAGCTATGCAACCTAAAAAGGGAGGCTGGACAAAGGTCAGACTGCTGGGTGTTGTAACCAAAAGGTAGTGAAAGTTGTTTGCCAGTTCTTCCTTTCACACCATTTAAAAATTAAGGGAGATTGAATCTGTGCTCCATACCCATTCTTGATAGAATCTCCCACTTGGCTAATTCCTTGCCACTGCTGCTCCACATCTTTCCACAAACTCCTTCTCAATTGCTCCACATCTACCTTACAAGGGCTTTCCTACTTCCTTTCTAACTGATTTTTCCAAATCATTCTTTGTCATCTTCTGCCATTTTAATTACTTTCATTACTGACCAAAGTTAAAAATATTTCCAAGAAAGTTCATCTTACTTTTAACAATGATATTACTAGTATCATTAGAAAGGATGTTTGAATGGTAAAAAATGCCAATGGTTATTTGAGAAGCTGAGAGTTCAAGCCTTTAGAAGTCTTCAAGCAAAGATAATCTCCCCAGTTTCCTTTAGCTTTTATTTTTAATGATTGTAAGCCTTCAACACATAAAATCTTTGGAAGATCCCCTCTTTAAAATGAAGAGAAAAGCTTAGCCATAAGTACTTCCATAACAGTGTAGACAATTGACAATTTTTGAAAGTTCCTTAACCAGGTTATCATTTTATTTACATTTCCTTATTTTCCTCTTCTACAAAAAGTTAAACTTCAATCTGTCAGAATTGTCGTAAACTCTGAATCATCACTGTGAAAAGTAATGTTTATTTAAATGCTTACAATGTTGTTCTCTTTTGGTTATTCTTGTTTCCTGAAATCAGAGTTTTCTAGGATTCAAAATTCAAAAAGTTTAGCATAATTTGTTTTGAATTAAGTAACTACTATACAAAGTTTCCAATGCTAATATTTTTCTGTCAATCAGTAAAGGTAAAGTTGTTGGGAATTATTCATTTTAGGTTTTCATAAATATGAATAGAAAACATAAAAAGGGATAAGTTGCTTTTTCCTTCTTCAAACATAACTTTTTATTCATGATTTCCTTATGTCTACACTTATTGTTTTAAAGCTCCACTTAAGGTATAATGGAAATGTCTCCATGCAATTAGCTAAGAATTCTGGAACTCTGTTATAATTCCTTTCTTTTATCAGATATCACATCCCAAGCCAAGCTCTAAGTCAAATATAAATTTCTAAATATTTTTGTTTGCAGAAGGTGTTGTTTGGATGACGTGACTTCTAACTATTTTAGATTATTTTCATCTACTATAGAAATATTTTTACCACTTAGATACATAGACCAGTGATACTATAAAGCAACCACACAAACAAACCAGTGTAATAACCAGCTAATAAGACAATGACAGGATCAAACATACACATATCAATACTAACCATGCAAGCTGGATAAAAAAGCAAGACCCAATGGTAAGCTCCAAGAGACCCATTTCACATATCATGACATCCATAGGCTCAAAATAATGGAATGGAGGAAAATCTATCATGCAAATGGAAATCAGAAAAAAACATGGGTTGCAGTACTAATTTCAGACAAAATGAAGTTTAAACCAAGAAAAGTTTAAAAAAAAAAAAAAGACAAAGAAGGGCATTACATTATGGTAGAAGTTTCATTCAACAAGAAGACCTAACAAACCTAAATATATATTTACCCAGCACTGGAGAACCCTATAACTTCTTAGAGACCTAGATAGAGACTTGGACTCCCACACGTTAATGGTAGGAGACTTCAACGCTCAACTGACAGTACTAAACAGATCATTGAGTCAGAAAATTAATAAAGATATTTAGGTCCTGAGTTCAACATTGGACCAAATGGATCTGACCAAACCTCTACAGAACTCTTCACTGAAAACCATCAGAATATACATTCTTGTCATTGCCATATGACACACACTCTAAAATCAGCCACATTACCGAACAGAAAACAATCCTCAGCAAACACAAAAGAACTGAAATCATACCAAACACACTGTCTGACCACAGTGCAATAAATAGAAATTAAGACAAAAAAAAAAAAAAAAACCATTCAAAACCAGGTAATTACGTGGAAATTAAGCAACATGCTCCTGAATGACTTTTGGGTAAATAATGAAATTAAGGCAGAAGTCATGTTCTTTGAAACTAATGAGAACAAAGATAAAACATACCAGCACCTCCGGGACACAGTTAAGACAGTGTTAAGAGGGAAATTAACAGCACTAAATGCTCACATCAAGAAGTTATAATGATCTCAAATTAATTACATAACATACATAATGAAAAGAATTAGAGAAGCAAAAGCAAACCAACCCCAAAGTCAGCAGAAGACAAAAAATAACCAAAATCAGAGCTGAACTGAAGGAAATCGAGAAACAAAACCAATCCAAAGAACAACAAATCCAGGGGTTGGTTGTTTGAAAATATTAATAAGATAAATAAGATACATAGACACTAGTTACAGTAATAAAGAAAAAATATCCATATAAACACAATTAGAAATGACAAAGGGGCTGTTACCACAGACCTCAGAGATATAAAAATAACCATCAGAAACTACAATGAACACCTTTATACACACAAACTAGAAAACCTACAAGAGGTTAATAAATCCTGAGACACATATAAGTTTCCAAGACTAAATTAGGAAGAAATTAATTCCGTAAATGCACTAATAATGAGCTGCCAAATTGAATCAGTATTAAATAGTTCTCCACCACCAACAACAACATAAAGCGCAACACCAAACAGATTTACAGCTGAATTCTACCAGAGGTACAATGAAGAGCTGGTACCATTCATACTGAAACTATTCCAAAAAATTGAGGAGGCGGGATTCCTCCCTAACTCATTCTAGGATACTAGTATCATTCTGATACCAAAACCTGCAGAGACACACACACACAAAGGAACCTCAGACCAATATGATGAACAATGATAAGAAAATCCTCAGGAAACTACTTGGAAACCAGATCCAGCAGCACATCAAAAAGTTTTAGCCAACATGATCAAGTAGGCTTCATCCCCAGGTGCAAGCGTGGTTCCACATACACAAATCAATAAATGTGATTCATTACATAAACGGAATAAAGACAAAAACCACATGATTATCTCAGTAGATGCAAAGAGGCTTTCAGTAAAATTCAACACCCCTTTATGTTAAAAATTCTCAATAAATGAGGTATTGAAGGAACACACCTCATAATAGTAAGAATCCTCTATGACAAACTCACAGTCACTATCATAATGAATGGGCAAAAGCTGGAAGCATTCCCCTTGAAAACTGAAACAAGCCAAGGATGTCCACTCTCACCACTTCTATTCAATACAGTATTCAAAGTCCTGGCCAGAGGAATCAGGCAAGAGAAAGAAATAAATGACATCCACATAGGAAGACAGGAAGTCAAACTATCCCTGTGTGCAGACCACATGATTCTATATCTAGAAAATGCCATCATCTTGGCCCAAAAGCTCCTTCAGCTGATAAACAACTTCAGTGAAGTATCAGGATACAAAATTAATGTACAACTATCACTAGCATTCCTATATACCAACAACTGTCAAGCCAAGAGTCAAACCAGGAACATGATCCCATTCACAATTGCCATAAAAAGAATAAAATACCTGGGAATAGAGATAACCAGGGAGGTGAAAGATCTCTACAACGGTTCTTAAAAACGTTGATCAAAGAAATCAGAGATGACACAAACAAATGGCAAAACATTCTATGCTCATGGATAGGAAGAATCGGTATCATTAAAATGGCCCTATTAGCCAAAGCAATTTAGATTCAATTCAAAATAGATTCAATGCTATTCCTATCAAACTACTAATGAAATAAGGCTCAGAAAATAAGGCTGCATAAATAGGACCATCTGATCTACAACAAAGCTGACAAAAACAAGCAATAGGGAGAGGACTCCCTATTCATTAAGTGGTGCTGGAACAACTGGCTAGCCATATGCAGAAGATTTAAGCTGGACCCTTTCCTTATACCATATACAAAGATCAACTCAAGATGGATTAAAGACCTAAATGTAAAATTCAAAACTATAAAAACCCCAGAAGACAACCTAGGCAATGCCATTCTGGACATAGGAATGGGCAAAGATTTCATGACAAAGATGCCAAAAGCAATCACAACAAAAGCAAAAATTGACAAAAGGAATCTATTTAAAGAGCTTCTGCAGAACAAAAGAAACTACCAACAGAGTAAACAACCTACAGAATGGGAGAAAATATTTGCAAACAGTGCATCTGACAAAGGTCTAATATCCAGCATTTAATTAAGAAACTAAGTAGATAAAAACAGCTCCATTAAAAAGTGGGCAAATGACATGAACAGACATTTTTCATAAGAAGACACACAAGCAGCCAACAAGCATATGAAAAAAAAGTTTGTTATCTCTGATCATTAGAGAAATGAAAATCAAAACCACAATGAGATACCATCTTACACCAGTCAATATGGCTATTATTAAAAAGTAAGAAAATAACAGAATACTGGTGAGGTTGTGGAGAAAAGGGAACACTTATACACTGTTGATGAGAGTGTAAATTAGTTTAACCATTGTGGAAAGCAGTGTGGCGATTCCTCAAAAAGCTAAAAACAGAACTACCTATTCTGCCCAGCAATCCCATTACTGGGTAATATCCAGAGGAATATAAATCATTCTACCATAAAGACACATACATGCAAATGCTCATTGCAGCACTATTCACAATAGCAAAGACATGGAATCAACCTAAATGTTCATCAATGACTGATAGGGTAAAGAAAATGTGGTACATACACATCATGGAATACTATGCAGCCATATAAAAGAAGAAGGTCAGATCTTTTATGGGAACATGGACGGAGCTGGAGGTCATAATCCTTAGCAAACTAATGCAGAAACAGAAAAACGAATACTGCACATTCTCACTTATAAGTGGGAGCTAAAGTATGAGAACTCATAGACACAAAGAAGGAAACAACAGGCCAAGTGCAATGGCTCATGCCTGTAATCTCAGTCTTTGGGAGGCTGAGGCAGGAGGATCACGAGGCCAGGAGATCAAGACCAGCCTGAACAACATGGTAAAACCCTGTTTCTACTAAAAAAAACAATACAAAAATTAGCCAGGGATGGTGGTAGGTGCCTGTAATCTCAGCTTCTTGGGAGGCTGAGGTAGGAGAATTGCTTGAACCCAGGAGGCAGAGGTTGCAGTGAGCCAAGATTGTGCCATTGCAGCCCAGCCTGGGTGACAGAGTGATACTCCATCCCCCCCAAAAAAAAGAAAAAAGAAAAAAGAAGGAAACAATAGACACTGGGGTCTACCTGAGGGTGGAGGGTGAGAGGAGGAATACAAGCAGAACAAATAACTATTGGGTACTATGCTCAGTACCTGAGTGACAAAATAATCTTTACAACAAACCCCCATGACATGAGTTGAGCTATACAACAAGCATACATATGTACCCCTGAACCTAAAATAAAAGTAAAAAGAAATACATATTGTTACAGTCTTTTTCTTTTTTAACTACGGTATATATCATTGTAAAATGCAACAAAAATTAGTACTCAATGCTGAATTTTTTAACACAAATTTCACAGGTGAAACAAAGATTTTTTTTTAATTTACATCAAGATTATTTAAGTATGTGAAAATATAATTTCTCAGATCAAGATTGTGTATATAAGTAATACATATACATGTATATAATATATATTTCATTACATATATATTATTATATATATATGTATTTATGATTTTAAGGTCTCAAACTATGGCATCCATTACAACATGTGGATATCCATTCTGAATTTCTCGGTTAGTATAATTGGTGAGGCCTTGTACTTTCCCTTCAATTCTTTTTTTTCCCAAGAATTATGTAAATACTTTAGGTAGATAACTATCTAACATAGCATCGATTTCCTTTGCATTGCCTTCTTAATTCCCCATGAAATAAAGGCTTGTATTCCTTCTAGAACATCTCTAAAATTCCTTGACATTCCTGTTTTGATTGTTTCTAAAATAATTCTTGAGGACCATAATATATCCATGCCTTTCATCTAAAGATATATTGTATATCTCAGAGTTGATTTGAAGATCTTATAGGAAAAACTACCTTATACATGATTATAAAACTATATCATAACTGGTTTCATGTTTTGCTTACATTTATACTAAATAAGCCCATTTTTTGAAAGCAACATACTTCATTTAAAGAATGACTAATTCAATATTCTAAAAATTGCTTCTGTTTTCCAAAAGTAAGAATTATTATATTTTTACACAGGAGGAGAGTAAAGATCATAATATAACAGTTTTCCCCTCTTCTCAACCTCCCACCCAAAAATAAATGCACGTAAATCTTTGGTTACAAGTGGAAGCTGAAATAAATATATTTATCTCCCCTCTTCCCTGAGACTCATTAAAATAAAAGAAGGAAAAAAATGGTATAAAGTATAAGAGGACCAAGTGAGAGTCTTTAATAGTTAAGAAATTGTAGTAGATTTCTCGTAGATATTCGGCAGACAGAATAACAAATGAAGACATTTCCTTGGGAACATGTAGAGGAGGCAGAGTCAAAAGGGAGTCTGCTACCTCTTCAAAATCTCAGAGCACTGGAAGCTAAGAACTGCCAGGTAATACGGAATTAAATGGGAGACTGGGTGCTAAATTTGTGTTAATTAAAAGTCTATATAAGGACAACTTACTGCCCAAACACAAATTTCTCCCACAATTTGGGTGCAGATTTACTAAGCAGACAAGAGTTTACCCCCGGCAATAAGTAAGTCAACAAATTAAGTTAAATCTGTGCTATCTTCTTTATAACAATTGGAAGACCTGAGATAAATAATTTCTGCATTTTGGTGCCTTCAGAAAATTGGCTAATTCTTTGTATCAAGACAGTAAAGTGAATCTGCTCTTTAATAAAACTGGAGATTTTGCTATTCCTTTGAACCTACTCCACGAAACAGCTTTTGACAAGGTTGCCAAAGACCTCCGTATTTTAAAAAATGACGGTCAATGTTTAATTTTCCTTTTTATTCCTCTCTTTCTCTCATAAGCCTTGATAGCTATTTTCCCTTCCTCCCTTCCTTCCTTCCTTGCTTCCTTCCTCCTTCCCTCCCTCCCTCCTTCCTTCTTCCTTCCTTCCTTCCAACCTTCCCTCCTTTCCCCTCCCCTCCCCTCCCCTCCCATCCCCTTTCCTTCCTTGTTTCCTTCTTTCTTTCTTTCTTTTTCTTGTGACAGTGGTTTGCTCTGTAGCCCAGACTGGAGCGTAGTGGTGCAATCTCAGCTCACTGCAACTTCCGCCTCATGGGTTCAAGCGATTCTCCTGCCTCAGCCTCCCAAGTGGCTGATACTATAGGCTCATGTGCTACCACACCCAGATAATTATTTTGTTTGATTACTATTTTTTATTTTTTTATTTTTTTAGTAGAGAGGGGTTTCACTATATTGGCCAAACTGGTCTTGAACTCCTGACCTCAACTGATCCACCTCCCTCAGTCTCCCAAAGTGTCTCCTTCTTTCTTGAAACATCTTTTCGACTTGGTTTACAAAACTAGGCACATTGCTGGTTTAACCTCCTACTTCATTGACTAATCCTTCTCAGTGTCCTCAGTTGGATACTTCTCTTCCAAACTACTAGGCATTGGTGTTCCCTGCTATTTATCTATGTCTCTTCCATAGGAAATTTCATGTGGTCTCATTGAGCAAACAAAATTGTGGGGGAAAAATTGTTGTTTTAAGTCACAACATTTTTAGGTGGTTTTCTTCACATTAATAACTAACTGAAATACAGGATTAATTAAGGGATTGCATATATATGTTTTTGTATATTTACTGTTATATACACATACTTTTAAAATATAAAACTGTAGTATCCTGTACAAGTTACTTTGTAAATTATATTTTATAATTTTCAATTTTTATTAGTATGTTTTATGCTGTTAAATATCCCTCAACATCATTCATAGTAGATGCATACTTTGTAACTGGATGTGCTATTTATTTAAATAATACCTGGTTATCAAACATCAAAGCTGTATCTGTTTTTTAACCACGATAAACAAGGACACAAAAAGCACCTTTATAACTAAATCTGCATACCTTGATAATTTATTTTAATAAACATTTGAAAGCATAGATGTTAAACCAAGTAGTACATCAAATACATTTGCCAAGTTCCTATGAACCAGTTTATATAAACTCCCAATCATGCATAAGAACTATACCACTGGTATTTAATGGCTAAAATGCATTTTTACATTGAGTTTTAATACCACATAATAAAATGTATATTTAAAAATTGAATTTGTGAGGTTGACAAAAATATTACTAGAAGGCAAAAAAAAAATCATTTTTATGATGAATGACAGAATTCTTCCGCCTTATAAGTTGAAGAAAACAGTTCTTGAAATGAGTACTAACTTAAAATTTTGATTCAAAAAAATTCTATTACACAAAATAAATTCTATCTATATCACTTTAATTTTATTATATATCCTTTTGAATCCTGGATTTTTTTAATTAAAAAAAATATTGATAAGTATTTAAGGTTCAGTTTAGCTGCTTTCCTGACAAACATTAACTATTTCAGTTCTACCGTTAACTAAGGTCACCTTATGCTTACTGAATGTTCTTTACTAAACAAGTAAGATTTCCAAAACATTGACCTTTTTATACTGATATATTTTAAAGTTTTGAGTATGTTTTTATACAATAAACAATGCATACTTAAAGTGTACCATTTGATAAGTTTTGATAGAGTATTATTTTGTGAAAACATCATCAAAATCAAGAAAATAATCATATTCATCATCCTTAAAAATTTTCTCTTGTGTGTCCTTTCTCTTTGGCAATAGCCCCTCTCCCATTTCAGGCAAACACTTATCTGCTGTCACTATAGATTAGTTTGCATTTTCTAGAGTTTTATATATATGAAATCATACATTATGTAGTCTTTTTTGTCTGGCTTCTTTTACTTGGCATAATTATTTTCAGATTCTTCCATGTTGTTTCCCATATAAATGTCTCATTCCATTAACTTATCACAGTCTGTCTTCAAGTGATATTGTAATACTTCACATATAACATAAGAAACTGACAACAGTGTAATTCTATTTTTTCCCTTCTGGTCTTTATCCTATCATTGTAATACAGTTTGCTTGTTCATATATATGAATTCCACATGAAAATGAAATTATATCTGTTTAACAGTTGGTTATTTTTAAAGAAATTTTAAAAAGAAAAAGTATTTTATATTTACTCACATAGTTACCATTTCTGATGTTCTATATTCCTTTGTGTAGATCCATATTTCCTTTTTGTATAATTTTCCATCTGCCTGAAAAACTTTCTTGAACATTTTTTATAGTATGATTTTGCTGCTGATGATTTTTTTTTTCTGATTTTGTATGTCTGAAAGTCTATATTTCATCTTTGTGTTTGAAAACTATTTTCACTGGGTATAGAATTATAAGTTGCCAGTAATTTTTTCTTTCGGTACTTTAAAGATGTTGATCTGCTGTATTCTCACATTTCTTTCTAATATAAAAAAAAAAATAGTGTACTCTTTATCTTTGTCTTCCTGTGCACAGTATGTTCTTTTTCTTGGGCAGCTTTTAAGATGTTTCCCTTATGACTGCTCTTTTTTTTTTTTTTTTTTTTTTTTTTTTTTAACTGGCTTAATTTAATTGTAATATGCCTTGGTGTAGTTTTCTTCATGTTTCTTGTGCTTAGATTTCTTTGAGATTCTTGAATCTACAGGTTTATAGTTTTCATATCTCCACCCCCACCCTCAACTTCAAGGATTTCAAACACACATACAATAGGCCACATAATTTGTCCTATAGCTCACCGATGCACTTTACTATGATGATTATCTCACTGTTTTATTTCAAATAGTACTATTTTTATGTCTTCAAGTTTACTAATCTTTTCTTCTTCAATGTTAATCTTTCATTCACCCCTTCAAATGTATTTTTAGGTAAGAAATAATATTTTTTATCTCTAGAAGTTTGATTTGGAGTTTTGTATAGAATGTTCCATATCTCTACTTAGCTTTTTGAATATATGAAATCTAGTTATAACAACATCGATATCCTTGTCTGCTAATTAAAATCTGTGTAAGTTGGTTTTGAGTGGTTGTTTTTCTGCTTATAATGGATTGTGATTTCCTGCTTCTTTGTATACTGGTTAATCTTTGATCAGACTAGAGACATTGTAAATTTTACCTAGTTGGGTGGTTGATATACTGGTATTCCAAAAATATCCTTAAACTTTCCTTTTGGATGCAGTTATTAGAAACAGTTTGAGTCATTCTACTCTTACATTTAAGGTTTGCTATTTCAGAACCAGAAAACGTTTATCTAGGATGAATTATTTCCCACTAATGAGGCAAAACTTTCTGAATACTCTGCACAGTTATGAGTTTTTTTCAACCTGGCTGTGATGTACAGGCATTATTACAGGTGCTGTATTAGTGCCAGGAACAATTTTCTCTAATCCTTATTTCCTAGGACTGGGGTATTTTTCTCACATGCATGCAGTATTCAGTACTCTACTGAATACTTGAGAAGAACCGTCTGCAGATCTCAGGAGTTATCTATGGGTGCAGCTCTCTCCATTCCTGAACTCTGTCCTATGAACTCTTAACTATCTTGGTTCCCTAGATTCCCAACTCCATTTCCTCATTTCAGGGAGTCTATCAGGCTCTGTCTCCCTTCTTTGTGCTATCACCTGGAAACTTCCTCACAGCAGTAATATGGGACAAACACTGGGCTCACTTTGTTTCCTATCACGGGAATCAATGTCCTTCATTTACTGTTTTCCAGTATCTTTAAACCATTGTTTCAAATATGTTTTTCAAATATTTAAATGTTTCAGTCAGGAGGGTAATTCTAATTTTTACAACCCTATCTCTGCTGGAAGTAAAACATGTATACTAAATTTTTAAAAACTATTATTTACTTGGTGTAAATTTTTTACTTTCTAGGGATACTAGTTACATGAAATTAGGGAAAACATTGCAGAATCATCTTCACAATATATTGCTCTCATGTGTTACTCCCTGCTCTAGAACCTAAAGTGACTCTTATTCGCACTCAATTAAATATAAGCACAAACACAAGCCAGTAAAAGTAGTTACACAAAGGACTAAAACAGTGTTTTCATTGTTTACAGCTTTCTTATGCTCTAGTTTGACTGAAGAACACAGTTAATATAGAGGAATGAATGGACTACACAGCCGTTATTCAATTATCCATGACTAATATTATTCTCAAGTAACATTTTTACAAGAATTTAAGAAGTTGCAGGTTATATTCCCTTAAAGCAACTTAGACTCCAGATGATCCATGTGACAGATGAAAGAATATAAACCCCCAAAGTATAAAACTTAAGGACTCTAACCAAGACATATGCCTAAATATTTGACCATCTCACTTAAAAACAGAGTAAAAAATTGAGTCTAGTGCAAATGTAAAACATCTTTCCTTGAGTATTTACAATGTGGATTATTATTTTTCTCCTTACAATCTTTGCATAAGTTTCTAGACCTATACCCTATTTCAAAACATATAAACATTATTACAGAGTGGTAAACTTCTGAAATTTTCACTTCTCTTAACAGTTTTCTAAAGAAAAGAACTTTTAAGTAACAAAGGCTTGCTGGAGGTTTGTTAACTTTCACAACATTTACATTAGAGAATATTAGACTATTAAATAATTTTTTTAAGTACATGGATTAGGCTGTTCAGGGAACATTTCAGAAAAAGACTTTCACCCTAAAAATCCAATAGAGTTTTAGTAGACATGAAGCCATGAAGAGTGCCTCCACAAGTGGTAGCCAGAGAAAGCAGGCAAGAGAACCAAATAAAAGGCATTCAAATAGGATGAAAAGCCAAATTATCTCTCTTAAATGGATGAAATGATTCTATATCTAGAAAACACTAAAGACTCCACCAAACACCTGCTAGACTTAATAAATAACTTCAGTAAAGTTTCAGGGTACAAAATCAACGTACGAAAGTCAGTAGCATTTTAGAAATTCTCACAAAATCAAAAGTCCCCTTTTAGTTTAAGCTGAAAGAAAATTTTCCTTTAAAGTTAAAAAAAAATCAGTAGTATTTCTTTTCACCACTAACATTTAAACTGATAACTAAATCAAGAATACAAATCATTTACAATAGCTACAAAAGAAATAAAATACATACTTATACATCTAATTAAGGAGGTGAAAGATATCTACAGGAAGACCCATAAAACACTGCTGGAAGAAATCATAGATGATACAAACAAATGGGAAAACCGTCCATGCTCATGGATTGGAAGAATCAATATCATTAAAATGGCCATATGGCCCAAAGCAATCTAGAGATTCAATGCTATTCTTATCAATCTACCTGTGTCATTTTTCACAGAATTAGAAAAAAGTATTCTAAAATTCATACATAACCAAAAAAGATCCTGAATAGCCAAAACAATTCTAAGCAAAAATAACAAAGGTACAGGCATCACATTACTCAGCTGTAACCAAAACAGCATGTTACTCGTAGAAAAATAGGCACATAAATCAATAGATCACATTAGAGAACCCCAAAATAAAGTCACATTCCTATAACCATCTGATCTTTGACAAAGTTGACAAAAATAAGCAATGAGAAAGGAATTCCCCATAGAATACATGGTGCTAGGATAGCTGGCTAGCCATAGGTAGAAGAATGAAACTGGACCTCTACATTTCACCATAAATAAAAGTTAACTCAAGAAGGATTAAAGATTTAAATGTAAGACTTCAAGCTGTAATAATTCTAGAAGAATATCTGACAAACATCATTCTGGCATCAGCCTTGGGGAGAGAATTCATAACTAAGTCCTCAAAAAGCAATTACAACAAAAACAAAAAATTGGCAAGTAGGACCTAATTCTACTAAAGAGCTTCTGCACAGCAGAAGAAACTAGCAACAGAGTCAACAGCCAACATATAGAATGGGAGAAAATATTCACAAACTGTGCATCTGACAAAGTCTAGTATCTAGAATCTGTAAGGAACTTAAACAATTGAAAAAACAAAAATCAAAATAACCCTATTTAAAAATGAGTTAACAACATGAACAGACAATTCGCAAAAGAAGACATACAAGTGGCCAACAAACATATGAAAAAATGTTCCTCATCACTAATCATTAGAGAATGACAAATCAAAACCACAACGAGGTACCATCTCACATCAGTTAGAATGGCTATCATTAAAAATTTATAAAACAAGGCCTGGCGCAGTGACTCATGCCTGTTAATTGCAGCACTTTGGGAGGACAAGGCAGGCAGATCACTTGAGGTGAGGAGTTCGAGACCAGCCTGGCCAACATGTTGAAACCCAATCTCTACTAAAAATACAAAAAAGTAGTCAAGCATGGTGGCAGAAGTCTGTAATCCCAGCTACTTGGGAGGCTGAGGCAGGAGAATTGCTTGGACCAGGAGGCAGAGGCTGCAGTGAGCCAAGGTCATGCCATTGCACTCTAGCCTGGGCAACAACAGTGAAACACTGTCTCAAAATAAAAATTAAAAAAAATTCATAAAATAACACATGCTGACTAGGCTGTGGAGAAAAGGGAATGCTTATACATTGTTAGTGGGAATATAAATTAGTTCAACCACTATGAAAAACAGTTTGGTAATGTCTCAAAGAACTTAATGCAGAATTATACAACTCAGCAATCCCATTACTGGGTATATATCCAAAATACCAAATCATTCTACCAAAAGACACATGCACTCACATGTTCATTGCAGCACTATTCACAAATAGCAAAGATATGGAATTAAACTAGGTTCCCATTAGTGGTGGATTGGACTCAGAAAATATGGTACACATACACCATGGAATATTATGCAGCCATAAAAAAAATATGAAAAACATGTCCTTTGTAGCAACATGAACTACTAGTGGGGGAGGTAGGGAGGGTGGCAAGGGTTAAAAAACTAACTGGTGGGTACTATTTTCAGTAGCTGGGTGATGGGATCATTCATACCCCAAACCTTAGCATCACACATTTATCCAGGGTAACACACTTGCACATGTGCTCCTTGAATATAAAATAAAAGTTGAACAAAAAGAGTGCTTCCACAAAAGTAAAATTGTCACAGCCATCATTATTTAGCTCTTTACGTACTATTTTTAGAACCAGATTTCAATACACCCTAAATATGCTGTAACGGCTACTTCTTCACATGAAGCTACAGAGTTGTTTTATTATTCTTAGTAATTAGTAGGATATATCTCTTTAATACAGTGGTGAAATCAGCAATCAATACCTTTGCATTGTATTGGTGTTGTACTGTATTGTATCAATACCAAAATTAGAAATCAATATCTTTCAATATGTCTGTGTGGATAAACTGTACTTGAACCCCACTAAAAATTACCATTAGCACATTATCAGTTGGCTATTTCCATAGTAGTGTTGTGTAACAAACCACTCCTAAACTTCTTAGTGTCTTAAATTGACAATTATTTTATGGATGCTTACCAATCTGCAAGTTGGCTGTTGGTCAAATGATATAGGCTGTATATTCATGGGCTTCATTCTAAGTTTCAGGTGGAGTTCAGGACTATTCTACCTGCTTCAATTCCTCCTCTCTCACACTCTCTTTCTCTTTCTCATTGATGGGCCAAAGGAGACAGAACAGATGAAATCTATTCAGTGGTGAAATATGTTACTTTCTCTACCACCAGAAAGATGTTTTTAGCAATGATGTTGATACATTGCATCAACATCTGGAAAAATTTTTGCATCATTTTACCAGAGCATTTTCCATGCATCTTCACAGTATCCTTGACTATATCTTTCTATGCCTCCTGAGCCTTTGGCAAGAGACTGCAAATAAAACATACCTTCTTTTTCCAAGAAGAAATACCTCAAACTTTATAGAATATAAGCAAATTTACCTCAAAATGTCTTATTTTAGGCCTGCAAATTTCAGGTATCTTCCAGAGATGTAAGCCATAGAAAAAAATATTCATTTCTGATTTGGATGGAAAAATAAGAAACAGTAATAAGTAATACGTTGGGGTTTTAGTGGCTTATCAATATCTGACTGAATTAATTAAGTAATCTGCCTTTAGTATTATTTAGCGCTATGAAAATCTCAAATAATTTATAAGCCAAAGCACAATTATAACAGCATTACTGTTCACTCATTTGTTTCTAGCCATGTCATTAGTAAAAATTCTTTTCTTGATTGCTTAAGTCTGGGTGGCGGAGGTTTCAGTGAGCCGAGAATGAGCCACTACACTCCAACCCAGATGACAGAGCAAGACTCCATCTCAAAAAACAAACAAACAAACAAAAACAAAAACAAAAACCTCTCTTCTTACAGGAATCAACATTGTATTTGGACTCTTAATTGAGTGAGCTTTCTTGGAACTGTTGTCTACTACTATAGTTTAATTTTAAATAGTCAATATGAACAATGCTATCAAAAATGTAGAAAATTCAAAGTCTTTTACATAGATGTGTTTTGCTATTTTTTTTCCAAAATAAAGAATTGAAAATAGAAATTCTGGAAACTTGACAACATATAAATTACCTGCTCTTCAATTCTAGCCTGTACCTTTTTCTATTGTTAAGGAATCTTATCTCCTATCCATGCAGGAAAGACGACCTTCTTACTCTTACCATTGTGGTGGCCACTTGAAAGTGACCAAAACTTTCTTGGAATCTGTAATAGCCTCATATTTTTGAATGAATGCCAGAAACTGAAAGGAGACCCTGGGCAGAAAACAAGGAGCCCTGGTGTTCCAGGGGATGGAAAGGCTCTATTCTGCTTAAGTCATCTCATTGTCCTACATGAATCCCCTGGTCCCTACCCTTGTTAGAATTCCCTTGTAAAATGATCTAGAATTCCTCCTAAGAGTGACTTTTGAAAACATATTTTTAATTATTCAGGGTCTATCATTCCCTCGTGATTGTTGTTTCCTTCTACATTTTGCCTCTTCCTGAGGGGAACCATCTAAACTAGTGACTGTAGCATTTTATCTGCAACCAGAGAGACTCAGACTTGTTCTAAAAATGTCAAATGTTTTTTGTTCAATGTTTCAGCATTGCAATAACATAAGTAAAATATTAGAGACTTAGATTTGCTTCTTTCTGATATTACCACATTTCCCAAAAGGTCTTTACATGAAGTTAGGATTTTATATGGCTATTGGGAATATCCCCATTGGATTTGATAGCCACAAATGTCAGTGTTTGTCTAGAACTGCAGTAATGTCTAAGCACTTATGACTTATACACATCCATGCATTCATTTATATTACATACATTTATTGAAGGTTCACTATGTTTCAGGCACTGGGACCACAGATGAAAAATCAGAATTACAAAGAAAAATATTTCTCCAGTTTTATGAGAACAAGAAATAGAGACAACATGGAAAGGAAGAAAGGAATAGAATGAACTAAGCTAACATATCAAACATACACATACACACACACACACACACACACACACCCCAAAGATCCTCCTGCTTTGAAATAGATGTGACTTTTTTGGCACCTGCCTCTCATCCAGTGCCCAGTGCACTCTATTCTCCCATGTTAAGCGGCTCCTCTCTACCCTGTCACAGCAAGAAGCATCCAGCTTGGCAATGCCTGTGGCCATTTGTTAAGTCACAATGCAGACAAAGTGGCTGAGATCTGGAGCAAAGGAAGTGGACAGTTCTCAGGCACACCAGCTAAATTGTTGTAGTTACATGTCTGTTAATACAATGCTCTTGATTCCTGTCTTGTGATGATCACCTGGGAGGAATCAAAGCAATCAGCATTATACTGCCAAAACATGCTGCCCGAAACTGTCATTATTTCACATTCTCAGGACACATCTTACAAAGGTACAATTATTTAAATGGGGTCCTTGAAGACCTATACTTGAAAAAGATAGTAATAGGTAAGCATGTAGGTTTTCTTATGTGCAATTTTTATGTTTATGAAGCTTTTTACCCTTTCAAATAAAGAAAATTGGGGATCTTTGCACTACCATCATATAGAATACATGTCAATTAAAATAGGAATACTGTATTAACACAAGTCTCAACATTATCTTTTGCTAGAAGGGAAATTAAGCACTTCACTCTACCCAAAGGTGAAATGACTTCAACTCATAAGTCACTTGGAAGAGCTCACTTAGGAACTTGAGAAAGGCATTTAATATTAAACTTACAAGCACTTTCTCAAGAATAAATCACTAATAGGAATCATTCCTTCCATCACATTTGATTACTTTTTACATATTAGTACAATGTTCTCAATTCTTTTGCCTTGACTTTTCAAAAGTATTAATAATGCAGCATTATTCACTTCTGACTGATATCCCACCTAGTCAAGAAGTTAATCAAATTTCAGGTATTATTGATATAGTAAACACAAGTTAATCATAATGGTATGATTGAGGACTGGGGACATGAAGTAACCACCTTTTATTCATCATTTTTGTAAAAGCATTGTTTAACCTAGGGCTGTATCTGGGACTTCTATACAAAGTCAACTTTAAAACTGCACTCTATTTCTCCAGAGAACTTGCAGTCCAAACATATGCCAAGATCCTCAGGGAGAGTTTAAACCATTTTAGAAATGTTACTAAAAATTTAGAGGATGGCAATTGTTAAGATGAAACAGTTTGGTTGTTAAGATGAAACATTTTGAAGATTAATTTTTTTCCTCCCCCTCATCATCTGATGATCTGATGTCACACAGAGTTAGTCCAAAGAAAAAAAAATCAGAGGACGTAACTTTATGTGCACTCAACACATGTACTTTATTAAGAAAGTAAATCACAAAATTTGCACATTTCTTAAAGCCTTAAAATCAATCAAGGGAAAAGAAACAAATGATCTTAAATTTTAATATTTTAATAACATTTCTAATTTTTGAAAGAATGGCATTATATCATCTACTGTTGACTCTCTGCTACACTCAAAAAATGTATAATGCCATCATAATTAAAATATATTTATTGGTTATCAATTTACATAAAATGCTACCGTGGGCAATAGGTAAAAAGAACTACTCGGGCAGTTTACTATCAGAACTGATGACACCTACTTGAAGGAATCAGTCTTTGTTATGTGGCACAATAACTAAAAAGGAGCAGATACTAAAACATGATCATGAACTCATTTAAAGATCAATGATACAACGTGGGAGTTATAAAAAGTCTGGCTGAAAACAAGTAGAAGTGTAAGGACAAGGAAGGTGTCAGCTCTCCTCTGATCACTACACAAAGACTTTCTGGAAGATATGGGTCTTCCAAAGACACGTTGAAGCAAGGTGACAAAGCAGTGTTTTCTATGATTACAGAGTTTAGGATTGCCTAGCAGAATGCTGGAAGTGGAAGTGGAATGGCAGAATGGAGGACATCTGGGAGGTCGCAGGTGAAGTTATGGGAAGGGGTGCACAGCAAAACAGACAATAAAGCTGAAGCAGGTGATTAGAATAATTTGAGTGCTTACCATCAAGTTTATAGCCTTCCTTGAGTCCCAAGGCCAAAAGTAAGTCAAACTTACTCTTAGCTTTGAATCAAGAAACAGAATTAAAATAATGTAAATAAAAAAAATAAATCTGAGAATTAGATATATAGACAGTTGCTCTTCCAAAACCATAAAATTTAGTGTGGAAAACATACAAACTACAGGCAGAACAGTGATTAATATATGAGGTATAAAGAGTAATTCTAATAAAATAGAAAAATGTAAAAGATTAAAATTCCAATTTTGCACTTATTATTCAGTATTTCCACTTGAAAGTGAAAAACGTCAAAATTAGCTATGATAACAAAACAGAAAACGTTTGTTTGGTCATGTATAATTCTATATAATACCTCTACTAAATATTGACAGTAGATGCTAAACTAAAACAGCACCCAAATCTAACAGACAAGTCTCTATTAATTTAAATGAACTACTCATTCTGGGTTTTTAATTAATATATACTATTAGTGCATATTTTTTTACTTACAAGTGATAGTTTGATACCTGTATACAATGTATAATAATCAAATCAGAGTAATTAGGATATCCATCACCTCAGACATTTATCTTTTCTTTGTATTAGGAACATTAGGCCTTTTATCTTCTAGCTGTTTTGAAATATACAATAGGTTATTAACTATAATTTTCATACTATGCTATTAAATACTAGAACTTATTCCTTCTAGCTAACTATAATGTTATACCTATTAACCAACAGCTCTTTATCTCTGCCTCCCTACTACCCTTCTCAGCCTCGGGTAACCATCATTCTACTCCTTATCACTATGAGTTCAATTTTTTTTTTTTTTTAAGCTCCCATATATGAGTGAGAACATGAGATATTTGTCTTTCTATGCCTGGTTTAGTTCACTTAACATAATGTCCTCCAGTTTGCCATAGCAAATGATGGGATGCAATTCTTTTTTCTGGCTGAATAATATTTCATTATATATATATATGTGTGTGTGTGTATGTGTATATATATACTCACACAATATACACAAGTGTATATGTATATATATACACTATATATATTTCACTTTCTTTAACCATTCACCCATTCATGAACAGTTAGGTCAATTCCATATTTCGGCTATTGTGAATAGTGCTTCAATAAAACATGAGGATGCAGATATCACTTTGATATACTGATTTCCTTTCTTTTGGATATATATTCAGTAGTAGGATTGGTGGATTATATGGTAGTTCTATTTTTAGTTTTTTGGGAACCTCCATACTTGTCTTCCATAATAGCTACACTACTTTACATTTCTACCAACAATGTACAAGCCTTTGTTTTTCTCCTAATCCTCACCAGAATTGTTTTTTTTTTTGTCTTTTTGGTGAGAGCTATCCCAACTGGGTGATTATATCTCATTGTGGTTTTGATTGGCATTTTTCTGATGATTAGTGATGTTGAGCATTTTTTCATATACTTGTTGGCCCTTTGTATGTCTTCTTTTGAGAAATGTCTGTTCAGGTCTTTTATCCATTTTTAAATCAAAAAATTTCTTTTGTTATTGAGCTACTTGAGTTCCTTATATATTCTGGCAACTAATCCCTGTCAGATGGACAGTTTGCAAATATTTTTTGAAAATTCTGTAGGATGTCTCTTCACTTTGTTTCTTTGCTATGTGGAAGATTTTTAGCTTGACATAATCCCATTTGTCTATTTTTGCTTTTGTTGCCTGCGCTTTTGAGGTCTTATCAAAAATATGTTTGTCCAGACCAATGTCCTGGAGAGTTTCCCCCATGTTTTCTTCTAATCGCTTCATAGTTTCAGGTCTTACATTTAAGTCTTTAATACATTCTGAGTTGATTTTTATATATGGTGAAAGATGGGAATCTAATTTCCTTCTTCTTTACATAGGTATCCAGTTTTCCCAGCAAGTTTTAAGAGACTGTCCTTTCTCCAGTGTATGTTCTTAGTGCCTTTGTCAAAAATGAGTTGACTGCAAGTGTGTGGATTTATTTCTGGCTTCCATGTTGGTTTATCTCCCCTTTTTCAATATATTTGGTTTGTAGTACACTTTTTCAGTCAACAGATGTTTTGTTTTTGAGAAATAGTCTTCTATTGTATACAGATTATTTTTAGGGCAACAAAAGACAAAGGAAAAAAATCAAGTCATCTCTAATACATACCTAAAACAACAATTAATTTTTCATGAGACATTCTATAATTCCTTTCCTCTCTGTAGCCTTCTCTCATATATACATATACACACACTGAAAAATTTAAAAAGCAAGTCAAATTGGTTATCTTAAATTGCAGACCAACTCATTACAAAGAGTTACAACTCTCTCTTCTTTTATTTAAGTGTTTTTGAAGTAGAAAAAAAAATGTCAACTAGTTTGGTCATGAGAAAGGAAAACAAAACAACAACAAAAATTTTTTAAAGAAAAAATTCTGACAATATTTGTTTCAATTAATGTGCATTATAAAGCTGTTTATTTAGGGGACTTACTACATATTAACTTTTCTGAAGTCACGAGTAAAAACGTGAACTATAGTTGAGAAATAGTCACTCCTCAAATTAAAGATTTTGGGGAGGGGGCAGACAAACCTAATGAATTAAACATACATTACCATTTGAAAAATACTAACGTGTGTTTGTTGTTTGCTTAAATAGACAATAAAATACAAAAGGAATGTAGGTCATATGCCTAAGGCAGTGAAACAAGATAAAGAGTGGTGTTCTGGGCACTACTAGTAATATGAATGGTGTGAATGCTGAAGTCAGGAAATATCTGCACTGCCTTTTCCTATTCCCCTTTTCTTTTAGTCTTTGATGGATATACAATAATTATATTTTATAAGAATGCCAGTGGTGACGGAAGTGCTTCTCCTAATGCAGAGGCTGTAAAGCTATCAGAAGAGCTTTAAGCAAATGTTATCTGTTTTACAGAAGAAATCAATTACCTGCAGATTGCTTAAACCAGTGACAGGCATGGTAAAGAATAAAATGTGTTAAGTAGAAAAGTTACAGCCATCAACATGTAAGGAATTACATGATATATGAAAGCAATCACTTGTTCAATTTACCTTCAAAACTAAAACAAGTTCTTCTGCATTGGAAATAAACATGAACCTCTCTCTGAAAAGGGAACAATTTCTAACTCAATGGAAAAAGTATTGTATAAATTTTAGCCAGCAATAGTGGTATTAGGAGCAGAGAACCACATTTGCAGAGATAAAGTATGTGAACTATTCAACATACTTATTTCAAAGTAGGCATCAGTTTGTCTTCATCTTCCTGCAGTTCAGCATTATGCAATTTTCCATATACGTTTGGAATAAAAGGAGTCTGCCAGAAAATGCTCCATACTTTATAACATGCCTTATATTCATATCAAACTGCAAATAATTTTACTACTCCATTAAAACTATCCTAATATATTTAAGTTCTAATATTGTTATCTGTTGACAACACACATTTTATTATCTATTATTAGCAGAAACAAATCCAGAAGTGGAGCTTTTTCTTCTGCTTAAAGGAGAGAAATAAATGTATCAAAGAAGCCCTGACAGTTCTAATGCAGGACATCATGCTTCAGGTACTCATCACAACTGTTAATTACTCAGGTTGAGTTGACATCTTGCTCACGAAACAAGGTCACAATTTTTAGTTCTTCTTCCTATCATTTATTCAGGAATTTTTGCATCATTTAAATGAATTTTTAAAATGAATTAATTCAAATCACATGTAACATAAAAAAAGTGATTTCTTAATATTGCAAAAACAGAATCATTCTACCAGATGTGCTATTAGAGACATCACAACATAACCATCATATTTCTGTGCGTGTCATTGTGTGCAACGACAGCCATGACGAGAGATACCTGCCTAATGAAGAACTTATGTTTTTCTTTTTACTTTCTTCTTTTTTTTTTTTAACTCAGAAGTGTTTAGAAGAATTTGATCACATGATCTTTTAATAGAATCAGAAGTAATATACCAGCTGGTTCATATCATTCTTTTATGATATTCTGAGGGAGAGTTCTATACTGATTTAATTTTCTTGGGAATAAAATATGTATATTCAGATTTCATGCCAGTCAATTGTCCTTAATGGACAAATGTTAATGATAAGTTTAAAGTACAGTATTTTTGGAACATTTGTAAGTTAAAAATTTTAAGAAGAGTCATACTAGTCATTTTGCATCCACACTAACAGAGAAAACAATATTGTGAAAATTCCCAAATGAAAGACATTGCTATCGCTTTTTCCTCTGCAAAATTATCAGGTTGATATAATGGTGATGTCCTACTGATTATTCACCACAGACCTTCCAGCAGGATAATGCATTCTTAAAATATGAACTTGAAACTAAAATATTAAATATGCATTTCCTCCTCCTATAGGACATGTTGAAATGCCACATGCTGTTGGTGAGAATGACCCATTAGTGTTGGATTTTCTCCCCCTTGCTCTTCTTTTCCAGAAACAGTTAGTGCGGCGTGCAGTGAACCAAATCAACAATGTGATTCAAGCTGTCTCTGTAGCTTCTTGGCAAAAGAAAGGATAAACTATAAAAACTCCCCTCCTACAGCTTTCAGCTTTGGCTTCCCACACTTTAACATCTTCTGTCACCTCTGGCGCTGTTACTGACCCATGCTAAGCTAAACTAAAGGATGATAAGTTTGCTGCCTCTGCCCTTGTCCTGAGGGGCTGCACATTATCCTATCAAGTATCAGTAGCCATTTCTGTGGGATATTTGTCACCCCACGAAGGCCTTTGGAACAAATGAAATGGGCAGCGAATTACAAAAATGTCATTCTCTAAAGGAAATGGATGAAGGCTTTTGTTCTCCAGTAATAAATAGATGCCATAGGCTTATAACACTATTTTTATATTAAATTTGACAGGGTTACTATTTCTAGCTCATTAAGGGAACAGCTTGAAAACTATTTCTTTCTGTACTTTAAAAAATAATGCTGCTTCCCCCTTTTCTTCCTAGTAATAAATATAAACAGTACCTGGCAATAGATACTGGAAATCATAGATCATGATTCATTTGAAGTTACTTTTGCTATTGTTTGTTTTAAAAACATACAAAAACCATTTTTAGGGAGAGATTTTGAGGCTATAAATGAATTATGTAAGAGGTACCTATGAATGCATTTTAAAAGTCTGATTTATACCTATTCCTTCTTTCTTTATAAATCACAAATATATTACTTACTTTTCTCAGTTTTCTCACACATTATGGTTTTACAGGGCACTGTGATAAATATGCTATAGACAAAGGTCAAGCAAAGGATAATAACTCAATTCTTTAAATGAAAGCTTCAAAGTAAATCCTCTGTGTTTAACAGCAGTATACAGGGGTCAAGATGACAATGTCCCAGACTTGAGAATAAAATATGTGTTAATATCTTTGAGCCTCAGTACATTTGTTAAATGGGTATACTTGGACTGACATACTTAGGTTTTCTTTGAAGTAGAACTTGAGCGAGATACCTAATACATGATAATAAATAAAATAACACCACATATTTTTAAATAGACTTAGATTGTGTAGTTCATCAGGTTGAGCTGAGTATTTTCATGGTAGTTACAAACTATTTCCAATAAAATAGGCATCTTTCTTCTACAGTTTTACCTACACAATGATTTTGGAATTGAGCTACCTTCTACTTACTAAGTTTATTTTGCTAAATAAAATTTGTAAGATAAAGTATTAAATATGATTCCTTGGAATTTTTCAGTGATAGTTAATTTGGCCCATTAATGTATTGATGAAGACTGTTAATAGTTGTGAAAATTATTTAATAGTGAAATACCTGATCTAGACTCAGATTTTCTGATTTTACATCTTAAATCATAGCATCTGGGTGGACATATAATGTTGAATGTCTTAAGTTTAGTCAGTATGTATGTCCATATTTTTACAGAATTGATTAGCAAAAAGAGTAAAAACTGGTCAAACCAACTCTAAGTTTCAATTTTTAAATTTTTCTTTGCTTCTTAACATGAGAATACATGCCTAGCTTTGTGAACTCCCTGATTGCATAAAAGCTGCGGTAAAGGCACAAAGGAAGCCAAAAGTTCTACAAAAAGTAACAAAGCATGTCAGTCCACATATGCATTGAGACTCAAGGATAAGAATGTACACTTTAATTTTTAGCCAGATCACTGCCATCTTGACTCCTGTATACTGCTGTGAGCTACCCAACACCCATCCTCTAGTGTCTGACTTCTGACAAATGAGTCTCCATTTCTTGGACTAAGAACTCTTTTTCCTTAAACATTGAACTTCCTTAGCCAAAGCTAGTTAGTGATTCTTTCATAATAAGAGAGGGGAACGTGCTTGAAAAATACAGACGAAGAAAACTCTAAGAAATATATCTATTTTGAAGAATGAACTTTTCTCAAAAAATGAAGTCTAAAAAAGAAAACCCCATTTGTCTTTGTAAGTGGAAAATGATGACTGGTATTCTCCATGTTTATGGCACACATATAACTGCTAAATGGAATATGGTAGATTAAAACGACTTTCATTAATTGAAAAATTATTAAAACATTGTAGTTGGTTATTCAGAAAGTTGGAGTGATTTCTTTTCTGTTGATCTTTAAAAATAGAGTAGACTTCATTCTATATTATTGTATATGTGCTGTCCTATCCATAAGAAATGAAATGTAGAGTATATATATGATCATTTTGTCATCTGAATACTTATTTAAAATTGGACTTCTATGTTTACTTCATTTTTCAATTCAAGATATTTCTCAAAGGCCACCAGTTTTCTCTTATCCCATGTAAAGAACATTTCAAAATAAATTGATTTTTATCTCCTTGATTTGTATTCTTTAACGTAATCAACAGGTTTAAAACTGAGCTTCTTATTTCCCAAAATATCTTCCTCCTGATATCCTCACTGTTACACCCTAGGAGGCAGTAAATACAAACCCAGAGCACATAACTGGTATTGTGGGAAAGACCACAGGAAAGAATGCTATACTTTCTTCTAAGGAAAAAAAGGAAATGACAATAAGCAAAAAGAAATGAGTTTCCCCACCTACTGGTGAAACTGAAGATTGTTAAGCCACGTTTGAGACAAGGGCTTCATTTCAGAGTAAAAAATCAGATATGAAATTGTATAGACCAGCAAGATATTAAACGGTACAGACCAGCAACCACTTGACAGCCTGTGGTGCCTATAAGAGCAGGGAGAAGGGCAAAAAGTTTATGGCGGCTGCAAAGTTGTGGTGGCCTAATGAAAGACTTTCTATATTCAGGGCTTTCTTTATCTAGTTGACTGGTTGATGGGCACCCGGGATAGGCAGAACAGGGTAGGGGCTAGGAGCAGTTCAGTGTATTTTAGCAGTTCTTTGATAAGTTAATGAATTGTGATCTTTTTGTGAATTAAATAAGTTACTCTGAGATAAGAGAACCTGTCTTTATATGCCATGTTTTCTGGCAGAGAGGGCAGAAAAAGTTACAATATAGCAAACTGGGAATGTTTTATAAAATGAATCACTTGGAAAACTTATTTTTATTAGTGTCAGATCATTTACATCAGAGACACTTCTGGCACTTGAACATTTAATTTAACTAAATCTAGCTAATTTTTCTTCAATATATTAGAAGAGAAAATATACGGAAAACATAAAAATAAAACAATAATTTAGAGTTTGAAGAACTACATTTCCTAGAATAATTAGGTCTAAAGAAAAAAATACTTATTTTTATTTTTAACAAATGAGAAGAATAGCAGGTTACATTAGACTTTCTTTCATAAAAAAGCTGTTAAAACTTTGTAGGAATTTTCTCTAAAACTTTGAGTAACTTCCTTTTATGTTGATCCATAAAAGTAGAATAAACTCTATCCTATTTAGTCAATTCTCTTCTGTCTCATTATGCACACTTTCCCTTTCAATTCCTGTGTAGTCAGTTAGCTAGTCTTCTTAATTTAGATTTTTCAATATTTCTAGTATCCACACATAATTTTAAATTTCTATCACTTTTATTCTAGTTTGGATACTCAGTCTCTTTCTCTCTTAAATAGATTGTTTCTAAAAACAAACAAACAAACAAAACAAGACATCCAAATGGTTTAGGCTCACCTCCACTCTCTCTCCACTCCTACTGTGCAGCATTATAAATGAGTCTTCATAAATTCTCCCCCACCCAACAAGCCTGGAAACAGTATAGCACGACATTCAAACTACTGCATCTCTCCTGATCTTGGTGTACTTCGCCAGGTTGCTTAATATCTCTAACACTTTGTTTATTCAGAAAAGCAGGAGAGGCTGGGCGTGGTGGCTCAAATCTGTAATGCCAGCACTTTGAGAGGCCGAGGAGGGTGGATCACCTGAGGTCAGGAATTCAAGATCAGCCTGGCCAACATGGTGAAACCCAGTCTCCACTAAAAATACAAAAATTTGCCAGGCATGGTGGTGTGCACCTGCAGTCCCAGCTACTCAGGAGGCTGAGGCAGGAGAATTGCTTGAGTCTGGGAGGCAGGGGTTGGAGTGGGCCTCACTCATGCCACTGCACTCCAGCCTGGGCAACACAGCAAGACTCCATCTAAGAAACCAAACCAAACCAAAACAAAAAATGTAGGAGTAATAAAATAATAAATAGTACTTCCTTCAAACTCTTGATATTTTGAAAGTACTTACATTTTTTGTAAAGCAAATTCCAAGCTTTTTGTCATAGTATGTGCCCTTCCAAGACAAAGACTTTTGGTAGATGTGTTACCCAAGAACACCTAAACAATATGAAATATAAAATATGTTATCTGTGGAATTTGTTGACATTTAGAACATGTATTCAATATTATTTAAAATACTGTTTTATTTCTTTTGTTTGTTTGTTTGTTGTTGTTGTTGTTGTTTTGAGACAGAGTTTCGCTCTTTTTGCCCAGGCTGGAGTGCAATGGCGCAATCTCAGCTCACCGCAACCTCCGCCTCCCGGGTTCAAGCGATTCTCCTGCCTCAGCCTCCCGAGTAGCTGGGATTTACAGGCATGTGCCACCACCCCGGCTAATTTTGTATTTTTAGTAGAGACAGGGTTTCTCCATGTTGGTCAGGCTGGTCTTGAACTCCCGACCTCAGGTGATCCACCTGCCTCGGCCTCCCAAAGTGCTGGGATTACAAGTGTGAGCCACCGCGCCCGGCAAAATACTGTTTTATTTCTAAAATGATGTATTTTTCTTTAAAATCATTGTATACACTAGCTTTATCACTTTATATTTATATGTATATGTTATATAAGTGGTTTGAAAGTATAAGTGGTTTAAAAATCATGTGCATTGGAATAGATCTAGGTGACTTTTTTCTATACATTGTTTTCTAAAAAGATGGAACTAACAGGTGTTTATGGAAACTGGGAACCGTTTTAACTAAGACATTCAAAAATTAGTGAGATACTCTAAACCCAGCTACTTTAAATGCCTTTTTTTAATAGCAACATCAGTATCATTTTCTTTAAGAACACTGTAACTACTACATTTACTCATTCCTGGGGAATAATCATGAAGGTTGATTTTTATTGCCATCTTAATTTTCAGATGATAATATTAAAGTGGAATCACAAACTAATGCTGTTAACAACATCTAGTAAAATGAAATGTTGTTTAAACCCATAATACACAATTTTAAAAGGGAAGTAAACTACTGATTTTAAATGGTGGGGTTTGTATTGATAAAAGTTGGCTCAAATGACTAATCTTTTTAAAGTTTACTTTCCAAATATAACTTTCAGCTTCCACACAGCAGCTATCATTGGTTAAAATTGCTTTGCAAGATCAGCCATAAAATGTGTATTATATATACATTTAATATAAACAGAATTCTTCAAGTCATAATATATTAATTAGCTACATGATAGAGCAAGGCATGATTAGATTACTTATTGAATTAATTTAATTTGCACAGTGGCAGCTAATTTAAAGGAAGCATTCTGTTTTCAAGCTTGTTTTAGAAATTGTTATGTAAAAATTATTAATCTGGGATTTGAAAACAATCTTTCTCCCTCTCCTTTGGAAAGACAATTTGTGATAGAGTACTTCTACATTTGGTAGCTAGAGACAGAAATATTCTTTTAATGATAAGAATAAACTAGATGATGAAAAACCTTTGGAAGAATATGAATCCTACTTCCTAAGATTAGCATCAGATTTTTATCTCTTTATACCCTTTTCAGGATCTTTTTGAAATCAATGGGAGACCTATTCATTAGGGTGGGAGAAAACACACCTGAAGTGCGTTGCTGAGATATACTTAGAACAAATAAATGGAAACTAAATTCCACTTCCCACAGCCAAACATGGTTGTTTCTATACTCGTCTATCCCTAAGAATGTAATATTCCACTGGGTCCTAAAAAGCAGATCAGAGAGAGAGCAAAGAAATAAAGGTCCTTGATCCAAATAGCAAAGTGGGCCTTAACTAAACTATTACACATAAAGACAGGGTGGAAAAAGTACTTACCAGATTACTAATACATTTTGAGGCTGATGTAAAAATGGCCATGAAGAGGCTCATTGAAAAGAACACATAACCCAATTGTTTCAATGCTGACAGATAAGGAACAAAACTTTGTCACATAAGAGGGCTCCAACTGAAGACAAAACTATTCCACAGTTGTTGCAGATATATTTTACAACATGTCTAATCAAATAATAATATCCAAAATCCAAATATTTAAGTGAGTTCAGCAGTGGAAGTGAACAATAAAAGAAATAGAAGGAAATACAAAACCTCTTCTTCATTAAAATTTAGTTATAGATGCATAAGGTAAAATATATTCCAATTCAACAAGCATTATTGTCCTCACCAATCTGTGATCACCCTGTTACTGGTATGGCTCTCATATTCTAACCATAAATGATTCAGGAATAAACAAATTTGTTGATCACTTTTATCAAACAGATATTTGCCCAGTTAGAAGCCATGCTGTCCACATGATATGTGTACCTTGCATAGGTCTCCAATGAAGAAACTAGTACATAATAACTGCCCAGGCAAAGCTCTGAGCCACATTTCAGTTATTAGAGATTTACTAGTATGTGCCAGGAATTATTCAGCCTCAATTACATCCTATGTGGTTAGTATACTTTTTCACCAAACAAAATCACCAAAATTTACCTATGAAAACATCAATTTCTAATGTATAAGATTCCCACTGATGATTTTAGCCTAACGTATAAAACCACTGGCCAATCAATCCCATACAACCCATAATATAAGCATAGGTGTATTCTTCTCAGACCAGAATTTTTCAGTTCATATATTCAGGAAAGGTGAAATGTGTTATGTTCTGGTTTAAATTTTTATTCTCTTAAGTAAAAAATTGTGCCTTAAGGGCCTCAATTTAATAGAAACTATTTAAGCTTCACATACATACGTTTTTCCTTCTGTGTTTTGTGTTTCATACTACAATGAAGAAAAACAAAATATTTTAGAATTAATTTAACAAATACAAGGATAAAGCCCTGAAATTTAAGTAGAAACACTGTTATTGCTTTATCTGGTGGTTTTTTGTTTGTTTTTTTTTTCTTTCTGGAGTTATTATTTCAAGTTCACACTTTGATGTTGAAGTATAGAAACTATTTAGCTTACAGTGAAATGATTAAAGTAATTAATGATATGGAGTTGGTATAATTAATGTAATCAAAAACCACTGATATTCTCATGTGATTTGTAAAACAAACTGACTTTATTGATAATTTCAAAAGAAGTTATTTTAGAATGTTTTGGAAAACTGCAGAATCCTTAAAATGATCATGTATCTATGCAAAGTAGTGGCTCAGATCTACAAGTTTAAATTTAAAATAGGACCTTATTGTTGCCCTCACACACATATTTTGATATTTAATAATTTAAGATTACATTTTCTTTCATATTCTTTTAACAGACCACAGGTCTTTTGTTTGTTTTTCTATTATCTCATATATGTTAGTAGGTGAATCACGTAAGAAGAAATTTATTTCTCCTTCACCTGTTTATATCTAGAGGAAAATGATAAGGTAAAAGCAAGGAGTAAAATATGAGAAAGGAAAAAAATATGTGTGTTGTGAATAAAGAAGAAAATAAAAATATAAGCAAGAAACCTAATAAGCCTCCATAAATCAAGCATCTTGATTAGCATTACCATTTCTTATTTTTCTTTTCTTCATGTATTTTATAGTCAAAATGATTGTTTATGCTGTCTAGTCATTCATACTTCTTATTCCTTATTTCCTACACTACACCAGTCTGGCTATTTGCCATGTCCTAAAATTTTGGATTCTACATTAATTCAAAAACTTTTGCTATTTGCTTCTTTAAGTTAATTCTCCAGTCTGATACTTCAGTTCTCCTCATCTCCCCAATTATGTTGAAGTAAAAATAAGATTTACAATGGTTAAAATATAAAAAAACTAATTCTTCCCAAATTTAATTACCAAAAGGCGTGATGGAATAACTGGATTTTAATTGTTAACAGTAGCTTACAATTGCCTATCTTATACCTTTCTATAGAAAACTCACAAATGGGAGTTTTGTATATGTTCTGTAGCCTCATGGAGGCATTTGGTTAACTAAAAAAGTATCATCTCATGAATGGTGTGGAAAATGAGTACAATTATTTTTGCCAAGGGAGCAGCAACTCCAGGATCATTCAAAGAAGCGGCGAGTGGAGAACATGAAGTATGCTACCCATGGCCTTGATCAGGTTCATTCAAGGCAACCCAGGAGGCATGAAATTTCACACACCAAACTATGTTCAGCTGGATACCTGATACGACTAAAATGACCATGCTACTATGTGTTCTGGCTCTCTGAGCAGCTTATTTCATCAATTTGTTACTTGTGGGCTTTGAATTGTGCCTGGTACCAAATCAATGCCCAATAAATCTATGAGAATAAATTTTGATCAGAAGCACGCAGTCATCAAGAAACAACCCTTTGCTTGATGTTGAAGAATTCAGTTATCATTTTCACCAACCAGATGTGCCCAGAACAATCAAAATACTTCACTTTGAGAGGTTTTGATAACAAACTAGAACTTTGAGGAACGCTCTTTATTGGACCGACTTTTTTATCAGGAGGAAAAAAAAATCTATTTAATGAACTCAGAAAAAATAAAGATGAAGACAAAAGAAACATAAAATGAACATATGGCCTTTTCCATGATACATGTTGTTATTTTATTTTACCTGTCTTCTATTACTCTTATGTGTTATTCATCTTTCTTCCAGATTTGTATATTTCTCCATTTATACATAGGGAATTGGGGACTTTTAAAAGTTTTTCCCTGTCTCTGATGGATTGGACAATGTTTGCAATTCTAGGAGACACCTGATTATTCTTTCAAAATTAATTCATCAGAAGGAGTTTTGTTCTCTAAAATCATTGTGATTCCAGAATTATGTTTTGCTCTTCTGCTAATAGATCTCCTATCATTGTTTGGTTAATTTATTGGGAAGAAACTTGACATCCTAATTTAATCTTCTTTGTCCTGTGTTTTCCCAACCATGGTCATTATGGGAGGGGGTGAGGGGAGAAAGGGCTGGGTAAAAGGGAGCCTTAATGTTAAAGCTAAAGTTAATGTTAAATTTCAAAGAAGAAACTTTAACTTCTCCCTAATATTAAGAACACTGAGAATTAATATTCACTTTTTTTTTTTTTATCATTCTGTCTGAATTCTAGCTATTCCCGACTCTACTTTTCAAGTTCAGAGAAAAAAAAAAATTTAATCTCATTTGGGACATCAACTATTATAACTGTTGTTATTTTCAAGATATGTTTAGTCATTAAGCTACATTACAGTAAATGCAAATATATGAAGAAGAAATGTAAGTTTTTATTATTAAGAATAAAACAATAAGAAACTCCTGAAGAAAATGAGTTAGGCTTTTTCCATCCTAAAGGATGAGCAGCTAGCTTTCCTACCCACCAATGAGCTATTTTGACCTGACTAAAACATTTCAGTATCCCTCTCATGTCTACTCATCCACAAAGGCTTCCCCCACCCCCATACCATTCCCATCCAATGAGCTGTGTGCCTGATCTGCATGCAATATTGTCCGCCAGCATGAACGATTTACAATGGGCACTTTATTTCTATAATTTAAAAGAAAGACAGAGAGAGAGAGAGAGGGAAGGAAACAACTCCTGATGGAAAATATCATTTTTTCCTTTCTAATGGATGAGTAATAACCAGGAGATTTCTGAAAAGCTATCCGGGGTGCCTGTCAGTGCTGGCAAAATTTCTGACCCGGAGAAATATATTCACAAACAGCCCCTGTGATTATGACTTACAGGCCCCTTTGGAGAAAGCTGCACAGAGAAGAAGCAGAGAAATTATAAAACTAGTCTAAATACTTGGCACATAGAATTCACTATCCATCCATATATACAGTTTTGTGCAAAACAAAATATATGTTTGAATAAAGCTCAAAACAACATATATGAAATATATGGTTACAAGAACTCCACAATGAAATGCCATTTCAAAAGATGCCAAAGGGCTGGAAATCAGCAAATGGATGTAAATTAGATCAGGCTTTGGCACCTTGCAAATCCATATTCCCATCAGCCCCAATCCTTGTGCTCCAATTTAACTTGATTCTGAAGATCCTCTTTGTGGTTCGATTTGGAACCTATTTCCTCTCTTTTGAGATGAGAACAATAAGGGAGGGGAGAAAGAGTATGTGAAGAAAGGTAACAACAATTCACTTGAATTAAGGATCATTTTGCTTCATGTTCCCTTTCAGTCCCTCCTGCCCTTGCATAGATCTTGGCAATGGTTGCTGTTTCAGTGCCAATTTAGTAAAGGCAGTGGGCATCGTGCTGGAGTAGAGAGGAACAGCATAATGTCTCCAAACGAGAATTGTTTGTCAAACACCAGAAGCCAACGGGGGAAATTAGGAAAATAGGGCTCTCTGCAACTATTTTTTTTTCCTACAAGGGGTTAAAGCAACTGCGATAACTGAAATCAGAGCTTTGCTCTACATGGGATTTCTCTTAACAAGGGCTGTCCAGGAGCAGGCGCCTCTGGCAGATTCCCTTGGGAAAACTCTGCAACTTGGGCGTAACTTTCCTCTAGACAACTCTGAGAGTGCTGTTCACTTTGTAGAATATGAAAAACGTATCTCCGATAAGCAAGGAGCCATGTGTGCTTAAGGTATATGAAAACTACATGAGATCCCTCACGTGGATTTAAAACGAAAATGATGAATGCAGCATTCGTACAATTTCCATACACATAGTAAGTTTCTTGGATAAAAATTAGAGTTAAAGTGGCAATTTGGCATCCTGTAGAAGAAACATCTGGTTGGTTGACTGCAATTTCATTTATGAATCAGCAGTTTTGGCACTGTGCAGACACAATCAGAGAAAAATTTTATGACGTTGTCTGAGCTTATTTGTGCTTCATTTTAAAACACAGGCAAATGTCCAAGTGTGATTGTGAGGTGATAGTGATATAGCAATAACTTAGTCTAGTGAGAAAATCACGTAAATACTAATTTTGGTCATATTTACAGTCTGCAGGGTATTTATATATGTATTGCATCATTTGGTTCTCTTAATAACCATATGAGGTAGACAAGGAGATATTTTTAACTTCACAGTTGAGAAAAGTGAGGCCACTGGAACTTTTTAAAACTAGAGCTTTAATCAAGTTCATCTGGTTCCAATTGTCTTTCTAATTTCAACTCATTGTGGATAAGGGGTATGCTAAATTGAAGAAAGAAGGCTTTCATGCCTGGTTGGGGTTGTACTTTTGGTTCAGAAGTGGGAGAGCAAAAGGGATGAAATACAACCTCACAATTCAGAATCTGCAGTACAACAATTACAGTGTGTGTTTGTGGGTATGGAGATATACCATATGTTTTTATGTAAGTGTGCACATTTGCATTTTGTGCAAGACCATGCCCTACAAATATTGATCAGTACTCGCATGTGACTTACAACTCATGGGTAGCACTAGTTTAAGCTGTAGCAGTAGCGAACACCACCACTGTCATTTTCAATATTTCCTGGATAGGAGACAACTCATCAGAGGTGGTGAGTGTCCACAACCTCTGAAGATAGAATCTGGATTCTCAATTTTCATATTTGAAAAAGAAGGTGAACCTTCTTTTTATTTCAATGTGTTTGTGAATGTACCATTTTCATTTATTAAAGTTCCAAAATATCCAACCTGTTTTTTTGTTTTGTTTTGTTTTTAAGACACAATGTTCTGTGACATTCTGAACACAAGGTGAAACTCAGACTGAGTGAAAATTAATTTGCTATTGGCTAATAACTTTTTCCTAGTGGCTCAATTCAGAAAATTCAGGAAGGGGACTCTATGTGTGTGTGCCTAGAAGCAGGTAAAAAATAAGCAGTACCTGTGCATAATAAAAATAAGGAGATAATGGTAAATAATATAAATGCCACAAAATATAGTTATTTCATGGCCTTGGTTCTTAATTTTTGCCATTTGTTCTGCTTTAAGAATAAAACAAAGAAGAAGCTAACAGCCAGAGATTAATGCAAGAAAGGTGGCTCTTCCCCAAACATTCTGCCTTTTTTGCCCACTGTCTGGAAAACGAATTGAGGTTTGGGGAACTAGCAGTGCTTCTGCATTTTTCTTCATTAGGGACAGTATTTGTGAAACAAGCTCCAAATTTTTGCCATTCATGATTCCTGGCCACAGGGTGATATTCTTCAGTGACACAATCTTCAATGTATATGAGACAGAGGATCATTTCTTATCCTGAGCATACGACGTAGCTAAGACGCAGCTGAAACCACCCCTCCCACACTCTCCACTTCAACAACAGCAGCTCATTATCAGAAGCACGTTGTAAAGGGCGGTGCAAGCACAAAATCAATCTGATTGCCTGTATAGCTCTGCAAAATCATTCCAAGGGAGAAAAAAAAAAAAAAATGCCAGAGAGTAAGGAGAAAAGGGGCTGGGAGGGTGGAAATGAGCAGGAATGAGGACATAAACCCTCCAAGGTCCATAAGGACTGAAGTTTAATGGCTGAGTGCTTGTTTTGAACTGTGACCTGAGGTTTGGCTGGGCACTAACAGTGGCATGCCTCATCAGCCACTGTCATAGCCACCCCAGGGTATACCTCCAGCAGGGAGTCAGCTCCATATCCTGAATTCTCAACTACCAGCTACCCACTGCCTCCTCCGCACGCACTGCTGAGACCCTGCCGAGAAATCAGCATGCAACCCAAGGAAGCATCCTTTCCTCTGGAATAAAAATTAATATTACTTGTCATATTTCATGTCTGAGCTCTTTTCATGCTTTATCCTCTGGTAATGAGGGCTAAATTACCAATATTAGTAGATTTTCATGGCTAGCACAGAAAGAGCTGTTACCAGAATAAATGTTTGCCTTGCTTCTGTTGGACACAGGCTTTGCTAATGCAGCTTTGCTAATTATTTCTAAATAGGCAATAATCTGCATCCCCTAGTGCTGGATAGTGGATTGGCCACGTACCTGCTATTTCCCTTATTTACATGTTTTACAACTTTATCAACTACACTAATTACACTCTGAGCACTGTTTAAAATTTTCTGTTAATAGAGATACAATGATGCACCAGAGGATGTGTATTTATGCCATAATTGCGCCTCTGTTCCTACGATGCAGTCTCCAATTAGCTGTCTACGGTGGCACAAGCAGCTGCCTGATATTCTAAAGCAGTGAAACATCTGCACGGCGGATGATACGCTCACATGGATTTTTTTTTAAGCCTAGAAATTTACACCCAAGGGAGTGCAGACAAATAGGAGCCTGTCATGTGTAGGGATGATTAGAAATCCTCACCATGGCAACATTGGAGCAGCCATGTCACAGAGTGAGGGGACACATGTCTAGATGAAGGCGCTAAAAACATTTGCCATTTTTTTTTTAGCTTCAGTCTTCCAAACTTCCCTCCCTCCCCCTTTCTCTTTTTCATAGTCTTCTCTTTGCATCTAAAGCCAACCAAAACAGCAGGTGAAAAGGCCAAAGTCTGCAGCCATGCAAGGCATATGACATACGGCATCTAGTGTTAGGAAAAACAGTGAGCAATCAGAAATGTTAGACCCAGGAAATGTGCTGGGCCAGGAATGGGTGGGAGTGTGTTTTGTTTGAAAAATATCATAAGAAGTATTATTTCTTTAAGTGGTGGATTGTGTTAAGAGCAAGAGGCAAGACAGAAAATAAATATTAGACATAATATAACACTTGAGGTACCTTAGTCAAAAGATGACACCTAATTTAAAATTTCCTTTTAACCCTCATTAACAGTTACAATTTCTGCATGAACAGTTGGCTAGCACACATTAGTGAGAGTAGGGAAGGCACACAAATGTCTTCTAGTCTGATATTGAATATATTTCTTAATGGTTGCTACTTTGATAAGCCTGCCCATATAAGGACACTACATGGATGTATTTAATTACACATTAAAAAAGCCTTTAAATCCTATAGGAAGTTATGATGGAAATGCAAATATATATCATGGTGCATTCTAGAATTATATTGATTTGTATATTGTGCTAATTAGAATTTTGTTAAGAATAACATTGTACTTTGCCTATGATTTGACCACATAGGTGTCAAAGATGCCTGTCATGATATTATATGTTTTGGTCTACATATTACCTTAATTCCTGTTTGAAAATACCAAAGTTTAAGTTATTAATTTAAAAATTGGTCTTCCAAATAATTATTATTTCATATGGTTATGGCAACACTTCACAATCAATAACGAAGGCATGTTTAAAAGTATTTAATTAGCAGAGAGCTGAGAGGTGAAGGGGACTACTAGTAGTGAAATAATTAGGGTGAAAATCCTTTATACAAAGAGTAATTATAGATAGGAGCAAAAATGTAACATATGTGCTAAATTATAAGCGTACTACAAGCAATGAGAATTGCATTAAGGTTCAAACCATATTCGTTAAAATCAGCTCCTGTTCTTTGACAATGATCCCCTTGGTAAGGCACCAGGTTGTCCATACTTGTGTTACTTAACATCACTCTGGGCTGCTACCTCAGAAATGCCAAGATGTCAGGGTAAGGTACAGATTATTCTATCATAACTGGAGTTCTTTTGGGAATAAATCTCAAAAATGTACATTTTTAAAATCCTTTAATTCACTATGTCAAGAACAAATACAATATTAGGAAATGCTATAGTTAAACAGATATTTAGTTATTTTTTGAAGTATACGTGTATGCATATGCATAAGTATACATATATACATACATTCATAAAGACTGGCAATACTTTCAAAATAACTGCATAATACTATATGCCCTAGAGTATAAAATCTCAAATTGGGGTAGTGATTAGAAGCAGGGTTTTATAGTTCCTCAATATGTTTAAAATAACTTCATGAAATTCTAATAAAAATTTAAAGAAAAGATCATCTTGAGTTAACAGACTATATTAGCATTATCTTGGGTTAATGGCAGATAAGTCTCCTAAGACCATTTCTTCTAATTTTCTAACACCCTGGTACCACTGGGTACATGATGATCAATATTTCAGTCAACCCCCTCAGGCTCCTGGCTTTTATCAGACCATGGCACTAAGACACCTTACAGTGTTTACCAATGAAATCATAAAACGTTAGGTTAACAGTGAAAATGTCTTTCCTCTACTTAACACTTTAGTAACATGAGAATTAGTTATTTATTCAATTCCAAAAGAGAAACTGAGAGTTTCCTCTTCCCCACCATATTCTGTAAGTAAATTCTGAGTGCAGTTGGAAAGGGTCTACATAAATGATTCTTGTCATGACTCTGGTCTGTGGGTCTCGTTGTCCCTCAGCATAGTATATTTTGTACAAGCCTGTATTAGAGAAGTATGATACTGAAGATCCAGCATCCACCACATCTGTCAGCATAAGGACAGAGTTTATCTGATAAACAAGTCATTTTTGGAAACTGCAGATGCTCCCACTGTGAAGTATTAAATGTGGCCCCGCTTAGATACATAGAATGGGGTTCCGGTCGACTGAACGCAGGCTGATAAGCTCTGAACAGCTCAGAATGCTGTTTGCCCACATACTAATGTTAAACAAAAGAACCGCAGACTGCAGAGAAAGGATGCGGGTCAGACCAGTAAATTGCTTAAACCCTTAGGCAGCCTTCTGAAAAGAAAAGGCATGAAAGAAGCTGATATGAGCTTTTATGCAGAATTGTTCTGTTTATTATCCCTGTTAAGGAAATGATGGCAAGTGTCTTGTTAAACTATATATTCCCAATAAGACAAGAGGACTGACTCTCTCTAAACAAGATGCAATATGCCACTGGACATCACTTGATAAACCATACATATCTTCTGTATTATTTCTACATTTAGAATACAATGCAAAAGACAATAATTTAAGCCGTACTCCTGAAAACCATAAAAGCTGTTAAATGTGTCTTAGTATTACACTACCTGATTTGTCACTGGGTATTCCAAGCTAATAACAATCTGTCATGGAAGAAATCTATTTTGTATAAAAATTTCACTATCTTCCATTAAAACTTTGTTAGTTTTCAAATGTGATGACTGTATTTCAAATGAATTGCTGAGACAGCTTAATAATAAAATCAGAATAAAGTATATCATTGTGACAACATGTAAACTTACCCTGAATAGAGCAAGGATATAATTTTATTAGTAAAATTCTCCAGTGGATAACATGACAGTCAATATTGAATCTCCCCTGTGTTAGGGGTTGGAGCTGGGGGAAGGGAGGAAAAGATTCTTGAGTTTGCTAGACTTTCAATACTTTCCCTCAGGTCTGACCCCCTCAAGAAACAGCATCTTTTCTGAAAGCAGATTTTTCTTCCACTCAGCCCAGTTTCCTCTCCCTCCCCTCCTGCAGAGACACTCCCATTCTGATTCATGTATTGGGACAAAGGAAATGGGGAAAAATCCCAAGGCTTAGAGAAAACCTGATGAGAGAACCCTAACAGATAAGCAATGGATTTCGTCCAAATCACAAAGCAAGAAAAGATTGGCACTCAAAGGGCCACAAACATACAGAAGGAGGAAATAAAACTATATGATGTAAAGACAGAATAAAGAAAAACACACACAGGCAATTGCACCAACAATAAAAAATTAAAAATTACCTTTTGCTTAAAACTAGTATAACATGTCATTGAGTACTACTTTGACATTTTCCTGCGGCTTTTCTCAACAGGCAATAAATGAAAACAAGCTTGAAACCATTCTGCTAAAGGCTCAGTGTAGGAGGCATGTCCATACTTTGTCATCAGATAATCTTACAATCAGGGTCAGCCTTAAAGCATTTACACCAATAGGCGCAACAGGTTTTTAATAGGAAATACTCAACTCTGGTTCTAAATGTTTAAAAAACAAACTGACAACCAAATAAAAAATTAAAGATACACACACACTAATATGAGTCTTCTGTATTATTAATATAATCAAATTTTAGAGAAAATAAAGTTTGATAGTTCTGCTTTTAAGGAACGTAAGAAACTGAGTACTAAATTAGTAACAAAGAGAGCCCAAACCAGCCAAGGGGAGCAGAAGGGAACTGATACGCCAATCCAGGCACATGGGACTGCTGATTGTGTGTACTCAGTCTGAATTAGTAGAGAGCTTAGCTAAGCACAGACATCAAAGGGAAAGGGAAATGCACAGTAGTAAAAAACATTCCAGATTTAAAATAAAACAAAACAAAAACAAAAGCAAGATTCTGACACAGTGACATTGCAACTCTAGTGAATGGTCCGAGGAGGGAGCTGTTGACACAAGTTCCTGTGTGGAGATAAAATGACACCATTGCATCCACAGAAAGGAAGAAAAAGGGAAGAGAACTTAACTAAACAACATACTTGAAATGATTTGGCAGAAATAATGTTCATTTAAGCTACAAATCTGCACTCTCGGGGTATCACCTAACATAGATCTCTTCTACATGCTCCCTCTGGGTGTGGTCCAGAGCCAATGTGTCCAGAGCAGATTCGACACGTTCTTCAGATTACACAAATAAACTCACCCCAACAAAGAGGAAAGTGCTGAGAAAGGCTAATAGGAAGTGAGTTAACCTCTGAAATGCTTGCCATATTGTTATGGTAAATATTTAGGATGGCCAACTCATTAGATAAATAGATTGGAAGGATGCTCTCATCCTCAGGGCTACTCTGAGACCCCTCTGAAAGGACAAGGCATGCAGGAGATGTATCTTTTCACATAATGCCTGATTCCAGAATGCATAATGGGCACATCACTCCAAGTATTTTCCATTTCATGCATTTTCCTTTATAGAAGTTTTGCAGAGTAAGCCTTTCTTTTTCTTCTTTTTCCTTGGTGATACGCATTGACAGGCTTCAGATGATGAAAATAGATGGTTATATCTGCAGGCTGCAAATTCTATCTGCTCATTCCCAAAGACCCTCACCTACCTAATCTGAAAGGTCCTTGCAAGGCACAGGGCTCATCGCTGTGCCTAAAAGGTCAGCAGTGGCAGAAGGCAGGGCTGAGGTGGAGTGGGATCTTTGGAGCACTCTGTCCTCAGCAGCTTTCTGCCTTCTGTCTCAGCAATCCTTTGGGGAAGACCTACAGGAAGCATATACACACACACACTCCCTAAGTCTGAGATCAGTATTGATAACATTTGTTCACAACAATGGAATACATCTTTTTAAAAAAATAATTCGACTTCCTCTTCTCCACTTCTCTCCATTATACCCCTATGTATGAGAGGGTGAAGAGTTAGCTCAAGGAGGAATATTATGTAACTTGGTAAACTTTATTTTGGATTAATTAGTCTTTTGAAAAATAAAACTTTTTTTTTTAACAACACATACAAATTTTCTTTCAGAAAACCTACCACAGAGGCTACTATGTGAAGTCAAGGAGTCGTTTTGAAAGTACAAATACTGAAATGAGAAAGGTATTCCTTAACTTTTAAATTCTATGAAACTTGCACTCATACATAACTAATATCAGAAAGCATTTCACCTACAGGCCATAAAAATATGTACACCTTTTGGAAGTGTAAAAGATTCTTCTGAATTAACATTCACTAAAAGTAAAGAATATAAAAAATAGCAATACTAAAACTATGTTTTGACTCCATATATGCTTGAAATGGTACTAAAAGTACAAATAGACCAGAGAATTTATTTTCCATGAAATTTTGGTGAAAACTTATGAGATGGTGAGGAATTGACTTGAATCATTAAAGATTACCTTGACTTAAAATGCTCCATTGCCTATAATATCCCATCTATCCTCATAACAAACTTATGATGTGGAACATAACTTATTATCTATATCAAGGTTTTTAAATACAGAAACTATGGTAAAATAAGTCAATGACAATTAATACTTTAATTAATTAATTAATTATTTTTTTGTTTGGTGCATTTTTTTTAATAGCTTTTTCTTTTGGCAGGGTAACTTCAGGCCTTGGGGTAAGTTCCACAGTTTACTTTACATGTATTTCCTAAAATTGGTTCTCAAAAACCCATTTCCTAAAGTTGATTCTCAAAAACATGATGCCTAAATGTTATTCATCGTACAACACTGAAGATTTACATGTTGATCCATTAAATGTTTTTCATCTGTAATAAAGAATTCTCCAAGGCTGGCTATCTTATGTCTGAATTGCCGGTGTGTTTATGAAGTGTGCTAATTGATCACTCTGCATGAACATGACTTATCGTTCTGTTAATTATTTAAATCCAGCCATGTTTAAAAAAGAATGAAGAACATAAAATGTAAATGAAAAAAATAAAAAACATAGGAGTAACTATTGAACAGTTTGGTAATTTTCTGTCAATAGGAACTGGTTTGGGCATCAAACATATTTCTAGAAGGAGATCAAAATGAACAGCATGTTTTAGGCTTTAAAGTTTTATATCAAGGTTGTGCTTACATAAGTCAATACATCCTGGAGGCTCTTGCAGCCAGCCACCCTTGCATATTGAGTCTATCCTCAACTTCTTATTTGTGTGTCCTTGTAACATACTCCACCTCTCCAGATCTGTTTCCTCATCTATAAAATGTTAATAGCTAACTCATAAAGTTGGTGTGAAAATTAATTGATTAGTTAATGTGATTAACAGATCATTCTTAATTTCATAAATTCAGGTGATTAAAGATTCTGTAATGAATTAACTTGATATTTTGATTTTATTTAGAACTATTGAAGATAAAATAAATGACTAAATCAAAAGAGTCACCATGCAAGTGAACCTTATACTTTTTTTATTTTTAACGAAAAGTTTAAAAGTCTTTTACTGGAAAAGACATGAAAGAGTTATCTGAATATTTGGGTTCTAGTCTTAGTTTCTTCTCAGAAGGAAATCCTGTTCCTCAGTATCTCCCTCTGCAGAATGAATGGGAACTTACTGCCAAGTAATATCCTGCTCTGACATACTCTGAATATGGGGCAACCTCATTTAGAAAACCATTACTTTGGTTTATAGGTTTATCATCCAAATGCGACGTTTTTGAATAAAAGGGGGCTCTATTGACAACCACTGTCTCACAATAGGAATAAACCTAGGTTCTCTCTAGCAAACAGACTTTTGGTCTATCTGCTTATAAGTATTATCCTACTGCTGAGCAATTTGTTTTAATTATTACATGAAATCAATAATTGTGAAATATTTTCCCCTTAATCACATTCTTCCTACCCGAGTGACATATAAATACTAAATACTCTCTTTAAAAAGAAGAGCTAAAGTGAATGTTAAGGAACTACCTAGCATGTTAAATAATTGCTACTATATGGTATGAGAGAAATTTTTATTATATAAAAAATATTTTCTGCAACAATATTTTTTAAAGCAAGTATCTATAAGGGTTCCTTAATTTGGTAATATTGATACAGTTATTCATAGAAAAGGAGTTTGCTGAATTAAACTAAACAGGAAAACACCCAGCCATTTTTAGACAATTTCAAAAGGATGTAGAAGTCTGACATTAATACTTACTGATTTTTGCCTTAATTTTGAAATGCAAGTCATTATAGACTATTGATGAGGTTTTTGTTTTTAATCTCTTTGGAGATATCTCCATCACCTTTAACTTATACACAGGCCCTGAACAAGGTGTTATGAAATTCTGTTGCTTTATCAGTGATGCAACAACATACCTTTCTGGCCAGTTGAGGGGAACACAATCAACTCATGAGAGCTGCAGAAGCTCTCCTAGTTGGGTACAGGATCATCTTGCCATCAAATGTGACCTGACACAATCAACAACAGTTGATATATGTGCTGTAGTTACTAAGGCTAAACTCTTGATCAATATGTCAGATTTCAAAAGCGATTGCAACAAAGTAGACTCTGGATTATGAGAAAGCTGAATGCACAAAAGAAATGGAAGGACAAATCAGGCAGGACTGCCTGCATTTTGCATGTCAAAGGATGGAGCACATGATGCTGGATCTATAAATGCCTCAGTACTTAGGAAGGCAGTAGTCTGTGGATCATTCTGGGGGCTAAAAATGTTAAACACTACAAGTTAATTATTAGTAAGAAGAAGAAAGAGAAGAGGAGCATGAGCACACACAGTTCTGTAAACCCCAGTAATTCTGCCCAGGCCTGTGACTTGTTCAGACCTCACCTAAGCATCCATTAACATGATAATACCCATTAATCCCGCCAAACACAACTCATCTGTCATCCTCAGTGGCAACCCATCTGTGTGCATGTTGAGGGGGGAAATTCACAGTTTTAGCTATCCAGGGATTAGCTTCAGAGGAAAGGCTGATTTTCCCTAATTCTTTGCTAGGAAAGCACTCATTTGTTTGCATTTATTGAAGCACCTATTTACTTTTCAGCTTTCATCATCTCACCAACATCTTAAGCAAAAACTAAGCAGAAGATGGATAAAATGGCAATAAAAACATCTCAGAACAATCAAGCTGAAGGCTAATTTAGTTCTTTCTCAAAGTTTGTGAAATTATTTTTATTTCTTGTCTGATCTCAGAATTGCTTTCTGTCACAGCAAAGGAAAATATGTACATATTTTTATATCTTTAAAGTGTTGTCCATTAAGAGGCTATGCTCTTTTATATTTGCTTTTCTCTAATTGATATAAAATGGGTAAATGCTATGTATGTTTTTATTATCATATATATTCTCTGTTGTGTGAACAAGAAAGAGACGATATTACTTCAGAAAAAGTAAAAATAAAAGGAGCTTAGTTCTTTTGTTTCTCATGATTAAAAACAAGCATAGTGATATCTCACCTTGCTATGAACCTTACCCTATGGTTAAATAGTCTGTTCTTTGAGAGGTATCTATTTTGAATAAAATAATATGTATAATAAATACAAATTCCCTTCTAATGCAAACCTAAAAAAATATTTAAAAGCACTGGCAATAGAAATACCATCAAAATGTTTTGAGGGTAAATCAACTATTCCACTCAGTCAATTTGGAAAGAAAAAATCAGTTACAAGGCATCATGACCCATTGGCTGACCTAATTGTTTTACTTTTCAAATAACTATATTAGAATAATGCAGCAATGACCTGCTGTGATAAGCAAAACATTCAAGTAAGCATTAAAAATAGATAAAATCAAACAACTAACCTGATTGATTTTTCTCCAAAATGATCTGCCATTTAACTAAACTGATTAGCAAGTTTATTTTAAAAACTGGTATTTTTCTATGAGCACAGCCAGGCATTTTTTGTTAATATCTATAAAGGTGGTAAGTATCATTTATTTTATTATCCTCATCTAGAGTGTCCTAAAGTGGGGTGTTAAAAGATCTTACATAAAAAGTATTCCATCACAAAATAAGTTTGGTAAAAATTGGGCCAAAAAGAGTTAACCAGGTTAATTCTGTATAGGACTTCTTAGTCAATGAATTTTGTGCATCTATAAGTAAGAAACACAAGAGGAAGTTACTTTACATGTTAAACTCTATTTCCTCATCTGCAAAATGGGGGAAAAATACAGAACCTCAAACCAATTAGTGTAGGCAAAGCAATTAAGAGTGCCAAGCACATAGCAAGCAGTTAATCAAACTAAATTAATATTATTAGCATATACATATTTTTAAATATATTTTACAATTTTTTTTTTCAGTTTCAAGTAACAGTACTTGAAATTAAATTTGCGGAATTCACTATGGAAAATATTACTCTAGAGTAACATTGGGAGGTTTCTATTATTGAAAATATTTGTTGGAAAATGTCTCCACTAATAATCCCTCCATGTGAAAAGAGTTAAACAGCATGAATAATATAAAAAAAAAATTCTACCTATTAAAGAAGGACAATTAAAAGTAAGCCTGTACATTCAAGGAAAAAGGATCAAACTATAAACCTTGTTATTTGAACAACTTCTTTTTGGGTATCTTGTACTGAACATTCATTACTACCTGTCCATCACATCTGGAAAATGAAACAGATGTTAGAAAGCTGACACAATAAAACAAACACTACTATTTAGCTCTTGTTTTCTTTTTCTTCCATTCAAGAAGCCACTAATGGAAATGACATAAAATCTGTGTATGGCAGCATTTCTGAAAAAGAACATCTATGTAAATAGAGCATGAAGGAGGTATGAAAGAATCTAGCAAGCTTCATTTGGGTCTTTAGACCTAATAGCCCAGATTTGGCCCTCAGATGTCTATGCATGCATGAGGTGATACCGAATTTGACCGAAGCTGTGCAAATAATCCAAAAGCAAAATGAGTCCAATGCTTGGTACCTAAAGAGTTGGAACTGCAATTTCCAGATGAGATAGTCATAGAAAAGCTGCCCAGGCAAAAAAGAAATGTCCGGTTTCATCCTCACTGAGAACGGAGTGACATTTCAAGATAAAGTAATGTTTAGAGATTTAAGTTTGTTTTTTTCTACAGCACTAATGACTAGAATTATTTTCAGATATATTTATATCTACTAAAAGTAAATTTTGTGAAATAAAACACATTTCCTTTCAATCACATAGAAATATGTGGGTATTTATGAACTACCAAAGTCAGTGAAAGATTTAAAACCCATATGTGTATGTAGAACTTCAGCTCCACCAAAGTGAACCCTATGCATTTGCTTGAATATGCAATGATGCAATCACTAAAATAAATGTACTTGCTGCACTCAATTAAACATTGTATTGTACATGTGTGTTTATTCAATTGTGTGATGATAGAGTGATTGAAACACACACGCTTGGTGCATTTGTCTCAATCTGTAGTGCATTTATTTAAATGCACAATCAATCACAGGTCTCTGCTTTTACTATTTTCTTTTTATTTTTAGAGCATATTAAATATAGACCATTGTGTGTATTCTATGACATGGTGAAGAACTCAAATGCACACTAAATAAAGTAACATAAAGTTCAAATTTAAGAGAAATAAATTATGCAACTAATATGTGTATATGGACAATAGTTGTTAGAGTTGTATGTACTGAGCTGTTCCTGTTGATAGATGACTGCACGTATAGTTATATTAATACATATTTAATAATAAACAGAAACAATGTAAAAGGTGTTCATACCTATATTAACATATTTTCTTCATAATTATATATAGCTTTACTGTCTTATTCTATATCAATCATTATTTCAAACATGTTTATTATCATATTCACCAAATTGTTCTATTTTCTGAATTTGTTGTGACTCATCCTTCTGCTTGTTATATCTGTTAATTCTTATTCAGGGTATAGCATATCACATTTAAAAATTTAAAAAAGTAAAGTCATCTTCGGGAGAGCACTGTCTGTGCTTATTCTACATGGCCTGAGTTGAGGAAATGTTCCCCCAGAGCAACTTTTCCTGTGGCATTCTGGCCTAGGACCAATTTATTTTAATATTAAATTCTAAACTCATTTTACTGCAAGTTTCATATTGTAAAGGGACCTTTTTTCTTCCATCCAGTGCCAAGACAGAGAGAGAAGAGCTCTCTTGCTCCACCTCTGGCTTTTTGTCCATGCTGTTCTCTTAACCTAGAAAGTGCTTTTATTCTGTGCTTGACATGATCAAGTCTTCTCACCTTTTAGATCTTAACTTATAATTCACCTCTTTAAAGAAGCTGTCCCTAAAGACACTTCCACTCTTTTTTATTTACATATTCATTCCATTAACATTTGTTGATTGCCCACAATATTTCAAGCACTGGGAATAAGTAATGAATGGAACAGATGCAACCATCGTACCTACAGAGTTGATAACCTAGCAATAGGATCCTTCCATGCTTCATCTCATTATTACATTTCTTGTATAGTGCATGCTATAATTTCCAATTTTTCTATTTGCTTACATTTTTGTTTGTTTCCATATCTTACTTGGCTACATGTTTCCTAAGAACCAGCACTATGCCTCTCTTGCTCACCTATGTTTTCCCTGACATCCAGAACAGTGCCTGGAACATGGTAAGTGGTCAAAAAGTATCAGTCGAATTAATTAGTTAAGAGAAGGACACATAGGTTTAGTCATTGCAATAACCCAAAGCAACTAATACTGTCACTATTTTGCAGTTAAAGGCACGAAAGCTGAGTAGCAATAATGGTAGGTCCAAACCATGTTGCTGTTTAGTTACATGACCAGAGATTAGCACTAAGTCAGTGTAATTCAGTATATAATTGTATTCATTGTATTTTTAATTACTTTATTGTGCACCTGTGAGCAACAGCAAATTCCTAAGAGAGTAAGCTGTGAGGAGAGCTAGGTTCAAATTTAGAGAAGTTAGTGAACCATACTCATCTCCAGTGGGGATAATAATCTCTAACTCGAACTATAAATATCAATTAAGATAGTAGATGTAAATTCTTAGAACAATCTAAATATTATTTCTGATTATTCCTATAAGAACAATGTGAACATTAATTCTGATTATTATTATTATGTAGGAACAAATAAGGTATAATTGTCAGAAGCATCTTCTTTGTGAAAGTTTTTTGAACTACAGTCATTTCAATGAAAATCCAGGGCCCATTTCTTATACTTCTCTTATCTTTAGAGTAGCAAATAAGTCTGTGCTACACGTCAACAGGCATTCAATCTATGTGTGTTGGGTGGATGGTTAGATGGAGATATGAAGAAAGAGGGAATAAATTAATTCTTTTTTAAAGAAAAAATAGGTTAAAAATGTAAAAATATAAGAATAGATTTTTAAAAATATATGTTGGAACATAAAAAGTATTTTGAATAGTATTAAAAACACATGGTCTTTTATTTTTATTTTTTATTTTTTATTTTTTGAGACGGAGTCTCGCTCTGTCGCCCAGGTTGGAGTGCAGTGGCAGGATCTCAGCTCACTGCAAGCTCCGCCTCCCGGTTTCACGCCATTCTCCTGCCTCGGCCTCCCGAGTAGCTGGGACTACAGGCTCTGCCACCACGCCCGGCTAATTTTTTGTGTTTTTGGTAGAGACGGGGTTTCACCGTGTTAGCTAGGATGGTCTCCATCTCCTGACCTCGTGATCCGCCTACCTCGGCCTCCCAAAGTGCTGGGATTACAAGCGTGAGCCACCGCGCCCCGCCAACGCATAGTCTTTTAAAGTGAATTTAAATACAAGAGTGTTGTGTGTTTATTGAGTTATCGCTCTGGGATCAGAACAGTCCAGAATTTTAGCCCAGACTGTCTCCATAACTTCGTTATGTAAGTCATGTACTATCTCAATGACTATAAAATAGTGATACTAGTAGCAAAACAAAACAACAAAAAAAGGACCATGATGACACTTGAGTGACATATTTGACAAGGCCATTGCCATCATTAAAAGGATATTTTAAAATTTAAATAATTTTGACACCTTAAAATAATACACTCATGGGAGATAGGATTATTTTTAGCAATAATTGACAACAAGCACCTTAGGTAGAGAGAAAAGGGCCAAAGTGTCAGTCATTACTTCATTTACACTTATGTGGAAATTTGAACTTCTTTTTTTTTCTGTGAGACTCACAGAAAGGTTTTCTTCTTTATCCCCAATTTGAGCACTCAGTTATCAGTGAGCTATTTCTAGTCCTTGGCAGGTGGAGTTCAGTGATGTGGTGGGAAGCTCAAGAAAAGAGAACAAACCCTTTGAAAAAATATGACCTCAACTAGAACAATCTAGGAGCTCCAAGGTGAGCCTCACTCAGCCTTACAGGTGCCTGAACTACTCCCTATCATTCACCAAACCCAAATTAGCCAAAGATTATCCTTCTTGCTATCCAGCATGGGTTCACTGTGGGCTCCTAGAGGAAAACATATACCTCCTTCTCCACCAAGAACAATAACCTAACCTGCCCTATGGCAGCCATGCTGTTGAGCCCAAGATAACCCATATAAGGCTGGGACCTGCTGTCTTGGAGCCAGGAAACCCAATAAAGAAGTGGCCACATTTGGCATCCTCCCTCCATCAGGACAATGAATTTGTCAGCTGACTCTAAGCTGCTTTATTGATGAAACCTATTTGTCCTCTGGCCACCATCCATTTTACCTTGTCCAGATGTTTGCTACTTGAACTACATCATTTTTGCCTAATGCTGCCTATGCCATATGGCATTGATATCACCACTGCCTTGCCTGAAATGCTTCTGGCTCAAGTCCCTGGTTATTGGCGTAATTGTATCTCCCTAGTGTGCGTGACACGGTCCTGATTGGCACCTATTGTCCCTGTATAATATCTGCAACTCTGCTTTTCCTCTCAAGAACCCTGGTTTGGACCATAAATCATAAACCATGTGAACATATTGCTATACTGTATAAAGGATCTGCCTTCATATCCATCCAATAGAGAAATTCATCCATTCCTAATGTAGATAAACCAATCACTGTTTTAGACTATCCATGAAAACTACAAGTGATTAAAAACCAATAATTTGAACCCTAATGCCAGAGTATTTATCAATAACTGATACATTATATGTTCATTGTTTATATTTTTTTCTGTCTTCCCTAACTGGAATGTAACATACATTTGGGCGCAAGATTTTTCCATTTTGTACACTACTGCATCTTCAGCAATAGAAGGTTATCAATAAATATTTCTGGGCAAATAAATAAATGAAAAAATCCAAGGATGAATGCAGTACAATTTGAACCTTACTATGGTCCTAGAAGTACACTGAGGTCTTTATACATAATGTATTTTTCAATCCTAACAACTCTACAATGCAAATATTACGTTTAAAGAGGAATAAACCAAGTAAGAACAAGGATAAATAATTTGGCTACATCCCACAGACAGAATTCAATGAACCCAAGAAACACCCATGGACTCTAATACCAGAGTGTTTAGATAGCCTGTTGATGCCACTACTGAAGCATATACCCTTCAGTTTGTTCACTTTCAAATGTTTTGTGTGGACAGAAATAAACAAACTATATTTTGTTCTAGCAGATTTGAAGAAGATCAGGTTTAGATAGTTAAATGCTTCCAGTTTATAAGAAATTACATTTTGGTTTTTCAAAAACCAATAATCCAAATCTTGTCATGCATCCAAGTCTAGAGAGTAGTTAATGAAAAAGCATATGCCTTATTTAACTATTTATTTGAAATGGCTAAAATTGCTAATACTAGAGCAGGCAGTGTTGACTACACTATCACCATCTTACTAGTAGACAGTAGAGGGAACTGTTAGTGCACTCAGCAGCAAGGTGTAAACAGGCTGTGGCAAAGCAGGAAAAAGCAACCAACTACAGCATACATAACACTTGGATCTCCTCTCATTTTAAAAGTTACACCATTTTATTACAAACTTCTCCTACCCTGCCAGCACTCTGTAGTCAATTCAGAGTGGTCTCTACAAGATTGATTTTGCATGACAAAGAACTTAGAATTTCCTTTTTTGCTGATTTTGTCTACTGGAATTATTGTCATTCACATCAAGTTTAAGTTACCTGTCCAAGTCCCCAAGGGTTTTCACCATTCCTCTTCGCTCTTATTCTCTCCAGTCATTGTTTCCTCTGACCTCCTCACCTCCCTCTCACAATCTCAGCCATCTGGAACAATTTTCTTATTTTCAGCTGACAAGTGTCATATCTTACTTAAGACTCTCCTTAAAACTCTTCTCATCTGAGGCAATGATTTCAAGCTTTCTCTGATAGATGTGTGGGCATTCTGGTCATGACATCTACCACCTCACTGATATCCAGGGGTTAAATGCTGCTAGTCTACCATCTAGTCAATTGATCTCACCTTTCAGGGACTTATCAGGTCCTTTTTAGAGGAGGAAACACTAAAAGGGACCCAATAGTCACAGAGCATTCTCTTTCCAGATAGAGTTTGGCACTACTATAGTCCACCACAAGAAGCACCAAATATCCTCTTGGATAATTTGAGAAAACAACTATTCTGCCTTCAAATATCAGCAGCACGTGGGATGATCTGAATGCATGGCTTACAAATTTGTGTTCTTTGTGTGGCTCTTTAAGTACCAGGATAAAATATTCTATTGAAATTATTGCATTTACCACCTTTTTAAAGTTACACCGCATGGATCATCTAAAACAGAGAACCAAGGCCTATCACAATTTCAATAGAGAATTTCATAGGCATAACAGGACATGCATTTAAAAAATATGTTTCATGAAACTCTGATACCAGAAGATGTAAGCTAGAAGGGGCTTCATGGCCACATAGCCTTGGAAAGTAATACATATATGCTTCCCCCTTTGTAAACACATAATGAACATTAATGAACACAGAGAATAAGTCTCTGTGAAGTCCTGTCAAAAACCATCTCTACTACTATTTTACTCAGTATTTCCCCAATTTGTTCCATCACTGAATTCTCCTTTTAATTGACATAGAACACCATGTTACCTAACAGAACTAGCATTCAACAGAACACAATTTAAGAAATATTGTCTCAGAAAATCAAAGCTGGGACAGATGTATTAACAGAACACAATTTAAGAAATATTGTCACAGAAAATAAAAGCTGGGACAGATGTATTAAATTAGTCAAGTCCAGCCTATCGATCTTATTGGTAGATATAGATGTCCCTCAAACTTGTGAAAAATCATTTATTTTAGTTTCTTTATCAGCTTCCTTGAGTCTAAATTTCTCTGTGACAATCCGTCTTCCCCCATTCCCTGATGAAGTAATGTCTCATTGCTCAGCACCCATCTTTTTAAATGAAGTCAAATACCTCAAAATTACCTATTTGTCATAGCTTAAAATTCACACTCCTTAGCATGGGCTTCTATAATTTGAATGAATTGAACATGTAACTGCAGAGTCATCTATCATTATTCCTTCTAAATGTGCCCAGTGTGCTGACCAAAGTATAACTGTTTTTCAAAGACATTCACTGGTTGCCCACCTCTGGGACTTCTGTTCATTTCTTCTTACCAAATCCTGCCCCACCTTTGAGGGCTTCTCAGTGGTACTTAAGGTACATAAGGGCTTCTAGGACTCCCCTAGTTGGAATTTTACATTTTTTCATGTTCCTAAAGTGCAATTTACCTATATGTCAGCTTATCAGACTATATTGTGTATTTAATGACTTGCCTATTATTCTCGGTGAGACAGGAAACTCCTTAAGGATAAGGTCTGTGTTAGGTTTATCCCAGGATCCTGCTCACAAAGTAGATTAACAGTAAATATTGGTACAGGTAAATCATATAGTCCACAGTCACACAGACATTCAGCAACAGAGGGACAACCAGACCCTACCACCTTCCAAAACTGGTGGTGTTGCTAATGAAACATAGTAAAGCAATGGAAATACATGATTTGGTCTAATAATATACTTTCAGGTTTTCATTGGAACTACAAGATATCACCATCTATTACTGTATTCTCACCAATTCAGTGTTTTAAGGAAGAGAAATTATGATATGGGAAATTGGTATATAACTTACAAAGTGTAATTTTCTTTTTTTTTTTTTTTGTTGAGACAGAGTCTCGCTTTGTCACTCAGACTGGAGTGCAGTGGCCGGATCTCAGCTCACTGCAAGCTCCGCCTCCCAGGTTCATGCCATTCTCCTGCCTCAGCCTCCCAAGTAGCTGGGACTACAGACGCCCGCCACCTCGCCCGGCTAGGTTTTTGTATTTTTTAGTAGAGATGAGGTTTCACCGTGTTAGCCAGGATGGTCTCGATCTCCTGACCTTGTGATCCGCCCATCTCGGCCTCCTAAAGTGCTGGGATTACAGGCTTGAGCCACTGCGCCCGGCCAAAGTATAATTTTCAAGTTAATCTTACAACATCAAAAGAATTGTGTAAATTATTGTTTCTAAAAATAAGCAATATTAGAATGATGAAGAAAGTGTTGTATGAGGCTTGAAGATAGGAATGGCTTTCATCGCTCCTTTGGGGCCATCCTACTTCTATGACCACCATTAACTCTTCAAGCCTCTATTTCTTCATCTGTAAAATGTCAAACATTTGTTGAGTGTTGAGCACCAACACTGTGCTTTGTAATGCTAAATTAACTTATACTAAGCATATAATCTCATACAATTTTTATGACAAGCATATGAGGTTGATACTATTTCCATTTTATATGTAAGGAAACAAGCTCAGAAATTATTCAAATCACTTGACTGAAGATACACAGCTAGCCACTATGTGTGGCAGAGGCAGAATTCAAACCCAATTTGTTAGAGGTAAAGCAAATTTGGTTTCTATATTTTCTATTCCAGAAGTAGTGGTAAAAGTAAGTAAAGTGATAAATATCAAATCTCCTAATATAACACATATAACACCGGATTTGCTCTACAAATGTCCCTTTCTCATTTTCTTCTCTGCTCATGGAATAATGGTATTGCATCAAATAAGAATGAGTGTTGGGCGTGGTGGCTCACACCTGTGATCCCAGAACTTTGGAAGGCCAAGGTTGGTGGATTGCTGGAGCCCAGGAGTTTGAGATCAGCAAAAGGATGAAAGCCCACCGCTACAAAAATACAAAAATTAGCCAGGTGTGGTGGTACACATCTGTTGTCCCAGCCTCTTGAGAGTCTGAGGTGGAAGGATTGATTGAGCTCGTGAGGTTGAGGCTGCAGTGCACTCCAGCCTGGGCGACACAGCTAGACTGTTTCCAAACAAAACAAAACAAAACAAAAAATTCCAAAAGCCAAAACCAAAAAAATAATAATAATAATGAGAAGATCTGGGTTCCAGAAAGGTTTTTAGTATCAAGTGGGGATAATGAGACCATGACTACGAAGGAGTTTTAAAATTTCAAATCCCTTACAAACGTAAGTTTTTGTTACTTATTAAATGAACAATCACTATAGTATGTACTTGCTTGTTTGGCATTCTCAGATTTTGGTTCCAAAGAGATAAGTGACATTTTATGTTGAGGGCTCTACATACATCAGTTTAAACTCATCTCTAAGAAAAAAACAAAAAAAAAAACAAAAAAAACTTGAATTTCAAAATCATATTGACTTTTTTCTTTGCTAACACAGGTAAAGTGACTAAAGCCTAAACTGATTCTAGCCAGGTGGTCTCTGACTTATTTCAGAGAGTCAAGTTTAAGTATCCAGTGATATTACGGAGTTGAATACCGTAAAAAACTATTCTGTCTCTCACAGTTTGTCTCTAACTTTCAAAACATTTCTTTAATTTGAACTTGAGCTATCTGGTCCTTGAGTTTGGATATGGACATTCAGAGAAATATAGAGAAATTCAAAGGCCATTGCTCTGTTTTCTGGTTAGTTTTATCTGACTCAGTAGCATCTTTTCTGTTTAACATAACACACACACACAAACACACACACACACACAGAGACACATTTTTGATCAAAGAAATGCCAAAAAGTATGCAGATGTAATATAAAAAGCTCAGCCAATCATCTAAATGTTTAAAAAATATACAGCTGTTAGATTTAATGTAGATAAACCATCTGGCAGATCTGCTTTTTTTTTTTTCACTTTTTATCCAGCTGTTGGATGCTGTGAAAGGACAGCCTAGGTCTATACTTAGATGCACAAGGAAAATGATGTCAGATGTATATTGCTAGTCCTCTGGAAAACACTTCCTATTCAATAGATTCTAGGCACCATTAATGTTCTTGAGAGAGAAAAACAGAAATTCCATGGAGCAATGATTTTTATTTGAAACTGCCTACATTAGAACACAGTTCATGGACTATTTTTTTACAAAATACATCCTCTTAAAATAATATAGAAATTTAAAGAAAGAACATAATTCCTACTAGCAAAATTTCCAGATTCATATTTAGAGTCAATAATTTATAAAAGAAGTGTTGTCGTAAAATTCTTTTATTTTGACAGCAAGTTAACAAATATATACTTTCACGGGGCAAATCCCCTTTGGCAGGGTGAAAAAGAGTGCTGCATCAAGCCAGGACAAACTTAGAGACCAAAAGATGTTCTAGCAAATACTTGTGTCCCTCTTCTAATATCAGCAAACTCACATGTGATAAGGCACCAAAATAAGAAACAGAGGTGGTCCATCAGTCGTTAGGATTGAAATTTGTTTTGAGTCCATTTTATAAAACCTAAAGACCTCTAGACTTAATAATTGAGATTTCAAAAATTCACAACTAAAAAGAAAAACCTCTTTCTTTTCAGATAGTGTATATTCTTTTTCCTTAAAAAAACCTAACTACATATTAAAAGGAAAAACTAACCAACATAATAAGTGTTACTTCTCTCCTCAATTTCTGTGATTTTTTTTTACATATTCAGAAGTCATAAGAGGTAAAATCTCCCATAATGAAGCAGTTAATGGCCAGTGAAAATGAATGGATGCAGCAAATATTTTGTTAACAGTAACATAGCCACAAAATCATAGTACATATATCAAACTCTTAAAAATTATTAAAGGATGCCATGAGATAAAGCAGGAGAAAAAAAAATACTGGTGAACAAAAAAAATCAGATGCTCTGGAAAGAGCAAGGAGAAAAAGATGGGCATGAAAATTTATAGACAGTTTGAGGATAGGTTTTCAAAGTGGCATGTGACAGAGCCAAGCACAAATCCTCTTACTTATTAACGGGATTTGTCCCTGTACCTGTCACACATTGCTTTGAAAATATCTGCCTCTGTGAAAGGTATACTGCTTCTCTCCGTCAGTTTTACTCTTAAGAGACTAATGTATAATCTCTTTAGGTTTCATCTTTTGTATTTCTGTGCATATGACAAATTGTTTTGAACACTCTTCATCCATACACATAAGAAGGTAGGCACTAAGGACTTATCACCGCATATTTAAAAATCCCTGAGATACTATTTTCCTCATTGGAAATAATTGTTCTATTAAAATAATCTGGATTTATCATTGAATAATTCAACTAATGCATTCATGTCTCGATGCTGTAAGGCAATTGTTCTCAACTTTATCCGATCCAGTTCCTCCTTTTTATAACAAATATTTTGCAACCCATTTACTATAATAAAATGAAATTCATAGATATTATAACCACTTCAAGAACATCACAGAAAAAGTCAATACAATGCCCAACTATAAAATAAAAATAAACAACTTTGTAATAATAATAAAATAGTATATATTTTGAAACGTAAATATTCTAGCACTGCCACTTAATGAAGGCATGAAGTCAAGTGCTGATACATGTGCAGAGAATCATGGTAAATTTGCAAACGCATCAGCTACTAATGCAAACTAAGGTAAGATTGTTGTATTGATGCAGCAAACACCATAAAGAGAGTTGCCATCAATGAACAACAATTGGTAAACTTTGAAATAACAATTTCTAATTAATTTATGAGCGAGTTTGATTTCTGAAAAGTTCATTACATATTAAACAATGTAAAAAAACTTCTAATTACATGTGAATGTAAATAAAATCTAAGTGTGCATAATATTACATAGGTTTTTCAACCATCAATGTCTGATAGGATACTCAAAAGTTCTGTGAGCATAGGAGAGTTTTTCAGTGAGAGCCTCCTGCAAGCTGCAAATGTCTATCATCGCTTGACTCCACCCAGGAGTCAGTGGTGGCCCTGGATCCACCCCTTGCAATTTACATCCCTGCACATTTCCAAGGCCTTCTTTAGGGTGTGATACTCCTCCCACCCCATAAGAATCACTGTGATAAGATTACAAAGAAGGGGAATTATAACAAATAATGGTACCTGTACCTTTTTGTTTTTATTTCATTTTGCCTTCGCTAAAGTGAGGCAGAGTTTCATTTTAAAAAATTCATCATGCAATTGACATTGAATTTACACATTTGTGGCAGCAGCACCCAAAAGAGTCTCTCATCATAACTTTTAGTTAAAAATAAATGAACTTAGCACATGTATTAGGAACATTTGAGTGAAATTTACTTAATGGAGTATCACACGTGATATGTTTACTTAACTTTAAAATAGAAAGAATAGACTTTTTCTTACGAATTACATTTTATACACATAAACCATTTATCCAGACGTGCACAAAAAATGTAATTTGTAAAGCAGAGGAAAAAAGGAGATGCAGAAGGAATATGGGAAAGAAAAAGAAATAATGATGCAAGCTGTTGTTTCAAAGGAAAAATAACTTTGCACATGACATGATATGGTGCTAGATTTATTATTCCATTTATCCATTTATCCTTAAAACAAACCAACCATAGACACCTACCTTAGAAATATAAAGTTGCTTATTTCTGTGCATACAGTTTTACAGAACCATGGATAGATGGTTTCGTAAGGTATCAGTCACACTTCCATAGCATTTGCTGATATAAATATAAAAGCTTCATTTTAAAGGATAAATAAAGCCGCACTATTATCTAAACAGGCTAAAATTTAACATCCTTGTGGTTTGTGGAAATTTTTGATGTGCCTGCTGGCTTTTCAATAAAAATCAATTATGCCTTAAATGTGAGCGGTAGTCAACATACTACAGACTATAAATTCAATTTCATACTCAGAAATATGGATTAGCTGAACTTGATGCCCTTCCATTGATTTCAGAAAGCAAAAGCTGATAAGGTAAATAATAGTAAGAGGCTCTCTGACACTCCACATCAAGTTCCGGATTTCCATATTATTTTTGTAAGAACTTTGCAGTCACCACAATATCCTCCTTGTGAAATATGTATGATGAATAGATACTATATGGATTGCTGATTCATCTCCCCATACAGAATGGATATTTGGCTTTCATAAGTCAAGACAAGAACTGCACAGAAAAAAGAATATGCTTATTTCTCTTGGCTCTGTGCAAGGTGTATGTCAACCGATTGTGAATAAATCCAGTGGGTAATTAGAACACACCGATTAAGCACTGAGATTCCACCTATAAATAAAAATTGTGTAAACCAGGAGCAAATTGATATGTTTCAATTCTTCAGTGTTTTATAGGTGTGTGTATGTATGTGTATTTTTACATATATGAGATGGGGAGTGAGGGAGAGAGACAGAAAAATAAGAAAAGCATTTTTTAAAACTGAAAAACATTCAGTCCTTATGTTCATTCAAAAGAGCACCTTAAATTGACAAGAATCTCACGAAGGGGGGGGGAATCTTGAGGGGGAGGAGAGGAAATAATTTGGTACTAAGAAATCCAAGGAATAATGATCATGAAGAAGAAATTTAGAATAGTTTTTAGCATAATGGGAAATCTAATCACATCTGCAACAATTTTCTTCTTTTCTCCTTTAATGTGCAGAACATTTAGGTTTTATAGAATTGTTCAAGTCCACACTTTGAGCATTTTATGGCTTAGCCATTCTCTTTTGCAGTAAGCGTGGTGTGCTCAGCTTAAATCTTAAAGAGTTCTAAAGAATATTTCATACACCGGCCCAGTCTCACCTTCTATCAGGACGAGTTCCTGCTTTCCTAACACAAACAAGGATTGCTTTGTCACACATCCAGAATGCCAACAGAGCAAAACTATGACTCTTATTAAGTCAAAGATGTACATTCTTAAAAGTTCCCTGCAGCTTTCCTATATGCCAGCATTTTTGAGATTTCATATAATCATTCTGGTAAAATCCATGGCCTAAGGTCTTTGCTATCTCAAAGAAATTAATTACACATGAATTTCTCAAGACAGAGGTAATTCACTTAAATACATTTATAGGTTATTTATTTCACTGAAGTATAATTATTTTTATTAAAGTATGTTAACCATGAAAGCAAGCTGTATAAAATCCTATAAATACCAAATGGGACATGTCCTAAGGAAATATTTCCAATGTTAAGTAATTTTTCATATATTTATCCTTATAGTGTCTATTAATCACCATAATCGTTTTTGAGAAAAGTGGTAACAGAGTTGTTGTGGATTCTTTTCACAAATAACAAATTATTTATATAAGAAAAACATAAAACCACAAAAGGAATGGTACAATCTCATTTGTTGCTTTTTCAGTTATTTACTTGTCTGAGAAAAAAGTCAACAAGGATTTCTTTTCGGCAAATCTAAGAAATCTGTGTGCATGTATGTAGTTTATGAATATACTTCCTTTTCATAAGAGGGAATATAAGAGCAAACACATTTTCACCAATGTCTTTTCAATCTTACTTAAATTTAGCAAACAATATATGTAGAAATTTTATTTTTCTTATACCAACATATACTCAAACATCTGTAAAACATAAAGTTTCTCATAAATATGTACTATGTAAATTATAAAATTTTAAGTTTCAGTGTTTGAAATGAACACTATCTTTGAAACCTATGTAATACAAAAATGCCACAACCAACAATTTTCATCATATGTTGCAATGGTGAATGAAGCCTATGAGGAAAAAGGCATCACATTGTTTATGAAAAAACAATTCTTGTAGATACACTTGGAAAACCGCAAACATTCATAAACAGTTACTCTTTGGGGATAGAGAAAAACTGCCATTAAACAGGTGTTAGAATTTAAATGACATCTCATTAGTGACTCCTTTTTGCAGCTCAGAGACAAATAAAACCTTCATTTAAAAGCATTAGTGCTATTCCTAAGGGTTTCTGGTATCATAATGTTTTGTTTTATGAAGATATTTAGTTTCTTCCAGCATTCTTGCTTATTTATACAAAATAAACCAATTGCATTTCTAAGTTTAGCTGAGTGTGGAGTCAGGGGGTGAATAAGGCCCTTCCAAGTGCTGTAAATACCCTTGCCCCTCCTTCCATTTCAGTGAGTCTGGGAGGTTGAAGCACAGCCTGATAAACAAAGGCATTTTTGAGCTTCACTTCCAGGCAGAGATTTAGCCCTTGCATCCTTTGCTCTCAATTAAGGAACAGTCATAGAAACCTCAGATTTTCTTGATGTCAGAGCCATTAACTATTTTTCCTATTGCTCTCAATGCAAAATGTGAAGCCATCTCTATAATTCAAGAATTATACCACAGCATATAGCTAATAAAAAGTACCTGCTAATTGAGTTTATCCCACTGCCACTATAGACTATCCTCACATAGACAACTTCAGATCCCAAAATGTTAACCCCAAGATTAGCATACAGAATGCAAGTCTCAATAGACAACCCAGGATTATAAGAATTCATTCATTTCATCATTTTTAAAAGTGACACACTCCAAAATTTAATTAAGCTGTCCGAGATCCTTGGAATTCAATTCACTGTAATTCTACGCTGTATTTGGAGAAGTATCTACTAAGACAAACAGTAAAGAAACAATAAATTTCAAGTAGTTGCTTGGCATCAAATATGATAATTATTTTTCAGTATGATTGAGGAATTGCACTGATCTGTTTTGGAAATACAAAGATAATTAGACCAGATCTGGCTCAATAACAGCTTAAAGTCGAATGAAGCAGAGTTGGTGGAGAAAGAAGGGATAAGACAGTCGACAAAGTTGGTGGAAAAAGAAGGTATAAGACAATTGCCATATATCTATAATATTATTAGGACTACTGAACAGTTAGAAAGTGCAAGGGGATGACATTCACAGAAGAAAAGATGACACTGTACTCAGAGAGTCAGAAAAGGGGATGGCACTTGAAATGGATTTTATGGGTGGGGATGATTTCATGAAAAGGGTAGGCCTGTAAAAATGCAGGTTCTGTTCAAGGGATTTTTCAGGGGATTAAACTGGCCATGATACAGAAGACCCTGAGTGCCAGGCAGAGAGTATCACACCGTGAATTTATGAGGGATAGGGAGTCTGAATCTTTTGGGAAGGAAAGATAATAGGTCAAAGGAAAATGAGAAGTTAAATGTGGGGGAACTCATTAGAAGGTTGATTTCAGTGCCTACACAAGAAGTTTGAAGGCTCCATTCAGGGGATTAATAGTGTGAAAAATAACAGTAAAGAGAATTTATTCAAACTGTAGAATTAGACTCTACTGAATGTGGCAAATGATTGAAAATAAGGAGTAACACATGACTCTGAAGACTCAACTCTTGACTGGCTCCAAGCAGAAGGAGATGCTGGTTTAGAGGAGAAGTAGGAGGTGTTTTGGACATATTGAGTATGAGGCATTAGCAGAGAATCTCAGTGGATAATGTCTGTTACATTTTCCAACTAAAAGTTATATTTTCTGTGGTGTTGTTCTTCACTATATGAGATTGTAGGATAATTATAGTGTCATAGCTTACACAGAAGGATTGAGAAAGAAGTCAGCGACTCCTGACCTAGAGAAAATCTGAGTTTTATGTGACTATTATTAATCTAATATTTAATGAAAAAGTGAGGCTGGAGATAGAAAATTATCTGTGATAGATGTGCCAGTATTCATCTGCATAGGGATGAAACCACAGGAGGCAACAGGAGAAAATGCAGAGATGAAAAACAAGAAAAAGGCAGAATCATGGAGACACATACACAAGCCAAGCCTGAAAACCTGAATTCAATTTTACAATGGACTAGGATGTATTCAATTATTGTTTATACATTTGATGGATACAAATAATATGAAATGATAAAATTACATATGAGCATTGCTTATTAAAATAATTGCTAAATATATCCCAGTTGATTTTGACAAGGTTATAACACTGGGATCATTTAAAATTATCATTCAATTCTCCTTCAATCACACAGCTTAAGCAAAATACAGGGCCCAGGGAAAAAAAGGGAAGAACAGGGAGCCAAAGGCAGTTTAAACACATTAAGTGACATTTATTTGAAAACAACAAGTTACAGACTGTAAGAAAAAGAAAAAGAAAAGGATGCTTTAACTGAAATCAGCTTATATTATAAAATACATGACCCTTTGACCTAAATTATTCCAGAATAATTCTAGAACAGCAGAATATAAATATGTGTATGTGGGACATTTAAAAGAGTCCCCTTTGCATATAATGAACAGATACACTTTCTCGTTTGTTGGCTTTATTCTAGTACTCATTCAAGAAATGAATTAAAGTTTTATGGGAAGAATGAAATTAAAGAACAGAGAAAAAAGGTACATAATAAAATGCTTTGGACACCTACAAACACCAGGTAATTTGGTCTTTGTACTATGGTTAACACTGAAAACAATGATTCATCTTAGCTCTCTTGAGTTTCCTCCAACTACATCTTACTTCCCTCCCTCCCCTTGCTACCCTATGGGCCCTTTACCTTTAGCACCATCTCCTCTCAATACCAATTCACAGGTAAACCTGATCTCTGTTACTTACATCTTTACATAAGTTCAAGTCAACATGTAACTACTAGGCCTCATTCATTCTTCTGTACAGACTAAATGAGATGGTAATAATTATTACAAATACATTGACATCTTTGGTTTACCATATCTTTCATATATATTATTTCACTAGATTTGTAAATTGTGAATTAGAAAAGAAGTAATTCTGAGACCATTTGCAGTTTGTCTTTTTTTTTTTTTTTTTTTTTTTTTTTTAGATTTTGATTATGCCTAATTGTCGATTAAAAACCTTTCCCAGGCTGAGGTGAGAGGGTCACCTGAACCCAGGGAAGTCAAGGCTACAGTGAATCATGATCATGCCACTGCACTCCAGCCTGGGCAACAGAGTGAGACTTTGTCTCAAAAGAAAAAAAAAGAGAGAGAGAGAAAAAAAAAATCTTTCTGACTTCACAGAAATATTTGAGGGATATACAACAAATGAAGATGTTTCAGCAATAGTGGGAATGACAGAAACCCCTAAAATCTCTCACACAACCCAAGAAACTGCCTGTTCTAGCCACCATATCTGTAACCAAGCAGCCATTGGCATGAGAAATCCTGGACTGGGGGGATCTAGGGCTCTGTGGTGGTTGCCAGAGCACACTCTCCCCTATTTGGGGGGGAAAAAAAGTAATTCTAGCAATACAAAGTTAAGCATCTCATGGCTTAATCATAATGGGATTTGTCCTGACTGTCTTAAACTTCTCCTTCCTTAATTTCTTCTCCTTAGAGGGAACCTTAATTCTTTAGATTTTTCTTGCACTTTGTTCTCCATCTTCCTACCCTCACCCCATCAATATCTTTACTTAACTGACTCAGTTATGTTAAGTTGTAAATGATGGTAACCCTACCTGGCTCTGTGATCACAAAATCTTCTCTACCAAGAGCCGAGACCTCTTGATCCTTAGCCCAGGCTCCAGGCACTAGAACCAATGCTAGTTGGACAGATTTTAGGGAGCCTTCTCTCCTTGATCTGACAGGCAGCAACAAGCTATCATTCTGTCGGTTCTTCTCTGACCTTGTATTTTCTGTGCCCAAACTTCCACGAAAGCCTCCTTATCCAGCATCTGGGTCTGTTAGTCCCTGCCCTTACACTGGTAACATTTTTGACACAGGACACTGAGTTACAACTTGTAACCTCGCGGCTATGAAAATTCACTCCCAAGCTGTGTCTTGGTCACTTGCTGCCCTTATCTCTACTCTGTCTACTCATCCTCACTCCTATTTACAAATAAGAAAATCAGATGCCAAGAAGTGATGTAACCTGATCAAGGTTATTTAGCTTACAGGTGCCAGAGCCAAGATTCAAATCCAGATCTGATGAACCTTAAGTCCATGTTCTTTTCCCCACGTCCCCAACTCACACACGCACTAACAATGTTTTCCCCTGAAAAAGATACCTTTCATAACAAACTGCAAGAATCGGTATCACAATCCACAAATAAAGACAAAATAAATGTAAACTAGAAGTTTATACATGCAATAATATTGCTGCAAAAACATAGATAAGCTTAGGATCTCAGGGCATTTAATTCCTTAATTCTCCTTCATACAGCTTTTTCTGAAGACACTGAAGTCCTATTTTAGTTAATACTTAGAAAGCTTTGCTTTTCACATTTGAAAATATGCACTTTTGTGAAGAGCTAATTTTTGCCATTATTCAATCCTTGTATTTCACCCCTTAAGATTTGCTTAGATATGATCAAGTGTATTTTTAAAATATTAATATAAAGTCACCTGGGTATTTTTCTCATTAGAGATTTTCATATATTTCCATACATCTGTCTCAATTTTACCACAGAAAATTATTTTATGAAGTTTTCACGTATTTTTTCTTGTACGCAAGAAAAATAAAGAGCCCAAATAATTACCAGTACATTAAAAATTCTACACACTCTTAGATGTAACTGGTTTCCTCCCTAATTAAAGCATTGCCCTGAGTGTTTGGTGGATGAGAGTCCCACCTGAAATGAAATACTGGGAGACAGAGTGCTTTCTCTATTAAATAAGTAAATTCAGAATAATACCTTTTACTGGGTAAAACTTTTTAATAATCATGTCAAAGGAAATAAAACTTTTTGTCTTTTAAAAATAAAATTCAGTGTCTCATTTCATTGATTTTCAATAAATAGTTCTAATATAGTTGTGCAATTATGTGTTGTTAATAAAATTAAAACTATAGATAAGCAGCAAGGTAGGCAAGAAATCACTAAATTAAAAAATGTCTGAAGTCAAATTCACCCCAAATTCTCTTATTAATAAACTGTTTCATATTCTCTATGAAAACATACAAAAGTGCAGAACTTTAAATTTCTTATAATAAGAAAAAAATAGTCAGTTATCACTTTTTATTTTAAAACTTTCTAAAACACTGTTAACCCTTCTCATTCACATTATCTAATAATTTCCAATGGTTTATAAATATTATAAGAGAAACTTTCTCTACAACAACAATAATAACAACCAGCTTTCTAAGAAGCTAAATTGTTTCATCACTTTTGTTTAAATCACAAACGCATTCCTCAGCAATGTTTGCATTCTATGCCTTGGATGTATACTCCAGGCAAGCAAAGTTCTTAATTTTGAAACTGGTATGAATATTCCTTGGTATTATATCACAACTAAGCAAAGATCCATTCCAAGCAGACTTTCTGCTTTTTCTCCCCCTTTCTTTCTTCCTTTTTTTTTTTTTTAAAGGGGGAAAAACTGCTTTATATCGACAACCATCTGTGAGCCTGTCTTTCAGGCCATCAAACTCTCCCATCCATTACGGAGCCTTCCTCACCTCCGCTGCATGACAGCACAATAAAGATGACATACTAATTCAATGACTTGTAATTTCAGCTAAACAAAGACAAGTGCTGCAGCTTCTTCTTTTGTGTTAACAGTGCCATATCGGTGAAGCCAGCTATGCAAACATAGCACTGGGAGGGTTTTATGACAGCAGTTGAATGGGGAGACTAGCTTGGTGTTGCTTTTTATGGTTTTTGGCTCCATAATTTTTGGCTCTGTGCTGCTGGCCATGGCTATTGTGTCTGGATTCTGTGTCAGCAGCAGCTAATTGTTCCAATAATGTTTATCATAGGGATCCACCAGGGAGCTGTATATGTGGAGATAAGCTACAGGGCAATGATACACACTATCTTACTGATCTCTATACACAGTGCTTTTGCCTCATGCCAAAAAGCTTTTTAGGTTTCCAGTCTTAAAAAAAAAAAATAACAGCTTAATCATCGTGCCAACAATAGTGTCTAAGGGGATGTAATCAGGTTCCTCTGATAATCTTAGCAACACATGAAAGTCATGCGCAAAAGCAGTAATTGAAGCAGTTGGTTCATTCTACCACCTGCTGTTGAAGTCACAGGTTAATCTAAATGAGGTCCCCTTCCGATGAAGCAGTGTGCAAGGCACTTTTTATATCATAAATGTGCATTACAGAAGCTTTACAAAATAATAAAGTAACAGTTCATTAAATGAACTGTATGAAGTATCTTAGGCTTGTCCAGCTTTTCCCGCTGCTATTAGATGGCATATCCAAGTGTAAATTCTGTCCACATGTCTATACCCCAATGCACACTTCAGTTTGCATATGGTTGCAGACAATGGGAGTTCCTGAGACAGATGCCCAAATGTAACTAAACGTCAGGCAATCACGGGAATCAGCTGCAGGAAAGTGAAACATTTTTCTTTGTCTGCTTTTGATGATATTTCCCCCAAGATTACTAAATAGAATGTTGACAATGTAAAAATAGCTTTAGAATCAACAATTAAGCAGCTTGCCATAGTCTACATTAGCCCCATGTAAAAGGGATGAATTTTTCTAATTAAACTTCTGACACCTGATTTCCATTTAAAAATTTCCTTAAATGTTTTCCATAAAGTCTTCATCTGACAAAAAATCTTGAAATTATATAGTATGTTGTTCTTCTGACAGGCAATGTCTTTAACAAAAGCGATTTTTAAAAATCGTGAAACTTGTCAAAATAAGATTCTAAGGGAAATTTTAAAGTATAAATTACACTTTCAGATTAAAACTTGTGCCTGATTTTAATCTATTGCATGAATATACCATTTATTGAGAACCTACTCACTGTCAGATACTAAACTAGGTAACATTATTTTATTTAAGTTTCACATCCATTCTCAGAAAATGTCGTTATGTCTGGAAAAGCTGAGAAAGCCAAATTTCAGAGAGATTCATAATAATCTAAGTTCCTGGGCTAATAAGCGGCAGTGTTAGGACAGGAAAGCAATTCAGCCTAAGTTCAAAGCATGCATGTATTCCACCAAGATAAACTGAAATAATTCACTTAGTATAAAAGAAAGTAAAGAAAAATGTTTAAGTTGAGAGAGAAAGAAGATCCAGTTTTAAGTTAGTTATCCACAGTACAGTGATAAAAAAATGAATTTGATTTATTTTGATTTTTAAAAATAAGTCATATTTATTAGGATTGGCTTATTACTGGATTTAGTAGCCTGTGTGTAGGGATGAAACAGATATTGTTATAGGACCAGGAATAATTTTCAATAAATTGAAAATAGAACTATATTAATTTAACCTAATTCAGCAGCACAAGATGATATTAAATAGTTAAGAGAGTGATTATATTGACTATACATAATAAATGTTTGCCAGATTTTTCATAAATGAAGTAATGAAATAATATTAATCAATGCAACCATAGAAGCTTTTGTATTTAGGAATGCTTACTACATACCAAACAACATCTTAGTAGTTCACATGTGTTTTGTTTTGCATCTTCACACCAATCTACTAAATCTGGAATAATTATCTCCATTTTACAGGTGATGAAACTGAGGCTCTGACATACTAGATCACTTGTGCATGGTTACATTAGCAGGAAAATGGGAGAATGAGGATTTCAGTTCAAGATAACATGATGACTCAAAGCTCTTATCTAAACATTAATAAACAAACTTGAAAAATTAAAATTATCTTTGGTTGTCAAAGATTCTTTACATGGCCTCCAAGGATAGCAGTCCTCTGTCCACAGAAGTACTCAGAAAAATCACATTAAACATCTTTAGTTCAGGCATTTGGTAAACTTTCTTTACAGCTAGAATGTGGCACTAAGGATTATTAAGAGCTGGAACGTGGAGAAGACTGGAGGATACTCTTTGAATATTCAAGATATCTTTGAAAACAAATTTTACTTATATCTGTCCTGATGATTTTGCATGGAAGCTGGAATAGTAGTGTAGATGATTTTCAAAGGTATATCTAGGACAAAGTTCCTGTAACAACTGGATGCAAACTCATCTAGAAGTTCTTTTGTAATAGATAATACATCAGTTGAAGTCTACAAACAACAACAACAACAAAGTTGTCTCCAGTTTTCAATATCACATTGAACTATGTTTTATGAAGTCACCTAGCATAAAAGGTGCATTTGTGAACCTTGAGTATTAATCGTCTATCAATTGAGGCCTGAGAAGGATTCATTATGGCATTCTGTTTGGATAAACCAAAACAGAAAACAAAGAACAAAATGGAAAGGTAAAACTCTTTCCCCTAAACAGCTTCGTTTGGAGAAGTTTTTGTTTGTTTTCCTTTCCTATGATATAATGTTTTCATATACAATTATTTCAATATACCTGCAACTACTTTAAAACAATTAGCTCATCACTTAAAGTCCACTCACCTATAACTACAGTTACTGGAACAGAAAAAAGTACAAAATTTGCAGAGAGGTTTATCTATAACCAATTCCTACCAGTCCTTTAATATGATCCCTTTTTTAAAATCACACTTTATTTGATCTGCTTAACTGTAACCTGTTACTGGAAATATAAGTTTGACAAAATGTATAAAATAATAGTCTATAATTTTCAACTCTTTCTTTTAGTTTTAAAACTAAACAAATAGCCTTTGAAAATACTACTAAAATTCAGGGCTTCTGACTTCTGGTTCCACAAGAAAAGCACTTTGAAGTCATCCCTCCATCTTGACAAATAAGAAGCTAAACAAAATGAAAGATCAACAACTCTCCTTAAATCTGCCACAGAAAGGAGGTCACAGGACAAACCACTGCCCCCAAATTGGAGTGAAAGTTAGACAAATACAGAAAATCACAATTTACCTGAGTATTCCTAAACCCATGAAAAAAAGCGAGCATGAGAATCAGTAATGGAATATGAAAGCCAGAACTGTAATTAATAAACTACTGGATGCTCAGTGTAGACAAGTCTGAGAGTTAACTCTAGGGTGACCCATTCTTAGAGGAGCACACATTAGCTCCACCTCCAGAATCTTATCAGGTCCTCATTGTGAATATTAGAGAAAAATTCCCTTGTGCTTCTAGCAGGGGAAGGGGAAAAGAAATAATTTTAAAATATGCTAGGGCATTCTGTTCTTCTTAAGTATGCCATAAGAAGGAAAGTTATCAGATAAAAAAAGGGTCATTGCATAATTTTAAAGGGTTCAATAGTCATAACAATAACAATAGCATAACAGGACATAACAATCCTTAATACGCGTGTTCCTAAATACAGAGCATCAAAATATATGAAGCAAAAACTGAGTGACAAATAAGGAGAAATAGATTAATTATTATAATTGGAAAATTTAACACCCTCATATCAGAAATGGACAAATTCAGGAAGCAGAAAATCTTTATGGACATAGATGAATTTAACAACATCATCAAGCAACGGGATATTATTGACATCTATAGAATGCTTCACTCAACAACAGCAGATTCTTCTCAAGCTCATGTGAAACACTGACCAATATAGACTACATTATGGGGCATGAAATACACTCTAACAAATTTAAAATAAATGAAATTATATGATGTCTTCTCTCAGACCAAAATAGAATTAAACTGGAAAATAATGACAGAAAGATACAAGGAAAATCCTCAAAGACTTGGAGATTAAACAACATACTTCTAAATAACACATGGGTCAGAGAAGAAATCTTAAGAATATTTTGAACTAAATGAAAATTAAGATGCAAGTTATCAAAATTTGTAAGATTCAGCAAAGCAGTGCTTAGAGGGAAATTTATAACATTGAGTGTGTATATTATAAAAGAAAAGTTCTAAAATCAATAATCTAAGCTTACAATTTAGTAATGTAGAAAAAGAACAAATTATTCCAAATAAAAGTAAAAAATAAATAATAAAAATAGAGCAGAAATGAATAGAATTTAAAACAGTACACCAGAGAAGAAAAGGAACAAAACCAAAAGCTGATTTTTTGAAAAGATCAACAAAATCTATAAGTCTCTAGCCAGACTAACTAATGAAAGAGCAGGCACTACTATAGATTCCATAAACATAAAGGGATCACAAGGGAATATTATGAACAAATCTATGCCTACAAATTTGATAACCCAGATTAAATAGACCAAATTATTGAAAGACACAAACTGCCAAAACTCACACAAGAAAAAATGAATTATCTCTGAAAAGACCTATATCTACTTAAAGAAATTGAATCAAGTAATAACCTTCTAAGATAGAAACCACCAGGCTGAGATGGATTTGACGATGAATGCTACCAAACAACTAAGAAAAAAATTACACCAATTCTCTACAGTCTCTTCCAGAAGACAGAAGCAGAGGGAGTGCTTCCTACCAAGGACTATGCGGCCAGCATTATCCTAATATCAAAACCAGAGAAAGCAATTGCAAGAAAGAAACTGCAGACAAGTCTCTCTCATGGACATATGTGCAAAAGCCTGAATATTGCCTCGGAAAATATTAGCAAATCAAATCAAACCATGTAAAAGAATAACGATGCACCTAGAATAAGTGGGTTTTATCCTAAGTATGCAAGGCTGGTTCTACATTAGAAAATCAATTAATATACTCTATCACATCAATGAGTAAAGAAGAAAAATCAAGTGATCATATCAAAGAATGCAACACCCCTGTATAATATCTGAGAAAATGCAATACCCATGTATCACAAAAACTCTCCACAAACTAGAAATAAAGAGAAACTTCTTCAAGTTAATTAAAAGAGCTATAAGATAATACAGCTAACATTGTGTTTAATGGTGAGAGACTTTAAGCTTCACTTCCAAGATTAGGAGGAAGACAAGGATGCTTCCTCTCAGCAGTACTTTTCAACATGATACTAGAAGTCCTAGCTAATGCAATAAAGGAAATAAAAAACATACAGATTGGGAAGAAAGAAACAAAACTGTCTTTGGTCACAGATGACACGATTGTCTATGTAGAAAATCCAAAAGAACTGACAAAAGAAATCCTACTAGAACTAATAAGCAATTATAGCAAGAATGCTGAATGTAAGTTTAACATACAAAAGTCAGTTGCTTTCCTCTTTACCAACAGTGAATAAGTGGAATTTGAAATTAAAAACACATTACCATTTACATTAGCAACCACTCAAAAATAAAATACTTAAGTATAAATAAAATAAAACACATATAATATCTATATGAGGAAAAGTACAAAAAATGATGAAAGAAAGCAAAGAATTAAATGGAAATATATTCCATTTTCATGGATAGGAAGACTCAATATTGTCAAGATGTCAGTTCCTGCTAATTTGATCTATAGATTCATTGTAATCCCAAATAAAATTCTAGCAAGTTATTTTCTATTTTCTATATATCAACAAATTGATTCTAATTTTAATTGGGGAGGCAAAAGACCCAAAATAGCCAAAGAAGAACACAAAGAAGAACAAAATTATAGGACCAACAATACCTGACTCAAGACATACTTTACCATAGTAATCAAGACATGTGGTAAAAGAATAGACAAATAGATCAATGGAACAGAACAGAAAACCCAGAAATAGTCTCACAAAAATATAGGTAACTGATTTTTGACAAAGAACAAAAACAATAAAATGGATCAAAAATAGTCTTTTCAACAGATGGCGCTGGGACAAATGGAAATTTATATCCAATAAATAAATAAATAAATAAATAAATCCTGTCACAGACTTTATACCTTTCACACACACACACACACACACACACAAATACACTTAAAATGAATCATGATCCTAAATGTGAAAAGCAAAACTATCAAACTCCTTGAAGATAACATAAAAAAAATTATGTCAACTGGATTAATAAAACACTGAAGGTACAACCCCTTAAAGAAATACTTCATATATCTGGACTTATTTAAAATTAAAAACTTCCCTCTGCAAAAGATACTGTCAAGGGAGTGAGAAGACAAGCTATAGACTGGGAGAAAATATTTGCAAAGGACACAACTGACAAACGTCTGTTATCAAAAATATCCAAGATATTATAACATTCCATGATAAGAAAACAATTTGACTTAATAATGGCAAAAAACCTGAATAGATTTTGCTTCAAAGAAGATATATAAATGGCAAGTGAGCATAGAAAAAAGTGCTCCACATCATATGCCATTAGGGAATTGCATATTAAAAGAACAATGAGATACCACTACAATGCAGACAAGGATGTGGAATAACAGGAACATTGCTAGTGGGTATGCAAAATGATACCATACTTTGGAAAATATCTGGAAGTTTCTAACAAAGCTAAACATTCTTTCACCATATGATCTAGCAATCATGCTCCTTGGTATTTACCCAAATGAATGGAAAAGTTATAACCACACAAAAACCTGCACACAGACGTTTATTGTAGTTTTATTTGTAAATGCCAAAGCTCCAAAACAACCAAGATGTTCTTTAGTAAATGAGTGGATAAAAAACCATGGGACATCCAGATAATAGAATATTATTCAGCAGTAAAAAGAAAAGAGCTACCAAGCCATGAAAAGACATGGAGAACACATAAATGCTTCTTACTAAGTGAAAGAAACCAATTGGAAGAGGCTACGTACTATATGATTCCAATTACACAGCATTCTGGAAAATGCCAAACGGTTGACAGTTAAAAGATTAGTAGTTGCTAGGGGTTGGGGAAGAAACTGGTGAATAGGCAGAGCACAGAGAATTTTTAGGGAGTGAAAGTACTCTGTATGATACTACAATGGCAGGTATACTCCATGTCAATTTACATTTGTCAAAATCCATAAAATGTACAACACAAAGAGTGAACGCTAATGTGAATTATAAACCTTAGGTACTAATTATGTGTCAAAGAAGGATAATCAATTGTAACAAGGGTCCCACTCTAGTGCAAGCTGTTGTGGGTGTGTGCAGACAGGGAGTCTAGGGGAACTCTCTATGTACTTCACACTCAATTTTTCTGTAAACCTAAAACTGCTCTAAAATATAAAGTTTATTAATTATTTTTAAAAGTAAAAGGGTTTTAAAAATATTAATAGAAAAAGAAATCTCTCACTTAGCTATCACGCAACCTAGGTAAAATGTAAATCAAACTGCATCATTCTCCTGCTGAAAACCTCTCAGTGACTCCCCACTGCTTACCTGAGTAAGCGTGGTACATGTACCTTCAGTATGACCTGAGATGATTTAAAGAGCAACATGGATAAACATTTTCTAAATTTTTAATTGTAATGCACTTATTGTAAAGTGTATTACAAATATAAAACTAGAATAACAAAAAAAGTAGAAGTTGAATAACCATTTGCTGATTCTCTTAATCTGGCTTTTTATCTTCATGCAATGGTATCCTGCACATTGCTGAATAATCTTTTAACAGCTCAACTTCCTTATAAAACATTCATTTTCTTCCATTAATATCTATGATAAAATTAGGGGTATTTTCTGCTACTGAGGGGAGAATTTTAACCACCTGAATGTTGAGGCAGTTAACACTTTTAAATGATCTAGGTTATAGACTAAGTTCCACATAACAACATAAAATGTTTTATAGTGCTAAAAATATTTAAAGTGATTTAAAATAATCATAAAACAAGCATAGCAGCACACTATATTAGACTGACAAAAAATATAACTTTCTTATACTTGGTAAAATCAAATTAAAACTTTTGCTTTTTAGTCAGCCTTTAACAACTCAAATGCTTAAAGAAATTATATTTAAGGGAATTTTATATATATAAATGAAATACATTTATTTTATAAATAAAACAAATTTATATAGTTAGTTTTTATAGAAATATAAATCTTATTTATATATAAATAAAATTATATATACAATTTTTATATATCTTTTTTGTAATTTTATTGTATCTTTAATTTATTGGCCTTTTGTTACTGGTTTAACTGTAACAATATACATTGCTATGCAGTTGTAGCATGATTTTTCCCATGCATGGAAAGATAGCAGTTACTATAAGAAAGGTTAAAATTTCCAGTCCTTGCAAAGATCCAGAAATGAAATAGTTCTCTTCTTTTATTGTATGATAGTATTGTTAAATAACAGGAGACTCCATCCATTAAGGAGTATAAAATCATTCCTAACCAAGGTGAGAAGATGAGCAAACTACTGACTGGTCTTAGATAATAAGTGGTTATGAAATAATTTTTACTTCATAAGAACACTATTTTACTTTTTCTTAAGCCTGTATTTTGGAGTCTATATTTCCGTCCTTTCATATATGCACTAGACTGAACCAACAGAAACGACAGCAGTGTCCCCTTCTTATCCTTGGCACAGAGCCACATGATCACATACACTGCTACAAAGTAGATAATTTAATAAAAATGCATGGAAACAAACACTTTCAATTTAAAATCTTTTAAAAATCTCTTTTAAATCTGTCAATTTTATACATATCTTGTTTCTCTTATTAAGATGCAACAATGGTAAGATTGCTTTATATATACTATTATGATGTCATCTCTTATACATATACATATTACATATACAGTATATAAATCTTTCAAGGGGAATCACAGTCGTGACCCACAATATTTCACTGATGTTTTAACATTACGTACATAAAAGCTATACTGAATATACTAGTCCTTGATTTTCCATTACATTAAATGTATGTAGTACACTACTTCTCTTTGTCTCAGGCCCAAGCTTATTTAAAATGTGTCTCCATTTTGATAGTTCTTCAATTGTGCCTCTCTTTTTTATGGAAATAATTTCAAAACAATATTTTCTGGGTGTTAGATTTAAGTATTAGTCCCAATGCTGCGCCCTTCCCTTCATTTGCTCTCTTTTCTATGTGTTTGCAGTCCTTCCCACTACTTTGGCTTGACCATATGACTTGTGTTAGCCAAAGAAATGCAGCAGAAATGAGAATTTGCTGGGTGTAACTCTTAATTGACGATACATTGTGTGTTTCTGCTTGTTCAGCCCTCTGCGATCACTATGACAGCTGCTGCCCTCAACCTGAAAACCAGAATAAATTCAATTAGATCCAGAATTAGTTTAATGCATATCAAAGAACGAAGTCCAGCCAGGTCTATAACGTAAAGCAGAGCCACCCAACTAAGCCCAGCCTAGATCAGCCAACCTCAGCTATCCTGCAGATGTGTGAACAAAAATAGATGACTGTTATTTTAAGCCACTGAATTTTGAGGTAGCATGTTACGCTGCAGCACTATGGTGGATATATCTCCTGACAAATGCAAACCTGCAGCAATCTTGGGAGGTTCTACCTAGTAAGAGTTGCTTGGCTAGAGTAAAGATTGAAGAAGCAAGCACAGTTGTGGAGACATGGCATTTCTTTAGCCGCCAAAGCTTCTGGTCACATAAGTGTTGATGTGCAGGCAGCAAAAACAGGTGAACTTCTATAAAAATCTTTTGGTATGGTTCAGTATTACTAGTTTGAAGGCATTCAAGCCTGGTATACTTGGTCTTCCCAGTAATTCTGTAAGTTAATTGATACTCCCAAATAAACAGTTTTCCATTAATTAACTAGAGTAGATTACGTTGCCTGCAGCTAAACCTTGAATAGAGACAATAATTAAGTTGACCTAACTTTTACTTAAATTTTGATTTGAGAATTTTGTCCTTTTTAATTTATATTATTTTTAAGTAGTGAGATACCAATCAGATAACTGGAATTCAAGGCCCATGTCTGTTTAATCAATTATTCAATCTTGGGTAAATCATATAAACTCCCCAATCCCCACTTTCATCATTGGTAAAATGTAGAAAATAATTAGCAACTGCTTCCAGAAAGCATTGTTAAGAATAACATACTATTAAAAGTCACTTTAAATACTTTTAAATAAGATCAGGAGACACACACACAAACACACACACACACATGTATATATACACATATATTTATGTAATCACATATTCAAATGTATGTGTATGTTTACTATCACTATCAGCTCTAATGCACTGAAAAAAAAATGCGCTGTGGGTTTATTTCTATTTCAAACTTGTTCCCAATTAAGAGAACTTTTTTTCACAGCTTATGATCTCAGCTACTATGTGGTCTATATTCATTTTCTGGTTTTAGACCAATAGAAAGGGTAGTATTATGAAACATGGTATGATGCCTAATTCGTTCACTAATCTATCATGCTCACTTGCCAATAGAAAAAAAATGAAAGAGATGTGTGCTTGATGTAGAATGAAAAAGAAAGTTATAAATAACCAAGCAACTGTGAGTAATTTTAAGTTATGAAAAGTAAAACCTTAGAGATGACTTTCAGATTTTAGTTTCCTTATTAACATTCATTTTTCTCCAATAGTATATGTCTGCAAATGACTGGAATTAATAATTAATCAAAATGTGGTATCTTGTGAATACACATAGGAAAATAGTTTCAAAGACTTTAAAACATAAACTGCTCATATGTAATAAAATAATATTTTAAATATTTTATCTCATTTTTATAACTTTACAGAGAAAGGGAGGCATATAAATGGCAATGATTTTCAGTTTTGTTTCACTCGAACCCATCTGAACGTAAAGAGTAGAAACAAAATATAATGCTCTTACCAGAAGAACTGTTGCTGAGCATGAGAGTAATGTCATCCCCTGGTAATTGTTACCCCAGTGTTTAGTACCTAGTGATTACTGCTTCAACCAAAATCTGGTGAGCCTTATTCCATGCCTAGCACATAACTGCCAGGGAAAAGGTGGAACAAGTAGATAAGGTTCAAATTCCAAGGTAGCTTATATTCCAGTGGAAAAAGACAGGAAGCATGTATACAAGTAAATAATGTAAGTTCAGATGAAAATATTTTGAAAAAAATAAAATCAGCTATCAGTATAGAGAATAAATAGGTAACAGTAGTAGGCAATAAGGTCATTTTTGAGATGGTGACATTTGAGATAAGACCATGATGGTGGATTTATAGCACATTCAAATGCTTTCTACTGTAGAAATAACTCTGTAGAGGCATAACCTAACTGATTAAAATCCGTTTCACTCAAAATAAATTTATCCAAGATTTGGAGAGGGTTGTGGGTAGAGATGGCTGGAAATAATAAGAACATTTCAAAAGTAGGTACAAATATTTAAAATTCTGATGTATGGACAACTATGCCTGAGGTAAGCCAGACCTGAATGTAAATTTCTTTTGATGACATCAGAGTGGCCTTGGGAAAGTCACTTAATCTCTCTCACAGGATCTACTTCACAAACTTGGATTCAAGACTCTAAGACAGTCATAGCCTTGTTACAAAGTGAAAACCACTTTACTATAAAAGTATAACAGACGAGTTTGCATATGCTTGTTCCACTGAAAATAATTAGAGGAATACAAAATAGAAAAAATGATACGGCTAAGTTTTTGATAAAAGACAAGTGATGAACAGGATTTAGATTTTATATGGGAGTCATCGGGAAGTTCAAATCAGTAGAGGCAGCAGACTCCTGTTTCTCTACAGACATCCCTCTGTTGTACCTTTGGATATACCTGCTATAAGGTCATACTCTTAGGTCTAATGGCTCTTGTTCACTGTACCATTAAGAACACAGCAGATGCTCACAAATGCAGGCAACTCCATGAAAATTTCACTCATATTTTGATAAAACATTTGCGCTTTAGTATTAACTAAAAACAAACAAACCAACCCACCACCAACAACAAAAACTCTGTATTATTTGAAAGATATGACCTCAAAATCTCTTTCCAGTCAGACTATATGTGTTTGGATTAAGAAAAAGCAGCTAGCCTTTTGCAATACCATGTAACACTATAAATTCTAGCTACTTTACATTCTGCCTCATGTATCTTTAACATAGCCTATAGCTAAGTTTCAGTTGTAAGATCACTGTAGCTAATGAAAATATATGACTTGGAAAAAGTTTTAGAAATCACATTTATCTGCAGTTCTGGGATATGGAGAAAAGAGCATTGTTTTTTACTTTAAACAATTTAAAAAATCTGATTTGCAAGTTACTTAGGAAAAAGGAGATGCTATTTTAAAGGTTTTCTTTAAAAATAATTTGTAATACTATTGGGCATACCTTCAAAACATCCTTGTCAATTTCTTCCTAAATTACTACATTCTTACCACTAGACTGAAGTGAAAGTTTGCAAAATACCAACTCAATAGTAAGGAATTATTTCAATCTCCTTACATAATTACTGAGTAGCAATTATAAAAAAGCAGGACTCTGGGGTATAGAAAGACAAATAAGTACTCAAAAGGCGTTGGCAATCTAGGTAAGAAAGCAGAAAAAATGGTGCAGGAAGAGCAAGCCTGTTAGTGATCTTAGAAAATAGTTAGAAAAACTACTGCCCTGCTTATTTATTTATCTGTTTCATTCCCTGTAGCGGAGAGAATGAAATCACCAGAGATTCAGGTCCTTCAACTTTAAAGTACCTCAGAACCCTTAGAGTAACTTTAGCCAATAGCCTAAATCAAGCTGAAAAAGTGGGTCTTTAGAATCAGCATCAGGACTACTGTACATTATCTTCTCCACCTCTCTAGTAGGCTTCCAACAGATGAGTCATTAAAATGGTCACGCATTCTCTATTACTTAAAACCAGTGGAGTAGCTGCAGGACTACTTCACAGATTCTGTGTCCCCACACACACACACACACACACGTACACACACACCCTGGCCTTCTCCACAAGCTACATAACTGCAGAGGTCATGGCAAACACCTTTAATTCAATTTCCTATTTCACACTTACTTTCATCTAGAAGTAGGTAACAACTGGGAGGTTAATGCCATAACTGCAGCTGAAAAACAACAAGAAAAAGAAGTAATTTCTTACTGACACTTTAAACAATTTTAATTCAATTTTATTGCATTATAATTTACCCAAAAAGCACCTATTTTAAATGTACAACTTCATGAGTTTTGACAAATATATATATCTAGTCAACTATTATAACATCAAGATACAGAATATTTCCGTAGTTGATTACTTATTTTATACTTAGGATAAAACATTACAAGTTAGATCTAGTGTAGAGTGAAAGGTGTACACATTTTTAAAGCTTCCTATATATACTGCAAAACTGCTTTCCAGAAAGTTGTTACAATTAGCCTGGCTCTCAATTGTGTATGAGAATGCTAAATTTAGATAAGAAGTCATTGTCCTATTGGCATTTGTCTTGTCTTTTCCAGTGAAAATTGAATTTTGAAAAAATGAAGGAAAAGAGCTTTCAAAATTATTTCTTTACTTGGACAATTAATATCTGTGAATCATATGCAAAGTGGGATCCTTAGGAGCAAATTGAAAGCATGTTTGGAATAGAAACTACTCATGTTTTGGTAAAAAAAAAAAAGGTAATTTAACAGAAAAATTTCAACTTACTCTTTCAAAAATAGAAAAACTATCATTGAGCTAGCATTTAGGTATAAGTACCTTTCTCTTACAGCAATGCTATTGAAAAGGCAGTCCATGAACCAGTCATATCAGCATCACCTGGAAACTTGTTAGAAACACAAATGCTTGACCCCACTCCTGGCTTCTTGAATCAGAAACACTGGGCTTTGGGCCCCTCAATCTGTGTTTTAACAAATGCTCTAGTTGATTCTAATGCAAATTCAAGTTTGAAAAGCACCGTTTATAGGGTACTTTATACATACAAAAACATTTAAACTTCTTCCAACACTTAGTAGTAAATCCAGCGCTCAACAATCACCAAATTTTTTTCAGTCTTTCCTTTAACCCCTGAGATCTAGGTCTCTTATCTAACGTAGTTGGGATCATCTCTTAAGATTCTTTTTAAATTTAAAAATACATGACTGCTATGTGCAAAATGCTGTATTTGGGGCTATGGCATAAACAAAGAAGTAATGTATCATGATCCCTGACTTCCAAGAACTTATAATTTGGTTGAGCAGGAATAACATAACTAACCACACAGTCTCAGTTGGTAAGTGTGAAATGGATGACACAGATAATAGGCCATGTAGTTGACAGAGAAGATAGAGTTCACTGAGGGTTTTGGAGAACAGGTTGGGCTTCTTTGAAAAGAAGCAACATGAGGTGTGCATCAGAAATTGTATAGGTTTTAGATAAGCTAAAGCAGGAAGTGACTTCTGGTGAGAAGACAGCCAAATTGAATGAACTAAGTTTTAGGGAGTGTGTAGCTGTTTAGTTGTGCTAGAAACTGCAAGGAGGTATTTACTTTGAGTGGTAAAAGAAGGCTGAGTCAGAAGGCTATTGGAAAATCACATCAATTTTCCTGGGCATTTGTGAGGTATGCAGTTCCTGAAAGTGGTTCTGAGCTCAGCAGAAAATAAGAACCCTATGGTAGAATGGTTTGGCTACACAAATCAGATCACAAGATCCATATTAAAATGAAACCAAATCAGTTCAGCAATCTCAATCAAGTAAAGGTAGACATGAACTATAATAATGTTCTTGAAACTCTAAAATTTATTCTCAAAATAACAAAACTAAAAATTGCATGTTCGTTACAAAGAAAGTTGTAGTCAATGCTGTGACATGTTATTTTATAAAAGCTGTGTTATGACCATATTTTGTGCAACTAACACCCAAGCATTTAAAGATAAGGTAGTTTAATAAGACTCAAAAACCCTTTGACTGTACTTGTGGGACATTAGGCTAGTTGAATGAGAAAATGAGACTCAATGACCTACCCCAACCAAATTTGGTATATTTACTTTATACATTATTAGAATTCTGTTTTGTAAAAACAGAAATTACAATGAAATTAAAACTATATGCAGGAAGATCCAGGAAAGTCTAATAAAATACCTAACAAACATGCCTGCTTTACTAGTAAGGGAAGATGGCATTTTCATACATAGGAACCTGATAAAGATTTTCAACATCAAGTCAAATCAGTCTCAGTGTTCTACAGTAAGCAGCTGTAGCTTCACAGTGTTTGGAAAAAAATAACTTGCTAGATTGGAAAGTGCTGCATGCACTGCTATCTTCTACAAACTCTTTACCTCTCATGTGTATGATATCTGCATCTAAAGGCAAAGGATAATAAAGAGGTGGATATAGCTTAAAATAAGTGTTTTCACATTTAAGTATACTGAGTTTATTAAATTAGTATACAAGATTTATGATGAAATATAAATAGTGCCAGGAATTGCAAGCATTTATAGTGTACTTCGTAATTATTGTTTGGGGGCTGCTGGTACAATTTAATATTTAGATAGTTCCCTTAAACTAAGGGACTCAAAACATCTATGTAACTTTAATCTGTAATAGTAATTTCTGGGGAAAACAAAAAGACCTACAACATTATAATCACTACCTTGTAAATTGGGGATTATTTAAAACAAAGCATGTGGCTTTGTCTGTGCAAGGTGCAAGTCTGACCACAAAGTGTTCAACTTTGGGCTTCACAGTCTTGACTGATGCTTTATTGAAGTGGTCGTTGTGAAAACACAATGTTGCCTTTAGATAATCATTTGTGGGCCTCCCTCAATCAAAACCACTTTGCTTTTAATAGAGCTTTGAACTAATGGAGTTTCTAAAGGTTTCTTTGAAAACCTCCCTTTTACTTATCTCTATAAATAACAACAGTATTTATAACAGCTCTCTCTGAGCTATTACCTCATTTTCCTGTCTAATAATGTGACATCTGACATATTTATTCGAAAAGTGACCAAGAACTAATCTGTTTAAAACCACCAGCACTTGAACAACTTTGCAAGTATGTGGTATTATGTAACAATTTTCCGAATACCTTCTCTCCATGTAGTACCTATTTTCAACACAGAGTAAACAAAATTTAACTCTAAAATATTTCTGTTATCTTTATTGTAACTTCCACTAAAAGCAATTTCCATTTCACTGTTATCTCAGAGTTATACATTAAGACTTCAGTAAAGTAGAAAATAGTGGATAAGATTACAGCTTTTACAAATGAAATTTTAAAATTGGAACTAAGTTACTATATTCAAATATAGAATAACCACAAAAACATTTATAGCTATTATATACTACAATGTAATTGACACTGCTTGGCCTTCATAAGTCAGGCACATATAATCACATAGTACATAGGACCAAAATATGAAAAACTTCATAAATAACTCCTTCTACAGATAATGTGTTTTTTTCCATTGTGTGACTGTGCAGATTTAAGCTTGACTATATTAATATAACTAAAATAAGTTCCAAATTTTGATTCCTTTTAATCACATCTATTAGTATAAAAGGTTATATTCAAATAGCGGTTCTATTTGCATTTAATAACTTGTGCATATTTATAGCCTATTACACATATAATTGCAATGGTGACTTTGCAAGTAGTATTAAAACTTCCATTAGTCACTGACATATGATTTCACCTGTAACCCTAATAAATCTTGAGCCTATGTGGCCCAGTCAATTCATGCAGTCATATTCACCAGACCACAGTAAAACTCCCAAATAGGAATTGAAAGGAAGTTCAAACTTTAAAGATTTCCTTCAAATAACTTTGAAGGAGATCTAAGCCACAATTCATACACATCAACAGATCTAAAACAAACCCAAACCTTACTCTTGCCATTTGCAGATACTTCAGAGGATATTTCTCCAGGCATATCTTATGCTGCATTTTCTACCATCTTTGGGGTCTCCATTAAATAGACTGATTTAGCCCCTCCCTTTAATTAATCCTTTTTCTCAGAGTTCTCCCTATCTGACTCTCTATACACTTTTCTAATTTTGTATAATGCAAGATCTGGGAACTTGGCTAACAAAAACTCTCTTCAGGGTGTAGATGATTAGATAAAGATGGGGGAACTTGCATATTTTATTTTCCTTTGCTTCCTTTCTTAGGCACCCACATTCCTTCCCAGCCTGTGAGTAGGGCAGCAATTAAAAGACACATGGTTAGGAGTAGTATGGGGCATACAGAGGGTATAACATCATTTCACTCTTGATTTTTTACCTATCCTAGATATATTTTTTACTAATTTAGCTAATCAGCCACAACATTATTTTAAAAGCATAAAATAAATAAATGTTCTCACTAAAATCTTGAAATCATATGCTCTCTTATCTACATTTACTTCCTTCAATTTTGCCTTTCAAATAAGAAATAATGTTGAATTTCTATAGTCTTAATTTATATAAAAACTATATGCCAGTTATATAAATTCATATGGCAATTAAAATCATCTGAATTAAAATAATAAATATGTATAAAGGATGAATAAGTACATGAAGAAAAATATTGCAGTAGCAGTAGAAACTACTTTAAAATCATATTCTACAGAATATTTTGAGGAAAAAAATTGAGTGGATTAAAATTACAGTTGATAGTGAAAATTGATGGCCCTGAAATAGAGAAAATGAATATGCATAAAGTAATTACAAATAATTAATTTTACTTAGAAGACATCATTAGGAAGTTCTTATAACATTATAATAGTCTCCAAAGTATCATAGATAGATGAATGGATTAATACCTCCAAAGTAAACTTTCACTCTGTAACTTGTATGTCTGACACCACAAATTATGAAATACTGTGGCTTCTTTTGAAGACCTAATGGCTTCTGTTTCTATCCATTTCCTTCCATATTAAATATTCTCAAGGAAAAATAACCAAACATAATCAGGGTTTTTTTTTTTAAGAGCTAATCACTTCATTAGTTGACCTAATTTCTCATCAAATCTATACTGTGGTAGAGAAAAAAATGCTTTTCCTTGCCGTGCATCAGACTTTTACTCTAGAATAGTCTTAATATGTAACTTAAAATATTTAAATATGAAGATATAATTTATTAAAGTACAGAATCACATGTTAAAGAAAGTCCAAACAGAATGTGTAAATATGTGGGTCTATTCAACAGCTCATGATATTTTATACAAACTAGGCTTTCAATACAATTTTGCTAAGTAAGTGAATGAAAAATTAAATACTGAAAAATTCACTTCAAAACAGATATGGTTTAGTTTTTTTATATTCATCATATGTTTTCAAGATTATTATTCATGCTAAATTCCCATTTTTCAACTACAGATAATTTATTTATTTAAAATTCATTATTTTGACAAATATTGGTGACTTTTATGTCCTATCCCAAGTCCTAATTTTTAAAGAACAAGATGCATAGTATATACCTTGTTTAACAATTTATCTTTCTTTATGTGAAAATAAATAAAAGATGCTCTATCTCCCTCAGAGATTTCTGCTAACTCCATCCTCACTTTAAAGATAATTCTAACTTTTAGATCAATGATCTTCAACCAGTGGTCTTTAACTCTGAGTCACAAGACATACAAAGTGTACAGGAAAGTATATGGAAATAAAGTTACATACCCTGGCTAAAGTTGTATACATAACATGAGCACACACACACACACATACAAACACACAAATCACTTAAGCTTCTTACGATGAATCAAAGGATCAATTATTTAATTAAATGAATTTAGAATACTACGTGGCATATAGAACATGACCTGGCATATAGTAAACATCAAAAAATATTAGCTAATATTATTTTTCATTACTATTTAAAGCATCTTACAAACATTGGAATGGAAATGCTGAACATTGAACATATGTATAATATCTGAACATATGAAGAATCTATTTGAGAAACTTCCATTTTAAGAACATAAAAATGTAATTTTATCTTACCTATTTATTCATGGTAAAAAAAAATTTCATGGTGAAAAAAACAAACATGCAACCTAAGTCATTTCTGTAAGCAAGTATTATTATTTTTTTCTGTTCTGTTCATTTACTACCTGAATCATTGATATTCTACTTGAGAAACTAAGTAAAATGTTTACTTTTTAGTGGATTTTTAATTGAAAAATTACAAAAACACTGACACCTGATAATAATACATTTCCAATATATTGTCCAACTAAGTGGTCTGAAGCCTCAGTAAGTAACAAAACAAACAAACAGAAAACAATGCTACAAACTTCTTATGTAAGTAAACCTTATTTGGAAAGAGAAGGATTTTGGAGGAACCATATTGTATCATAAAGCCCAATATCAGCTTCATTTCTAATACATTCTCTGGAAGAGTTCAATGCATAATTCAGATGTTTTCTGCTAAAGAAAAATGTCCAAGTAAAATTGACATATCTTGAAATAATACTTCAATACATTTTACTATTTGGGTAGATTAAAACAAAGAATATGAAAGAAGTAAAGAATATCTCACTCAAAATAAATAAAGGGTAACTGTAAAAAATTAGATAGGCTCTCTATTTAGTTTTTATAAGGAACAATATTTTTCAGATAAACTTGAAGGCTCCAGTATTCTTATCCCGAATTCTATTTTTCTTCATTCCCTTCTAAAATGAACCACTATTAAAAACTTGAACTCTAGCTAGTCCACATTTTAATACCTTATTATATATATACTAAAATTGTATATAAATTTCCCTTTACCATTTATTGTAAGTTTTTATATCCAGACATTTTATCATTCAATTTAAATATATCATTCCCATTGTTATTTTCTTAACCAATGAGCAATTTTTAACAGCATTTAAAAACAGGGGTTTTTATTTGATCTTTTGTTTTGCTACTGTTGGTGGTTTATTTTACAATTATATTTCAGTAGAAAAACTTGGTGTGTAAGTAATAAATTCCTTGAAATCTACTGAGAATTACTTTTTGACTGAGTAGGTGATCACTGCCTTTTAAAAATGTTTTATATAGAGTTCAAAAGAATGTACACTCACTATTTGTTGAGTACAGAATAAATCCAACTTGTTAAGTATTTTTGTGAATTAATTCTATAAATTTTGTCATACTTCAATATTTATTTTCATAGATATTGGTACCTTTAAATTATTTCATTCACACAGATGATGATTATCAATCATGTCTATGTACTATTTATTCTGTAAGTATCCTGATATCCCAGTTTTCCTATTTTTGGTGTTCCCCAAATACCTTACATGAAAGTTTCACCTGAAGAAAATATGTCAATATACCATGGCAGATTTTAGCTAACTCTACTGTTGAATAACCTCACCTAAGGTGACTTCCCTAAGAGAGGTGGGCTAGACATCCATATCCTGCTTATGAATGAGGAGTGCACTGTGTATAGCAAACTCTAGTCTATCCATCTACGTCAGCTGCCACTAATTTCATCAATGAAAGGCCATTTCTGACATCCATAAAGCCAATTCACAAGCCATCACTTTCACCAATGAAAATTCATTTACAACATTCATTATGATAATTAACACAGCCTCCGGTATTGATAGGAGTCAAAGATAGCTGAAGCACCTTTAGTAGCCACTGCTGGAATGTGGGCTTTAGATTAAAGGTTCTATAACCACCACTAGGTGGGAATTTCTGATATAACAACTGACTGGATCCCCTGGGGTATATATATCATGATGAACATATCCATTTATATTGAACTGTGCATGACAAAATAATTTAAAAACTGTGATAAATCATAACTATCAAAACATTTTTATAGTTCAAATCATTTATATCCTTTCTTACTTGGGATGTTATTGGTCCATCCTTAAAAAAAAAAAAAAAAGACTTCATTTTTTAGAGAAGTTTTAGGTTCACAGCAACATTGAGCAGAACGTACAGAGATTTCTTATATGCTCCTTCCTCCCACACATACATGGCCTCTCCATTAGCAACATCTCCCCTAGAGTGGAACATTTGTTACAAGCAATGAAGCTACAGCACATCGTTATCACCCATTGTCCCTATTTTACATGAGAGTTCACTCTTGGTGTTGTATATTCTAAGGGTTTGAAAAAATTGATCTATCCTTTCTTGACAGAATATTCAATTTACTACACTTAAGGATTTGTCTAATTTCCCTTGTGATTTTATCAGTATTTGTTTCATATATTTCAAAATTATTTTAATAGCTGCTGTATACAGGTGACTTTTTATATTATCTTGGTGAATTGTTACTTTTACTGTTTTGTGAATTTTTTAATATAATTATAGTTCTGCCTTAAAAACTTGTATTATCCAATATTAATTTTGCTACAACACCATTGTTTGGGCCAGTGTTGCTATCTTTATATTTTTAATCTTTTCTTGCCATTTTCTTTAAGTGGGTTTCTTGTAAATGAAAGAAGTACATATTCAATCTTTTTCTCAGTCATTTTAGTCTTTCATGTATTTTGATTAGCAATATATAAAGGATTATTCCCAGACTCGTATTGTTGGTTTTCATTTATTCTGCTTTTTCTATGCTGCTTCTCTTCTACCTCTTCCCCTTTATTTCATTTTGTGACTGATAATACTTTTCTCATTCTTCCTTTTTTTCCTCCTGCTATATGAAAGCTGTAGACTGTATTCCCATTCTTTAGTGTCTCCTTAAATTTCTAACAATATTAATTGTATATTTTCTGTAACCATTACTGAGTTTGTATTAGTGCTATTCTCTATACACATCAACCATTTAATGTAGTTAACGGTTTCTCAACTTCCATACTATTGACGTTTTGGACCAGATAATTCTTTGTTGTAGAGGGCTGTTTTGTGCACCGCAGATGTTTAGCCGCATACCCAACCTATGTCTACTATGTGCCACAGCCCCTGTTCGAGTGTGACAAAAGTGTCTCCAGACATTGTCAAATGTCCCCTGGAGGGCAAAATTATCCCCCATTGACTATCACTGATTTAGAGGATAAAGAAGACTTACATAGCTCTTACTTTGCTAATTTTAAATGACAAGAAAAAAAGGTAGAATCTGCAAGCTAATACATACCTAACCATCTTCTATAATTAGCCTCTTAATTAACAGCTAGAGGAATTAAAAACCAACCATATGTGGAAGTCCTTAGAATTACAGTTCTTGCAAAGTTGTTTGATCATCACTTATTTTCATACCTTCATAAAATTTCAGTTAAATAAAGAGCCAAGTAAAAGTGAAATAAGGTTTTACCTTTAGTTCCCTTCCCTAAAAGTATCTGTGTGTCTACAAAGACTAAGACAGCCACTGGGGCCAAGCCAGGATTCCCGTAGTGAAACAATTGACTTGGCATCACATTGACAACATATAAACAACAGTTTGTCAACAGGCTTCACATTAGTGACAGAACATTTTTTGGCAAAACAGAGGCATCCTTCTGGGTACCATGGCAAAAACAGCTACTAGCTTTCATTCAGGACTCCTCTGTATGAAGTACCAAATTAATTAAAAGATTACAATTGTGACACTTGTTTCAAAAAGATTTTTTAAAGGAAAAAATACAGCAGAGCAGAATTTCTGCTGAATAAAAATTTGCCTCTAGTGGTTTATTCATAGTTGTTATAGACCTATAAACTCTGTTTAGCTGTTAAAGGTTTTGTGTTTTGTTTTGTTTTGATCTTTTTTTTTTTTTTAAGTTAAAACTAACATTATGGAAGTTGTTTGTTACCCTAATTTGGGAAACTTCAGTATTCAAGTATTTTCCCCAAATGATGATGGTAATACTATAACTTATTCTGTTTTCAAAGTTAATTTGTGGAAGATTAAATGAGAAATAAGAAGGCAAAACTACCCATTTATGAAAACATAATTTATTTTAAATAAAATGTAAGCAGTGCTTGACAGAATTAAAAGAAGAGAGGGAGCTGAGGACCATGAGAAGTTAAAAATACTCAAAACAAAATTCTCCTGAGCTTGAACAAATAATCACTATTTCAGCACTCAGACCATTTAATAAATGTGAAAGTCATTTACCCAGTTAGGAATATAAACCCCTGTGCATATATCTGTGGCTGAAAATTACTTAAGATAGAAAGAGGATGGACTCTGCTCAGCCTCCCTATGCTCAGTTAAGGTATGCAGTGTTTAGGCAGTTTCGAAAATATTTACCACAGGCACATCCTTCTACTCCTTTAAACCAAAGGTCAAAAGTTGGAAATTGATAGCGTTACTTAGGAAGACCATAAAAGTAAATGTTATTAAGTTGAAATTGCTAGACGTAAAATTCACTAAAAACTATTCAAAAAGTTATTTTAACATTCATGCTGAGATTTACTTAACTGTCATTTGAACATAATGATATTTTTTATTTTATTTTGTTTTAATGTTTTTCAAGACAGAGCCTCACTCTGTCGCCCAGGTTGGAGTGCAGTGGCACAATTTCTGCTCACTGCAACCTCTGGCTGGCTGCTGGGTTCAAGTGATTTTCGTGCCTCAACCTCCCAAGTAGCTGGGACTACAGGCATGTGCCACCACACTTGGCTAATTTTGTATTTTTAGTGGAGACAGGGTTTCAACATACTGGCCAGGCTGGTCTCAAACTCCTGGCCTCAAGTGACCCACCCACCTCGGCCTCCCAAAGTGCTGGGACTACAGGTGTGAACCACAGTGCCCAGCTTACAATATTTAATTTTTTTTTTTTTACTCTGTTTAGTCATCTTCCTGAAGTTTGTAATGTAAATAGCATCTGTGCCCTGTGAACATACATTCTAAGTCACTTAGGGTAATATTCAGTTATTGAATTTTTTTTTCAACAGTTCTATGCCCCTGTCTATGCCAACTTTGTGTTAAGTGTAAGATAAAAAGGCAAAATGTACTTCCTGCTCTCCAGGAATGTGTGATCTGTTAGAAAAGATCAGCACATTCACCCATTTACCAATAGTTGCATTACAAAAAAGTCCTGGAGATGGTTTGACCAACCCACAAAGTTAATTCTGTGCTTAGTCTGAAGAGTGAGAGAGCATTTGAGGCAAGGTTATTGCATTAGAAAGACCAGAGGTAAAAGCAAGAGGTTCTATGCAGGGACTTGCAGAGAGTAAAAGGAGATAAGGATAGTGAGAGGGGAAAGGCCTTATGAATGATGATAGGAAGTTCATACTTTATTCCACAGTCTTTGAGATGGTCTTGAAGGGTTCTGAGAAAAGGAATGACAGGAGTAGCATGACATGTTAGAAATCTCATGATTACAGCACTATGGATAGGGCTATTTGAAGGGAGAGCATTCTGGGACAGAGATGAGATGGCACACTCTCTCTATAATAGAATGGAAGTAGGTGTAGAAAAAGGCAAAGAACTGAGAAATAATTGGAAGAAAGAATGGACCAAACTTCGTGATTTAATTGAAAGTAGAAAGTTCAAGAAAAAAATGTTTCTAAGATAAGTGACCTTGTAGAATATATATAGTAACACAACTAGAGATAGCATACTTAGGAGAAGAAAATAATGAGTTTGTTTTGGATAGTCAACAATTAACAAATATTTTATTGAAAGTTTACTATGTCCCAGGCACAGTTTAAGAGCTACTGATACCACGGTGAACAAAATAGACAAACATACCTGCACTCATAGAGTTTAAATTTATTGGGAAATACAAATAAGGTAAATATGTAAAATTTTAATATGTTAAACAGTGACAAATAATAAGGAGGAAATAAACAAAGACAGAGATATACATTATGAGGGTTGAAATTTTAGATAATCTGGGCAAGGAAAAACTCTACTAAAATGACTTGATAATGACTTGGGTTGGAGAGAAAAAAAATTGTCATCAATACTTATCAAAAAATGAAAATTACAGAAAATAAATTTTTATTTGCAGTTAAAGATGGTAAGTCAGTAAAAACAATAATTGTTTTGTAAACTGTGATGGATATGAATGAGTAATATTTGTTTTTAAGGTATTTTTCTTACTTTATTTTCATTCACTTTTTCATTTGGCTAAATTGCTTTGAAAGACTACTATGTATACTACATCATGAACTGTGTGAAGAACATTTTTATATTGTTATTGCTTTTATTTAAAAAAAATTATATAATATAAAATAAATTTGATATATTTACTAATATAATTTCCACTTTGATATTCTACATTCCATAGTATAAATCCACACTTCCATCTAGTGCCATTTTCCTTCTGCCAGGACTTGCTTTACATTTCTTATAATGAGAATCTGCTGAGGATACATTCTTTCAGCTTTTATATTTTTGGAAAAGTATTCTGCCTTCTTTCAATGTAGTTTCAGTAGTATAAAATTCTAGACTGACAATTTTTTCTCCCAAGTATTTTAGAGATTGCTCAGTTGTCTTCTTATTTGCCTTGGTTCCAGCAAAATATTTGCTACCATCCTCATTTTTGTTCTTCCTATGTTGCTTTAAAGGTTTTATCTTTATCACTAGTTTTGAGCAATTTAATGGTGTTGTGCCTTAGTATAATTTTCTTCGTATTAGTTGAGCCTGGGTTTCAATGAGTCTATTGGATTTGTGAATTTTTACCAAATTTGGAAATTTTGTTACCATTATCACATCAAAAAAAATTTGGTGTTCTCTTCCTCTCCTTCAGAAAGTACACATATGCCCATTAGACAGCTATATATGTATTATAGAATATTATGTGGGACATGATTCTCTTTTTTAAAATTATTTTTAGATAAGTATAGATTCACAGGAAACTGCCACGATAATTCAGAGGTCCCATGTACCTTTCATCCAGTTTCTCCCAGTCGCTACCATTTAAATAATCATAGCACAGTATCAAAGCCAGGAAACTGACTTGGTACAATGTACATCCATTCTTCCATCTCATTTTATCACATGTATATATTTGTGTAATGCCAACACATTTAAGAACTATTCCATTCATACAAAAGTCTCCTTTGTGCTACCTCTTTATACTTGCATCCAGCATCACCATCTAATCACTCCTAATCCCTGGTGACCACTATTTTGTTTTTCATCTCTATAGTAGTGTTGTCATTTAGAGAGTTATACAAATAAAATTATATAGTAAATGATCACTTGAGATTAACTTTTTTCACTCAACATAACAATATTGTGATTCACCCAAGATGTGTGTATTTATTGCTAAGTGGTATTTCAGGAAAAGATAAACCACAATCTAAACATTCACTTACTGAGGGACATTCTAGTTATTTATAGTTTCGATATTACAAGTAAATTGCTAGGAACAATCATGTCTAGATTTTGTATAGATATAAATTTTTATTTGTCTACAATAAGTGCTCAGAAGTACAATGTTTGAATTGTATGGTAATGATATGTTTAGTTTTTAAAAGAAACTGCCAAATAATCTTATAGAGTGACTGTACCATTTCACATTCCCACAGAATGTATGAGACCCATTTCTCCACATCCTCACCAGATTTTCATATTGTCATTTGGAGATCCTAATTTGCACTTCCCTAAAGGACAGTGATTGTCTTTTCATCTTTTGCAGAGCAATAGTTTTTAATTTTGATGAAGTCTAATTCATCTATTTTTTGTTTTATAGATCATGCTTTTGGTATCATGTCTAACAACTCTTCATTAAGCCCTAAACCCCAGACATTTCCCTATGTTTTCTCTAAAGGTTTTATAGTTTTACAATTGACATTAAATCTAAGGTCTATTTTAGGTTGCTTTTCTATAAAGTCTGAGACTTATGTATGAGTTCATTTTTGCCTATGGATAGTCAATTGCTCCAGCCCCATTTCTTAAAAAGAAAAGAAAAGAAAAGAAAAATAGAAAACTATCCTTCCTCAGTTGAATTGATTTTATAACTTTGTCAAAAATGAGTTGGCTATACTTGTGGAGAACTATTGTGGGGTCCTCCTCTACTTGGTCTTTATTACTGTAGCCATATAATAAGTTTTAAGTCAGGTAGAATGGTTTTTCCCACACTATTCTACTTTTTCATAATTTAGGTATTCTAATTTCTAAGCTTTTCCATATGAAGTTTGGAATACTCTTGTATGTATTTACAAAAATCTTGTTTGCATTTTAAAGGAAAATGTAGAATCTTTCGACGCACATACACAGTAAGTCCTTTCATTAATTTTGATCTTTAATTTCTTATTGGTGTTCTATAGTTTTCAACATATAAGATCTGTATTTTTTTAGATTTACAATTCAAATTTTCAGGATTTGTTTTTGACTGCTTGCAAATGGTACTGTATTTTAACTTTAGTGTTCATGTATTCATTGCTAGCACATACAATTTATTTTGTATATTTATTTTGTATCCTGCCACCTTGTTAAACGTACATATTAGTTCTAAGAGTTATATGGGTGTTTTTTTTTTTTTTTTGTAGACTCTTTGGGATTTTTTAATATAGAACATCAGGTCATCTGCAAAACAGGTACAGCATTATTTCTTTGTTTCTGTACATATGACAATTTATTTTTCTTGCCTTACTGCACTAGCTAAAACTTAAGTACTGTGGTAAAAGTGGAAAGAATGATTTCTTTGCCTTGATCTCAATCATAGGAAGAAAGCAGTCAGTTTTTCATCATTCAGCAAAATGGTTTTGTAGATGCTCTTAATTAGTTTTGTTTTTGTTTTTGTTTTGTAGTTACAGGGTTTTTGTAGATGTTCTTAATAATTAGGTTTAGGGTGTTCTCCACTATTCCTAGTTTATTTAGTGTTTATATTTTTTATCATAAAACAGTAAAAATTTCGTTAAGTATTTTTTGCATAAACTGAAAGGATAATGTATTTTTTTTTCTGAGCCTATTAATGTGTTAGCTTGCAATTGATTATCAAATTTTGAACTAGTCTTCCATCACTAGAATAAATCCTAAAACAAATAAATCCACTAGAATAAAATCTCTGGGTCATGATATATAAACTGTTTTATATATTCCTGATTTCTATTTGATAATCCTTTGTAAAATATGTTTTCATCTGTATTTCATGAGGGATGTTGGTCTGTAGTTTTGTGTGTGTGTGTGTGTTTTTTTTTTGTATTGTCTTTATCTTGTTATACTAGTCAGATAGTAATCACTTTTTGGAAGGAGTCATAATGTTTTCCTTTCTCTTCTATATTCTTTAAGAGATAGTGTAAAATTAGTGTTAATTCTTCTTTAAAGAAATTAGTAGAATTTTACAATGAAACCATCTGGAGATTTATATTGAGGGAAGTATTTAATTGAAAATTTAATATTATTAGTTATAAAACTATTCAAATTTTATATTTCTTATTGGGTAAGTTATGGTAGATTTTGTTTTTTAAAAAATTGGTCCATTCCAAGTTGTTAAATTTATTTGTGTAAAGTTATTTTTAGTATTCCGTTATTAGCCTTTTGAAGGTCTGTAGTTATATCTCATGTTTCATTTGTGACAGTAGTAATTTATGTCCTCCTTATTACATATCAGGCTTGCTATGTTAATTTACTGGACCTTTCAAAAAAACAACATTTTGTGTCACTGTTTTTCTATATTGTTTTTTCTGTTTTCAAATTTGTTGATTTCTGCCCTTATACATATGATTTCCTTCCTTCTGCTTGCTTTGGGCTTATTTTGTTTTTATGTTTAGGTTCTTGAGATAGGAACTCCAATTATTGATTTGAGATCTTTTCTCTTTCTGAATGTATGTGTTTAGTGCTATAAATTTCCCTCTCCACACTGTTTTAGCTGTATTCTAACATTTTTGATATGTTGTACTTTCATTTTAATTAGTTTCCTGCCCTGGCTCATTTTCTACATGCCTATGCCATTGAGAACCCAGAAATAAATTCCTGCATTTATGGCCAATTGATTTTTGATACTAGTGCCAAAAACACATAATGGGAGTAAGGGCAATGTCTTCAATAAATGGTGTCGAAACCAATGAATATCCACAATCAGAATAATGAAATTAGACTCTTTATACAAAACCAACTCAGAATGAATTAAACACTTAAATATAAGACCTGAAACTGAAAAACTATTTAAAAACAAAATAGAAAAAAATATCCATGGCATTGTACTAGGTAATGATTTTTTTTTTGGATATGTGAACCTGAAAGCACAGCAACAACAGTAAAAATTGATAAATGGGATTGCATCAAACCAAAAAGTTTCTGTTCAACCAAGGAAATAGGAGTGAAGAGACAACTTATGGAATGTGGTAAAATATTTGCAAACTATACATTTGATAAGTTACTGCTATCCAAAATACATAAAAAATGTAAACAACTCACTAGCAAGAAAAATAACCCAATTTTAAAAATGGCAAAGGATCTGAATACACAGTTCTTAAAAGAAGACATACAAATAGACAACAAGTATATGAGAAAAAATGCTCAATATCAATAGTCATCCAATAGATGCAAGTTAGAATGGTTTTTGTCAGAAAGACAAAAGATAACTGTTGGTGAGGATATGGAGAAAAGGGAACTCTTACACAGTATTGGTGGAAATTTAAATTAATATAGTCATTATGGAAAACTGTGTGGAGGTTCCTTAAAAAATTAAAAGTAGAACTGACATACGATCCAGCAACCCAGTGCTTGGTATATATCCAAAGGAAATGAGCTCAGTATGTTGAAGAGGTATCTGCACTCCTTTGTTTATTGCAGCATTACTCACAAGAGCCAAGATATGAAATCAACCTAAGTGTCCAGCAATGGATGAACAGATAAAGAAAATGTGACATTTATAGACAGACAGATAGATAGATACATAGATAGATACATAGATATGTGATATATCTTTTCACATCTATCAAACAGATAAAGAAGATGTGATATATATATCACATTGCATTTTATATATATATATATCACATTGTATTATACACACACACACACACACACAATGGAATACTATTCAACCTTATAAAAGAAGAAAATCCTGTCATTTGAAACAACATGGGTGAGCCTGGAGGACATTATATTAAGTGAAATAAGCCAGGCATAGAAGGACAAATACTGTATGATTTCACGGATATGTGGAATCTAAAACAGTCAAACACATAGAAGCAGAGAGCAGAATGGTGGTTACGGGGGGCCAGTGGGAGGGAGGAAGGGTGGGGTAGGGAGATGATGTGTCAAAGGATACCATCCATCCAAATTTCAAGTAGATCGGAGGAGTAAGTTCAAGAAATCCATTGTGCAGCATGGTTAATAACAATGTATTGCATTCTTACAAATTGCTAACAGAGTCTATTTTAAATGTTCTTATTAGTAAAAATGATAAACCTGTGAGTTAACATATATGTTAATTAGCTCAATTTAGCCATTCCGCAAATATATATATTTCAAAGTATGTTGTACATAATAAATATACACAATGTTTGTCAATTGAAATAAAGTAAAAACATTGGAGAAGTATCAGAGATTATGACTAAAATGAATTTTGAATTATGACTCTAATTTAGCCAGATGTACTTAGGAAAAATACTTACAGGTAAAGGGAAAATGTAGAAAGATATAGTGGTGTGAAGGAACAGCAGCAGTATGGTGGCGCAGACCAAGTTTGGAAAATATAAGATTTTTCACTATGGATCAGCTAATAATATGTTAGATATGGGTGCACAATGGAAAGCTGAAAGAAATGAGGGAGATAAAGGGCATTTTTCTGTCATGCAGGAAAATTTAGATTTTATTCTGTTGGTAGTGTGAAGCCACCCAGTAATTCAACAGGGAGCAGGACGTATCAGATATGACCCTTAGAAAGACTATGTTTGAGAATCAAACAGATCAATTTAAAAATTTTAAGTACCCAGAATAAATGTATTATATAATAAATAAAATGATTTAAATAGATTAAAAGAATGTCCATGAAATATTAATACATCCATGGAACACAAAAGAAAATCAATCACATAATTGACCACAAAGAAAATGTTAAATCCAAATAAGAGTAGAAATTTTAAAGGTTAAAATCTCTCATCATAAATACTATGGCTATAAATAATTGTAAAACATTGAGCAAAACATAAAATAATTCCTGCGATATTTAAAAATGTAGAACTGACATACTGAAAATGCTTCATGTTGTGCCCTGAATACTTTTTCCAACCAAGTGTTATTAAACTTGTGTGCCTTGGTTTTATGATCACATTGTTGTGGCTTGATATTGTGACAGCTGACATGATAAGGGGTTTAGGTAAGATAATTCATTTTATCTTAAAAAAAGAAAAAAAAGAAACCTAAATGCTACTTACTGCCCATCTCTCTGTCTGCATTTAAATAAAAATAATATTTAATAAATGCTCATTATGCTGTGAAAAAAAATCTGTCCTTACTTGCGTTTTGTTAGTTTGGGTTTAAATTTTAATATCTCCCAAATTCCCTTTTGTATTCCCTGATAGCCTAAACAGATGTTTAAATTATATTTACTGTAATTAACTCACTTACTTTCTTTTGTTTTTGATTCTTTCTTATCAATGATTCCTCTCTATAGCCTATGTTTTCTACTCAATCTATTTTTTGGCAGAGTGCACAGGATAATCTTGGTCTTTGAAAACTGAAGCAACTGTTTCACATTACCAAACAAAAAAATAATTTGATTGATTTTCTGCAGCAAGGTTTTCAAAATACTTCAAAGTCATATTATATGCTCTTAATCAATTCAGTGAAAGGTTAATATTATGAATTATAAAGGTTCTCTATATTTCAACTGTTATTTTGAATAACAGATACCCATTTCAAACAAAATGCATTTCAAAGTCGTAGCAATTGTTAATAATGTGCTTTTAAAAGAAATTTATGTAAGAATTATAGCATAGAAAAATTAAAAAAATACGATATTAAACAAGCTGAGAAATACATAAATGTGAAAACTAAAGAACCAATTATTTAACTATATTAAGAATTTAAAATGGGGATATTCCATAATTGTTTTTATGCACAAATTTAAAGTATGCTAAACTGGCTCACTGATGACATTATTTTAGAGTCGTGTTATTTAGCAGGTTAATGAATTTGACGATTAAAGACTTAAAAGTAGTCCTTAGAAAGTAATTTCATGGCATCATCTCTGGAGAGAGTATTATACACAGGTATGCCTCCTTTACTACATTCACTCATTCAAAAATACATTTATTATGCATCTATGATGTTTGAAAGGACACTGGCCAAGAGACTTTGGTGTTTAGGTAAATGGGAAGTAGTTAGGATTAAAAAGGTGAAAAAGACCGAGCGCGGTGGCTCACGCTTGTAATCCCGGCACTTTGGGAGGCCGAGGTGGGCGGATCACAAGGTCAGGAGATCGAGACCATCCTGGCTAACACGGTGAAACCCATCTCTGCTAAAAATACAAAAAATTAGCCGGGCGTGGTGGTGGGCGCCTGTAGTCCCAGCTGTAATCGGGAGGCTGAGGCAGGAGAATGGCGTGAACCCGGGAGGCGGAGCTTGCAGTGAGCCGAGATCGCGCCACAGCACTCCAGCCTGGGCGACAGAGCAAGACTCTGCCTCAAAAAAAAAAAAAAAAAGGACACTCTGTGTCCTCAAAGTGAAAAGTATGGCCACTTACTAGTGATAATACAAAGCACGAGTATTAAGTGTTACAAATTTAGTGAAGAAAGCAACCATATAATATACTGTTAAATGCATTTCTTACAATTAAATCATTTAAATTTTAGTAGTAAAGATTTTATAACTTTCTACCAATATTTTCACCATTTCCTATGCATTACGTTTAAAGATTTAGATGGTTCTAATTTCCCACAGTAAATATCTTTTATTAAAAACCATTTAAATACCTGTGGTCATATTGAAACGGGAAAGGTTCCATTGTCCCCCTCGCAGGGCGAGCAATGTGGGTGTGGCTTGCTTCTTCAGTGCCCCGCTGCTCAAACTTCTAGGAGAGCATACAGATGGGCAGGCTGTGGGGCTCGGACGCCACGGCAGTATCTAGGGGTGAAATTTTACAGCTCCTGAAGCCCCAGTGGGCGTGTGTTACAGGGTACTTTTTAGTTTGCCGTCTATAGGTGTCTTGTGTAAGTCCGCTCAGTTAGAACTTCTACCTTGTCGCAAGGACAGAGGGCTTTCTGTATCCCTGGTTCTTGCCATGGTGTAGGGGAAGAATCGGATCACATGTGGGATTGGAGAATGAGTACAAAGTTCTATTGAGTGGAAGCAGCTCTCAGCTGATGGAGGAGCCAGGAGACGGTTTTCCCCTGGAGTTGGACCGCTAGGTGGCCCCAGCTCTCCTCTGACTGCCCCGGCCAAACTCCGCCTCGTCCCCTTAATCAATGGCCGGCCCTCGTGCTGGTTCCTATCGGTGTGTTTTTCTGCCAGCATGCTCCTCTAGATTTCCTGTGGAACACCAACCGCTTGAGTCTTCTACCGCTGATGTCCTTCTCTGGAGGTATGGCCACCTGTGTATCCGCCCACTTGTGGGGGGGGGGGGGGTCTCAGGTTTTTATAGGCCCAGGATGGGGGCGTGGCAGGTCCGGGTGGTCTTGGGAAATACAACGTTTGGGCAGGAAATGCCTGTCCTCACCTAGGTCCCTGGGGGTGGAGCCCTAGCCACGGACCCGCCTTTCTCTCCAGGACTTCCCTTCCCCCATTCCCTATCATTTAAAGGGACCATGCTCTTCCCTTGCCAGCATTCCCGTATCAATATAACATCCACCAACTAATAAATCTTCAATTATTATTGGCTCCATTTTAAAAATCGAATAATAATTCCTTCACTTACACACACACGCACACAAACATAAAACTGAAGAGAGGAGAAAAATCAAGAAATGCTTTTCTTAAAGGAAATTAAAGAAAGTAGTTTCAGTTAAGTAATCAAACATTATGTATTTAAAATCTATATTTTTTAAAAGTTTAATTCATCTGATGGGCAACTATCTATTACAGTTAAGACTTTTTCATCAGTAGAGAGTTTATCAGATAGTAAACCTTTATTGGTTAACTTGTGTTTGCAAACTCCAGCTTTAACACATTTGTTAACTCATCCCTCTATTATATGTTCATAAGTTTTACAATATAAAGGAAAAAGAAAACCTCTTTCTAAAGCAGTATAAAATGCTATTTTTAGAAAAAAGTATACATTTTATATAGTATATAAGTTGTTTTCCAAGAAGAAAGTGGTAGTGTATAAGGACAGTGATAGACCTACTCTGATAAGGGCTGTGAGCTTTTTAGGGTAAGAACTTTTCAAGTGGGATTTTCCAGTCAAAATACATTTTCCATACTATAAACAGTGACTGAAAATAAACATAGATTTTTCTGAGAGGTAATTTTACATTTTGCCACATATTTGTCACAACATTCCACCTTAAAATAATATTTCTGAATTCTTACCTTAACTGACCCATTAACAGTCTTCCTCCCCAATTTCATGCTTCAGTGTGATCACTAACAAAACAGTTGGCATTTCTTAGCTGGGAGGTAATAGCATTTCTGAATGACTGAAATCCTCTGGAATTGTACTCTACCTGATTTTCAAGGGTGTTTAATCCATTTGTATGCTCCAAATTTTCCATTTGAATTTGCATCAGGTCAATGTAATATCAGTTTCTTCTGTGTCACCTGATGTAGCAATAACTTTATATAATGTGACACTGTGTAATGTACAGTTTAGAAAATCCCTTTTCTTCTACTGGAGTGGGATCTATCCAATGCTGCATCTGTCCTACACCACTGATCTACTTAATGGGTGTAACTACTAAATAAAAAATATCTAGTTACTTCTGTGCATTTCAGTATGACAATTACATACTTGTCTTCCTAATTAACCACACCACTTTATACCATAAATGTGTTTCTTACATAATATTATAAAAAGCTAAATATTAAAACAATGATACATTTCCCTTTTCCCCTTCCGCCCATGGGAGCTGTCAGGTTGGAATGTAAGAAAACAACATCACTTTGTATTACTGAATTTTGTTTATATATTCATTTGAGAAGTGAATTCCAGAAAGGGAGCATTATTTCTGGCTGAAATTTAGCAGGCAAAGGACAGTGAATTCTATCTCTAAGGCCAGATTTCAGGTCATATTCTAGATTGTGGGTCTGCAAGCAATGACGTCCAAAACAAATCTGGCCTACAGTCTGTATTTATAAAGTATAGTTTATTGGAACACAGCTACACCCATCATTTTTCATATTGTCATTCTTTTTCATATTGGCTGCTCTTAGACTGCAAAGGTAATACTCAGTAGTTGCCACAAATACTATCTGTCCCACAATGCTCAAAAGATATTCTACCTCGCCCTTTACAAACAAAAATTACTGATCTCTATTCTAGAATTTTTGTGAACTGTGAACTATTGGTTGCATGATGTTAAAACAGACATTAAAACACAACTTCTCTGCAAGGATGACATAATTTTCAAAAGTGAATAAACATACTGAAATGCCAAATGAAACTATTTCTCTTGTAAGCTCCAGGAAATGGAGTCATATTTCGTAGCTGAGGGAGCTTTTGTCTCTTATTTAGGTATTTAGTTTTTGTTTTGCATTTAGGTATGTTTCTAATGTTTATTATTTGATTTCTTATCTCCATTGCTTCTTAGATCCAAAGCAAAGATTTGGAAAGAGCAATCCACCCACTTCTAAGAAGAATTGGCGAGACACTTAGGCTAGAAAGAACTTGCCCTGAGTAGTGAGGCATATGTGTTTCTTGTCTAGTCAATGAAGTCTTAAAGAAAACATCTTAAATAGTGAGTTTCTCTTAGAAAAGAATCAAAGACTGTCTAGCATACTCTGGTTTTCCACAGATGATGCCTCCATGCAACAAACTAATCATCTACTCTGGGTTAGATTCTGTAAGACAAACCAACTGACTTTACTGCTACAAGAATATCCTTGCACTGTATTACCCAACCACATTTGGAGTGAAATTCCCACACTTCTCTTTGTCAAAAAATCATTTCTAAAGAGTTTTATAGACTATGGCATGGTACTAGACTAGGCAATTGATGGGCCAAATATAGAGAGCAATGAAAGGTCTGTTAAGAGCAGACTACAGTGAGGACTACAGAACATCTTCACCAAAGGACGATGATGAATAGACCCAATGGATGAAACCTTTACCAATGGAAGTCTGATGTAATGAGGAGTAGACTTCAGCATCCAGGAACTGTGCATGATTTGATGTGAAAATAAACTTTTCCCTTCCTATCTTCTGATAATGTTTAAATGCTATTTATTTAAGTTTTTCTTTTGAGGAAGAGATACCCTTGATAGCGAAACCAATAATGAGCCAAATGTACTGAGACTTGCTGGCAGCCAGTCTGACTAGATGGGTAACCATTCTGATATGTAGTTTGTGTGTATGTGTTGGAAGGAGGTGCAGTAAACACTTAAAAATCACCTCTGACTGTTACTAACCTGAAACACTCTTTGAATTCTTCCTCCATGCCTCAGTCTCCCTTGAGACACTTGCAGTTTGACTCTGATTACAGGAGGTAGAATCCATTGTCAATAATATACTTTGATTAGCTAATTAATAGGTTGTTTAAATTGCAATAAGAGCTGAATTGCTCATATACTTGTAAAAATTGTCACTGTGTGTATACATTTGTCTAATGTATTCTACAGTTTTTCCTTGTGAAATTAACAGGGCCTGGGGGAAAATTCAGTTATTAAACTTGACTTTGCATCTGAGACTTTTCAGGACACTACAGAGTTTCAATTTACACGTGAAGTTAACAAGGTACAGAGCTTATGCATTAAATTCCCTTTCTGTTTCCCTTTCTGTTTCTGCCATCTCTGTTCTATTACTTTAATATGGACATAGTACTAGTTACATAACAAAAGTGCTATGTACATCAATACAGTCCTGAGACCAATCTCTTTGTGTAGTTTTATCAAATTTAAATGACATATTTCAAAGGAGTGTCTTTTGAGTATCCTACCAAATATATAAAGGCAGTGTATTTAAAAAAAAAAAAAAAAGAGCCACCATGAAAGAATCTGTTCAGGGGTATTCTTCAAGTGCACTCTATATGTATAACATGAGACTGAAGAAGCTCTCAGAAAACTCAGTTGTTTCTGCAAGAAGCATCTTGAATTTTAAACCTTCTAAATGTTGCTTTCAGGAATAGTAGCTCTCAGGGGAAACCTAATCGGCCCTTTTACCTAAAATGTATAAGATAATTTGACCTCTAGAATCTGAGAACTTTGAAGACTGCACTAGTTTGCATGAATTTCCCAGAAACAAAATTTCTTCATTGTCAAAAGTGTCCAATCATAAAAATGTATCCATCTCCTACACCCTTTAAAATCCTGCATATATATTATATTTACATTTTTTATTAAAATGGCAAAAGGGCAGAATAAATTCTGTCCCACCAAACTGTATCATGGGACAGATACTCTTGGTGTTTCTGCAGTTTCCTGGGACTTAGACACTGAGAAGCATAACAACTGTACAGAAGAAAAGGTGGCGTTTAGTGCTTTCCTTCTGGAAAAGACACTGAAAAGCTCTAGAAGCACTCCCACGTGGCAGAGACTGAAATGCGGTATCTACAGAACACATCTGAAAATGCTTTTTGCATTACGTAGGCTCATACATACTGCTTCTAACACTAAAGAGAATGTCATTTTTCTGTTTTACATTTAGTGTGGACAAAAGAGTATGAGTGGAGCACATCCAGTGGTTCTACAAGATGCACTGGCTGCCTTGAGACACTCAGCTCCCTAAGGTACCACCAGGGAATCATGTAGGCACCAAGCACTGTAATTATCATTTTTACTGACAACTGAGTTGGGGTAATATTATATTCCTAAGTAGCACTGATGAAAACATTGGATTATTTGTCATAAGAACACATTTTATTTTTAAAATGTTTAATAAAATTGAAACGAGCTTTTTAAAACTGTGTATTTTCAGCATTTCTACTGTTTGTCTAGTAAACTATAAGTGAGATAATCAAATTAGATAATTAATTTAAACCATTTTTTCAAATGAAAAACACTTTAAAGCTATAAAATGCTTTTAGTCTCTTAAAAAGATACTAGATTTCCTGTGATTATATGGCTTGGTCTACTGTAGAATTATTGACACATTTAATATGCTTGATGAGCCCAATATATAACCTAAATGATAAAGTTATTGTGGTATCATGTTGGATTATTAAATTAAGTCACATTGGTGGGTAAGATTCTATATTGCATTAGTCATAGTCTTGGCAAGAGGCTGGTGTCATTGTCCAACAGGGTAATTGAGAAAACTTAAGGAAGTGATTTTTACCAGAGTGTTGACAACTTAAATGAAACCAGCAATAGAAAGTAAAGTTGGCCAGGCGCAGTGGCTCACGCCCGTCATCCCAGCACTTTGGGAGGCTGAGGTAGGTGGATCACCTGAGGTCAGTAGCTCGAGACCAGCCTGGCCAACATGGTGAAACTCTGTCTTTACTAAAAAAAAAAAAAAAAAAAAATAGCCGGGCGTGGTGGCGGGTGCCTGTAATCCCAGCTACTTGGGGGGCTGAGGCAGAAGAATCCCTGGAACCCAGGAGGTGGAGGTTGCAGTGAGCCAAGACCGTGCCATTGCACTTCAGCCTGGGCACAAGAGCGAAACTCTGTCTCAAAAATGAAAGAAAGCAAAGTCTCCCCAGGATAATAGTGGGGAGTTGTTGCCACACCAGGACTGATGGGCAAGGGCAGGAAGCAAGTATTAGACCCCAGGGAGTAACAGATAGCTTAAAAGAGGATTGTGTCTACTGCCAGCCCATGGCTTGGCAGGGAAGGTGCTGTGGGGATAAAACCTCAACCTCCCTCAACTTCTACTCTGTAATCTTTTGTCTATACCTATTGGTTGAAATCTATCTCAGTCCAGAGGGCAAGATGTCCTATTAGTTAAATTCAAAAATGTCAGCTTCTGGAACCACAGGGCAGGGTTGATCTGGCAGGATAAATAAAGAATATTAAAAATAGGAGTCAATAATTCATAATTAAATAAATTTCTGAAATAAACTTTTAATGTTTTAAATATGAAAACATGTGTTTTATAAAGTAAATTTAATTGATATCAATAAGGTTCATTCATTCACGTATTCAGCAGAGCTTTAGTGAATACCTACTATATGCTCTATGCTAAGCACTTAGTAAAATTTTTTTATATGATTTCCCTCCTCAGGGATTTTACCATTTTGTTTGAAATATAGATGTGAAAAATCAACTATTACAACCATACTGTAAGAGAAAATTTAAAAGAAGGAAGAAGAAGAAACTAAAGGGTGGCTTCTAGGTCAAAATAAAACACAAGCCAAGTGTTAAGGAAGAAGAGGGGTTCGACAAGTGGACAGTGGGAGAATAGGAGAAATAACCTTATAGGTAAAGTGAGTAGTGCAAAGATACGGGGGCTCAAGAAAGCTTGGTTCAGGAAACTAGAACTTTTTCAGTTTTGCTAGAAGGAAGGAAAAACAAGTCTGGTCTAAATCATTAAGGTACTTTATTTGATAAGTTAGCAGTTGTGTTTTATACTAAAATGGATAAGGAGCCAAGGAGGAATTTTAAGCAAGGGAAAGACCTAAAGAGTTTTGCATTCAAGAGATATAACTGTTGTGGTTGTGTAGAGGATGCATGGGAAGAGCATAAAACTAGAGCGCAATTAAGAGATTATTACAAAATCCAGAATTGCCAAAGATTTTGTATTAGATTTATCCAGAGAAATAGAACCAATAGGATTCATATATAAAGATATTTATTAAAAGAAATTGGCTCACGTGATTACAGAGGGTGGAATGTCCCAAGATATACAGTCTGCAAGTGGTAGAACAAGAAGATCTGATGGTTTAGTTCCAGTCCAAGTGCAAAAGCCTAAGATTCAGAAGAATCAATGGTGTAAGTTCCAGTCTGGAGGCCTGGAGGCTAAAAACACAGGATGAGTGGATGCTTCCATTTAAGTCCAAATGCAGGTAAAAGAACAATGTCACAGCCAAGACAGGCAGGAGGAATTCCCAGTTACTTGAGGGTGGGAAAGCTATTTTGTTCTGTTCATGTTTCCTGTTGATTGAATGGACCTGCCCACATTAGGGAGGACAATCTCTTTTACTCAGTCTACCAACTCAGATGTTAATCTCATCCAGAAACTCTCTCAGACACACTCAGAATAATGTTTGACCAAATGTCTGGCTGCCTCATGGCTCAATCAAGTTGACACATAAAATTAACCATCACAGTCTTGATGGGAAGAGCACAAAGAATATATGCAATAGAAATTGGAGATCAAATGGCTTGGAGACAATAGTTAAACCTGATGTCCCAGAGTCTGTCATGAAAACCTGGGTAAAATGTGATCTTACTGACCACGGTGAGACACCCTGAAGGATAAGCAAATACAGGGGAGTTCAGGTTTAAAAAGATTGGGCAATGCCTGTGAGGTAAACCAGGACATGGGAGAGAAGTCTGCACTAAAGTAAAGATGAACTTTATATGGTTATTATAAGCATTTAAATGGGCAACTTTTATATAATAATTTATTACTATAGCCAAATTATAACTACTCAATATGGACCATATGATTAAATATAAGAGAATTTAGCACACTAAAGTGATCTACCTTTTCCTTAGAAAAAGAATAGGTAAAAGCAATAGTCCATTTGTATTGTACGTGCAGATCCATTGTATATTCAGGAAATTAATATATTGATATTGAATGATTTAGTTCAATATTTCTGTTTTCTTTTTGCTTAGATGTTGTGCTTTTTCCATTTTCTGTAACTTTTCATACAGCTGTTTGGAAACAATAGTAATAACATTGTTGATTTTGAAGAAAATATTCAACTTAGGTAAATAGCAACTTAATAAAGGGTGATTTTAAAACCCCTTAATTAAATTATTTTTATTACAAACTGTGTCTTTACAGATAGCATTTTCACAACTCTAGACCTTGCTACATATAAAATTTATATATTTTAACATATAATTGTATTATTATTAACCATATATAATCATTACCTAGTTAATTTTTCTTATGTAGGGCTATCTATGTGTGAATATTTTCTGTGTTAATGTATCATGGTGAAATGGATAAGTTGAATATCATTTGCAACATCCAAAGGCAAATTAGTTGATATCAGTTGCTTCCTTAATACTGAATTATAAAACATAATATAACTTTAAAGCAACACAGCTATTTACAATGTCTCCTCATTTTTCAGCATCCATTCAGCTCATCCCCTCCATAGAGTGGTTCTATAGAAGCTTCCAAACACTCTTGTTTCCAAACTCCTCTAAAGCATGTTCTGTACCAAACAGGTAACATTTTTGTTAACTGTTTCACGTGTTTGTTTTAATTTTAACTGTAAAGCCAGAGGGTAATCTCCTTGAGGTCAGGGGCCTAATATCTCACTTTGAGCTTCTTAGCCCCTAGCACCCATATTGATTATAAAGTTCTGTGGTCTACATATTGGTAGATTTATTTATTTCTCCAGAGCCTTACTTTAAAAAGACTGAAAGGAAATGAGACTATATTTTACATAAGTTATTGCCAGATAATTTTAAAATGCAGCATAAAATTAAACCTACTGAAGAAATTACATTTTTATGCAAAAAAAGAAAATAAATTTCTTTAGTCAATATCTTAGGACTTAGATCAAATATCACGTATGGCAAAATTCTAAAGAGAACTCATGACTTTTCACTTTGAATTAAAATTGAAATACATTTTGTAACTCAAATATGTATATGTAAAATCACTTAAAACATAAGCTATATAAATAAACCTAACTTCCTTATTAAAGAAAAGTTAATAAGATTTATTTTCAACACAAAAATAATAAACTCCATAACCACACCAAATTTTGTCCTCTTTTTAAAAAACATTTAAATGGATTTTTGTACAACTAAAAACAATTTTTATTCTTTTATTTCTCTTGTAGTTTGTAGGATATTTCTATGTTTATGTATTTTCATAGACATTGTCATCTATCGGTATTTGTGGGGGATTGGTTCCAGAAACCTTTGTGGATACAAAAATCCTTGGATACTCAAACCCTTTATTTAAAATGCTATCCGTTTTGCATGTAACCTACGCAGATCTTTCTGTTCCTTTAAATCAACTCTAGATTACTTATGATACCTAATGCAATATAAATGCTATATAAATAGTTATTATGTTGTATTGTTTAAGGAATAATTACAAGAAAAATGTCTGTATATGTTCAGTACAGACGCAATCATTCTTTTTTTTTTTTTTTCCCCAAATACTTTTGATTCATGGTTGGTTGAATCCATGGACACATTGCATACAGATCTGAAGAGACAACTGTATTTATGTCTAAACATAAAATATTTATGTCCTCCTAAATTCATTACAAAGTAATATTCTATAAACTGAATTCCACCCTTTAACTTTCCTCAATAGTTAAAACAAAAACAAAAACAAAACAAACAAACAAACAAAACCTGAAAGGACTTAAATTAGGAATTAAGGAAAACCCCAGGTCTAGCAAACTAACTGTTTCATGTTCTGCAAACTTCTCCAGCTCTACCAGTACTGACACTGTGCTTCCATAGATGTGAGACCAATGACCTAAAGCCTTTATTGAGTACCCCAAAATTCCACTAAAATTTACAAAAGCAATTATATTCTCATTTTATTGATATTTGAAGCATAATTTTAATTTTAAAATGGCTAGGAATGTATCCTTAAGTCTTCCTAAAACATTCTAGAATCTACCCCCAGATGAAATTTTAGGGCAAGGAAGACTGTTGCTTACATCTAAATTGTTTTGTAGTTTTGTTGATTATTAAAACATTATTTTCAAATAGGAAACATGATGCATAATAAAATGTAAGTACAAATATCTAGGTAATATTAGGTACACTGCTCCATTTTCACTAATTTTTGCTTGTTATTAATCATTAATTAATCCAACCGTTGCTGTCTTACCTTCACTGGAAAGACCCCATTTATCTTTCCAATTTCTCCTTCTTTCTTTTCTCCTCCTTACCTACAGGAGTGATAAAGAGAAAAAAAAAAAAAAATTGAATCCCAGTGTGATGCCGCTAGTATGTACAGAAAACCCTTGACAGTCATTTTCCCATCAGCAGCTTCCCTGCTGGCCAGCTTCTAAGTCTCTCCCACTTCCCTTCTCCTCAGGTAGCTGGCTGCTAGATGTTTACTGATTAATTTGCATCAAATGTTCTCCTAGCAACCAACACTAGGATAGGATTAGATACTTTCGTAAAAGACTGTTTTCTGTTAAAGAAGCTTAGACTTCCTGAACACCACAAACATAAACTAATAACATTTAAGCAAAGGTATAACGTGATTCCTTCACATTTTTTAAAAGTAATTTTAGCCAGTTGCTTTTTACTGTTGTTTTTATTTGGGGAAAATCAGCAATTTTTTTTTTTTTTTTCTATTTAAAAATTAGCATTTGTGAACACATTATTTTTTCTTTTCTTTTCTTTCCTTTCCTTTTTCTTTTTTTTTTTTTTTTTTTTTTTTTTTGGTAGACGGAGTCTCTCTCGCTCTGCTGCCCAGGCTGGAGTGCAGTGGTGCAATCTTGGTTTACTGTTGTTCACTGCAACCTCTTTCCCGGTTCAAGCGATTATCCTGCCTCAGCCTCCGGAGTAACTGGGATTACAGGCACCCTCCATGAGGCCTGGCTAGTTTTTGTATCTTTAGTAGAGATAGGGTTTCACTACGTTGGGCAGGCTGATCTCAAACTCCTAACCTCAGGTGATCCGCCCGCCTTGACCTCTCAAAGTGTTGGGATTACAGGCGCGAGCCATCGCAGCTGGCTCACATCCCCATTTAAAACACAAATGATCTTAACAGTGCAGGAATATACACTGCATACTTTAAATAAAACCACAAAGAATTGGCCGGGCGCTGTAGCTCACGCCTGTGATTCCAGCACTTTGGGAGGCCGAGGCGGGTGGATCACGAGGTCAGGCGATTGAGACCATCCTGGCTAACAAGAGTGAAACCCCGTCTCTACTGAATATACAAAAAATTAGCCGGGCGTGGTGGGGGGCACGTGTAGTCCCAGCTATTCGAGAGGCTGAGACAGGAGAATGGCGTGAACCTGGGAGGCAGCGCTTGCAGTGAGCCAAGATCGCGCCACTGCACTCCAGCCTCCATCTCAAAAAAAAAAAAAAAAAAAAAAAAAAAACCAAACAAAAAACACACACACACACACACAGAAAGAATTTATGTCATTTTGTAATTATCAGTGCAAGACATTTAAATGAAAACAAATAGGTCTAGTTTCTAATGGCCTGTTATATAGAGAACACAGTAAATTTTCCTATCAAATGTGATTCATTTTTATTTTTGAATAAAAATAACATGAAACACAAAAGTTTTCATTAAGATTTACTTTAGCTGAAAAGTTAATAAACTCATTTTCCCTACTTCTCAAAAAGTCTCCGTGTCACCATTTACATATCAACTTTGATAACAATTTATAATGTCAAATTATTACTTAATAGAAAGAAAAGTCATGAGAGAAAATATAATATGTATAATAAATCATGCATAGTAACATTAAATACACTGACCAACAGGACATGATATCTTAGCAGGTCTTTGAAATAAGAGGAAGAAATATTTTATTATGCCCCATTAAGATTTTAATTTAGCAGAGAACAATACAAGAGTAGAAAGTAAGATATTTAGTGTGATCAATAACAGTTTCAGGCTTTAAAGTTATTAAGTTTAAAAGTGGTAATCTCAAGGCTGTAAAAAATTTTATAACTTCAAAAATCTAAGATTCAAAAAATAAAAACCTATAGTTTAATCATCTGGTGGAGATAATAGCATATTTTTCCTAGAGGTAAGAATAAAGCAGCAAATCCTTCATATGAAAATGCATTACCGATTCAGTTATGATGGTAATTACCCGTAGAATATTAGAAGACTGATATTTATGCAAATTTCCTTTTCCACTAATAGTTTATTGTTTTCTACGTGAGCATTTCTTAAATCTCACATGTGCTTTTAAGAAATCTGAAATGTAAATAATAACCACTTATTTCAAGTTTCAAGACATTTTAGTTAGGTAGTATATTGAAAATCTAATTCAAATTTCAGAAATTGCATATATAGATACTGTAACTTTTTAGCGCCTTGATAGATGATTGTAAAACAAATGATCTTCTAGGGTTAGAGACTTGGGAACCTATATTTGTTGAAGCCTTACTCTATACTAGGTACACTGTCAGATTTTTAAATAAACTGTCTCATATAATCATATCCAAAACAGTTAATGCAGATATTATCCTCAAATTATAGATCCTATCTGAGACTCAGAAATGTTAAATTGCTCCCAAAGACCACAGAACGAAGTGGAAAATCATGACTGTGGGACACCAAATCTGATTCCTTTCACTATATAAACAACCTCCCATAATTATGGAAGCAAAACCATTCTCCACCCCCCAAGTACTTTAGTTATTGATACCCAAGTTTCACAAAGTACTCAGCGAGACATGGCCTGGACTTTAAAATTACTACTTTCTTCTTCCCCTTTACGCTTATCAAAATCCCCACCATTTTCAGATAGCAATGATAAAAGACTAACCTGCATTAAAATATGAGGTTAAACAACCGGTTTTAAATGTTTATCTTCAGGTAGAGAATAAAATGGAATGTGAGTGGACACACTGAGTTATTGTGTGTCTGTGTGTGTGTAAATGATTGTCTTGCTAATTCATACATACATTCCCACACACACACATACACACCTCACACATTCATTCCCTCAAGGATGCCTTTCTCCTCCATCTTTGCATAGTCCAATGTAAGAAACACTCTTTGTTAATGAGATTTGAAGAATAGATGTCCCTGATCCATCCACTGACCTATCAAAGGGTTCCAGATCAATCCTGTGTGTTAAGTGATTGACCCTTGTTAAAACCATGGCTATATTGATAATGAATGAAAAAATGTAGAAGGAGAATAACCTGTTGTTACTGGCTGAATTTTGATCTCCCCTGAATAGCACCAAGCAAGAGATTCAGAGAGCAAGGTTTTGGAAAATGTATTATTACAAATACTTGTGTTCAATGATGTCACCCACATTCTGAAGAGCACATCATTAAGAAATATGAGCTAAGTGCCTACTTTCAAAACCTTGGCAGAAAAATAATGGCTTAAACTGCTATGAGGGGATGCAATACTAAAGGACAAAATGATTTTTATATGTGCCCTTTGTTTCAAAAATGAAAGGCAAAATTGAGAACTAATGCTTTACAGAGTCCAACATGATGCCCTTACTAAAGGTGGAAGAGGGAAATGACATCTAGAGGAAATAGTAAAAGAAGTGAGCAATAATAAATACTAAAATAAATTCTGAAAAATATGCTGCAGTACCAACAACTTGAAAACACTTAAGAATTCAACAGAGAAAAATAAGTAAGATATTGCCTTAGTTGTTTATGAACATGCAAAAGAGAAAAGAAAAAAATCTCTTTGCAGTGGCCTGAAGCAGTAGGGAACTAGTGAGTTAGAAAAAGTAAATCATGCTTTAAACAAGATATCCTACCACTGTCCTCAACCCATAAACACAACAGTATATCAGTTTTATCAGAAATTACAGAGAATGTTAAGCAAATTATACTTTGTAAAATATTAAATATATTTTTACAGTAAAATTCCAATACACTGTCTCTACCCAGAGCAGCTATTGCCTATGAGTAATAGTGGCTGATAAAGTAGCCTTACCTATGCAATGCCACACAAGACATTCTTGCTGAAAAATAATCTAGACACAAAAAAACTTCAGAGGGATTAGATCCAGCTCAGTGCAGCTCTCCACTCCAACTCCTACATCATCCTCAGTTTACTACCCCAACTCCTGCCATCATCCTTGGTATATTCAGCTCATTTGATCAACTCTTCCAACAATCCAAATTTATGACCCTTGACAACTTCTTATCCCACCATATTTACTCTTACAATAAACTTAAGCAAACTCGTAATCACTATCACACCCAGGGTCTGGCAACGGCTCTACCTGAAATCTCAAATTCCAAAATCCCACTCTGATTACAGTTCTGCATCATATTCACTCTCCCTCTGGATCATTTCTGCTATATCTGGGCTTCACCTCATTAAAGTTTCTGGTTCCAGACTACCATCCCTTTTTCCCAATATATTAGCTTCCTCTTGAACTCACTACTCTGTATAACTGGCTGAGACTTCAAGATGTTCCAGTTCAATTACTTCTATTTTTCCACCCCAGACTCTGCGTGCAAGGAATTCAATCAACCCAAAACTTCTGCTGCTTTCACACCTGGTTTGCCTGTCCAATACATTACTTTGACAACCATATTTACTAACTTCAGCCTGGTCCAAGCAGCGTTGACCTTCCATTATCAGTCAGTGGCCAACTGTCAGAACAGTGATCTCCTGTTCCTGAGTGGCCACTCAAAATATTCACCATCACTCTCAAAAGCTTTATCTAGGTGTGCTAGTAAACGTTCAATCAACAGCCCTTTGAAAAACAACACTAACAAAAAAGCCCAAATTTGTAGCATTTGCTGATTTTTAAACTGTAAATGTTCAAATGATGGGTGATTCCAAATTACTAACGTGACATCACTGAATGCAGAGTGGGGAAGCAACGTGTGGTAAGTAGCATACCTTCATATGGCCTTTTCACCAAATGCAACCTGGTCTCTGTTCTCAGACACAATAGATATAAATAATCTCAAGAGTATAATTAACAGTGAAAGGTAGTAAAATTATTAGGAAACCTTGATTTTTGAGTATTTATTACCTTCACTTAAAATATAATTTAACTATAAATTTATGTAATTTACATTTTAATAATAGCCATGTTTAACAACTAGCTCTCAAAATTCCTGAAAACTCAGCGGATTAGCTCCTATAAGCCTCAGCATGTCACTGCCTTTGCACCATTGCAAACTTTCATTTCTCTTAGCTGATGATCCTGCCTCATACTCTACTGAAACACATTCAAGATTGCCCATTAACGAAATTTAAAACATCCCTTGACCCCTGACCCTGTGTCTACATCTACTCATCTTTTTTATACCTGCGTATCATTTTTATCAGAAATTCCATTAAAAAGAGTCCATATTACAGTAGTAGTTTCTATATCCTTACCCTCATTCCTTGCTTTTTCTCTGAAATTTTATGACATCACTATGGGAAAAAGCCATAAATTGCATCCATAATGCAAGGATTTTTTTCTTTCAGTTTTCTGATTGCTTTTTTGAGCAATTCTTGCAGCATTTGGCTCTATTGCATTTTCTTTCTATCTTAAATATTCTTTCTTCCTGAGCGCTGTTTGGCCTTAGGCATTCTGTGAACCATGAGAGACTGGGTATGGTACCCTCCATGAGCATCCCTGCAAGGACCAGCTAGCTTATCAAACTGGCCCCCCTGCAGCTGAAGGATGCTGGCCAGGTAAACAAAATATTTGCTGCAGTTGAGGCTGGAAGACTCATAGTCTTTCCAGATGTAGTGGGTACAGAAGCTCTTGCCTGTTTTCTTGAGAAGAGGTGACTACTTAGTAAACTACTTGGCTCCTGAGTCTCTCATCACTTATGGGATTGCTGCTGCTTCTTGTATCCCAGAAGTTGGACCTGAGGCCCAATCCTAGATAAAAGAAAGAACACATCTAAGGGGGCCCAGCAAAAGGGGGAATATATTCAGAACACTTAGAACAGGTGACTCAAATTGAAATAGAACTGAGACAGAGGTGAAAACACAGCTAGAATAAAATAAAGATACGCACACACATAAACACACACACACACACACACTCAGGACAATGCATGTTTTCAAAACATTTGTGATCTGACATCAGCTCATTAGCTCAGATTTCGTTCTCTAAACCCAACCCAGTAGCTATCTCAGGAGGTACAGGAAGGGTGGTACATCTGGAACCCAATGTGAAAACTGTGAGAAATTCACAGGAGATAAAAGGTGTTCAGGCTCTTGCATGAGTAACTTCAGATAAGAGACGATAACATAGCACAGGCTTACATGAATAGCAAGAACCAGAAAGATAACATTGAATGCTGGCAAAAACTACAAAGTAGGGTAAGTGCTAGTAGGAGAGCAAATGCTGATTTATAGAGCAATCTAGCAGTCTGTAATGAAATATTTGCATATCCTATGACTCACCAATCCTTCTTCCAAGTATATCAGAGCCTCAGGATATAACTGTCCAGTTCATGTGTTGGGCAACTCCAGGGCTTATCTTTCACACAGGGTATTGCAAGTGTATACTACATATGAAATTACTTGTGTTTTATAGACACACACAGTTGAAACAAATGTTCAGTTGCTACATTTATAACTCATTGAAAAATAGGATGAATGTGTTGAAAAATCCTTTGATATTAATACATATAATTAATTTAAATAGATGGCTATATTTATTTCTAAAAAAAGTAAAATACTAGAAATTCTTTATGTCTAACTTATCTTTTTAATAAAAGTTATCTATTATGATTAGAAATATTTAAAAATGTATGGAGGCAAAAACAATCAGACATATCATGCATAAAATTATGTGCTTTCCTATCTTGTTTCTTAAATAATTTTATCTTGACCTGTCAGTGAGAATTTTTTCCCTCATCTCTCATAATTCAATATCCTGAATCCAGAGAAATGGCTGTTTCCATCTGTTTCACTTAGAATAATCAATACTTAGATAAGTTCATGCATAATTATGAATATGTATCTCCTAGAACGTGCTTTGCCAAATTTTGTGACATAATTTTATCCAAGATCAGGACCTTGACAGAAGGGTATCTGCATTTTCATTTTATTTTACAAGGGATATGGGAATGCTGACTATCTACTTTCTACTTTTTCCCCATATTATTGCTTTGTAAAAGGAAGCATTCTGCAACAGTGAAATAGACATGTGTTTCGAAAAATTCTCCCTTTAGGCCCAAACATGGGCTAACTTCAATAAATGAAAGTGGCATAGTTTACAGAATTGGTTTCTCACTAAGTATTTAGTTGAATCAGCTTTTTAGAAGCCTTCAGATTTTTAAGAGAAGCAAAAGAAAAAGCATTCTTCCAGCATCAAGAAACCACTTTGCCACAGATAATTGTCTCATTTAATTTGCATTCCAATGCATACCAAACTGAAAAATAACAATACAATACTCAAGAGTCCAATCCGATGGAAGATTTCCTATCAAGTAATAAAGTGACAAGAGAAATAAAATGGGAGAGGAAGAAGGGCTGGGAGGAGTGACTCAGTGAAGTTGATGGGTTGGTTGCAAATTCCCAAGTTCAGGTTATCAACCTTTCTTCCTGCTTTACTACTAGCTCCTCTTCCACCAGGAAAAAAAAAAAAGAAATACAGACAGCCTAAGATATCAACTGACAAACCTCATTATTGATGGCGTCAGGTGGTAGATCAATGCTGGAAGAAAATCAATGGTAAAAATATTTTTCGGTGGTGCATACAGATGAAGAGTCTCAGCAGCATTTCTTGATGGAAACCACAAAAGTTCGCACACCCCCAAGAGTCATTGTTTCATAGGAGGCAAGACCTTACCTGGTGTTTTAGAGCTACTAATTTGCTCCTATATGTTTTCCTGCATTGTAGAATCTGTAACTGTTTGCTACAAAACGGCAAGGCAGAATGAAGGAAGCAAAGAAGGAAGGAAGGAAGGAAGGAAGGAAGGAAGGAAGGAAGGAAGGAAGGAAGGAAGGGAGGGAGGGAGGGAGGGAGGGAGGGAGGGAGGGGAATGGAAGGGAAGGGAAGGACAAGGGAGGGGGTGAAAGAGAGATAAAGATTCCACTGAAAATAAAATATAATTTCTCATGTAGTGGTTTGTTTCATGGATATTTACTACATATATGTCCATTTAATAAGGTGAAAGACTGGAAACCTTAAGAGTTAGAAAGCACGCCTAAATTGAAAAGAGTATATCAATTTTTCATTTGAAGACAGTAAGTCAAGATAGTTTTCCTTGCATGGAAAGATGATGCTCTACAAGAAATTCCATGCTAAGGGATGCTTATTTAAAATGGGAGAATGATAGGGAAGCAATTCTAAAGAATCACCCTGATTTACAGCCTCTAGTCCCAAAACAGCCTCACACTATGTCAGTTTTCTTTCCAAGTCATCAATCAATTCAGATCAGAGTACTCTCCTGCCCTAAAGCTTGCAGATATTCTGAAGAAGTGCCCAGACAAGATTATTACCAGGTGAAGTGGGGAGTAAGTGAAAGGGTATCACCAGAGACAGGTTAACTTTGAAGGGGAATCAGCAATTTTGGATATAATAGCCAAAGAAGGCATTGGTTAAAAGGCGACATATAAACCAAACATGAAGGAGGAAAGAATAACATGTGAATATCTGGTAAGAATAGCAGTGCAGAAGCACTGAGTAAAGACTGTGTGGCTACTGAAATGTAAGCTTTAGGTGCTCACTTGTGACAGATATCTTCCAACATTCTGAAAGGAACTCTAATAATCTTGTCTGTGTAATTGTGAAGTCGTTTCCTTAAAGGGGCCTCTCAAAACTGTATAAACTCCAGGAGCCATAAAACTTGGGCCTGCCCTTGTGTGTTAGTTACCCAGTTGAGGTCCACAGAAATGAACATGCTCCTTAGTATACAGAAGAGAACCTGTTATTCTGTCAGAATTGCATCCCATCAGGAGAGAAAAACCTATGTTCTTGAGATAAGTTACATGATTTTCACCAATAGAAACTGGAGAACACTCTTTCAAGGGAAAAAAGTACAGAAGTCCTAATAAGTCTTCATTTACTTTCTCAGAGGAAATGAAGTATAATTTACTAAGTATTACCGTGATTTGTAAACTTCATAACTTATCTTTTTTGATTTATATATAGCGTATTTCCAAATACTGATTAGCAGTCAAACACTCAAGTTTAAGGCTGTGAATAGAGGGGATCCAGGAAGCTTATGTCCTTCCATGAAATAATCTTGAGCGAACAGGACTAGAAGAGGCTGGTGGTAGAAACTTAAAATAAGCTGATGAAGTTCAGAGCCCTGCAGTAAAGACAGTAGCAAGGGCAGAAGAAGCAACATCAAAGGGGCTGAAAACCTGATAGCCAATATTCATAATATTTCTAACAAATACCTCACACTCAAGAGAACCCATCAGGATATCCCATTGGCTCATACCCTGAAATCCTTCTAGAACATTTCCTCTTGCCACTTCTTCCACCACCACTCTTCTGCTTTAAGCAATTATCATTTCTTCCCTGATTTTTTCAGCAGTGCCCAAACCATCCTGCCTCCTTCCAGACCTTCACCTCCCTTACAACCTATTTACTCTCCACAGTCAGAGTGATCTTTTAAATAGAAGTCAGATCATGAAATTATTTGTCAGACTGAAATCAAATCCACAAGGTCAGTATGATCTTTATTTCTAACCCCACTCCTCTTTCTGCCTTACTTTTTACATCTTTCTCCCATTGCTTACTCTGCTCCAGCCATATTGGCTACCTTGCTTTTCTTCGACTATAGCAAGCACACTCCTATCTTGGGTTTTTGCACTTGCCATTGTTACCAAATAGCCACATGATATTCCTTCCTCTTTCAAATTTGGCTCACATGCTACCTTTTAACCAAAGCCCTCTTTGGCCATTGTATCTGAAACTGCAGCTTTCCTTTCAACATTCCCTATGTCTGTTCCCAATTTATTTTTCATATTAGCATGTATTATCATCTATAATTTTATATTTGTTTATTGTCTGCAACTAAAATGTAAGGTCCATGAGGGCAAGGCATTTTATCTTTTACTTACTGCTCTATTTCCAATGCCTAGAATGGGACTAGCAGCAGAATGATACACATGGGACTCTGAATGAGCTCACTAATGTATTCAGCATAAGCATAAACTCTTTGGCAAGACATTAAGAGTTCTTTATAAGATATCCTTAACTGACTTTTCAGACTCATTGCTTCCCAGTCCTCCTGTATACTCTGCCATCCAGTTAGGAAAAGCTATATTCCATTACTTCCTTAATATATCAGGTTCTTTCATGCCTTAATCTCTTGCTCACATTGTGCCTTCTGCCTGGAATATCTCTTTTTATCTTCTCATTCTTTCCCTAACCAACCTCTACATATCTCTAGAGACCAAATTCCAGTGTCTTTCCCCTCTGTGAAGTCATCTGTGACTCTTCTAGACAGAATTAATTAATCCCTACTCAATGCTTCTGGAGTATATTTTACATGTCTCTTTTAAAATAATCAAATTATATCTCAGTTATTTACACCCCAACATGAAATACAGTGTCTCATGCATAATAAATACTTGTTGAATAAATCAATATCTAAGAGTTTATTCTTTCTAGGCCCAAGACACAGGACAATTCAGTGTTTTACCAGTGATTTCTTACCAACTACAGTATTACCATATTATTGCTGTCAATGACAATTAGCATCCATTAAGTGCTCATTGCATGTCCTACACTGTTTCAAACACTTTACAAATATAATTTCATATCATGATCAAAAGGGATTTATTTATAAATACCAGTTATCGCAGCTGATATTAGAGTTGAGGAGACTGAGTTGTAAAACAGTTAATAAAGGTCTGCTTCCTGAAAATGTGCTATTTGACCATTAAGCTGCAGAATCTCTCAGAAGAATGGTTTAAGGAGAAAGCATGTCCCACACAAGGTGCTATCCAAATATACATCTTTCATTTTCTGAGTATCATTCATTGAACAAATTGATAGCGGCAAGAGACAGACAAATTCCTAGGCAGACAAGGGTGGGTCCCCAGGCCTGACAAATTAAAGCCTGAAAACCAAGCTGCATGTTCCGGATAAAGTCCCTGACTGGAGTGAGAACTTCCTCAGTGCCTTTTAGCCAACTGAGTGGTGCCTTTTCCAGGCCCATGGACCAACAAGCATGCACTCCTCCATTCAGAGCCCATAAAAACCTCAGACAGTCACAGGTTGGGACTACCCAGTTTTGGGTAGGGCTAACCACTTGGTGTCCCCTCTTCACTGAGACCTGTATACTCTGGTCCAGCTGCAGCCTTGCACGTAGTCAGCTCCTATGCCGGAGCCTGAAGCTGCCCAACCAGCCACAGTAGCTGGCACCCCTGGGTGTCCTCGGCGGGCCTTAGATCAGGCCAGTAGCCCAAGCTGAGCACAGCCTGCTGGCCAAGTGGGCAGAGCAAGCACAGGGGCAAGTCCAGAGCTGAGCAAAGGCAGGGCAAGAGTGCCTCCAGCTATGGAAATTTCTGGCTGGTGAAGCAGCACTCAAAATAATCCTCTGTCAAAATCTTTAGGCGGTGTATACACCTCAATGGATTAAAGGACATCAAACTAGAAAGTGATCCATTAAGAATATTTAAATAACCTAAAATAAGCACAAATTTAGAAAGTGGAATTAACCAATACAACATATTTCAAGAAATTATAAAAGAACGACAAAAAGTGTTATCCTGCGAGTAGAAAATTTCATACAAGAGGGATTCCCACACCCCCCAAGCAAACACACACACACACACACACACACACACAATTTGCTTCAAAGAAAAGAGTGAGAATTTTATCAGTATACCTGTATACCTATTCAGGCTTCCTGCTAGTCATCATCAACTTAACTGCCTCATTGATCTCAAATAAGCTTTTGAGGGAGAGAGTCAAAAAAATTCCAGAAAGAAACCAGCATATGAAACAGGGCGACATGCTTTAAGAAGGACTATTAAGGGAGTTGCAGGATGAAAGAGCAACATTATTGTTTATATTTAACAATTCAAAAACACTCTTCAATTTTAATTCCATTTTTATGGACAACAAAACTAGATTATAATTACCTGGGGATTTTGGTTTCTGGTTTGGCAAGTTAGGAGCTTGGAAGTTGTTACTTTGTCCTAACAACAAGTAAGAAGTACAACAAACTGACAACTGAACTTAACAAACTGAAATATCAATAACTCTTGTATCTATCAGAGAAGTGAGGGTACAGGGCAAATCACTGCCCCCAAAATTGGAGAGACAGATAGGTGAATACAGAGAATCATAACATAGCAAAGCAGAAGACTACAAGCAGAACACGTCCCAGGAGCCAGTGCCAGGATAGAAAAACCTAGAATTGATGAATTGATGAATTAGAATTGATGAATTACTTGAGGCCTAGTGTGGACAAGCTTGAGAGGTAACAACTCTGGAGAATCTAGTCACAGAGGAGTCCCCACAGTTTTGGGAGTTTTACCTCCAGGATTTGGACCAGGTTTCCATGGTCAATATTGGACAAAAATCCCCTGTTGCTTCTAGCAGGGGTAGGAGAAAAGTAACCCTTTCAAAATATACCACAGCATTATTTTCTTAATAAATCCTGACTTTAGAAGAAACTATTTTACCAGAGCCTAAACTATTGAGTTTTTCTCAGAGCTCAATCAATCCAGGGAAGAGAAATACCCAACTCTAGCCCACTGTAGTCATCATATCCCATTTAAGGCCGAGAAGCACTTGTGCAGTTCATAGTCCAGACACACTAAAAAACTGATCTCTTTAGGTATGTAAATGATGAGTTGATGGGTGCAGCAAACCAATATAGCACATGTTTATCTATGCAACAAACCTGCGCATTGTGCACATGTACCCTAGAACTTCAAGTATAATAATAAAAAAAATTAATACAAAAACTGAGTTCTAACCAAAGAACTATAGAACACTTCCCCTCTCCCACACCTTACCACACTATTAAATGCCTATGTACTGAAGTTTCTTTTACCCAATACATCATGTCTAGCTATTGAGAAAAAATTACAAGGCATGTCAAAAAACAATAAACAGAACTTGAAGAAAAAGAGCAAGTACTGGAATCTCAGTCAGATATGGCAGAGATGTTGGAATATCAAACTGGAAATTTAAAGGTACTATCATCAATATGTTAAGAGCTCCTGGATAAAGAAGACAGCATGCAAGAAAATATGTGCAATGTAATCAGAAAAAATGGAACTTCTATGAAAGAATGGGGGAAAAGAAATGCTGGAGATTAAAAGCACTGTAATAGAAATGATGAATGCCTTTGATAGGCTTATTAGTAGAATGGCTATGGCTGAGTAAAGAATCTCTGCACTTGAGAATATTTCAATAAAAATGTCCAAAACTGAAAAGTAAGAACAAAAAGAATGAGAAGAAAATCCAGAAAATAATATTTCAGAACCATGGGGCAGCTACAAAAGGTGTAAATATGTATAACAGGAACACCAAAAGAAGAAGAAAGAGAAAGGAACATGAACAACATCTGAGGAAATGATGACTGGGAGTTGCCCCCCAATTAATGTCAGACAGCAAACCTCAGATCCGGGAAGTTAACACCAAGCAGGATAAATGCCAGGCATATCATACACAAACTTCAGATAATAAATGATGAAGAAAAAAACTTGAAAGATGCAGGAAAAATCTACTTTGCCTATAGAAAAGAGAAGAATAACATCCAACATATCAGAAATGTGCAAGCAAGAATGGAATGGGATATTGAAAGCATTGGGAGAAAAAAGCCACCAATCTAGAAATCCGTAACCTGCAAAATGATCCTTCAAAGGTCAGGGAGAAATAAAGATTCTGAGACAAGCAAAAATTGAGGGAATGTGTTGGCAGTAGACATACCTTGTAAGAAGTGTTAAAAGAAATGCTTCAGAGAGAAGGGAAATGGCATAGCTCAGAAACTCAAATCAACATAAAGAAACATAGAGCATCAGAGAAGGAACAAATGAAGGTAAAATAAAAATTTTTGTATTTTTTACTTCTTTTTCTTTTTCTTTCTTTCTTTTTTTTTTTTTTTGGAGACACGGCCTTGCTCTGTTGTTCAGGCTGGAATGCAGTGGTGTAATCATAGCTTGTTGCAGCCTGGACCTCCTCAGACCAAGTAATCCTCCCATCTCAGCCTCCCAAGTAGTTGGGACCACAGACATGCACCACCATGCCTGACTAATTTTTAAAATTTTTGTAGAGATGGGGTCTCTCTACGTTGCCAGAAGTGGTCTCAAACTCCTGGGTTCAAGAGATCCTCCTGCCTTGGTCTCCCAAAATACTGGGATTACAGCCATGAGCCACCATACCTGGCCTTCTTATTCTTAGTTGATCTAATAGATAAGAGCTTGTTCAAAATAGTAACAATGTATTTGATTACATATGCTTATGAGTATGTGTACACACACACACCCATATATACTTACGTATAAATGAAACGAGACAGCAATGATATATAAGATAGGAAGAAGTGGTATCATTTTGTTATTGGAAGGTATTTGCATGATCCTTGTAGTGGTCTAGTGCTATTTGAACATAAGCTTTCCTTAGGGTAAATTTATATTTCAAACTCTAGAAAATTCACTAAAAGTTTAAGAAGAGGTACAAATAATATGCTAAAAAAGGAGAGAATATTGAATCATATAAAACATTTAAATAAATCCACAAAAGGCAGAAAAAGAGTGGATAAAAAATTGGAGCAAAGAACTAAGGAAATGAATAGAAAACAGTAACAAACATTATAGATATTAATTAAATTACATCAATAATCACTTTAAAAAATCAATCAATGGTGTGAACACACTAGTCGACAGAGATTGTCAGATTGTATATATAAAAAAAGACCCAACTATATGTTTTCTACACAAACAAAACAAAACAAAACAACAACAAAAAAACACTTTATAAAGACACATAGAGGTTAACAGTTAATAGATGGAGAAAAATATACCATGCTAACATTAATAAAAAGAAAGCAGGAGTAGTTTGTTATGATGTCTCTTCTGTCTGAAATTTATGTATTTAAGACAGAGCAGACATCATATGTTAGGAAAGTTATCCGTGATAAACGGGGACAACACATAATTATAAACGGGTTAATTCCTCAAAAAGATATACTAATCCTTAATGTGTATGAGCCTAACAACAGAGTGTCAAAATATGAGGCAAAAACTAATAGACAAGCAAGGAGAAATAGATGAATCTACTGTCATAGTTGGAGTTTTAACACTACCAGAAATGGACAGATTTAGCAGGCAGAGAATCAGTAAGAACATAGTTGAATTCAACAGCCCCATCAAGAAACTAGATATATTTAGATAGGTGCAAAAGTAATGCAGTTTTGTCATTAAAAATAATGGCCAAAAAAAAAAAAAAAAAAAAAAACACGCATTTACTCTCCACCAACCTAACAACTGACATCTATAGATCGCTTTACCCAACAATAGCAAATTACACATTCTTCTCAAGCTCACAGGAAACATGCACCAAGATAGACCGTATTCTGGGTCATAAAACACACCTTAACAAATTTAAAAGAATATAAATCATAAAATATCTGCTTTTAGACCACAATGGATTGAACTGGAAATCAATATCAGAAAGATAGCAAGATAATTCCAAATTATTTGGAGATTAAATGACATACTTGTTGTCAACATTGACATATGAGTCAAAGAAGAAATCTCAAAAGAAATTTTAAAATATCTTAAACTAAATGAAAACATAAGTTATCAAACTTTGTGGGATGCAGCAAAGCAGTGATTAGAGGGATATTTATAGCCCTAAATGCATACGCTAGAAAAGAAGAAAGATTTAAAATTAAGAATCTAAACTTTTAATATAGGAAACCAGAAAAAGAAAAGCAAATTAATTTCAAAACAAATACAAGAAAATAATAAAAATTTGAGCAGAAATCAGTGAAATTGACAATAAGAAATTAATAGTGAAAATCAACAAAATCAAATGCTGATTATTTGAAAAGATCAAAATAAATAAATAAATAAGCCTCTATACAGGCTAAGTAAGAAAAATAGAGAAAGGACAGAAATTAATAATAGCAGAAATACAGAGGGGTCATTACTATGTGTTTCATGGATATTAAATGTATGATACAAGAATATCATGAACAAATCTATACCCACAAAGTTGATAATCTAGAAAAAATGGACCAATTTTTGAAAGACACAAATGGCCAAAACTCATACAAGAAAAAATAGACAGGTCTGAATAGGCTTCAATCTATTTTAAAAATTTAACAAATAATTAATAACATCCCAAAAAGCATCAGGCCCAGATGGGATCCCTAGTGAATTTTACTAAAGAATCAGTTATACCATTCTCTACAGTCTACTCCATAAGATAGACACAGAGGAAATACTTTCTAATTCACTCCTTGAGGCCAGCATTATATAAGTTAATACCAAAACCAGACAAAGACATTACAAGAAAATAAAACTATAAACCAATATCTCTCATGAATATAGATGCAAAAATCCTGAAAAATATTAGCAGATCAAATTCAAAAGCATATGAGAAGAATTTTACACCTAGAACAAGTGAAATTTATCCCAGCTATGCAAGGCTAGTTCAACATTCAAAAATCAATTTACTCCATCACAACAGCAAGCTAAAGATGAAAGATCACATGATCCTGCCAATAGATATAGAAAATGCATTTGATAAAACCCACACCCATTCATGATAAAAACTCACAGCAAATTGGGAAGAGAGGGAACTTACTCTAGTTAATTTAAAAAATTATAAACCTATATTGCTAACATCATATTTAATGGTGAAAAACTTGAAGCTACACTTCTGAGATCAAGAGTGAGGCAAAGGCAGGGTGTGGTGGTTCATGCCTGTAACCCCAGCACTTTGGGAAGCTGAGACAAGAGGATTTCTTGAGAGAGAGAGAGAGATATATATATATACACACACACACACACAATATATATATATACACACACACATATGTATACATACTATATATATATAAAATCAGCTGTGCGTGTTAGTAGATGACTATGGTTCCAGCTACTCAGGAGACTGATGTAGGAGGATTTCTTGATCCCAGGAGGTGGAGATTGCAGTGAGTCATTGTTGTATCACTGCACTCCAGCCTGGGTGACAGAGTGAGACCCTGTTTCGAAAAACATCAAACAAATAAAAAAGAACAAGAAGAGAATGTCCCCTTTCACCACTGCTTCTCACCGTCATACTGGAAATCCTAGCTAATTCAATAAGACAAGAAAAGAAAATAAATATATACATATTGGTAAAGAATAAATAAAACTGCCTTTGTTCACAGATGAAATGACTGTTTATGTAGAAAATCCAAAAGAATTGGCAAAAAGTCCCTACTGGAACTATTAATAATAAACAATTACAGCAAGATTGCTGGATAAAAGGCTACTATACAAAAGACTGTTGCTTGCCTATATAAAAATCTTGCTCCATTTTTTCTAGATTATCAACTTTGTGGGTATAGATTTGTTCATGATATTCTTGTATCATACATTTAATATCCATGAAATACGTAGTAATGACCCCTTTGTATTTCTGCTATTATTAATTTCTGTCCTTTCTCTATTTTTCTTACTTAGCCTGAATATAGGCAAGCAACAGTCTTTTGTATAGTAGCCTTTTATCAGAAATGATCCGTTGGGATTTAAAATGAAAATAATTGATCAATGAAAGCAAATGATCAATTGGGATTTAAAATGAAAACATTGATCAACTGGGATTTAAAATGAAAACAACTGTTATATAAAATACACAGAGAACTCTTAAAACTCAACAACAAGGAAACAAACAAACCAATTAAAAAGCTCTGAACAGATAGCTCGCCTAAGATATCCAGATGTGAAATAAGGTCAGATGCTTTACATCATAATCATTAGGGAATTGCAAATTAAAACATTAATGATAACCATTATCTACCGACCTATTAAAATGGCTAAAATGCAAATCAGTAACAGTACAAAATGCTGGTAAGGATGTGAAGCAATGGGAATTCTCATATTTTGTTGACAGAAATGAAAAATTATAAAGCCACTTCGGAAGACAATTTGGCAGTTTCTTATAGAACTAAATATATTATTACCATATGATCCAGTAATCATGCATCTTGGTATTTACCCAAATGAATTGAAAACTTTTATCCACACAAAAATCTGCACACAGATGTTTATAGCAGCTTTAGTCATAACTGCCAGACCTTGGAAGCAACCAACATGTCCTTCCATGGGTGAATGGATAGACTGGTACATACAGACAATAACATATTAGTCAACACTAAGAAATTAGCTTACAATGCCATGAAAAAAAACATGGAAAAACCTTACATACCAAATACTAAGTGAAACAAGCCAATCTGAAAAGCCAATCTGAAAAGGCAAAACTACTGAGACAGTGAAAAGATCAGTGGTTTCCATTGGTTTGGGCTGCAGTGATGAATAGGTGGAAGAGAGAGGATTTTGAGGGCAGTAAAACTACTCTGTACAATACTATAATAGTAAATTCTTGTCATTACACATTCCCCCCAAATGATAGAATATACAACACTAAGAGTAAACTATGGATTTTGGGGAATAATGATGTGTTGATGTCGGTTCCTTGACTGTAGCAAATGTACCATTCTAGTGTGGGATGTTGAGAGCTGGGGAAACTACACGTATGTGGAAGTACAGGGTTTCTGGGAAAGTTCTGCATCTTCTTTGCAATTTTTTAATGAACCTAAAACTGCTCTGAAAAAGAAAGTCTATTAAAAATATTTAGCTGTTCAGCACCAATTTTATCCACAAAATTCAGTTAATTTACAACTATTTTGAAAAAAAATCAAAAGTAATGCCTAGACTTTTCAATAGCTATCTTCCTATATCTAGTAATTCATAATTTTGTTAAAAATTTTGTTTAGGAATAAGTATATCTTTTACAATAATCTTAATTAAATGTTGTCCTCTTGGAACCAGAATCTCTGTCTGCCTATTTGTTTGAATTTGCCAAAAACATTTAAGTAAATCTGATTTTATAGAGTGCATTCCTTTAGAGTGCTTTTTTGAATAGAAGAAACCTTGCTTCTCTTCAATCTCTGGTAAACTGGCTTAAAAAAATTAGTTATAGGAGGCAGAAAAAACGTGTCTATCTTTCAAATTCTTAGCTGTTGAAAGATGAAATTTCAGATCCCACTGGACAGGATAAGGTGGCTGGGCAGCACCTCTTGGGGAGTATGGATTTTGGATTATGCCCTAACAGATGGATTTTCCTTGATTGAGGTGAAAGGTGGAACTAACCTAAGAGATGAACTCATGGGTAATTCTATAGATAAACACTTTCAGAGTAGAACTGTAAATGTGGTGATTCTCTGAAGAAAACCTATGGGTATTTTTTTTTTAAGTATTCCAATAAAAAAGTCATCAGAAAACTTCTGGAAAATGATTCTTGAAGATTGAGAAGACTGCAAGAGATTTAAGGGGAACATGAGTATTGGAAAAGATTTAGAATTATTCACAAATAGTGTTATTCCTGACCCTACTTACCAACCTGGCTTACAGAGTGCCTCAGAGAAATATTTCTAATGTGTAACAATGCCCAGGAAGATATGGTTTAGCGTTACTCAGGTCAAACTCCAATATCAAGCCCAAAATGTTGCCTACATTCCTTGGTAGCAGATATTAGATTCAAACACTATGCTTCAGGAAAAGTCATAGCTACTGTGATTTAAAATACACTTGAAAGTATTGTGAGACAAACAGATTTGTAGCAAATGAGATTTAGTGTATTAATTTATAAATGCTGTAAGCACCACCTCCTTTCTACCCACCAACCACCACTGGTACTTTTTATAATAAAGATAGCTAAAGTCATAAGTAAGTCTGTGAAGGAAGTTCATGGCGTCACAAACTTTGAGATTATTTTTCTTCCCCTGTTTCTCTATATGAAGAGTTCATTTTCTCCCTATAACATAAACTAACTATAAAAATAAAAATGAGAATAGGCTGGGCATGGTGGCTCACACCTGTAATCCCAGCACTTTGGGAGGCCCAGGTGGGTGGATCACCTAAGGTCAGGAATTTGAGACCAGTCTGGTCAACATGGCAAAACCTCATCTCTTCTAAAAATACAAAAATTAGCTGGGTGTGTTGGCACATGCCTGTAATCCCAGCTACTCAGGAACTTGAGGCAGGAGAATCTCTTGAACCTGGGCGATGGAGGTTGCAGTGAGCCAAGATCATGCCACTGCACTCCAACCTAAGAGACAGAGACTCTGTCTCAATAAATAAATAGAAACAAAAGAAGAGTGAAAATAACACACACACACACACACACACACACACACACACCCCATACAGCCAAACAGCATAAACATCAGCGTGTGTTTCATTTCTGTGCCTTTCTAGAGACCCTAAGAAATTTGATCTACTCTATTTTGAAGAAATCTCTTTTAAATTGATTAGTAACTTATGGAAGAGCATAAGAACTATGAATGATTAAAGTAGGTTACCTTGAGAACAAATAGATATCTACAAGAATTTCCTTTAGATCTGGAGACCCAATATAACATTCCTAGTGAACCTGAAGACAGTTGATCAGACCAAGAAATATCTAGTCAGTTCTAGACATGTGCTATTGGCTTATATACCATAATGTCTTACTTTCCAACAATGCTTTATATAATATTCCTTTTTTTTTTTCTCCCTATTGTCTTCCTAGCTCTGCAATTCTTAGTTCATTTTGGTTTGTAGTTACTGAAAGATGTACCACCAGAGTGGGCTTTCTTTCAGAAAGTCTTATCATCTCTGGTCACAGTAAACTCATTAACAGTTTCAATGTAATTATGATCTGAAGGGATCTTTACGGTTTGTGTACTATAGCTGGTATTTCTGTTTGCTGTTACTGGTTTCCACAACTACTAAATGTGCCAATTAAAGTGGTTAAGGGATATATAAGTAATATTATAAATTAAGCATCAAAACATAAAATATTATTCCTATAATAAGTGAATACCTTAGGGAAAAATGAGAGGTGTATTTTGAGGGCAACTTTATCACGAAAACACATTTCAATATTATTTTTGTTTACTTTAGAGTTGTCAGTCATTAAAATTCACTAATTATTATAAAAATCATTTACCAGTCCAAGCAGCCTCCTAAGATTTTCACTGGGGAAAAGAAAAATTACCATCTGCAAGCTCCTATGATACGGAAATCTCATTTGCAAAGCAACACAAGAAATGTTTATTTGGTGGGACTGATTAAAAGCATTATTAAATATTCATCAATTCCTCCATTTTCTTCCTTCCTCTTCTTTTATTGTGCTAGCAATACTGACAGATAAGGTCCTATAGTCTAACACTTACATAATCAAATGCAAACACCTAATATCATAACCAAAGAGAAAGGCATTCAGAAAGCTGAAAAAGAGACCAATAGCTTGATTTCTTTTTTTAATTCTTTATGGATAAGGTACTACAAAAAATATACTATATATTTCATAATAGAGCATTTTCTTTGCTTAAACAGGCAATATTTATCCCCTCAAATATTAAATTTTGGATTACTTTATTTTCTTTTATTTTTCTATCAACTTGACAGCGGACACTGAGATCACAGAGGTGTGACTAAGGAATTACATCTTCAGTTTCCTTCCAACAAGGTGACCACTTGGCAAGAACTCCAGTTCTCAGAAACTGTGACTCATACCCTGATCAAACGCATTAAAGGTCATCTAAGTAATGCCAGGAAAAGAATGTGGCTCCCTGCCAAGGCTTCTCTTCCCACCTCATAAGTAGAAACAAGGTTCATGTTTCCAAATAGTACAATGCAGTTTTATTTACAAACTTCAGTGTTTTAGCCAGTCATAGGGTTGACATTGCAAATGAAGTATTCTGAACTAGTGCTGCAGTGCTTGGAACATTATGATATTGAGGTTCGTGACAGACACAGCACTGATGTCAGATGTGCATCTGGTTTGACATGGGGCTAGAAGCAAAACAGATTATTATTTTATAGAATAATTGTATTTGAATGATTATTGTAACATTTCCTGAAGTAAATGGCCAGAGTCGAATATCATTAACAGAGTTCTACAATTAAACATGGAACACTCTTGAAAAGAACATTGGCTTTTGTCATAATTCCATTAAGTATATCCAATGTAATGACTGATGAATGGCACTTTACTGTTTTCCTATCTTTAAATTTTAGTAACATGGTGAGATTGAACTTTGGAACTTGTGTCCACATGCATTTCTTACTGAAGAGTCCTGTTTTCATATTTTAAATAGGTGTCTACAACAGTGCTATATGGGGGAGAGAGAAATATTGTTGAGTATTTGAAGTAAAAATTCATCCTTGGTGACAGCTGCCTTCACCTTCTGAAAACGTGGTATTTGAGTTATAGGAAGGCTCTAGTAGGAAAAATAAGTAGAAACAATAGAGAGATGGTTGTCATTCAGAAGATCACAAATGTGACTAAAATAATCTATATTCAGCCACTTTAAAGGTTCAGCATGCCTTGTCCAGTCCCTTTTATCATCTTCCTTTTTTATTTGTCTTGTTGAAATTGTCCTACTTTTCCTGGCAAATTATTCTATATGTTGAAAGTCACTACAGATCTGCAAAGACTCTAAAGTCCTTCCTTCTTTGAATTTTATTGTAAATGAACTAATTGGTGTAAATGCTTCCTTTCTTTTTATTTTCCATGCACCACTTACTCCCTTGATCTTATCTTCTTCAGAATATTTTTAAAGCAAACCTCTAATTCTGGTTAAGTTTATTTCTCCACCTATTCTATACTTGCAGCCATGCTAAATGTAGCTGGGAGAAAAAGGCACTGCAACCACATAGACTATATTTGATTCAGTTTAAATTCAAGACTATGAACTTTAAAGGAATCCATACTGATGGTAAGAAGTCTTTGTACACTTTACTTGTATATTCAGTAGTCCACTTTCCTAGGTTTACTATTCTGTAATTTCTCTTTTCTTAAACCCCTAATCTCTTCTTGCCCATCTCTGCTTTCGACCAAAGACTGTGTTTCTATTTCACTGAGAAGAGAAGCACCCAGAAGACAATTTCTTCAAGCTCTCACTACTATATCTTCTCAGCCACCATGACCTGTACTCATGTATTTGCCTCCCTTTCTGTTGCAACGGATGGATTCTTTGAGTTTCTAAGACCATTGCCTCCACTTCTGCAACAGATCTCAGCAATTCTTGTCTGCATGGGCACATTGCTTCAAGGATTTCCCCCCTCTTTATCTGTTTCATCAATTTCTCTTTTTCCTTTCAGTCATGCCAACATCCTGCTGTTTCTTCCATTATAAAAAACATATAAATTTTTTCTTAGTCCTATGTTTGATTCCAATTGCTTTCTCTAATTTGTAGCAAAAATTCTCAAAAGCTTTGTTTGCAATCCTTCTCTAATTTCTCTTCTCCATTTCCTCTTAAGCCCATTCCAGTGAGGTTCTCCCACATCACTATACTGAAATCATTCTTGTGGGTCATGGATAATGTCCACAGTGCCAAATCTAGTGGTGAATTCTAAATCCTCATCTATTTTAGTCATCAGAAACTTTTAACCCACTCTCTGCTCTTGGTTTTCCTCCTGCCTCAGTGATGGTTCCTTCTCAATCTACTGGTTGCCCTCCTTCTTCCGAACATCTTGAGCATCACAGAGCTCAGTCCTTTCTTCCTGCTTCTAAGCCACATTCCTTTTCTTGGTGATTTCATTCAGTCTCTTTCACAATCTCATCCAGGCTTTAAATACCATCTATGTGCAGATGACTGTCATATTATACCTCCAGATCAGACTTCTTTCATGAACCCCAGACTGTTGTATCCAACTATTTATGTAGCATCTTCACTTGGATGCCTATTAAACATCTCAAATTTAAAATGTTCTAAACTGACTCCTGATATTTTCCCCCAAATATACTTTACTTACAATCTTTCTATCTTAATTTATGACAACTCCATCCTTCTCATTGCACAGGACAGATACTGGAAGCCAATCTTAACTCTCCTCCTTATTTTACATGCCAAATCCAATTATGAGAAAATTCTGATTTTTCTCTCCTAGACCAGCCTGACCACTGATCTCCCTGACTCTTTCCTTATCTCTTTACAGCTTTGTTGCAACACAGCACCCAAACCAATTCTTTTAAAAGTATTGTTTTTTTTTTAAATTTATTTATTATTATTATACTTTAAGTTGTAGGGTACATGTGCATAACGTGCAGGTTTGTTACATATGTATACTTGTGCCATGTTGCTGTGCTGCACCCATCAACTCGTCATTTACATCAGGTATAACTCCCAATGCAATCCCTCCCCCCTCCCCCCTCCCCATGATAGGCCCCGGTGTGTGATGTTCCCCTTCCTGAGTCCAAGTGATCTCATTGTTCAGTTCCCACCTATGAGTGAGAACATGCGGTGTTTGGTTTTCTGTTCTTGTGATAGTTTGCTAAGAATGATGGTTTCCAGCTGCATCCATGTCCCTACAAAGGACACAAACTCATCCTTTTTTATGGCTGCATAGTATTCCATGGTGTATATGTGCCACATTTTCTTAATCCAATCTGTCACTGATGGACATTTGGGTTGATTCCAAGTCTTTGCTATTGTGAATAGTGCTGCAATAAACATACGTGTGCATGTGTCTTTATAGCAGCATAATTTATAATCCTTTGGGTATATACCCAGTAATGGGATGGCTGGGTCATATGGTACATCTAGTTCTAGGTCCTTGAGGAATCGCCATACTGTTTTCCATAATGGTTGAACTAGTTTACAATCCCACCAACAGTGTAAAAGTGTTCCTATTTCTCCACATCCTCTCCAGCACCTGTTGTTTCCTGACTTTTGAATGATCGCCATTCTAACTGGTGTGAGATGGTTTCTCATTGTGGTTTTGATTTGCATTTCTCTGATGGCCAGTGATGATGAGCACTCTCCTGCTTACACTCTAATGTGTTTACATTTATTCCCTAATAAGACCCAATAGCCTTACAAAGTCCTGTATGACCTAGTCCTGTACCTCTCTAACTTCATTTCCACCTAGGTTTTCTTGATTGCTCTGTTCCAGCTTCGCTGGTCACGCTGCTGCTCCTTACACCGTTGCCATGCCCAATCTTAGAGCCGTGGCTCTAATCTTCCCTCTGCCTGCAAGAATCAATCCATTGGTATTGACTGGATCCTTCAGCTCCTTCAAAAATTTGCTCAAATGACACCTTCATCTCCTTTGGATATTTGCTCAATGAGTTCTACCCTGACGACCTTATTTAAAATTGAAACCTCCTTTTCCTTTACTCTCCTTATCACCTCATCCCACAACCCGGCTTCACTTTTGCTTTTATTTCATAGAATGTATTATCTAATATACTATCTTTCACTTTAATGTTGTTCATTATTATTACATAATTATCATTATTAATATGTTAGAATATAATTTTCACAAAAGAGAAGAGATTTTTGTCTATTTTTCTGTATTACTGTTTGGCAATAATTCTTGATATATATATTTGTTGAATGAACATATAATACATATTTGTAATCTGAGAAAGAAAGCATTTCAAAATTAAATTCAAGGAAATAAAAGGAAATAACTGGAAACAGAAATACTAAAGATCTGAAAATATTTTTAAAAGAGTTCAAAAAGGAATGAAATTAAACTGAGAGAAAACAAAAAAAAGGAAAAAATTGAAGTTTAGGAGCAAATAACTGTAGAAGTATCTAAAAGGATAAGATAGTTTACAAGTTGATACTGTAAATTTAAAGTTAGATAAACTAATTTCAGGCTTGAAATAATTTTTTTAAATATGACTTTCTATTAATGTAGATAATATATGTTAATGCAGATTATATAAATATATAATAATATAGAAGTATCAATGTTAATACATACATAATATATTAATATATTACATATAGTATACATATATTATACATATATACAATTGCCCTGTCTTTTTCTTCATTAATGTTGTTGCCTAAGTGAATATAAAGACAACAAACAAACTAGCTTACAGTATTATCCATTCCACTTTAATTATCTCGTAAAATGCACATTGAAGTTCTCATTTCCCCATGTCCTTGAAAATGATACTTTCTAATGGCCAAATTCTGTAAATTTTTACTCACAATATTTACAATATGCACCTGCTTCTCTTGATGAGTTTGATTTCTGTCTTGCCTGGGTACCTAACTGACACTTTGATGGAAAAGACATGCTTTCATTTCTAACCACACTAGTCAGAAAACTGCTCTTGCCTTTAGACACTTGTAAACCATAACTAATAATTTATGGTCAGGATTACCTGTGGTCCTAATGTCTTCCCCCCACAGTACGTATATATGTGTGTATGTGTGTGTGTGTGTGTGTGCATGTGTGTGTGTGTATAATATATATATTATATATATAATTACTGTGTGTGAGTGTATAAGTTTGTGTGTGTATACATGCATTATTTACCAAATACATGATGTACCAATGCATCATTTATCAAATATATTATGTATCAAATACATTATGACCATTGAGGTTTATTCCAGGCATACAAGGTTGGTTCAACATTCAAAATTCAGTCAGTGTATTAAATGTCAGCCAATATCAATAGACTGAAAAAGAAACAGAGAATCATCTCAGTAGATGGTAGAAGTAATTGGTGAATGGATCTTTCACTCTGAGGGAAGCTAGTTATCTGTGCGGAGAGGCTCTCTTAGCAAGGAGCTGGTATCTCTGCTCAGTATCCTTTGAAGACCTAAGTCCTGCTAATAGCCATGTGAATAGACTTGGAAGCAGATCTTCCCTTGTTTGAGTCTTGGCTGAAGCCCTAGCCAAAACTTTGATTGCAGCTTTGTAAAAGGCTTTAGCCAAGCTACGCAGTAAAGCTGCTTTTGGGTCCCTAACCCACAAAAAATGTGAACTAAGAAATATTTAACGTTTGCAGCCACTAAATTTTTTGGTAATCTGCTATACAACCACAGATAAATAATACAACATAGATGCTTAATTGATGTGCGACAAATATCAAGATATTTTAGTGGAGAAATATGTTTTTTTTTTCTGTAAATCATGTCAGGACAACTGGACACCTGGCAGAAAATGAACCTGCATACTCACCTCAAACCATATGAAACAAAACTAAAAATAGACCCTAGACCTAAAAGTAAAGCCTAAAACACTAAAACGTCTAATCTAAATGAAAACGTACCCAAAAAGTCATCACTGTGACTTTGGGTCATCTTAAGTAGAATATAGAAAGCAAGCATAAAGGAAACATTGGAGAAATGGACTTCTTAAAATTAAAAACATGTGCTCTTTGAAAAACAGTGTTAAAAAATGAAAAAAAAAAAACAAAAGAAAAAGACAAGCAAGGCACAGACTGGGGGGAAATACTGGCAAAACATTTATGGGATAAAGGACGGGTATCCAGAAAAACTCCTCAACTCAAAAATAAGGAAACTAACAATATAATATTTTTAAAGGGGGAAAATTTGAACAAGCACTTCTATTGAGACGGAGTCTTGCTCTGTTGCCCAGGCTGAAGTGCAGTGGCACAATCTCGGCTCACCACAACCTCCACCTCCTGGGTTCAAGCGATTCTCCTGCTGCCTCAGCCTCCCGAGTACCTGGGACTACAGGTATGTGCCACCATGCCCAGCTAATTTTTGTATATTTAGTAGAGACAGGGTTTCACTATGTTGGCCAGGCTGGTCTCAAACTCCTGACCTCGTGATCCACCCGCCTCGGCCTCCCAAAGTGCTGGGATTACAGGCTTGAGCCATGGTGCCTGGCCTAAGAGACACTTCTATTCAGAGGTACAGGTAGTAAATAAGTACAGGGACAGATTCTCATCATCAGTAGTCTATAGAAATGCAAAGTGAAGCCAAAAATAAATATTACTACCCACGTAAAGTGGCCAAACAAACAACCTGATAATATGAAGTCCTGACAAGGATGAGGAATAACAGCAAGTCTCACATATTGCTGGTGAAAATGAAAAATAGTATAGGCATCTTAGCTAACTACAAAACCCAGTAATGTCATACCTAGTCATTTAACCAATAAGATGAAAACATTTGTCCACACAAAGACCTGTAATAACTGTATATCATAATTTATTTATAATTGCCAAAACACAGAAACAACTCAAATACCCGTCAACTGCTCAATGGATAAAAGAAATTCTGTTTCATCTTTGTAACAGAGTACTATTCAACAATAAAAAGACTAAGCTGCTGAAATATGCACAACATGGATGAATTTAAAAATCACTACTGAACCCTGTATACTGAATGACCCTATTTATATTCCATAATGGAAAAAATAAAGGAGTAGGAAGAGAAGTCAGATAAGCGGTTGCCAGGGGGTTGGCGATTGCCTACAAGGGGAATAAGTTCACTTTTTGGCAGTAACAAAAACATTCTATATCTTCATTGTGGTGGTTACGAAACTACTTATGTTTAATGAAACTCATCCAATTATATACCTATAAATGGTGACTCTTACTGTATGTAAAGTAACATAATTACTGTGAAATAAACAAGGAAATAAAGAAGTAAAATAAATAGATATAAGCAATAAAACAACAAACATAAAGATAAAATAATAGAAAAATGTGAAATCTGGATATGCAAAAATTAAAAATGTTTTATGTAAAATGCATTTTAAATAAATTTTTTAAAGACTGAGAAAAATATTTGTAACTTAAAAAATGCATTAATATCTTAAATATATACAGAACTTCTGAAAATCGTTGCAAACCAGGAAAACAACCCGAAGAAAATTGAACAAACAGTAAGAACAGTCATCATAGAAAAACATTCAAACAGCCAAAGCGTTTCCAGAAAAATCCTAAGATCACAGGCAATTAGAGAAATGAAAAAATATATAATTATGAGGTATAATTTTTCACCCATTTTGTTGGCAAAAAATAATAGTTTTGATAAGACCTAGTGTGGCTGAGAGCAAAAATGTTTTAGGAAAAAATCATGGCACTTCTATTTCTCAGTATAAATTGGCACAGACTTCTTAGCAGACAATTTGGCTGTATGTATCAACATTGTAGACATATATCTTTGAATCAGTGACATCAAATCTAGATATCTATTATAGAGAAATACTTGTACAGGGATGAAAACAATAAAATGTATGTTTTTTCAGTTTTACATGTAATAGCAAAGTACTAAACATTTAAATTATCTCTCTCTACATATGTGAATGATTAAAACATTATAACTCTATACCATGGATTGACTTATATTCTTTAAAAGAATTGTGTGTGTGTGTGTGTGTGTGTGTGTGTGTGTGTATGGTATAAAAAAGTTGCCAAAGATATACCAATGCAAATAAAAGCAAGTTACAGAATAATATGCACTTCATCCAATTTATAAACTATGTGTTTATGTATATATGCTTATAGCTATGTAGAGATGGAGATTATATATAGGTATATAAATAAATGTCCATAGATAAGGTTTTCAAGAACTGCACGCCAAACTAATAACAATGATTACCCAAATGCAGAGCGGGATTTGGAAAGAGTATTTGGAATATGGATTTTCTTTTCTTCTCTCTGTTTCCATGTAATTTTACATATTTTCAATGGTTACCTAAATGCGGAGAAGTGAGCTTTAGAGAGAGGAATTTGAAAGAAATTTTTTTCTATATTTTTATATTATTTTAAAAAAATTTAAAACAATCGAGTATTTCCTTATTTCCAATAAAATAATTAATAAATAAGACAGTGCTTAACTTCAAGGAGCTCACACTCTAAGGCAAAAGGAGACATGCAACCGAACCAACAGTTGAAATGCATTGTGATGTGTCCCTTGAAAGGAGTAGATACCAAACTTCCATAGAATCATAGAGGAAGGAAGGTGTTATGCTTCCTGGAAAAACTGGGGATGGTTTCACACAGGAAATACATTTTATAAAAAAGTATAGTTCATCTGTGGGAAAGAAAGGGAAAGTTATTCTAGAAGAAGATAATTATACATAGTAAAGGAGCACACTCTTTGAAATCAGATAACATGTGTTTAATCACAGACTACTTTTACTAGCAGACCCATTTTAAGAGACTACCTAACTTTCAAAGCCATAAGTGTAAAATGGGAATGATATGACCATCTTTGGCAACCTGAGGAATGATGGTATCATTAATATAATAAACACAGCATAAAGCAGGAAGATTGGCTTTCAGGATGACCATAATGAGCTTAGTTTTTAATATGTCAAATTAAAGATTGTGAAGATTAGAAGAGTTGAGACTGAGGATGAGGAATAACAAATCGTGAACATACAGGATATATTAAATCATGGCAGTGGACTAACTGCCCATGAAAATTGTGTTGGCTGAGAAAAGGCCAAAGTGTGATCCATGGACCAGCAAAAAATGGCATCGCTTGGGAGCTAGTTTAAAAAGCAGAATCTTGGTCCTCACCTCTAATTCAGATCTGACGAATTAGAGTCTACCTGTTAACCTCCCCCGAGTGATGTATATGCACAGTGAAGTAGTAAGCACTGCCCCAGAGAACACCAGGTACCGTTGGTCAATTTGAGAAGAAGGGGTCAGCATGCAAGACAGATATGTAAACTAAGCAACAGACTGCATATTGCATGATATTTATAGACTACATAGTGAGAAGGGCCATGGAAACCCTTCAAGGACTTATTATTTTTCTAAGAGAAAAATCCTGATGGTGTTGAATACTGTTCTTTTCTCCTCGTCCATTCTAATCATGTTTATTGTGCTCCTGACATCTTCCATTATCCTTTCCACAGCTCATTATTTTTGTAGAAATTGTGCTGCTCTCTTCACATTGAAAATGATATTGTTTCTGTGGCACCAGCAACAACTTTGTGTTCATTCATATACACACATTAAGAAGTGGATTATCATTAATTATGCACTAAAATGTTCTTGGCAACAGAGTAAGTGACAAAACATTTGCTTTTCTTAGAGTTCTATTAGGTGAACCCAAGTTGAACCACAGAGAAATATGACACTTTTCTTTATTTTAATTTGTATCACAAGGTCAGGATCATGACAGTGACTCTATTTTGCACATTATTTTCTCTATCATTGTAATGATGTTAATGGAATTCTTTTAACTAAGCTGTTTTTATCAGGTCTACAACCTATTTATTGCATATTCAGAAGAAATTTCATGTTAACATAATTTAATCTACTGAAGGTTGAATTCTATAATAAAAATATGGTTTTCTGAAGAACATTGTTTAAAAGAGTTCAAATGATGTTATATTTTTACTATTTACAGCTAATTCAAGCAGAATTGGAATAAATAAAGAAAATTATAACAATATATCAACCTAGTTCCAATTATAGACTCAAGAAACACTTTTTATTAATTAATAGCATAAGTCACAAGTTACATTTTACTGTAGAAGTGATTGGAAACATAGAGCTTACTGTTAGAGTATGCATAAAAAGAAGAACCTTACAAGGAAAATTTTTCCAAAGGTTAATCCAATGCTAGTTTCAATGCTAATGTAAATTACATTTTACAATTTCTATTGATGATTAACTCCAGGTCATAAGTAATTTCAAACAACCTCAGCATTAGTTTCTGGTACACAGCATACTCAGTAATTGGTACATTGTACCTACCCCATTGTTGCTTATGTAAAACTACTTGAATTAAGAGATGAGTGAATGGAGAATCAAGATATTGTTTGCTATACCAGTATTGCTATAAGTAAACTAAAATTTAGTTTCTGAAAGGTACCATAAATAGAAAAAATGCTTGATTCTTTTGTTCATTTTACAGAGACAAGCTATACTGACACTGAGGAAAAAAGGCCTTTCCATTTATTCTATATTCACTCAGTCTCTACAATGTGCTATAAAAAAGTACAAATAAAAATAGTACTATGGCATATTGCTATTCAGTTACTTTTTTTGTTATTTTGTTTGTGAAGTATATTGATTGGATTTTTTAAACAAGTTAAAATTGTGCAGATTTCTTGGAGTCCATAATAGGGACAGAAATGAGACTAAAACCAGATTTCCTGAATCTGAATAAAAGGTTCCTCTAAAACTTATAAAGTCCTATTTATTAGACTCCTGTTTTTGATTGGAATGACATATAGATTTATTCACAGGCACCTTATATGACAGTAGTAAAACAGGGGCTTTTTTCTTTAAAATGTCTGTTTTCTGCTTATCCACAATGAATCTCTTGAGTTCAATGTGCCAAAGTAGAAAAAGATATTGGGTAAACGCCCTGTATGTATGTAAAACCTGGCATTAGCCATCCTGACATTTCTGAGAATCTTCTGTCATATGAAAATCTTCATCATAGCCAACTAAACAAATAACTATCAAAAATGCCAAATATCATACACACACACCCCCCCACATGTACACAAGTATCTTATGAAGTGGCTACATGGTAGATTATAATGCATCTGTGCACTTGCTTAACTTGATTTCTTTCTCTTGTAGGATATTTCTTTCATACTGTAATATGAGAGGAGCTACCAGAGTTTCCATTACAGTAACAAGTTCAACATGTTAACATAGAAACAATCACTGATAAAGAAGCTATGTTGGAGGGATGATTCCTATTAGAGTAATAAATGACTTAGATTTTCATACAAGTGTCAAATCTATCAACAAGTAAGGAAGGATTCTATTATCAATGTGTTCTCATTTCAGATGTATAAGTGACTAACTAAAATGACAGGAAGTTGAGTTTGTGCCAACCCCAGACTGGCCAAAGTCAAAACTGTGGAGCTGTGAATTTGTTATTTTCCTCTGACAACCACCTTCTTTAACTTGGACATATGCCCCTGCCTTTCACTAATCCTAGGACCTCTTCGTAGCTCTTATTTCTCAGGATTCTCTCTGGTGGCCAAATGGAGATTCGCTTCCTCAGCATCATAAGGCACCACTAGTCCTTTACACCTGCCCAACTTTGCCACCCACATCCAATCAACAAGTACTGTACCTAACACTCACACTCACAGAATCAAGCTTTATTCTTACATGAATATTGGTGTAAAACCATTTATATTTTACATTTCTTATATTACTTCCTTTGAATATTAAAACAGTATTTTCTCAGGGTTTTTAAATGCCCTTACCTAAATGCAGAGAATATTTCAGCATTTCTCAAACTACATTGTGAGACTAGCATCTACAATAGCTGTATAGGAATGTACTCAACTTGTGAGCATGAGGCACAAAGAAAATTATAAATTATTTTAGCAATAATCTCTAGCTATAATTTCACACATGTTGATCTTGTTTACCTATCAAGGACAGAAATATTTTAGATTTCTTCATTTTTTCCTGTATTCAGGCAAGTACAAGCCAAAATGATCATCAGGGAGTTTCATACAACTTTCCTAAGTATGCTACAGGAGGTATATCCATTGTACCTGTTTAATTTAGCTAGTTATAGCACTAAGTTAGGGTTACAGGTTCTAACACATAATAGTCAGAGAGCTAATTTTAGGGTTCTGGTCCAAGCTTTTCAATGCAGACCCATCACCACAAGCAATATTCCCCAATGAAGACATAGAATCACATATGAAGATCAAGTAAATAAATCACAGCCCTAATTGGAATGTATGTATGGCAACTACATCAAGTCTTTGCTCTTCATTAAAGACAAATAAAAGTCTATTTTCATTCCACATCCCAGATCAAGGCCCAGAAAATACTTTCCTCTATTTAGGTGTTTTCTAATTATGAGGCCATTGTTACAAAATTAATCCTGAGAATAAAAGTATCATCATTGCAGTATTGTCTGTTTTGCTCCCCACTATTCCCTCTATGTAGGATTTAAGTTCTAGTTATAACCCCTGTATATAGAGTATGAATTCCCATACAAAATTTTAACTCTGCTATCTATCTACCTGTCAATCAAATGAGTACATATACATATTCATATATATGGGGAGCTGAGGAACTGCAGTGCATATTACTCCAAAAGACAACATAGGAAGTGTGATTTATATGTGTATAAAAGTGAATTTATGAGAATGAACATTATCTTTCTGTATTTCTTATGTAACATCATAGCTATTCACTTCTTAATCTATACTAATTTTCCAAGGAGTCTATTTTCTTTATCAAAAGAAAGCTAAGTGAAAGTAAAAGTCACAGAACACTAATTTAAAATCTGATGGCTTGAGTAGAGCAAGCACTTGAGATCATCTTCCTTGAGCAAAGTCTCTCTCCAAAGGACTAACAGTATATTTGAGGAAAACCTTTACTGTCATTACAGCCCACCTGCTCTTTAATAACTCAAGATTCTATGAATGGAAGCTTTTTAACCTTCATATGCATGTTTTACAAATAATTTCTGCATAATTTTGAGTCTTCATTATATATATTTCCTTTCGGCATTTTTATTTTGGTTTGATAATTTACGGCATAATATTCAAGGCATGAAATAGAAAATACCTTTCTCTCTTTCTAAGGTGTAAAACCCTTATAAAATAGCCAGAATCCCTTTAATAGTCTTTGGCCACAAATCTCCCCCACCCCAAACCAGGATAAGAAATTCTTCAGGAATTCTGTTTACAGATATGTAATGCATTTTTTTTTCTTTATTTCCAGCAATAGTAATTTTACTTTGATCTCATAGCCACCAAACCATTAACCACAAGAAAGCTCATAAGCAAGGTACAAGGCAGGCAATGTCTGTGATTTCCAGGAGAAGGTCATAACCCAGAATTTTTTTAAAGTAACTATTACAATGAGGAACGGGGTACAGCCACAAAAGGAATAGATATAATTTATGCCTGACTTACTTCAGCAGAATATAGTTTATTTATAAACTGCTTATGGCAAACTCTGTATGCCCCTGTTCTATGCATGTGCTGAACTGTCTTCTAGTAAATTATTTAAATTACACCTAGCAGTAATTCCTGAGGACTTTCATACTTCATTTTCTCTATTAATGTAACAGGGAAAAGCTGCTTTGCAAGGATTGCTCTAAATTCCCAGAGTGTGAGTTCCAGACTCTGTATGTGTTGCATTATGCCTGTCAAAAAACTTGTCTTCTCCTGAAATTTATTACTGAAGTTTCTCTACCCGAGCTACTCATTGAAGCTTTACAGAAAGCTCATACATGATTTAAGCAGCTAACAGCACTGAAAGAAATAGGTCAGGTTAAAAAAAAAAAAAAGCTGAATTTAAGCTACCTTCACTTATTACTTATGCAAGATTATGCATAATTTAGCACACTGCTGAATATGCAAGGACAGAATAATTGTTTACCAAAATATTTACTCTGAGTTGGTACCTGTGTTTTACGGAGATAAGGTGACTTCTCAGCATTTGCTAATCACTTTTGAATTAAAAAACAATGAGTGAGTTTTTGATTGGGTTGATAACTGCACAACAGTATATGTAAACAGAGATCTTGTTTAACAACTTCATTCAAGTAAAATACATGACACCGTTGTACAGACTGAGCAGTTTCATTAAAGTCATCCCATTTTAGAAAACATTTCTCTCCATTTTTTTCTTGACGGTAGTCCTATCATATACACACAGAAGTGTTATAGAAAACCTCTCTATAAAATGAGCTAGGTTTTTTCTAATTTAAGCTGAACATTACATAAAATTTTCTAAAGTTTGGAAGCAAGCCAAAAGGGTGAGGACCCACTAATACGAAAGAGCAATTTGGGTTCAAAGTAGGGTCTTCAGGTCAGCTAGTTTCCAAAACTAAGTAGTCAGTAGAATATAAGCCTTGATTGACATAACAGTATCTTTATTTGTAGCTTTTCGAAAGAATTTTTTAAAAGAAAAAATTCAGTTCCTGTAAGAGTTTGCCAATGTTTAATTTGCAAAATGATCAGTATCCCCTACATCAAGTTTAAAATTCCATAAAACCATCTTACTTTTTAAGTTGAAAAAATGTCTCAGGAGAGTGTAAATTCATTAATTCTCATAGTTTGAATAATTCCAAATTTAATACACAATATAATGTTTATAATCCTGAAAGAACTGTCATATTTAACCCTTATCCTGTATGAATTAGGGTATTGATAACAATTGTTTTTTAATAATGCAAATTTATGAAAGAAAACATAAAGATATAAGGATCTTAACACATTTAATTCAATCTTCAGAAATAGCAACAAAGTAGTCCAAATTAGAAGTGGTATTAAAAAATAGATACCAAAATGAATAGAATAAAAAGCTACAAGTAGCTTCTATTCTTTTATCTATATCTACTCTAAATAAAAGTAGATTATATATAGTTATCATACTTTAAAATGGGAAAATCTCAATATAATGGAAAAAATAAGAGAACTTTTATACAATGTAAAATGGGAAAATCTCAATATAATGGAAAAAATAAGAGAACTTTTACACAATGCTCTTTAAATTAACTAAAATTAGCAAATTCACATGTAGATGAACACCAAAATAAATTTCAATTGTATTGAGTCAATAAAATGTTTAAATAATAGACAATGAGAAAATTTTCATAAGCTCTCCTAAAAGATGGTTATTTTATACTTTGAAGTGATAGCAGAAATTAGAAAGCAAAAGATGCATTTAACTATTTAGAAAGTAAGCCCTTTAAAGGTTTTCAGAATAAGAAGGAATTTGGCCTACATAAAAAATATTCATAGCAACTATGGCCACAGAGTTTATATATGTTGTATAAATCTATTGTAAAATTGGTAAGGAATATATTCAGATTTATTATATGTAAATATGTATCTATAGATAAAGATATCTATATGCAGATATAAATTTACAGACAAATATGCATTTATCTATGTTTATTTATTTAGACTGCAATTTAAACAACAATGAAGTGACACTATTCTATCAAGTTTGATTTTACAATCATGAGGCTCCCTAATGGTGGGATGGCAGGAAAAGTTAACATTAGAAGTATTTATGATTCTGAACATTTTTAAAATATTCAGAAAACAAATAGAAATATTCACATTATTTGATATATTATATAGACATTAAATATTAAAATTGTAATCTATTTAGTAATATGTATAGGTTTTCATAAAATACATTTTTAAGCTTAAGACAAAAATATAACTATAAGAGGATTATGTCTATATAGATAGGTAATGGGGTTAGAAAAAGTAAAAAATACAATTGTGGATGGGAATCATGGTTTTATGAATAATAGTTTATTTTTGATTTTGTTTTAGCTGATTGTTTAACAATTTTAATTATAGTATAAGTATTCTAGAACATTATGTCCCAAAGCTGGTGTTTGTGAATTATTTTCCATTTCAATCTCACTACCATCCTGTGAGTTAGGAACTAAGTATGCCTTTCTAAGTGGTTTGAAGAAATCTCTTTTCAGTGGATTGGTGAGGCATTTGCCCATTTAAGAAAATTATTTTATTTTTGTTGCCACTGAAAATATACTGGGCAATAAAATTTTCTAAATAAAAATTTATTTCTTAAAAAATTTTTTTCATTTCTTAAATACAATTTAAGAAATTTTATTGCCCAGTATATTTTCAATGACAACAAAAATAAAATAATTTTCACAGAACAAATGTTTTGAATAGGATGATACATTACTAACATATTTCAATTGTGTTACATAAAATTTATATGATCATAACTTCTAAGTATACTCACATATATTTGATGAGGCAATGTATAGCCCTGCTAGTAGAGAAATTGCTAAATATTTCAGAATATATGGTCATAGGCTGGGCCATTTGGTGGCTTATGCCTGTAATCCCAGTACTTTAGGAGGCCAAGGCAGGTGGATCACTTGAGGTCAGGAGTTTGAGACCAGCCTGGCCAACATGATGAAACAGCATCTCTACTAAAAATATAAAAATTAGCCAGGTGTGGTGGTGTGTGCCTGTAGTCCCAGGTACTCAGGATGCTGAGGCAGGAGGATCACTTGAACCTGGAAGACAGAGGTTACAGTGAGCCGAGATCGTACCACTGCACTCCAGTCTGGGCAACAGAGTAAGACTGTTTCAAAAAACAACAATGACAAAAAAAAAAAAAAGAAAAGAAAAGAAAAGAAAGAAAGAAAGAAAAAAAAGTATATAACTATAAAGAAATAGGAAATTGGTTAGTATTTAAATCCATTTGTTCAATAATTTTTTCAATAATATTACTGAATTGGAGGAAAATTTTTGTGAATACCTTAACTCAAAAGACATCACACATTAGATTCACTGATAAATCAAACACCAGAAGGTTTAAAGGATCATTCTGGAGAAATTCAATGACAGGAATTGCCAATATTTGGATAAATAACCACATATGGATATTAGTCTTATAATTTTTCAAATAATGAACATTTCAAATAATTGATCATTTTTTATCACAGGTTAACAAATTTAATACAAGGACACAGTCACAAAGTGTATGAATCCCAGTGAAACTTTTCTTAAAAATTTTGTGTTCAACAAAAATGTACTTAAAAAACCAGCCTCATATTAATAAAAATCAAGTCTCTTAAGGCAGCATATTAATCACATTTTTTAACTGACTGGATATCATAATCAAGAACTTCCATATTAATTTCAATATTTCTACACAAATACAAAAGAAATCAGTTTGTATTTTTATAATAATTTTACTATAATTTTTGCCTAATTCTCCATTCAAGTCCTTTTTAAAAAATTTTTTATTCAAGATGCTTTTTCACAACTGCTTTTGCTTTTTGTTCATACTTATGTAAAATGGAAGAGAGTAGAAATTTGAAATTTTAGCGAAAGACATAAATTTTATGACAATTTTTTTATGTTTTGTTAAGAAATTACTGCTTTCTTTTCTACAAATTCAATCTCCAAAGAATGCTTTACAGGATTTTCTTCATGTAAGCATTAGAAAGTAGCTACGATGTCTGATTTCCCTTCAGGAGAAGGTCATCTTACTGCATTGGATGCTTAATGCTACTTATGTGTTATCACTTAATTTTGTTTCTTTGGTTTTTTTGCAAAATTCCTTTGAAGAAGACACTCTTTCTACCTCTTACAGTCATTTAGAAACCAAGGTAAAATTGAGTAATTTTCTGAAAAAAAGTGAAGTATATAAAATATCTGAAAACATTCCTCATTTTTATCAATTCATATTGCATTTCAGCTTGACTTTGCTGCCTCTGTTTCATGTTTTTGTATTTGTGTCATCTTCATGGTCGCTTGAGCTACAAATTTGTTAGTATCCTATCCAAGCATTCTTTAAAATCATGGTATCTGTTGATCCTCTTTTCTTTCCTGTTTTAGCTTAAACTCTAGTTAAATATATAAACATGAATTGACCTTCAGAAATTTTCTTCCCCTCCTTTATACCAGACTTAGAAGTGAAAATTCATGAGGAAAGGGCAGCATATTCAATCAATAGTGCTGAAAAATTTTAGTTCATTCATGAAAAAAATGTATAACTCTTGTTTGCACTAAAGCTAACAACAGGTGTACTAAATACTATGAAAAACAAAAATGGAGTAATTTTTGTAGAAAATTCCTAAGAATATTGCATATTCACTATCTCAAGTAAAAAGAATTGACAAACTGGCAGAAATATATGTAAAGCATATACAAGACAGAAAATTAGTTATCCAGAGCATATGAAGAATTCATAGAAAAATACTAAAATAAAGCAATAGTTTGAGAAGGCAATTAAAAATAGAGGAAATATGAACCTCTCCACCTCTTCTCCACTGTCCCTAGTAATCAGGAAATGGTCTAATAGGATAAAATTTTACACCCAATAAATAGAGCAAGAAAATCGAGATTCTGAATATATCAAGTGTTATTGATGATATAAACGTTACAGTCACATATTTTCAGCTGTTTGGAATGTTCATTGTTAAAATCACTTAGGGGACAAATTTAACAATATCTAAAATAGATAAAGGTTCAAATTCATAGCAATTTCAGTCAAAGTATATACACTCTAACAACATTTTGACATTTGAGTACAAGAAGCTTATAACATCACTGTTTATTTCTGAGGGTGAGTGGTATAAAAAGGATATTTATTATATAATTTATATTTTCTAATGCCTAATACATTTCAAATTACAGTAATACAACATGTTACATTTATATTCTAACCACAAATTATCACAAACACACATCAGCAGATGCAACTAATATGCATTCTAGTATAACACATATATAAGGAAATTCATACTTTAAGCAAATTGGTTAACAGAAATAAAGAACCAAGTTCAATATTTTCCCCTTATTAATTAAGACCAAGTCTCCTATTTTGCCCTTTTTAAAAATAATCTTTATTAGGAATAATCAATCAAATACTTATACCAAAGTTTGCATTCTTATACTATATTCAAGCAGAAATACAAAAGGGAAGTTATTACAGTTTATTTCTAATCTGTGTGCAGTGGCAGTTCAGTGTTTTGCCCTCCTTACAGACTGCATCTTAAATTCACAGTGCTGCTTTCTGATTGGAAGCGTATTCTGTTATTTTAAAGGCCTCATAAATCAGGCAGAGTAATCCCGCTCATTCAGTAGTCTTTTCTAAATCAAAATAACTTATTCTAAAAGAAAAATAAAAAGAGGACAGTGGGGCTGTTCATTAAAGGATTATTAATAATAATTTACATGAAATGTTATTCTTTTTTCCAACTAAAGTGGACAAGTGACCAGTTAACCACAATGTGAGGGACTGTAGAATAACACCATGCTTACATTTAGGTTACTGTTTTGAAAGCCCCCAGCTAAACTGGGGCTTCAGTACCAGAGCAGTTAGCAACCCTGCCTTTATAGGAAATGATAGGGAGCTGCATATGGGTGTACAGTGAGCCTTCTGTGGGATAATTCTTTGACCTGGCAGATGACCCAATACCTAGTTGTCCCACCTGTAACCGGGGGTCCCTCACATGGGAAACCTGTTTATATTAACTAGCAAACGCCCTTGTGGCTAATCTGACTCATGTCTAGTTTATGCCTGCCTGGTCAATGCTTTGACACTGGGAGCCCAACTTTATCTGCCCACCCCCCTTCCCCCATGGGGAAAACCTGGCTTGGAATAACCCCTGGTTCTTCAGATGGAAGGCACAAATTCAACTCACCACCGCAATACTAAACAAGTTCAGGGTTTTACTTACAGATTCTAAGCAGGGAGGGCACAATGAGTCAGGAAGGCAGTCCTTCATCCCTGGGTCATAGGAGGCAGGGATGAAGAGTCAGGCAGAGAGAGAGGACAGAGCACATGGCAAATAGCAGTACATATAAGGGAATAGGGTGTAGTTTTAAGTTTTTAGGCAAATGCCTGAAGGGTATGTTTAAAGGAAGTGGTGGGAAAGCAAGGACACTAGTCTGCTAGGCAGAAGAAATGACTCTAAGTTCTTATCTCTGGTCACTGGCTTGCCATTTGGTTGTGATATTCTACTTCTAATGCCTACGCAGCAAACTTTGCCCTGTTGTTCCTGTTACAGTTACTCATGTGAAATATCTTGTTCATAATTATGATTTTCATGTTGGTATGCTATGTAGGCTAGAAAGCATGGTGCTATTTATTTTAGATTTATAATCTCCCCAACAAATATCATACCATGCCTCACTATTGACTATCATTTGTGAGGTAATTTAAGTAATATAAGATCCCTTCTAACCAATATATTCATTTATTTTATGATTCTGTATAATAACCAATTCCTTAGTTTTAACTGTCAGAACAACTTTGTGTTTCCTCAGCCTTAATTCAAACTGCTTTTCCTTCTACTTTAATGTGAACCACCTATCTGGTAATTTTTAATCAAAATCCCTAAATGCATTTAGTCATTACTACTTTAGTTATTATTGAGAAACTGTATTCTGTGTATGTATTAGTCTGTTCTCACGCTGCTAATAAAGACTTATCTGAGACTGGGAAATTTATAAACGAAAGAGGCTTAATGGACTCACAGTTCCACGTAGCTGGGGAGGACTCACAATCATTGTGGAAGGTGAATGAAGAGCAAAGTCATGTCCTATATGGCAGCAGGCAAAAGAACATGTACGGGAGAACTCCCCTTTATAAAACCATCAGATCTCATGAGACTTACTCACTATCATGAGAACAGCATGGAAAAGACCAGCCCCTATGATTCAATTACCTCCCACCACGACCCTCCATGACACATGGGAATTATGGGAGCTACAATTCAAGATGAGATTTTGGTGGGCACACAGCCAAACCACATCAGTGTGCTATGCTAATGTGATAATAATATGTCAAAAATGAATATAATCTCTACTCTGTAGAAATTCAAAGTATATTGACAGAAGACTAGTCAACAAACAGAAATTTCAAGGTGAGTGAGACCATTGCAGCACAGGGGCAGGAAGAGGCAGTCCTTGACAGGCATCTAGGGCAGTTTTAGGAGGCTTTCTGAAGGAGAGTTCATCAGCTTGAATTGAAGAATGAGCAACAGTTAGGACAAGGGTTAAGGGTGAAGTGGCAAGGGGTGGGTCATGGTGGAGTCAGGTAGGGAAAAGCTGTACTAGGCAGAAAGGGGAGCCTACTGATCAGTTTTGATTTGGAAAAAAGCATTTATAACTGAGCTGGGTTCTTTAGTTTACTATCTCCATCTGGAACAGGGAATAAATGGACACATACTATTGTATAACATACACAGCGGACCATTAATTTATGTCTTTCTCTTCATTCAAAGTGATGCAAAAACTTTTATTGCAGAACAACCACAATTTACTCCACTCCAAATTCATCAGTGTTTTATTGAGGATTTAGATGCTTTAAACATGCTAACAAACAGCATGCTAACTATTTGCTAGCTGAACAGTTAGCTGAACTATATAATATTTTTACATCTATTGAAGCATATCTGCTGCTATGAACAAAATGTGCTTCCCCCAAAAATTCATATGATGAAACTTAACCTCCAAGATGATGGTATTAAGAAGTGGGGTCTCTGGAAGTAACTAGGTCATGAGAGATGAGCCCTCATGAATGACTTTAGTGCCACTATAAAAGAGGTTTGAGGGCCTTTGACTTCAGCCATTGAAGGACACAGGTAAAAGGTATCATCCATGTGGCACATAGTGAGCCCTCAGCAGACACTGAATCTGTTGACACCTTGATCATGGACTCCCCGGCCTCCAGAACTGTCAACAACAAGCTACTGTTTTTAAATTACTGAGTTATAGCAGCTTGAAATAACTAGCATACCAACTATCCTGTAAGTTATTAGAAGTTATGCATTTCATTTTATTTCTAGCTCACCCTCAATATCTAGAAGAATGTTTTGAAATGGTGTACACTTAGCAAATGTGCTTATAATCAGTAAACAAACAAAGAAACACAAAAATATAATTACCCTACTCATTAAGATTCTAATAAGAAAATATTGGCAATAACAGCTCCTTTAAGTTTTTATTAGTAAGCAGAGATTATCTTACCAATACAGTGTTTTCAATTATGGGTAATAAAAAATCAATATTTCATTAAATATTAATGTTCCTACATATAGAGAAATACATATGTCTCTCGGGTACAAATATAAAGACATGAATAATGAGTCTATATAAAGTTATATAGTTTTTGTACTAATTGTTAATCACTAAGGCCCTTTAATGAATCAAGAAAATGCAATGTAATTTCTAATATATTTTCTCTCTATTACAAATTTTTTATTACTAGGTTACTTTGAGTTCTATTTGAGTAAAAAATAAATCCCAATATTCCCAAATAATTTTCTTCTATTATTTAAGATTATTTTAGCCCCACTTAATAGAAACCAAGCTTTCATTAGCTTCACAAAAATAGCAGTCGGTGGAGAAGGGGAGGTTTCCTGACTCAAAGAGTTCATACTCAGAATGAAAATCTAAACTACTGCAAGAAGCTCAGGGATTTGGTAGACCTTGGAGGCTATGAGAACTAAAAATTTTAATGCTTCTGGGCCACTGTCTTCATTTATTTCCTTTCAATTTTTATATGTTATTAGCATACTCTTCATAGACCTCTACTTTCCATGTGCCCACTGACAGTTCCCAAGTTTTACATTTTATAGCATTATCCACCAGAGGAAGAAAGAGTCTCCATTTCAATTCCCAACTTTCTAGGAAATGGACTATGATCAGACAGATCTGTATCAAGCATTTACCCCCAGAATAACAGTAGATATAGTGGATCAGGTTGAGTCAAGGAAAAGATGTGGAGGAGTTACCTGGTATATCATTTGGGGCAATTCTCAGTTGAAGGTGAGCAAGCTATCCATTAGCATAATTGTTAATTTCATTTCTCTTCCACTTGTAATAATAAAGATTATCCAGTTGTTACTTAGTGAATGTCAATAAATAATTTCTATGTTTTTCTTTTAATATATGGGATAAACATTCTATATTGGATGTATTATATATTTTCTGTATCACATTAATGTACCAATAAAACACATGATTCATCACTTATTAGGATCTCTAAAGCCTACTCATATTAAAGTATTAATTACATATGTCTCTGAGTATGTATATATATATGTGTGTGTGTGTGTGCGCACATATGTATATCTATTTGTCCACACACACACACATAATGTCCAAGGGAAAATTAATGTTGAAAAACCATCCTAGATATTATTGGTGATGTAGAAGGGAAACCATGCAAAAACAGGTAGGCCAGAGTGTCTTTCAACTAACCAAACCTGTCACAACGAATGCCATTAGTCAACTGTAGGAGGAAACCAAAGACTGTCTATAATTCAGCCTCCTGTATAAAGATGTTGTTAAAATGAGATAACAAGCTTCGGTTAGGTCAACTTGAAAATTCTGCACTGATCAACATTTATATTTTTCATTGTAAATTGATAAATTGTCATTTGCTGTTTAATGTAGCATTCTCTGTGAGCATGATAAATGGGTATCCAGCTGTGTGGAGCCCATGACCTCTGGGTGTGCTGACCTAAACATATTTGCTGATCCTGAAAGGCTGAGAACCAGATCCTGGAACATTGCAAGTTTACCAATGGAGAGACAGAGATGTTGGTGATCTCTGGGTGGTCAGCCTGGGTAACTCAGTCAGTTCTCTGCCTCACTGGACAATCTTCAAAATGCAAAAGATACATTCAATTTGATTTGGTATCTTTTCTATAAATAAAAAAATTAAACACTTATTAAACACACATTTCCAGAGAAAACAACAGAGCTTCCCCCATCATTTTTGTTTGCAACTGATTTCTAAGGAAAAACATTTTATTTGCTTTTTAAGAAGACCACAATCTTCTTACAATGTCAGCATTGGACCTCGATTATGTTTCATTCTGTGTTTACTCTGCACACTCTGTTAGCTGCAAACATATATTTCTGCCACGTTAAGTTTGTATACATGTCTGCTTTTCTATATAATGGAATGTTTATGCCTCCAAAGGGTTTCAAATAGCATAACTTTGGAATAAAAACTTGCAGATCCCCTAAGTGACTCTAAACAGGATCAGGCAAAGCTTATGTAACCAAACGAATAATCTTAATCTCATTTAGTCTTTTTATTCCCCCCTTTTTTAAAAAAACTATTCTTAGTAAAGTTATAGAAAGCAGTACTGGCAGCAATCTCATTGCCATGTTATCATCGATGAAAAAGGAAGTAGGAATCAGTCACTGATGATTAAATCTTTTTATAATCCACTAAAACATTGCAGCTGATTTCTCTAGCCCTATTAAGCTCTTGTATTTAAGTTTCTGTTAATAAAACATATCTCTCAGTCATAACGCAGTTTAAAACTAGTACCTCAACACTAGGCTAGACTTTAAATAATATTTAACTTTCATATAAATACTATGGTAGATTTTACCTTGAGTCATTTATTTCTCTGCATTGTACTAATTGCACTGGTGCAGCTCTTCAAACGAGTATTTTTATTTTCAAATGAAATCAACAAAGTAACTGTATGCATTGAAGAGAAGCATTATTTATTTTCACATAATTATATCATTGTGCTTAAACATGCATCCCTACAGGCTATAGCAACAACCTATGTGCAGTTAAATCCATAAGTTGCTGACATCAGGTCCTTTATTCCACTATTTCTCTACCTTGAATTATCTCCTAGTCCCTCTCTATTGATCAGTAAGTGTACTTTTCTTCCCCCAAGTACCAGCTGAATCTTTATTTGGTTGAGATAAGTTCATGACACCCACAGCAACTGAGACCATCCCTTTATGAGAATGTATACACTATCTGCAAAGCAACTCTTCTTCACTTATCTCACACTTACATATATGGCTTAGAATTGTTTGCAGACTGCTTCACATGTGTGCCATTCTTTCAAATACTATTGTCCAAAGTTCTATATCTCCTACTTCTCTCCTGTGGATTACCTGTATATTCCACAGCAGATTAATAATTTATTATTGGCATACAGAGTAGTTATTTACTATGAACTGAATTTTTTTACATGTTCTTTTTATTTCTAAATCAATTTATAATTTTCCATGTCTCTAGCTAGGACCATTTGCATTTTAGTCTTTCTCAATCCTAAAAATAAAATGATATAAATGATCAGGTTACAAACTTTTTGAAATAAAATAGAGTATTATATAATGCATGAATAATCCATAAAACAGAGGACCAGACTTTATTTTTTATTCTGATCCTTGTTCTCCAGGAGGATATAAAGATGTCAAAGATTCCAAATAAATATTTACTAGTCAGATGAAATGAAACAGGTTTAACTGTGAACATGTGATTGGTCTGTTAAAACTGAATTTAGGAACTACAAATTATAGTTACTTAATTCAAATGATACTGTTTCAATTTCTGCTTGCAATAAATGTATGAAGTCCCTATAGTTTTGCTTAAAATATTTATCTTATATGCACAAATTCTGGAACCCTAGCCTTGTGTTTCTACAAAACCATTACATTCATATATTTAAGTTGTGTTAATGTCTTGCTAAAATTTAGGTTGTATAAGTTGTTTTAAATTCTTGTTAAAATCTGCTGTCAACAAATAATTTTAAAGAAGAAACAAAGTGAGTAGTTATCAAGGATGTCAATAAACATAAGACTTAGGCAAGTACATATGAGTCAGTCTTTCAGCAGTATGAAGCACTGAAAGTAATGGCAAACACTGCAATTACTCTTTCACCAACCTAATATGCTTTCCAATATTTGTTTTTAGATGTATAGAAGCTGTATCCTTAGGAAGAGAAGTGTAGGACCAGAAAACAAATCTGAACAGAACTGGTATAACATAATCAGTTCAATATTTTCTGAATTTGGTCTGCATATTTTGATTTGGCTTCTATTGTAATCTACTCGAGGTTTGGAGAATTAAGTCCTCAGTATTTCACAAGGTAATGTATGAAGAGTTTGGATTCGTCAGCTAGATCGTCCGATTTGAAACCTGTATCTTCTACTACTTACTAGCCTGTGAACTCGGGCAACTTCCTTAGCTTCTCTGGGCCTCAGTTTTGTCATCAGTAAAATGAAGAAAAAAGTGTTTTGAGAATTAAATGCTTTAATATATTTAAAGTGTTTAGAAGGATACCCAGAATAGAATAGGTATTCAATACATGTTATTATTATTATTAAGTTTTCATAAAAATATAGCTTTGCTCTTGTTCTGGAACTCATGGTTCAGTGTATATAATAAAGAAAACTGCAGAAAGATCAATTCAATCTTCAATGATTCCAGCATTGCAAAAGCTAAATAAGTTTCTTCCTCAATAACTGCTTTTCTTGATAAAAGGCACTCTTAGTGGGTTATGCTTTTCTCTATAAAAATTCTTATTCACCAGCACTTTCTTTCACACTCTTAGGGAGGCTGTAAAGTTAATACAGAACTGGCATAATGCTCAAGCTTATAATGACTAGACCTCTATGAACAGGCGAAGAGAAAAAAAAAAATCTCTCTTCTGTGTTACAATATGCTGTTCTTTAGTCTCTTTGCCTTGGCTTCTGATTTCTGCCTGCCTTCACAGCAACCTGACTCCACCCAATCTGTGCCTCAACTCCCTCTCTTCCCTTTCTTGCACACTACATACCCTCTTCTGAGGTCAAAGGACAAGCAATAAAATTACAGTTATTTTGTACATTAATACAGAGGACACTAATCATCTTACTGTTATAAAATAATCATATTTTTTAATGATTATCTGTGATATAGTCATCACTCTAAAAAGTTAAAAATCTAATTATAAAGCTGTAACTTATTCAGAATGTTAGATTCCCAGCTTCATATATTCCTTTGCAACTACTTGATAGAAATTTTTCCAAGGAATATTTAGTTAACTTGACATTTTTGGAAATTTCCCTACATTTGTCAATATAGGGAAGAAAGAGCTATGTCTAAATAAGTGACTAATAGTTTTGGGTTTTACAGAATTTCGATTGTCCCTATGATTTCTATTCCCATTTCATTAAGTAGTAAGGAGAACTTCCAAAACAGCATTTGTTAAAAACAAACAGTAAATGAGGAAAGCAAGCCAGAAAAATAAAGATATTTAAGAAAATCAGTAACAGTGCAGTGCATCGCAAGCCATCACACTGTGTTCTGGACTCCAATGCTTTAGGGCATACAAATTTCTCAGAAACTTACTTTCCATACTATCTATTCAAATATAGCAAGCAAATTGTCCTATTTTAAATGGGATCAAGCAACGACTATGTGTTTCTGGATACATTTACATACAACCTGGACATGAATACACCTAGAACCAGCGGACATGGGTATCTGCTCTTCTTGTGGGCTTACAAATTAATCCTTAAGCTGCTTGGGAAAATATGATTATTTATCTTCAAGCTACTCAATACTATGCAGCTTTCCTTCACTTCTTTTACATATTTGCCTGTCTTTTTTTTTTTTTTTAAATCACTCTTTGGTCTAAGCACTTTTCATTATTATAAAACCTAGGAAGCATGGAGTGAGTTATGAAAAATAAGTGGTAAAACTAACAAAGATCAATATTGTGTTTACCAACATAAGTGCCGATGAAAAGCTGACTCCAGGTGAAATTAATGATTAACCCTTTGAATCACTAAGTGGAGGCAGAAGAGTGGCTGGAAGCTGCAGAAGGTTCAAGGTGAGAAGTGGCAGCAAGACTGTATTCAAGTAGCAGTTCTCTGTGAGCACTTCTAACGAATTGTCTCAATTTATTAGAACAAGACCTGTATCTCCAAGCCTCCTGTCATTTGTTGTGATTTGTTTTCCCATTCAGGAATATTCACTTTTGAACATAGTTCTGTAAGCACAATGTTATACTCTTTTTATTTAAGAGGATGCCCCCCCAGAATCATATGTGCATCAGACCCCACCACGCCTGGATCTGTCCCTTTCTCCCATATTGTCTGATATTTCTTTTGATAATTCCCCTTCCTGCTGTGGTCTTATTTGGCATTTGAATAAAAAGCTTATTTGTACTAGCAATAATAACAACTACAAACCTTTCTATAAGATTGTAAAATTTCCAAAGCATTTCACACAGGTTATGTGATGTGCCCTCACAGCAAAATGTAGATTAGGGGGATATTGACATGACTCCTCTATTACAGGTGAAAACACTTAGATTCACAGATGTTAATTAATTCATGAGTAGACTTTCCACTGATCTCAAGTTAAGAACAGATAACGGGGTGGATCAGTGCTATTTTGACAAGATCTTCCATTGCTAAAAACTGCATTTTTTATTCTGGGAGAAATAAGGTCAAAATTAAATTGCGAGAAACTAGGTTTTGCATATTTACCAATATTTACCCTACCCTACACAAAATGCATACCAAATAATACTAGATGACCAAGTAACAAGAGAACTGAAAAGTGAAAATTAAACATATCAAGTTAATATATGTGCCTTATTCAGAATTTTTAATAAGGTAGCCACAGTGTAATTTTAAGGTTTTTTTTTCTGTTTTTTTTTTTAATTTTGAATTTCAACTAAATGACAATCATTGTTATTTTTTCATAATAATTTAAATGATTTCAAAATATTTGATAGCTTTTATTTTTAAAATAAGCTGCATAGCTGCAGAGCCCCATATAGAAATAGCAGCAATACCACACAAGGTGGTTAAACAGCTTATGAATTAAGCTCCATATAAGCAAATTTCTTTGTAAGTAATTTATATTGTATGGTAAACTTGTATCCAACTAGAACAGCAAATTAAAACATTAATCACATCTGTAAAATTTAGGGCCTTGTGCATACAGAAAAAAATATTAGGGAAATACATTTTCTTGTATTGCTGAAATAAATATTCCACATATGGAAGCCAGTCTAATCCTTCTCATTATAGTGTGGATGAAGATGAACATTAAGCCCATATAACATTTCTTCCTGAATTAGTCGATAGCTCATTTTAGTAGGTAGCACATATTTCCAAACCTGAAATGCCCATGTTCAGTCAGATTTGCAGTCCCCTTTTCCCTCGCTGCTCAGGCTTTCCATCACTGTTAGGTAACCACTGTGATTATTCCATATCCCATCCTGACGAGATGGCAAAACAGCTACAAGCTTTTTCCCTGCATTAAGCAGGTTGTAAGCCATGGAAAACTAACTTGCCCTGAAATTATCAAGCATTCCAGCACTCTGTAGCTGCACCAAGGCAGGCAGCCTGCCAAAACACATACAAGACACCAGCCCCTATTCTCAAGCACATTTTAATCCAGCTGTTCCATACAAAACATCCGCTTTGATTTACTGCTCTACTTAATTAGAATGTAGAGTATGGGAGACCATCTTACACACAAGAGAAGCATCCTGAATGATATTTTAAACTTTATCAAATGTGATGGTGGGTTTTTGTTAGTTTGTGTGTGTGTGTTTTATTCTTATAATCAGATATTGAACTGTGTGTGCAATGTTGCTGCATTTCTGGTATTGGCAAACTGAACCCAGACATGAAGGTTGACTGTATGGAGAAGAAAGGAAAAACAAACCTATTTCCAATTGCCATTCTAGATACAATCAAGGCAGTGTCCACTTCAAGCTCTCCCTCCTGCAATGAAAATACCACTGAGAGAATTCTATTGATCCCAGTACAGGAAATAAAACAATAAAATTTTTTCAAACTCTTAGTCTCCAATTAGAATTTTAGGGGGTTGAATGGAATTCTGAGGAGGTTTCTACATTATGAATGTGGCTGTGTTGCTATCAGGTATTTCCTTCGGGGACATAGCTCCCCTGAGCGACCAGTCCAGGCAGGTTCAAGCAGAGCCTTCACCTGCCTGGCATCCCAAATACATGAGGGTTATCTAACAGGAGAAATTTCCAAATGCAGATTTAATTATGTGGAACACAATTTTAAGCAAAAGTGCCATAATCCCTAACATCCCTTAGAGATGGAAAAATGAAGATAGCCATAGTAAAATATTGAAAATCTTGATAATACTGGGTGCTTTGAGCTCTATGATAAACTAACCCCATTATTTCACAAAAAATTAAGTTAGGATGTTTTCTTGTTATTCAATACCCAGTTATTGAAAAATGATGTTATTTCTTTAACAGGTCTAAAATTCCTCCCCCAGATAAAATAATATCTTATCTAGAACCTGTATTTTAGCACCACAAATAACATACTCATGATTTAAGTAATCAATTGAATGTAAGGTTTTGTTGAATCCACAGAAAAGGAAACATTAGCTTTCCAATGAGTATCTAATTCATATGCTTCCTCTAATTACACATCTTTTTTTTTTTTTTTTCAAATGTAAAACATACCAGGAGCAGTGAGGAGCAAAATAAAAGAAAGAAAGAAGGAAAGAGAAACAGAAAATTACCCAAAAAATGTATCTTTAAAACTTTAATACATTAGGGTTTTAAATATTATAAAGCTGATTTTTGTAACCTAAGACTAGCATACTATACATAATTTACATTGCACATTAACATAACTGTAAATTCATTTATGACCCTTCATAGACATATTTCATAACTGAGGCAGGAATATTATATTTTTAAATAACGAGAATATTGGTAAACTGTTTTCAGTAGTAGGTATACACTCACTTCTGTTTATATTTTAGCATTTTACATTTATATACTTACAAAGAATAGCATGGCATTCTTTTTCCAAATGGCCATTTCAATTATTTAATGGTTAATTTAGATTCCATGCAATTCTTTGAATAATTACGTAAAGAGTCTCTCTGAGTTGGTATATGTCACACCAAAACAGTTAGTTTTGTAGAAAACGATTAAGCAAAATCTTGGGTTGATGTTACTGAGGATAATACACCTTTCAGATTTTTTTCCTAGCAAGTGATTGTTTTGGCACCATGCATTCGTTATCTGTGTTCCTATTCCAAAGCTTATTCCAATCATTCCTGAAATTCTTAATCAATAAATGTTACCACAGAAATTTCCTAATGTATATTATATAATTTAAAATCTTTGCTTATTGAGCAATAAGCATTATGAGTGACACTGCTTCATAAATCAGGGCATGTAGATGAGAAGCAGGAGGAGGAGAAGGAGGAAGAAGGGAAAAAGAAGAAAAATTTAGAAAATGTGGCAATCAGAAGCTACAAACAAGAGAAGAGGATACCAAAGTAGGATCCACAGAACACTAGTTCTGTGAGATACTTAGTAAAAAATACAGATTCTGAGGTCAAACACTTTTGATAACATTGTACAATACAACCTCTCTTGAAGTTTCACAATGGATTAATATTCTAATACATATCGAAGGCTCTACAAAGTTTGCTAGGAAAAAATGTGTTTAATTTTATTAACTACTGTGGAAGGCACTGAGATGCCTACCTCAAGATCCCCCTATAAGGAAGTGTGTGCTGCCCAGCCGCAGGAAGTGCATCCAGCACTCAGCCCCAGCTTTCAGCTCCAGGGCAGCTCCCATCTGTTGTCTGAGCCAGAGGCCTCAGCATTCTGACCCAATGCACAACCCTTTCACAAGCAGCCTTGCTGCTGTACACTTCTCCAGGTTTGCTGATGCTTTGTCCCAAGCACGTGCTGCCATTCAATTTCCTCTGCCCAATAGGATTGCTTCCTCCCTGTGCCTTTCAGCAGTGTTGATCTCCCACCTCTGCCTTAGTATGATTTTAAATAACCCAATCTGAGACAACTACCATCCAAAAACCTAATCTGACCTTGCGATTTATTTCAGAGCACCTGCTTTGGGGAAGGTTCAAGTAAGGCATCCGGTGGCACAAGCCCTTCACCAAGACTTAGGAACAGGGTGCACTGAATCTAACCTGGAAACAATTTCACTCTTTACCTCTGCATCTCTGAGTTGTCCAGCAGAGAAGTCAACAAATTGTTCTCTCTTTGACCCCTCCTTCAGTCTTTACAATTTTATTGCAAGTACATCCAGAATTATAGAAATTAAGAGTTGTGTTTTTGTTCATGCTTAAGTCTTTATATATTACAATCCAAGTTTCTTTCAAGAAGACTGTTTTCAGTTACTTTTAAGGCCCAGAACGTAAGATCAGATGGTTTGCTCTCTCTGTGAAGGAAGGTATGAGCAGAGTAGCACTTTACCTATTTCTAAGGAGTATACTTAACATATTCATTTTTGGGACTTTATACTTATCAGGAAAAAATTTAAATATTGGCTAAAAGTACTATTAAAATGTAAGTTATCCATCTCCACTAAAATCACTTGGCATCCTTGTATCCCCAACTGGTTAGTAATTAGACTCCAAGTTTAGGACACAAGTTCATTGTAATACTCTAACAAGCAATTTTCTGTTTTCATGATTAATTTTTTAATAATGTAATATTTTAGTTTAAATATTTTTTATTTCATTTCTAAAGAGTATAACATCTAAATATTCATTTTTCACAGAGATAAATTATTATGAAATGTGAAACATTTGACCTAAAGTTGAAACACTTTGATATTAAAATAGCTCCCAAAGATAAATCTTTATAGAACAAATTAAAATTCTTACATTCTGTAACTTTTCTATATGAACTTTATTGAAGAGAAGAATATCTTTATCTTTCCTGGGTTTGAAATTTAGGTAGGCCATGTTATGACATGACAAAGAAACAAGCTGTAAACACACTCTGAGTACATATTTAGTAAATTTAAAATGTAATTGCACTCGAGGTTTGAAATCAGGTTAATTTTAATTGTCATCATTGTAAGGATATGTTTGGATTTTTTAGTTCTAAGGTTTATCCACTGTCATATACGAGCTGATTTTTTTTTTTTTTCAAATATCTAGTGAACAGTTTTACTAATTTGGTTTGACTAATACAATGAGCACTGTTACCATTGCTGGGAAATAATCAACATGTTCTATCCTTTAGCTGTATATATGTTATTAAGCACGAAGTATTATGCAAATCATATATTTAGAGTTTGCCACCAAAAGTAAACAAAGAAATGAAAAGAATGAACTAGAAAGATTATTAAATTAAAAATGTGAGCTTCAACCACAGTACCAGAGTAGAGAAGGTAGTGACAAATTGCCATTTCTTCAGTATCTGGAGGACTTTAATTTCCTTTCATTTTTGGAGAAGGGGGTGGAGTCTCAACACTTCAACACATTTTGTCATGAGGGCAGAAAGGGGTGTTAAATGGTTTTCCTCAAGCTTATAGCACACAGTCTCTGCTGCTAGGTGTACCAGTAATTCAGTTGCAAGTAAGCTAATGAAGAAATTAAATCACTTGCCTTTTTCTTGTCTCTTTCTTAAAGAGGTTGCATTTTATGCTGACAGTGCAGAGTTGATAAAATAGCAATTTTTGAAAAGCTTGCTCATTTAGCTACTCTCAGAACCCCTGCTGACATCACTGACATTTTCTCCAAATATGCAAATACTGTAAGTCACTTTCTAAGATGCATGCATATATTTCCAAAAATGTTATTATTTTATGATCAACTAGGCATAAATGCAGAGGCAGACTAGTTTGCTGGCTTTGTAATGCCACACTCATGAAATGACTTTTTTTTTTTTTAAATGAGATTTGGTGAGGATCTGTCACAGCCTCATAGATCTTTAAAGGTGAGTTATTCCTTTTTTATAGAGAGGGGGTTATTTTAAGGCCTTCCCATTATATAAACATAAAAATAGGAGGTAAAAGCCCGTAAGCCCAGCAAACTTAAATACCTGGGTGACAATGGCAATATTATCGTTAAACTCGACATACAACTTTTGAAATACAATGCAGATGCAGTAGGCACGAATACTATCTTATTTAAATGTCTGTATTAAGCACAACCACTCTCTGCTAAAAATGGGGAAAAAACAAACAAGTCATATTCATCAAAGTAATTGTGTAGGTACTTTCAGTACCAAAATGCCTAGAATGAAGGATTGAACTGCTAACGGCAGCAGTGACAGCCATGAATCATAGTAGGCTACTCCGGGGCCTTTACCACCATAAAACAAAAGATGTAGATGAAAAATGCTGCAATTAAGTGATTTGATTTCTGCCCCCTTTTTCCTACTGCATTCGTGCATGGCTGCACAGCAAAGATTGATGGGAAAAATTACTCTACGTGATCTCTGACAGAGCCTTGGAACAATTCTATAAGGGGGAAACATACAAATCACACCAGCTTTCTTGTATTCAAACAAAATAATACATATAAAGCAAATACTTTAGCCTATATCCAAAGCACCAAAATTTGCATGCACACATAAATTGTTGAGAAATGCTCTGCTATCAAAACCAAACTCATGGATTTTCCAGCTAGTTGGGTTATACTGATATTTGTTTAAATAAATATTCAATCAGTACTGCCGAGTGGCATCTTCAATATGTCTGTGCTCTGAGAACAAATTACAGATACAAATTTGTGGAAGTAAAACATTCTTATCTTTTATATCAATAAATTATTAATGAAAATACACATAAAATAAAATAATAGAAAATTTCATGGACTATTCAACTCCCCTGTCATTATAGTCATTTAGAGGGACATTTTTAATGGGTATTCACCACTCAGTTGGGGTCCCACATAGAAAAGAATCATACTTGAATACAAGGGACTATTTTATTGTGGTTGATATGTATGTTTAAAACATGCTAAATTTGCAACGCCCACTGAATAAAATAAACAATACTGCTAATATGAAGAAAAGATAACTCCTATTATCAGAGGCTAAAGTAAAATTATATGGGTTTCATTACCTGAGGAGAGAAGGTCACTCAGTCTCCATCCACTGTAAGATATGCACAGTCAATTTAACTTGAATTTGTGCAATAACATTGCCCCCTCCCCGGAAGGAGAAGAACATGTATATACTTGACTTTGTTATATGTACTGAGGCTGTATTTAAAGGCTGCTAGTATAGTCATGTTGAATTGGATACATTCTTACATTCTATCTGTAAACATTTATACATCTGTCTTTCAAATATTGGGGTGCTTTAAATTATGAATTAATGACAGCATTTTGAAAGACAGTAAACAGTTTCAATCCTACTATTTATTTATGTCTAGTAGAAACTTTCAAAAATACATTCTACTGAAATGTATTTTACTACAGCTGCTCAGGCAGTTACCCAAAAACAATGTGCTTAATTGTTGTGGTTATTTTGCTGTCAGCCACAATAGGAAACCTCAGGGTCCCAAGGCCAGAATTCATTAGTGGATTCTCTGACTTTAATAATGAGGAAATCTGTGAAATACTAGCACGGTTTGATGAAATATCACAGACTTGAAAATCAGGAGACCTGGCTCACCACTAATTAATATTAGGCTGAACCTCATGAAATCACTGTTTTTGTAGCCTAAAAATGGTTGAATATCACAATTATAAGTGGTTCAACCTATTTAGTTTCGTATAGGATAAGCACTCAGCTTCAATTTCTCAGGTATAAAATAGACAAAGTGAACATTTGCAATTCTTACCAGTAGGTATTCAATATGATTTGGTGAAATTTATATTTTTTATCTTTATCTGGTAATAATTCGTATACTTTACCAGCGATCATTAAATAAGTCAGCAACCTTTATCAGTTTACCAACCTATAAGGATTTATCTTAAGGAATCAAGGTAAATCTATAGAACAAATTCATTTAGTGAAATTTCCATAAGAACTCATTTAATTCTTTCTTTTATAAATGAGGTTTTGTGTATCTATTGGGACACTTACAATATTTTTCACTTTATTTTTAGTAGATTGTCTCTTTCTTATATAAAAAAAATATATAATTAGCAAAAAAAATGCCTGAAGACAATATGAAAATGTAAACATCATCATCATAGTAATAAATATTCTGTGACTGACCTTAAAATTTTGTTCCGAGCTTCCTGGCAGACTGAATAAAAAGGGAATAAGTGTTAGTTTTCTTGTCTTTCATCTTTTATATTTAGATTCTTAAGGTCAAGAGACATCTCTTATTCATTTAGATACTATGAAGTAGTCTCTTCCTTTTTATCCTGCCCCTTCTATTAACCATTTTTCTTTTATGGAATTTTTGGTAAGCAATTAAATAGATCAGTGTAGAAACTACATTCTATAGAAGGCTTCTATTATCATATTTTTCAATACTTCATACATGGGAATGTATGATTGTATATAGGGAAACTCCGGTACATACCAGAAATGGAAAAAAAAAAAAAAAAAAAAAAAAAACAAACCTTAAAATACTTGATCCCCCAATACCAGTACAATTAAGCTATTTTTGTAGAAGTAAACCATCGTTAGATATATACTATCCTAAGTATTTTAGATTATTTCAATAGTGTCAATGATAGTATCTACTAAAATCAGAAACAAAATATTTTCTATTCTCTTAATTTTTTTTACTAAGGTATGATTGGCATACAATAAACAACACATTTGAAGTGTAGAATTTGATAAGACTTTACATATGCACACACCCTTGAAACTACCACCATAATCAAAATAATAAGTGCATTCATCACACCTAAAAGTTTTCTTGTGCTCCTTTGTTGTCCCTCCCTCATATTTCTCTCTTCCCTACTGACCTATATCTGTCACTGTAGTTTAGTCTGTACTTTCTATAACTTTATATAAGTGAAATCATATGGTGTGTCTTTTTTGTCTGGCTTCTTTCATTCAATACAATGATTAATATTTTGAAATTAGTCCATGGTGTTTGTGTATATCAATAGTTCACTTTTTGTCAGTGCTGAGTTAGTGTTCCATTGTAAGAAAATATCACACTTTTTAAAAACATGTTCAACAGCTGATGAACACTTGTGTTGTTTCCAGTATGAGTTATTACAAAGAAAACTGCTATAAACATAATATCTTTTCTTTCAATATTGTTAAGACAACGAAAAGACACAGACTGAGAGAAAATATTTGCTAAGCATATATTTGAAAGGAGACTTTTATCCAGAACATATAAAGAACTCTCAAAATCCAGTAATAAGAAAACAAAAACAAAAAAGCCCATTATAAATAGGTAAAAGATTTGAACACATTACCAAAGAAGACATACAGATGGTATATAAGGACATAGAGGAAGACGGTCAAAATCATTAGTCATTAGGGAAAAGTAAACTTAAAGCACAAGGTGATCCCACCTATTGAAATGGCTAAAATTAATATAAGTGGCTATACAAAGTCTTGGCAAGGATGTAGATAAATTAGAAGCTCCCGTAAACTACCAGGAGTGTAAAATGGTATACCCTCTTCGGAAAACAGCTTGACAGTTCCTTAAAAAGTTAAAGATATATCTATCATATGCTTCCAAAATGAATTATTTTAAAACTGATTTTACTAAAAGATAATTCTTAGCAGGCTAGAGGCTAGAAGTATGCTCCTTGCTTGGCATAATCTCTGTTCCCACCCCTTTTAACAATTTAAACATAAATATCCTTCATATGCCATTAATTTCCAGTTTTACATGTATATCACAGGCTTTGCCATTGAATGCTAAACTTGAATATCCAATGCTTATTTTATTAATAGTAGTTCTTACTGGCCAGGGGTGGTGGTTCACACCTGTAATCCCAGCACTTTGGGAGGCCAAGGTGGGTGGATCACCTGAGGTCAGGAGTTGGAGACCAGACTGGCCAACATGGAGAAACCCTGTCTCTACTAAAAATGCCAAATTTGCTGGGCGTGGTGGCGCATGCCTGTAATGCCAGCTACTCGGGAGGCTGAGGCAGGAGAATCACTTTAACCCAGGAGGCAGAAGCTGCATTGAGCCAAGATCGCATCACCGCACTCCCACCTTGGAGACAGAGTGAGACTCCGTCTCAAAAAAAAAAAAAAAAAAAAAAAGTAAAGTAGTTCTTACTTATGCTTCCCTATCTGACAAAACAGTACAACTCTCCACCTAGTGGGTTAAGCCAAACTTCTAGGAATCATATCTGATGTTTCCCTTCTTTCACTACTCATTATTGTTCCCCATAGACAACCAATTAACAAAATCTGTTGTCTCTAGCCCAAAAACGTGTCCAGAATCTGTCTAGTTCTCACTTCCATGGCTACTTCTATAGTTCAAATTTCCATTGCCCCTCATTACATTGCTACAGTAAATTCCTAATAGCCATTTTTATTTCCACTCACAATCGTAACCTCTGCAGTCCATAGTTCCTATAGCATTCAGAATATTCTTTGTAAAACCTAAATCAGTTGTTGTTACTCCCCTTCCTAAATCCCCCAATGCTTTTCTTTACCATTTGGAATAAAATCCAAACTCTACCATTATCTAAGTTATCCATCATGTTTCTGGCTCTCTCATACCCCACACAACTCCCAAACTGCTCTAGACACCCTAACTTTCTTTATGTTCCTTAAAATCTCCAAGCTCATTCTCACCTTTGGATCTTTGCACTGAACCTCGTGCCGCCAGGCCTTTCTTATGCCTGATTTTTGTCATTTGGATGTCAGCTCTAATATCTCTGCAGTGAATATTCCTTGACTACTGAATCTAAATTAGCACTCCTTCATTACATCTATGCCATTGTCTCATTCCATCACCATGGTATCTTATTAATGCATTTATTTGCTTGTGTGTTGTCTATCTCACTTCATCTAAGACATTATCATTATTACCAAAATATTGAAATCTTGTCAATATTTTTTATTTTATATCAGGAATAATATTTGGCAAATAGGGGGCAGTCAATATTTATTGAATGAATTTTTTTGGAGGATACGTTTGCACGGAAATTAAAGGTGATTTTATTCCCAAAATCACTTGTTTATGTTTCTTTGTATCTTTTTTATTTGTTTTACTTACACGAAAAATGAAAAAGTGAGGAATATATTCAAAAAAAGAAAAAGGAGAGAAATGCTACATTGGAATGGAAAATTTTTCATAAAATAATAATTTTGTCATAATTGGAAGGTTAGAGAACTGTTGCTTGATATGACAATCATTCTGGGGAAGAACACTAAAGCATAAAGCAAGCACTCATACTGCAGTCTTCTGTCTCCATCAATCAAGTTTATAGCAGCCACATGTAGCACCACCAGATGCTGAAATTTTTAGCGCCTAGAAAAATCTCGGATTTTATACTAGACAGTCGCTAACTGGGGGTGCACAGCAAGTCACATTACTGCCCCCTAATCCACAGGGCTTAAATAAAGTCTCTTTGGTCAGCATCTATAACCCTAGGAACAAATATTCCTTTTGACTACATCTAGGGGCTTTGGGTGTCATCTAGTCTTATTAAGGGGAGAAAAATGACAGAATCCTACAAAAAATAAATTTTCATTTCTATCTTAATGGTGACACTATCCTGGAAAGTCAGCCTCTTCCTTTCAAAATAGTGGTTAATGGCAACATTCAAAAGAAAATAAAATGGCCCAATCAGGCAGAGGGTATGAAAAATGCAACTAGCAAAATCAGTGGCTTAGGTGACTGGTTGGGCGTGGTGGGATTTTAAGTAAATAAGCCTCCTTAAAGTACAGTCAGCCACAGAGCACACCAGCTGGAGTAAAGAAATGGGAAACACAGAGCAGGAGCATGCAGCAGCCACAAGAAAAGCAAGACACAAAAGGAGCCCAGAGACAGTGGCCTCTAAGAGAGAAAGTGATGGAGAGCAGCCCATTTAGTGTGCCATTACCAGAAGGAGAAAGTGTGTAGGAAAAAGTGAAAAAAGGCAAATATCTAGCAATGAAAACAGCAAAGGCCTTGAATTGCTAAAAATGGAACACAGAAAAAAAGTCACCCATACATTTCCTCTATTGTAGGTGGGAAAATCGCTAGAAGAAGTCTTTTGAGAAATCCAAGCATAATTCATTGTATAAGGAGAGTTTAAAGGAAGGAATTAGCACCTATACCACACACTGTTGGTTATGTTTAACTTAATTGATTCATAAATATGGCCATTAGTTAATAGATGGTGTCAGATCTGTTTATCCACTACATAAACCCATTTTTAAAAATTTAAGCTTTGATTTATAAACCTAATCAGATAACTGATTATTTCCCATATACTAGAGCTCTGAATAGTAATCAAGTGCTGAGAAGAAAAAGCAGATTATTCAGATTATTCTCTTTCTTTCTCGTTTTGTTTGTTTGTTTTCCTATAGGATTTTGCTTCGTTGCCTAGGCTGGAGTACAGTAACATGATTATGGCTCAACCTCTTGGGCTGAAGCGATTTTCTTGCCTCAATCTTCTGAGTAGCTGGAACAGGTGAACACCATTATGCCCAGCTAATGTTTTTAATTTTTTGTAGAGACAGGTTCTCACTGTGTTGGCCAGGCTAGTCTCAAACTCCTGGCCCCAAGCAATCTTCCAGCCTGAGTTCCCAAAGTACTGGCATTAGAGGCGTGAGCCACTGTGCCCAGCCATATTACTCTTGATTTGATCTGCTATAACCCAACTTCCCTAACAGAGTGGAGGGAGAATAGGATAATACATTGAAGAGTGGAATCAACCTAAATGCCCATCAACAGTTACTGGATAAAGAAAATGTGATACATATACACGATGAAATACTATTTAACCATTAAAAGAGAACAAGATCATGTCCTTTGCAGAAACGTGGGTAGACCTGGAAGGCATTATCCTAAGCAAACTAAGGAATAGAAAGCCAAATACCGCATGTTCTTACTTGGAAGTGAGCGCTAACCAACGAGAACACATGGACACAAAGAGGAGAACAACAGACACTGGAGTCTGCTTGAGGGTGAAGGCTGGGAGGAGGGAGAGGATAGGAAAAAATACCTTTCAAGTATTGTGCTTATTACTTGGGCGACAAAATTATCTACACACCAAACCCCTGTGACACACAGTTTATCTATATAAAAAGCCTGAACATATACCCTTGAGCCTAAAATAAAAATTTTAAAAAGAAACAATAAATAAACTGAAAAATCATGAGAATGCATGAACAAAAATGAAAAATACAAATGATAAATGAAGTACACTGGTGTTTATTGTTTTTAATACAGAATAGAAAGTATAAAAAGTATCTTACCACAAAGAAAATATGAAAGTGGATAGGCTTTTCTTAGGGGATAAAAGTAACCTAAACTCTCTGAGAGATTGAGAAATGTTTCCTTTCTCTTGAGTGTCTGAGTGCTTATAGAGGAAGGAGAAAACCGATCTAGTTAGCCAGAATAAAACAATGTTATTAAAAGAAAAGACATTTCAGTCTTCATTAGTCCATTTTCATGCTGCTAATAAAGACATACCTGAGATTGGGTAATTTATAAAGGAAAGAGGTTTAATTCACTCACAGTTCATCATAGCTGGGAAGGCCTCAGGAAACTTACATTATGGTGAAAAGGAAAGCAAACATGTCCTTCTTCACATGGCAGCAGCAAAGAAAAATGCCAAGCAAAAGCGGGAAGCCCCTTATAAAACCACGAGATCTCGTGAGAACTCACTATCACAAGAACAGCATGAGGGTAACTGCCCCCATGCCTATACTACCTCCCACTGGGTCCCTCCCACAACATGTGGGGATTATGGGAACACAATTCAAGATGAGATTTGGGTGGGGACACAGCCAAAACATATCACAGTCATTGATATAATATCTAGAAAATAGCCTTAGGCTCACACACAATATTTTAAGTGGGTTCTTATATCCTTTTCCCATCCTCTTTGAACTGAGATTCCCAAAGGATAATCTCTGAGAATACTTTTCACACAGATTCTTTAGCAAATATATTCTGACCTCATCCTTCAGAGAGAAGTCTTTTCAAAGGTAGCAAGGGTCTAAAATACACCAATTAAATTTACCTATCTCTCTCTATACATCTATCTATCTATCTATCTATCTATCTATCTATCTATCTATGTTTTTAAAAGGGCTTTAAAAATCAGATAGCTACAAAAACCAAAGGGATAAAGTAGAATTTACCCAGAGTGTCAGAATATGAATATTGATTTGGGAAACATACATCAAACACAAGCAAAAGATTATCTTAATTTCTATAATTGTTCACTAAAAGTTCCAAATTGATTCAATTCATTTTTTATATAGTAAAATAACATCTACTCACAGTCAATTGGGTACAAACATATTCAATAATCACTCAACAAACATTCACTCAAAAGTTTCCTTTATGCAGGATGTGTTTGGCCTTATGCTCAAGGCCATCATTCCCTTGGAGAGCAAGAAAATAACTTTGATCATGTTCTATATCTTATAAACTGCAATATAACATTTATATTCCCAACATGGACATGAAGCCCCAAGACAAAATTCTACTTTTGATCTCAGATTATTCCTCAAAACTACTCAGGCTTTACTTTTTAAATGTATTCTGGTATATAAAATTTAAGGTTTTTGAGAACTTCAAATAGATGTAATGAAAAAACATTATTCAATTAGTTTATTTTAATATATTTGACCCATGATATTCAAAATACTACTTAGTGGTTTTGTTTTTTTAATTTAGAGACTCAGAGATTTAATAGTATGCAACTTCTTCCACTAAAATATAAAACCATGGTCGTATTCATTACACTTACATAGATCTTTCCAATAGTATGATGTAATTACTATTTTTAAGTTAATATTTCTTAAAATATGATGTTTTAAATGGCTGTAGGGAAATAAAATTTTAGCTTCTAAAATTCATTATTTTAAAATTTACTATACAATATCAGGAGCTAATTTGAAGTTATCGGCCAAAATGCACATATTTTTTTCTAGTCACATAGTCTAACTGTACAATAAAATATAGAATATCATTTTCTCTCAAGCATTTCTTGATAATAAGTTATATATAAACCAATCTTGTATGAGTAAATGGATAATGCTAAAATTTGATCTTTTAAAATTAAATATACTTAACAGAGAATATAATACGAAGTAGATCAATCTTTTAAGATATTTTAAGTAGGAATAAATAGAAATAAAACTCTACAGCTTAACTTTTAAAATATTCCTCTATCAATTAAACAAATTGTCTTTATTTAAAAATATTTTGCTCATTTTTTCAGTCATTAATTTTCTAGGTACATTTAACTGCACCCTGTATTTCACCTGGAAAAAGCTAAAAGTATATACATTTTTTTAAGAAAGAATAATTAACTTCCTTGAAAATAATTTCCCCTTCTTTCTAAAAAAAACACAATGAATGCTGAATACTAGTCTACAAAATAATGAAATTTAAAATGTAACAAGTATCTTTGTATTTCACCAAATAGTATATGGGTTTTATGACTATATTTTTTTAAAATTTTAGGATAACACATTTAAATTATAAGATATAGGTACATTATTTGCACATTGAAATTATGAGTGACAGATTAACCTTATATGAAAGATTTACACATGCCTTGGACAAGAAATATTAACAACATTAATAGCTACCATTTATTATGTGCCCACTAAGTCCCAGGCCTTATCCTAGGCCCTTTGCATATATCATTATTAATAGTCACAACATTCCTGCAAGGTATAGGTTATTTTTTCATTTTTACAGCTGGTGCAACTGTGATTCAGTCCAAGTAAGCACTTGCCTGAGGCCAAACAAGTGGAAGAGCTGGAATTCAAACTCAAATCCCTATCAATTCTGTTTAGAAGCCTATGACTTTATTCATCTATGATAAATTATGTGTAAATATGTTTCCTATTTTTTCAAAATTCACTATCAATTAAAATGTTTCCAAAAGCGACATCTGACAACAAAGCAGCCACAGGCTTCATTAAGGTATTGAGGCATTTGGGAACCACGCTGCTGATATTAACAATCCTCAAAATTTAAACTTTGAAACTTCACCATTTGTAGTAGGATAATCATGTTTGTTGAGAAAGAAGTGATTTCACCTTCATTTTCAAACATCTGTTTAAGAGTGTCTTTTAGAAACAAGGTGTAGCTGAACCATGATAACTATTGTGTAATATAATACCCAGCCCAAATGAAGGTTGCACTTGTGCTTAATAATAATGTAAATTTTTGTTTTTGATTTTGTTTTTTGAAACAACACCTCACTCTGTCACCCAGGCTGGAGGGCAGTGGCCCAGTCTCGACTCACTGCAACCTCTGCTTCCTGGGTTCAAGAGATTCTTGTGCCTCAGCATCCTGAGTAGCTGGGATTACAGATGTGTGTCACCATGCCTGGCTACTTTTTGTGTGTTTTTTGCAGAGATGAGGTTTTGCTATGTTGGCAAAGTTGGTCTTGACTTCTGGCCTAAAGAAATTCGCCCATCTCAGCCTCCCAAAGTGCTGGGATTACAGGCATGAGCCACTGCATCCAGCCCAAAAATGTAAACTTTAGTTGAATGCTTACTGTTGGTAGCTAAGTGCTTCAAATGCATTATTTAACTTTTACAACATCCTTATGAGGAATCATCTTTTGATTTTAAAAGTAAATAAACTGAAGCACAAACACTATGAATCCATTTACCCACAGCCAAGCAGCTAATAAATAGGAAGGCTAATTTTAGACTTCAAATTTGCTCAGCTTCAAAGTCTAACATTCATAACGTCTACCTTGCTCTACGCACAGTGGTCTTTAGAAATGAACATCATTAAAATCTCTACACAAGGAAGGGGGTTTGGGCCTACTAGGACTGCATCAGTGGACTGAGCCTATTAAAAGGAGGGCTACAACCTTGTCCTGGCTTCTTACCCCATTTCAACTCAATAATTTATTTCTTCACTTGGAAAGTAAACCTAATGTATTAGGTAGTCTCTAAGATCCATTTAAGTAATACACTTTTTAAGATCCTGTTAGTGTCTTTCCTTTCTGTAACGGAACAGTGCCACTAAAACTATCTACAAGGGTTTGTTAAGGTTTTGCTATCATTTCTATCTCTTCCCATGGGCATTTTAGAGGTTAAGTGAACTATGTGTATTAGAAGTCATATATGTGTGATTGGAGTCACAGAGCGCCGGCTCCTGTCCCTGCTCTGCTAAGGCATGTGTAACCTTAGGGAAGTAGCACAAACTGTCTAAACTTCAGGTGTGGGTGGTTAGTTTTTTTTTTTAATCCATAACCTGAAAAAAATATTAGTATTTACCCCAAAGGACTGTGTGAGGCAGAAAATTAATGTCAAAGTGCTTGGCACAGAGTAAACTCAAGAGAACTTAGCAATGATTACTTTTTATTGTTATTGAATTATGAAACTGAGAGATGATGCTATGCAATTTATGTGAAATCACTTAAAATCACAAAAAGTTAATGAGGACAAAATATTCTCTGCTAATGCACTCTGATGAATTTAAAAATTATATTTATATGTATATGTGTGTATATCTCTCCATCTACATGTATAGATACATAGATATCTGGTGTTAGACACCCACTTAAAAATTCAATTTTGATATGTATTTTGGTTTCTTTTTTTCCTCAGTATTTTTAGATGGCATGGCTGACAAGACCAGCATCAGATATAGATAGAATGATAATATGCAAAAGCACACAGAATTCTCACATATATAAATGCCGTTATTTTAAGACATTTTGTGGAAACTACTAAAGTGGTGGGGATGGGACAATGATGCATCAACTGAATTAATCACTATCATCACTCTTCTAAAGAAAAAACAAAGCAAGTTCAGCACACTCAATCATCACAAACACGAGGAGAATGGAGTTGCATAAAACCAGGGCTGGGTCCCCTGTTCTCTGGTAGGCAATGTTAAAAATCTGCAGCCATTGTAGACTGCTCCACACTACCTAATTCTGAAATCTCTATTTATAAATACCAGAAAGGGAATTTTTTTGCCTACTTTTCAGCCATTTATTTATTTATTTATTTATTTGATTTCATTACAAAGAGAAAAAGGAACTGCTATAGGGCTGCAGAAAGTCCTGAAACCAGACATTTGAGCCTATCAATGAAGAATTCACCTGATGGAAAGAGTAAAAATGACATAGATCGTAAGTGTCAAAGACATGTCATTGAGAAAGGCAGCTTTCTTTTCACAAAAGCTGGCAATTCTAAGATGTGAGGTTGTCTGTCTCACCAAACCTCGGAAGTCAATGTAGGAGCAATTCCACATCATCTAGTTTTGTGCACATTTTTTCACAGATACAGTTGTTTGCCACTGATCCAAATGCATTTATCTCCCATGTACTGTTACTCAAGGATAACCCAGATACCAAGGATATCTTTATAAAAGACTATGAAAAACAAGCAACGGCTCCATAGTGACTTGCTTCAGCAAGAATTGGTATGAAAGTGGTAACATAATCAGTTAACCTCAGCAGCTCATATATCCCCCTAACCACTCAATTACCCGCAGTCTAATATTTCACCCTGTGATTTATTTAAAAATTTAGAAAAGTTAAAGAATAGGTGTATTGTGAATAGAAGGAAATATACTTGTAACCAATACAGCTGAGGAAATTTATAAGTAGATTAGGAATAAGTGGCTGATAGTGTGGATTTTTAAAAATTCAAAGTATTTTGCTCTTTATATATTTATATAACTTTGTATCTTTTCTCTCCATAGTATACTTTGCAAATACTATATAAAGATATATACTATATATAGATAAATATTGGGTTTGCCACTACAGACCACAAACAAACATAATACTGCAAAGATGAGACATGCTGAAGCAGTAACTGTTAGTAATTTTTCACAGGTATGTGTGAAAATAGAAAAAGAGAAATGACATAATGCAATTTAGTTCATTCATAGAGATTTAGGGATAAAGTACACTTATATGCTCAACACTCACAGTAAGATTGGGAAACAAATGAAGGGGTCTAAATATTAGAGGTGAGCCTACTATATTCTGTTTACCATCACATTTATAATACATATACTTTTATAATACCACGTGCATTTCTTATTCATGTATAATTTAGATCTGTATTACGTATGTGTATTTTATATATGCACATAATAAAAGTTTATTCCAGCATATAAGAATGAGCAAAAACAAAGGCAAATAAGCAGTTTCTAAACAAATATTATCATCAAAATGTACTGCATATGTAGTGTCTAGAGAGTATGACTCCAATTATAGATATCAGAGATAGCAACAGTCTTCTGTTTATACTATGTGAAACAGCAGAGAGATGATCACTTAGCTTTTGTTTTGGTTCCAAATCATTTTTTTTCAAGAAGTGTAATTAAAAAGTGCATTAATGCCACCAATTATGGCCTCCAAGGGACCAGAAACCCCATGTTACTCCGTGATGGAACACAACGGAGCTGCAAACATCCATTTACCATTATAATGCTCATTAATCCTGCCAAAAACAACTCATTATGGGACTTCAAGGAAATCATCTCATAGGCAAACACAGCACAAAATCTGTCATTGCATTCCTCCCAGTAAAGTTGCAGAGGTGGAAACTCTTCAATGTGTCTAATTTATGAAGCTGAAAACAATAATTTCACTTTTTATCAAGCTAAGACGTCTATGTGAAAGAACTGGCCTAAATTCTCTCACTCTTTTAGTAGTCTTAATAAAGAAATAGCATTGACTCAATAACTCAGTAATCTAAGCCTGCAAAACCTCACTTACCTACTTACCAAATTCTTCCAGAACCCAGTCTCATTTCATTGGACATCAGCACCATCAGGAGTTTTTCTCTCAAAGTAGTAACAAAAATATCGCCACATCCATTGTCATCTTTCTGGTTTGACCTAAAATTAAATGTAAATCCTCTCTCATTCATTAAAACGTTTATAAACTTTCTCATTCTTTAATCAATTGAACATATTGAAAAATGTCTGATTCTTTTTCAAACCTCAGCTCCAAAGAGGTGCTATACCCAGTAGGAGCTCTCTGAATGCTTGTTGGTGATTTCACTGTTACAGGAAAGTAGCCCTAAAGCACCCTACAGAAAATAAAATGTAGAATTCTCAATTATCACTATTAGATAAGCAATGATTGCAAAGAATTATTATTATCAAGGAGGTTTATTTTAAATACATTATCAATTTTTATGTTTTAAGACTAAAAACAAACCATGTATTCTGTCTTGGCAATACAGTATTTCTTCCGATGCTACAGGAGTCTTTGCCTGAGCAGAAATGATCTACTTAAGATGTTTAAAGGAGTTTTAGAAAAAAGCTTAATTACCAACCAATAAGCTAAATTAAAAATAATTTTCTTCTCTTTAATATTTTTTACAGTGTTTAAAAGAAATTACGAGAAGAAAATTTGTAAGAACATTTTTCTTCAGTGACTATATATTTCCTCTCATAAAATTACTGGAAAGTAAAAAGTACAGGATAATATACAGTACCTGAAATCTAATAATTGGCCATCCTCTATCACAATTGCTCTCCAGGAATTTCAACTAATCTTATATTTATATTTTGAAAAGATCATTTCATGGAGTTCTAATGTAATCAGTAGCAAAATTAGTTGAGATGGTTTGAATCAAAAGGGAAAAGAGGCCTAACATGACTTTCTCTACTGAAAGTAGATAGTTGGGGTAAAAGGTGAAGGAAAATATACAATTTATGCAGTGATGAAATAAAATATATTTCCTTATTGTTTCTTTTCAGTTTTCAGGGTTGGGAATTACATCTTGAGAATAGGTACAAAGCAGGTGCTACATGCTCTCACAGAACACAGAGTTATTTATGCAATTGCCAATCTTTTAGACTGTATAAGTCTACTTCTAGATGATAAGTCCTGGGAAAATTCTGTCTTTTTCACTACTGAATCATTAGCTTTTAGCATCATGTGGAAGATAATCTCTCAGTATCTAGGGAATGAACAAATCATTGAATATTACCAGGATAATAACCTGAAACATGCAAATATACACTTTGTGTCATTGCTGTATGTCTTTTTGTTTACCCCATCCTAAAAAGGTAGATCAGCTTCATATTCTATGTCCTGAACTATTAATGCTTTCTTTGAGAAAGTGCGTATGTTAAGAGCAAAAGCAAAGGTTTTCAAAACTAGGGGAAAAGAAAAAAAAAACACAACCTGGTTTCTGTTGATGGAAGAAAGTGTCCTGACCAAGAGAAGTAGGAGTAAGACAACTGGAAAATAAATTAATGTCTTAGGCTTCTCAGCTTTTGGAACCTCGTTTTACTCTCTGAATCTAGAGTCCTGGATGAGGTCTTATTCTGGAAGGTTTAAACCTTTAGAAGCTGGAAGGCTTGCTGAGAGCTGGAGAGGAGCAGATCCCTCTGGAGAGGAGCTAGACTGAGTGGGATACATGAGATGCTGGAAGAGCATTTCTGAATCTGCCAAGAGCTGATTGCCCTACTAGGGCAAGCAAAGAAAGGAAAAGAAGAAAATCTTGGCTTAGATTATAGCCCACCCATTACACAGTATATTCAACCTCAAATAAGACAAGGATCTCTTCATGATCCCACTTTGGGCCAGGACACCAAGAACTCAAATAGATTAATTATGATGTTCAAAAGAGGAATATAAAATTTCTTGTACTCTAATTTGTTGGACCAAAATTTATACTCGAACAGGACGAATGCCAAAAATTCACACTCCTATTTCTCCTTGCGGGTAGAATTTCAATATGGATCTTGCTTTATCAGACTAAAATTTGATTCAGTTGGAAACTAAAGTGAAGGCTGGCTAGTACTTCCATTTCCTTCCTCAGACTACCAGTAAATTAGTAGCTGTTTCTTTGATCACATCCTTGATTCCAGGAAGGGATAAAGTTAGATAGGAGGGCATTTTTCTTGTATGGTGTTTGAACCATAAGGAACAATGAATAGAAAATCCTCAATACTGTACCAGTTATATATTGGGTACTAAATCTTGAATAGGTATATGTGAGGTTAAATATGGAAAATATTTCCACAAAATTGGTATTTTGAGGTTATGAAAAATGAAATGGCTTCATATTTAACAAGCAAATGGAAGTGGGTCATGTTTGGATAGGTACCATATATTTACATTCTGGGACTTACTCTTTGGAACTTATAAGTGGACTTTTCTTAGGCAATTTTCTGTGAAACAAATTTTAAAATGTTTCTGACCTACCAAATTTTAAATGTCCTTGTATCTATTAAATTGTTATTTATGCAAGGAAGCTTTCTTTATTGTTTGTGGCTATGTATACTCAATTCCAAAACAAGTTAAATATGAATAATAATAAATAAAAAGAATCCTTTGTCTGCTGCATTTTACATGTTTCAAAAAGCTAATGTGCAGAAGGAAACTCATTTGCAATTTGAAAGTGGGCATTCTTTTGGATTAGAACAATCAGTTCATGAGAAGTGTTCGAAGTACCAAGTACTATGTGTTTCCTAGGGTACACAGTATGGAATTTCCAAATTTCTCTGAGGTGTGCAATCAATACTGTCACAAATGCCACCTCATTTCTGGATGGCCCAGGTAGAAATCTCTATCACTTCCAAAGATTTTAAAAATAATATTCAGCACTTTGTCATTATCAAAAGGAAATGTCACCCTCAAGGTGTTGTAAGAGAATGCAAAAATTTGCGTTTATTAATATAGCCTAATGTGGTTTTCTTTTGGATAAGTGTTCCAGAAATGAAATCAATAACTTCAACGATGTAAGTAACATATATGATAAATTCTCCATCAGCACATGCATGTGCGTGCGCACACACACACACACACGGTAGTGAAACATACCAGAAGGGAAGGAAGAAAAATTTACCACATCTTTAAACAACAAGAGCAAAAAGATCTGGCTGAGAACTTGTCTCCTAAAGTCCTGGAGAGACCAGTCATGCCACATGATCTCTTGTTAATTAAAAAAATCATGTGGTAAATGCACAAACATTACAGAAAACTTTCAGGGTTTGTTGTTTCATTGATAACCGTTATTACCAAGGCCAAGTTAAGACTAATGTACACTTTTATTTTAGAAAATAATTGCTAGGCCATTCCTGTTCTTCTGTTAGCTAATTCAAAAAGTAGTCTCCCATTCCCATTTCTCCTGCGTACCCTCACTACAGGTTTCATCATCATCATTAAAGCAACCTCAAAATAGATCAATAATCATCAGTATTGCTGCAAAATGTATTCAATAACAGGTTGAAAAGTATTGATGAAATATTTGCTGAATATCCTGCCTAAATATTTGGTCTTCCTTTGATAACGGTGTATTGAGTTTACCTGAGTTGACATACAGGATAACACTTTTCACAATTTTATTCCATATGCATCCAGGACTTGTCTTCATTTGACTTGACTCAGGTTCCTTCTGACCACTTTTCTAATTTCACACAACCCATTTTCCCAGGTGCTGATTTCTCTTCCACCCTGGGACAATCAACTGCATTATGTTTATAACACAAATATCCCTGGCTGACATATATCTCAATAATATATTTCAAATACCTGTGGAATATTATTTCTAGTGACATTAACTAGCTGACTTTCAGTTTTCAAAGATTTAATGCTACGGGTTACAAAAATGATATTTTATTGCCTGATATTTGATTCCATTGTTTTCACTCACCTATCAGCTTAATAACAGGACAATCTCTAACTCACCTCTGTAAGTCAGATGGAATCAGTTACCCTTAAAATTTAGACCTCAAAATTGTTCATGAAAAAAAAATAATTGTGGAAGAAAGGTTGTAAAATTTTTAATTATTTTACTACAAAAGTTTATCTTATTAAAAAAATAATGAAAACTATCATATGCTTCTTCTGAAATGGTTCAGAACATCATACAAAATATTATAACTTGGGGTAATCCTATAGTATGGAAGGTTTTGTCACTATCTTAGAGAAAATGAGAGACATAGTTTCAAAATCCAAAGGTACCCTAGCTGTAGACTTTGGCCTTGGCTTAACAGGTTTTATGATGTAAAAGGCATGAGGTGTACCATAAGACAATGTTCAAACAACTGAAGGCAATAAATAAGTGACACAAATGAGAAATTTATGAAATTCCAGTCAAGAGACACCCACCAAACCAATCTTTGGACAGAAGTTACAGAAAATAGCTATAGATGTTTTCTAAATTCTGAAAAGCTTAAATATTTAGTAATTCAAATGCTTTATCAAGAAACTAAGAATTTTAAGTAATTTTCAAACTTTATGAAATGAATTTTCATAATGAATGATTCACTACCCTGAATCTTTTGTGTTTCTTTTGGTCATGTGTGTCAGGCACTTGTTAGAGGCTCGGCAATGCTGGATACATTGAACTGAACTCTAATGATGAGATACAATTTATTAAATATAGCAGGAGGCAGAATAGCACTTAGGCAAGAGTAGACATCTTGAAGTTTTGAGTATTGGCTTTCCACTATTTAGCTGTCTAACCTTCAGGAAATTGCTTAACCTCTTTAGGTATCAGTGAATTTATCTGTTAAATGTCAACAATTACACTTTATTAAGTGAAGGATTCAGCGCATTAATTATATACATATCTTACACATAGTAAGAGCTCAGTATTACCTTGTATCATTTAGTGTGTTTACAAAGAATAAAAATATATAGATTCGTAATAGATAGGAAATAATGCAGGAATGCAAACATGTTGCCATAATAAATAAAATACAGCTTTAAAAAATTTTATTTCAGCATTTATATTTTGAAGTTTTACTTTTATTTTCTAACATAGCCATAATACGGTTTCAATCAACCACAAAAACGCTTATTTTTTCACATGTATACAGAAGTAATGGCACATATTTTATAAAGATGTTTATAATGTATCAAATAAAATAATAATTCAGTACGACCATTTGAAGGAACTCTATGTGAACACTTTTAGAAGAAAAATAATTTAAAAAATAATCACCCATCTAATGTTTAATTTGTAGAGCAATTTGAATATTGTTTCTCCTGCTATCTTCAAGGAAGTGTTATTCAAAGGATACTAAGTTTATGAATAATTCCTCGCTAGATGAGAAGGGACTTAGAAGGAGTATGAACAGTGCTCCCAGAGGTTATATGCTCAATTTCCTCAAGAACCTACAGCATTGGAAACGAGCTTCATTGATCAGAAATCCTGCTGTTGCATGTGCAAATACCATGGATGCTATGTGTCCTTTACTAATGTAGTGTCTTAGAGATGATGCACCAGTTTAGCTGGAGTGTCTAAGCATAGCCATGGGCATTGGTAGACTGAGTCACAGGATGTATCCTATGCATACCAGTTAACTGACTCTTCAAGCATGTCTCTGAACAGAGGGCTTGAATTTTTTCCTCTGGAATGCCAAGAAGACCAGCCTTTTTTTGGAAGATTGTGGTGGTAATTTCATTCTCCACTGGAATCATCCCAGAGATGAATGAGTTTTCCATCCAGAGGTAGATAAAGAATTAGAGGCTACTATACTCAGCTTCAATAATTTTCTTAATAGAAGAAGGAGAGAAGGGAACCCACTGGCTGAGCAATGGCAAAATGTGGCATCTGGCAGCAGTGTAAAGAGCTCCTCAGACTGGGAAAGAGTCCAGAGGATTTAGGAATTGTTGTTTTTATTTTTCCAAAATTTAAATATTATCTCTAATACGGCCTAATCAGTAAAGACATTGAAACAAAACAAAGTCAACCATATCATTCATAGGCCTTTTTTTTTTTCAAGTGCCTTAATATTACTTCACAGACTCAAAAGCCTTGGACTGTTTTATGATTAAAAGCTAATCATTTCTCTCCGGTGCTTTCACTGTTCCCAATACACAGAATATAGCAAGAAGCTGAATCTTAAGAATGAGTCTTTCTGTAAAGTGTCTCAATTATTAAGAATGAAGACATTTGGTTAGTAGGACTTCCATGTAATGAAAAGAGGCTGAGAAAACTAAAGATTGAAAATAACAGCTGAATATAAGAAAATGTCATTTTTAAATTATCTTTACAGCTATGGGCTGAAAGTTATTGACTTTGTCCAAACTTTCAAATACAGGATCCTTAAGTTGCAAAGCAATAAGAAGCATAATAGCTTTAAAGATATCAAAAAGGCCTTTTGCTCATGATATATGCAGCACAGTAAAGTAACAAAAATATAGATCTACTCATCTAAATGAATGAAACATATACAGTGAAGTTGTAGTATCTGATGCCAGATATTGATCAGCAAGAACATAATGAATTGTATGATCTATAAGACCATAATCCTGCTATTAATCTGCCTTTCGGGTCATAATCACATACACTTCAAAAAGCTAAACCAAATAGCAATATGTTCTTCAATTGAATTCAAATTACTGAAATTATATACAAATTAATGTTCACAATTATCCTATAAAAACTGAATATATTTAAATAACGGTATCAGATTGACTATAAGAGGAAAGAAATGCCATCTTCTCTGTATTGATCAACTTTATACAAACAAACACATTGGCATGTTTGGATTTTAAAAGGTTCATCTACATTTATTATCTTCCCCACCAGCACAGATGTTAAAAATATACTTTAATACTGATAATGTTCCCATTATGCTGCTCCCAAAGGATAACTTTTATTTACTGCCTTGGAAAATTCCAAGTATTAATAGGTTATTAATTTATGTAAGTATGCATTGCTACAAAGGTGAAAGTGTACTTCATCGTCAATTTATAGTAGCCAGTGAGTTGAGAAACTGTGTTGCTTTTATAGATTTCATAGGTTTTCTGGTATAACTCTATGCCTTTAGCAGGACTGTCTCCAAACCATATCAGTTAGAAAAATACCTATTACATTTTAATAGGTTTATAAAGATATGACTTATTGAGATTTTACTATTTTAAGTGTCAATAATATCACAATATAATTTTTCTTTCTTTCCTTTTCATACTCTTGTTCCCTTTTGCTCACCTGCCCTATTCTTAGGATAAAAAGAAAAAAAAAAAAATCAACAACCATGAAAAGCAAAACTTTACTGTTATCATAAATATCCTTTATAAGTTCAAATTTTTGATTTTAAATTTTTCCAAACTGTTTCATGACTTGTTCTAAAAATTAATTAATTTAATAACTTTTTATTGTTTTATTATTTATATCCTGCAGTGTCTCAAATTTTGTCTCAAATTTACTTATATGCAATTTAATAATCTTTTATCTTTAGTCACTAAAATGGGATTTTTCACTGTCTCCTATAACAACTAATTATTGGGACAAATAATATTCACTGTGGAAATTCTTCCTTCATTCTTCTTCTCTGTAGTTTTTAGGATTTTTTTTCCTTTTCTGTGCACATAAGCAATTAGTCACAGTAAGAAACATCCATACTTCTGAAGACCAACAAGATTTCAATCAGCTCATCTTGAATTTTGCACCAGTTTTAGTCATGCAAGCAACTACTAGCCTAGTTCTCTTTCCCTCACATATTATGAAGCTTAAAATTAAAAAAAAAAAGTTTAAGTAGTACAACATATATTAACTACAATGAAAGTGCTGTTTCTAGATTTCTAACAATGAGTACCCCATGTGGCTTAATATTAAAAATACATTCATATTTATATTTCTGTTTTTTACAAAATTATGTTATAAAATTAATTATGGTGCAAGTAATATGTTTTATTTGAGTCATATAATAACTCATGCTTGAAATATTACACATGGCTAAAATTTTCTCTTGGGAATTTAGGAACAGGAAATGCAAGTCACTAAGATATAATAAAAGAAGAAATATACTAAGTATTAGTAAATAAGCAAAACAAGATAATATTTTTTTATTTTTTTTATTTATTTATTCTTTATTATTATTATACTTTATGTTCTAGGGTACATGTGCATAACGTGCAGGTTTGTTACATATGTATACTTGTGCCATGTTGCTGTGCTGCACCCATCAACTCGTCAGCACCCATCAACTCGTCATTTACATCAGGTATAACTCCCAATGCAATCCCTCCCGCCCCCCCCCCCCATGACAGGCCCCGGTGTGTGATGTTCCCCTTCCCGAGTCCAAGTGATCTCATTGTTCAGTTCCCACCTATGAGTGAGAACATGCGGTGTTTGGTTTTCTGTTCTTGTGATAGTTTGCTAAGAATGATGGTTTCCAGCTGCATCCATGTCCCTACAAAGGACACAAACTCACCCTTTTTTATGGCTGCATAGTATTCCATGGTGTATATGTGCCACATTTTCTTAATCCAGTCTGTCACTGATGGACATTTGGGTTGATTCCAAGTCTTTGCTATTGTGAATAGTGCCGCAATAAACATATGTGTGCATGTGTCTTTATAGCAGCATGATTTATAATCCTTTGGGTATATACCCAGAAAAATCCTCAATAAAATACTGGCAAACCTGATTCAGCAGCATATCAAAAAGCTTATCCACCATGATCAAGTGGGCTTCATCCCTGGGATGCAAGGCTGGTTCAACATTCACAAATCAATAAACATAATCCAGCATATAAACAGAACCAAAGACAGGAACCACATGATTATCTCAATAGATGCAGAAAAGGCTTTTGACAAAATTCAACAGCCCTTCATGCTAAAAATGCTCAATAAATTCGGTATTGATGGAACGTACCTCAAAATAATAAGAGCTATTTATGACAAACCCACAGCCAATATCATACTGAATGGGCAAAACCTGGAAAAATTCTCTTTGAAAACTGGCACAAGACAGGGATGCCCTCTCTCACCACTCCTATTCAACATAGTGTTGGAAGTTCTGGCTAGGGCAATCAGGCAAGAGAAAGAAATCAAGGGGATTCAGTTAAGAAAAGAAGAAGTCAAATTGTCCCTCTTTGCAGATGACATGATTGTATATTTAGAAAATCCCATTGTCTCAGCCCAAAATCTCCATAAGCTGATAAGCAACTTCAGCAAAGTCTCAGGATACAAAATCAATGTGCAAAAATCACAAGCATTCGTATACACCAGTAACAGACAAACAGAGAGCCAAATCATGAATGAACTTCCATTCACAATTGCTTCAAAGAGAATAAAATACCTAGGAATCCAACTTACAAGGGATGTAAAGGACCTCTTCAAGGAGAACTACAAACCACTGCTCAGTGAAATAAAAGAGGACACAAACAAATGGAAGAACATACCATGCTCATGGATAGGAAGAATTAATATCGTGAAAATGGCCATACTGCCCAAGGTTATTTATAGATTCAATGCCATCCCCATCAAGCTACCCACGAGTTTCTTCACAGAATTCGAAAAAACTGCTTTAAAGTTCATATGGAACCAAAAAAGAGCCCGCATCTCCAAGACAATCTTAAGTCAAAAGAACAAAGCTGGGGGCATCACGCTACCTGACTTCAAACTATACTACAAGGCTACAGTAACCAAAACAGCATGGTACTGGTACCAAAACAGAGATATAGACCAATGGAACAGAAAAGAGCCCTCAGAAATAATACCACACATCTACAGCCATCTGATCTTTGACAAACCTGAGAGAAACAAGAAATGGGGAAAGGATTCCCTATTTAATAAATGGTGCTGGGAAAATTGGCTAGCCATAAGTAGAAAGCTGAAACTGGATCCTTTCCTTACTCCTTATACGAAAATTAATTCAAGATGGATTAGAGACTTAAATGTTAGACCTAATACCATAAAAACCCTAGAGGAAAACCTAGGTAGTACCATTCAGGACATAGGCATGGGCAAAGACTTCATGTCTAAAACACCAAAAGCAACGGCAGCAAAAGCCAAAATTGACAAATGGGATCTCATTAAACTAAAGAGCTTCTACACAGCAAAAGAAACTACCATCAGAGTGAACAGGCAACCTACAGAATGGGAGAAAATTTTTGCAATCTACTCATCTGACAAAGGGCTAATATCCAGAACCTACAAAGAACTCAAATAAATTTACAAGAAAAAGACAAACAACCCCATCAAAAAGTGGGCAAAGGATATGAACAGACATTTCTCAAAAGAAGACATTCATACAGCCAACAGACACATGAAAAAATGCTCATCATCACTGGCCATCAGAGAAATGCAAATCAAAACCACAATGAGATACCATCTCACACCAGTTAGAATGGCAATCATTAAAAAGTCAGGAAACAACAGGTGCTGGAGAGGATGTGGAGAAATAGGAACACTTTTACACTGTTGGTGGGATTGTAAACTAGTTCAACCATTATGGAAAACAGTATGGCGATTCCTCAAGGATCTAGAACTAGATGTACCATATGACCCAGCCATCGCAAAACAAGATAATATTTTAGATATCTGTTATCTAAAATAATCATAGGTCTTTTAAACAAAAACACCTAAAAGACAACTTCATACTTCATGAAGTATGAAGGTAAGAAAACACTTTGTACGTCATTTATTGACAGGTAAAAGTGCATAAGCTTTGACATTTATTGACAGAAAAAGGAATATAAACTTCACGAGAGTAAACATTTTGTCTGGTTTGTTCACTGATGTATTTCCTAGCACCCAGAATACTGTTTGGCACTCATTCAACAAGTATGTGATGAATAAAAGGAAAGTATATTTTTCTAAGGAAACATCTTCTTCCTACCTCTTTCACTGTCTTCCTTTACTCTTTCAGTTCTTGCATATTGGATTTATTTTATTCCCCCCCTCTTTTTTTTGAGACAGAGTCTCACTCTGTCGCCAGACTGGAGTGCAGTGGTGTGATCTCAGCTCACTGCAACCTCCACCTCCCAGGTTCAAGCAATTTTCCTGCCTCAGCCTCCCGAGTAGCTGGGACTACAGGCATGCGTCACCACACCCAGCTAATTTTTTGTATTTTTAGTAGAGACGGGGTTTCACCATGTTGGCCAGGATGATCTTGATCTCTTGACCTCGTGATCCACCCACCTTGGCCTCCCAAAGTGTTGGGATTACAGGCATGAGCTACCTCACCCAGCCTATTTTTACTTTTTTACCTGTGGGCCTCTTCCCTTCCTCTTCCTTCTAGATAATTGCTCTTCACTCTTCACTCTTCACTCTTCACTATGCAGTTCTATAGTCATTACCTTAGGGGAATCTTCCCTGATCCAAAAAACCAAGGTAGCTTTTGCCCTTTTTTTTCTCCCATATCATTTTGATTTCCCTTTTAGTGAAATTCGTCACTTTGGTAATAATTGTTTTAAAGCTTGTGCTCCTCAACTAGACTATAAGCTCTATTAAAGAATGCACTGTATCTAACCTATTTTCTCTTCAAACTTAGGACCATATACCTGGAATGTGATCAGTTTTCAACAACTATGTGATAGCTAGATAAAGGAAGGATGGAAGGAACAAAGGGAGAAAGGAAAGTAGGGGTGGAAGGAAGGGAAGAAGAGAGGGAGGGAAAGGGGGAGGGAGGAAGGAACAGAGGGACGATGGGAATGAGGGAGGAAGAGACATACTCATCTTTCTATATTCCTGTGAAGGTTTATTCTGATGTTGCTTTTGTTTGCAAAGATAGCTATTATAATGCAGTGGGCCAAATAACTAGTCCACTATAGAAATAACTGACACAGAAATAATTACTAGGGTCCCAAACAAGTAGAAGAAAATCAAGTTAGAAAAAAGCAATGTGGATACTATTTGACTTCTTAGAAATTCATTGGTAAGTGTAAAGTATGTAGCTCACAAAAATCAGCACGCAATATGTCACGACAACATGAACAAAAAAAAAACAAATGAACTATACATACATATATAATTTATGTCTTGT